>NC_134312.1:94045551-95245551 GCF_964195595.1 Calonectris borealis | reverse complement strand
GCTATGTAGAATAAGAATGTACTGATAAACAGGAATGACTACTGAGAAGAATCTTCTATTATGTTATTCCATAAGTTTCTACGAACATACTTAGAGAAAATCCCTCTCCCTCTACATAGCCGTGTTACACTCAATTTTAAGATGGCATGACTGTTTTTATTATTTGGAAGTGTCAACCAGTGTGGCTGTCTTTGGAAATTACACAAGGGATAACATCTGTTAGTATTGCTGTTCCAGTAAGAGTCATGGCCAATCCAGCTCAGGACCAAGTTCATGCTTTGCATTAAAGCTTACTGGAATCCTTAAGCCAATTCTCAATATTGTGAAAATGTATCAATCACCTATGCAACAACAACTAAACACATACTTGTGTATCACAAAGGCCCAAAACTTAACCAAGCACCCCCTTAAAAGTCTGTATGATGAAGCCAAAACACCCAGTCCACAAACAACAACAAGACTTATAAGGTGTCTGGCATCTCAAGTCAGACAGCTAATATGCTGAGATCATGCTGGCCAGTGCTGCCTAATTGCTTCCTTGTATTTTCCCTCCCCAAATCCACACTGTCCTAAGCCTAGTCTACTTCTAAAAGTTTCACTAGCATATTATTAGGTGTACTTTCTACAACAGGAATATGAACATGTTTGTATCACTGTATTTTTATGCTAGTTCACCTCCAGTAGGAGGAAACAGAAGCTTCAAAAATTAAATGAAACACAAGTACCGGCTAGAAAGGGCTATGAAAACAAAGACAAGCAACCTGACTATGACTATAGAATGGGAGCAAGCGGAAGAAGACTAATAAAAGGCTGATGGGATCAAACAGTGGCCCCAGGAATTGTTTTTAAAGCTGCATTTTGCATTAATATAAGCACAAAAAGACTACCATCTCTCAGAGTCTGAAAAATGGTTGTTCTACTAACGAAGACAAAATAAGGAGAGCCTAAAGAAGAGCAGATCTGTGCAGCTGAATTAGGAAAGCTGTATCATAACAGAAAGAATTGACGGTGTTTAAATGTCAATTAGACAACAGTTTTGGCTTCCAATCCAAAGTAATTAAGTAATTGCTCCCCTCTTACAAAGAAAAGAGATGTCACAACCAGTGGGACTGGGTATATAAAAAGACAGATGACAAATTTCTGCAGGCCAGACACTATTGGTCTAGATAGCTAGTAGCCAGCTGTGAGGACAAAAAAAAGGTAATTCTTAGATGTCACCTAGATATGAGGTCCTGGGGAAAGGCTTTTGCTAAAGAGAAATACCTTGACAGTGAAAGTGAATGACAGGCAGAATGACAGCACAGATTCTCTACAGTAATCAGAGAGGCGGTAGATGAAAGACCTCAGGTTTTACGGATGTTTCTGCAGCCGATTCATGAGAAACAAACAAAGTAATAGGGTAGGGTAAGATTTCAATATTGACAAGGACACAGATCTCTGGTCTAAAGGTAAATCTATGGCTTGTCATCAGAGAGGGAAGCTAAATTTGTATTGGAAAGTGAGAATAGTCGGAGAAAAAACAATCCTCTAATGGAAGAGTGATTAGAGATGTAGAAATTCAAACAGCACAGTCATATAAGCCAAGCGAATGAATGCGACATTTCAGGAACACTATGCTGACAGTATTAAAAGCAAAAGCTAGAACAAGGAGAAGAGTGAAACACCACTTGTGAATTTTGACTTGGAAAACATAATGGGAAACTTTCTGAGAGTTGTTTCAGCAACACTAAGGGAAGACAACAAATTGGAATAAGCAGTCACAACCAGTGGCACTGGGTATATAGAAAGACAGAAGACAAATTACTGCAGGCCAGCTGATACAGCTCTGTATAGGCAGCCATGACGCTCAGAAATAGTTCATAGGAGGATATTCCACATTCAATTTCCTATGCAAAGAGACTTCCTGCATATGAAATACAAGCCACTGTTTATATTTAAGTAAAAAGACATTTGCTGTCTTAAAAAATATTCATCAACTCCGCATATTCTCTAGAAGGCAAACTTTTGATAACCAGATATTGGCAGACCTCAAAAGAATTCAAGTTGTTTTGAAGGGAACGCAAGAAAGGAAAACATAAAGAACTAATTTGTGCTACAGTAGTGAGGAAAGAAAGCAGAAAATATTCTGCAAGAGCCAGAAGCAGAGAAGGACGGATAGTGTCCAACAGCAGAATCTCAGAACACAAACAGGTATCAAACAGAAGAGGTGCAGGTAACATCCAAGAAGATTCAAGAGGGAGTAAACGAAGAAAAATATCCACATGTCAAAACCGAGTATGAACACTGGTTCCAATGATAGAAGAGATTCCATAGTAGCCTTTTGGGGTATAAAACAGACAGCAGAAATCAGACATGAAGTCATCAGGAATTTGATACTATACACCGCAAATAATCCTGTCATTCTGTTCACCAACTTCTTCGACAAAAAAAGCAAAACCCCAAAAAATGTCTGCCTCAAAATGAACTCACAAGTTGGCTGAGAATCCAGAAGGAAATATGGGCATGAGATATCTTCAATAAAAATCTCACAGAGCAGATGGCCATTTTACACTACACAGTTTATTGTCAACTAATAGCACTGGATCAGACCCTTTCAAAACAAGGATTTTTTTCCTGAGAAGTTTTCAGTTTGACAAAACTGAATAATCCCACTGTCCAACATCTTCTCATCTGAGAAACCCAATTTTCCATCAAAAGAGGTTTAGTATTTTTTTTACTCAGCAGTAATAGAAATTTAAGACAATTTTTTCTTTAGTGAAAACAGAAGACATGCTCCAATACGACTGCAATATTAACCTAATTCTTCAGTTTTTTCTTCATTCAAGAGCTCACGTTAACATTACTGTTTAAAAGCAGATACTTAAACCAAAAGAAGTAACAAGAGACACCTACAAAAACCAGATGATAACAGGAACAAATATGCATGAAATACAAGAAATTTGTTTATCCTATACAACAATTCAGGACAAGAAAGTAATGTGAAAACTGGAAATGTGTAAGTCATGAACAAAACCAGACGTACCCCAAAAGAGTTAGAATAGGCCTTTAATACATTAAAAAAAAAAGCTGCATTTAGTATCATTATCCTAAATTGAAATTTATGAGACTGAAACATTATGTAGCACAAGGTGTTTAGCAAGCTAATAATCCTAAACTTGAAGCAAAAAAACCCACTCCATGGTTAAGTTTCACCAAAAGGCAGTAATGGTTTTGCTCTAAGGAAGCCCTGATACTCTTTAAGGGGGTAAAATAATATGATCATGTTTTTAAACTATTTTGCTCTTCAAATTCAGAATACAGTATAAATGTATTTCACATTAAGCCTTCATGGCCTTCTATATAATGCTTAATGCTTCATATTACATGCCACAAAATGCTATGCACTGTATTTATACAGAAAGATTAACTGTAATTTGTATAGGACAGCACCTAATTATTCAAGACAGATGGGGAAGAGCAGGGAAGATGCAACATTCCTATCTCACAGCATTATCTCCATTCAATAGAACGAATGAATTAATAGAAGCAAGTAGTGCTTGCTCTTTTGTTACTCATGAAGAAGCTATTGGGAAGAGTCATTAATTGTATAGTATTGCTCTATACTACTGCTGGTTCTATGAACTCAGCACAGGTTTAGTAGCAAGCATCACAGGCATACTGAAAAGTATATCCATATTGTTTTAATTTATTTTGCACTTTCTTTGAGGTAACAAGTGAACACCCACTAGATTGGAAAGGAAAATTAAGCGGCACATGAAAGGAAACTCCAAGTTGTTATCAGTCCATTGCAACTAACCTCACCACACACACACTTCAGAGAAACCGCCACTAAGACTACAGTCTTGAATCCACTCATGCAAGCAAAGGTTTTTAAGAAGCCTTCAGAATCTTATCTTTATCATAAACATTTCTAGAGCACCTACTGAAGATTCAACCACTAAAGCACTAATCCACAGGGATAAACGAGTAAAGAAGATTCTGGTCTTGCAATCTACTGAAGAGTTGCACCCTTGTCTTCCTCCTGTACTGCTGATAATATTGAGGAAAAAGCTTTGTTTTTATTTAGGATCTATCTGTGTCAGAAAGAAAACAAATCTCATGCCCTAATTAGTCCTCCATGTTCAAGTCTCTTCATAGCCCTGACAATGCTAGGAAGATACTGCCTTCATGCAACAGCCGTAGACTTTCTAGACAAATAGATGAAGGCTGTCTGCTGAGCTGCTTGCAAGACCACTGCCAACAGCAGTTACCACTGGCTTACTATCAATCCTTAAGTGCCCGCTGCCTTTTAAACAGTTTGCCACCAGATTGGTACAAGCGCACCCACCTGGGAGGAAGGTGAGAGCACCTTCCAAAGCTGCCTTTCAATTTACCCACTAACACGACTGACTGTCTTTCACCGTGCTACCATCAGACTTAGCCTAATGGGGCTGCATTTGACTCATCATTAGTTACTGAAGCTCCACAGCATACTGCACAGCGTCTGTGAAAAGAAGTCATCTCCATACTGAAACCCAGTCCCTCTGTACAATCCTATTTCCATTTCTCAAAGTTTCCACTTGCTTGTTTCATGACCTCCAAAGCTTATGAATACATAATTAAATGGCTACAGTTACAGATGAAACAATTAATTGTTTGTGAGGACAATTGGGTGTTTTAGGAAGATAAGAAGGACTGATATTAGTCAGAGCTGGCATCATCTGGGAGTGTCTGGCAACCCATCTGCAACCCATCTGCTATTTCTTGCTTCTTCCTCACCAAGTAAAACATTGAGGGGGTTTTGCTAAGATAGTTGGAACAATGTCCTGGAATGCATTACTCTTCCCTGCTTAATGGCTTTTTTTACTAGATCAGTTTACAAGTGGATATCTATTATTTTTAAACTCTCAGCCCTAAAATTACAGCAGAGGAACTTGAAAGTCAAGCTATGATCTTTTTTACTCGTTTCTTAAAAGTCACAAAAAGAAATCTGCAACTGGAACTTATCTAACAATAATAAAAGTGGGGTCACATGCCCACAATCTCCAGTAAGAAATTACTAAGAGAAACATCTTTGCCAGTAAACCTATGACTCAGTCCAAGCAGCCAGACTTTTTAACATGCACACCTTGTGCATATTGAGTTTTTGCATGTCTGATATGAATGCTAATTGTGATTCACCTGGCTATGCATGCATGCAACTACTCAGTCAACATACATGATTTTACAGCTTACTGGCTTTTGAAATCCACCAAAAATGCAAGCCTGTTACATTCCCAACTATTAACTGTTAAGTAAAACTGCAGCAGGTCTTATGACTAATTCTAGAGCACTTTGATCATTCACAGGGCACCAAACATTATTTCTTAAAGAGCACTACTTGCTCTCTCTGAAATAAACTTCTGATTAAAAGGTTACTCACAATTGTTTTAAACTCTGCGCACCTTCAGTTCAGTTCTATTCTTACACAGATGCCTCTAATTGTTAGTGACAGGAGACATGGCTAAACCAGAGCTTGTCAAAAGATTTTGGTCTGATGTGGAAGTACATTGTTCCCAAACACCTCTGTAATACCTGAAGATGTGATTCCTGGTCATTTTTAAAGCAACCAAAAGGAAACATCATAGATTCCTATGGATAATAATGACTGAGTATCTGGTGGTATTGAGCTCCAAAGTTAATTAAGACTCCATGATGTCCTTTCCATAGGATTAGTTGTAAGAACGGGTGCAGAAAGTTATAAAGTAAATTTTAGAGGTATGCACCAGTTCAAGCAGTTAATCCTAAGTTTTCTTCTAAAACACTAGCAATAGAGGTTATGTAATCCCTTTCAAACAGCCAGATATCAAGTTAACCCAATTTTCTTCCATGAGAAAAGGAAGGAAATGACTGTGGCTTCTGATTTTGGATAAAGCTGTGCTGAACTCATCTCAAAATTCCCTTGGTATCAGTAGATTCCAGCATATTTTTTTGGCCTATTCAGCACCATTCCTGTGCACAGCCATATATTTATCTATGTGTTATCCCTTCATGGAACTGGGACCAAGTGGTCCACTGGCTGTAGTCCATTCCTGGCCAACTCAAGATATTTCAGATGCTTAAGCATCCTCTTGAGGACATTATAGTTTGCAAACAGCTTTTCCATAGTTATATTTTCACTAAAGAAAGTAAACAGATGACCTTTGCAAAGGCTTCAAATACACAACTCCAATATGGAGGTTTTATTTCACTTAGCCAGAATCTAGATTTTTCAGCATGGTGACTTTGGTAAGATGCCTTAACAGTCAACAGATCTCAACAGTCAGCCTAGAGCAATGGGGCATTACTTTCCTTATTTAGAGAGGATCCAGAATCATACTCTCAGTCTTCTGTGCAATTCCAAGTCTCGATGTAATAGACTGTCAGGCTTGACTTCAGGCTTGAAATAGTTTTAAAAGTAAGCCTGAAGAGAACTAAGTTACAATATTACTCATATATATAAGTATGCCTCAAAGGAATTTTCAAATTAATTTCCTATGTGGCTGTTAGCTTGATTAGTAGAAACATTTTATTGAAACCACATTGCTGAGCCTACACTTGACAATATTTTTTTTCTGCTGCAAGAGATAAAAGTCTTATAGCTGCTAATATAAATGCTGAAACAGGAACTTGCTTTTAAGTGTGTCAGCTGGCTTTCCAGATCAAATTCCAAGCAGCCAACACTTTCACAAGAACAGCCTTTTCTGTCAGTAAAGCTATTTCCATAAAATTGCTTTTAATAAGTAAGAAAAAACCAAACAAAACACCCTCTGAATTAGGCTGACCCAGTTTATACATTTTGAATGGTTTGGTCTTTGCTCTGTGTAACAAGAAATATTTTTTTCATTCAGGGTCAGCCTTGCATAGTTCATTTAACAAATTGCAACATCCCTATGCTCAAATCCTACAATCTTTCTGGAAAGACCTGAATACTGAAAGAAGACTTTTCATAAACTTTCTGAGCTTACATACTGTTATGAACTGCCAGAAAGTTCTTAAGCAGACCTTATTAAGAGACAAATTAATATCTTATCAATTTATGTGCATCTATTCTCTAATCCAATCTAGAAATTCTGTTTTAAATAATTGCCCCAATCACCAATCAGACAAATCAGGCAGCCTCTGATCATCCCAATAAAAAACCCTACATATTGAAGGTCTGACTGAAGCCAAAAAAGATTAAAAGACAGATTGAAGATAATAGTTACTGTGAGACACTGAAGGAGTTACTGTTATTTGAAAAGCTGGACCAAACAGCTTCCTCACAGTATTAAACAATGGCACTTTTAGTTTTCAGACCTTACCTCCTGCTTAGGCCTAAAGTCTGGGTTGGCAACCTATTAGCCTGCTTCAAAACATCTGTCTTTTAAGATTAATAGGACTGCAGGTCTGACAATAACTTTACCAAATGTATAAAATCCACCTGCCAGGTATGGTGTCCAGTTAGGCTTCATTTAGCAAAATCAGGATCTGAATTAGCCTTAGCACTTGCCTTTCTGGCATGGACAAGGTATAAGCCAGAAACAACATATTAGCAGTCTGTCAGTGACAATCCTACTGCTAGAGTTAACCTGTGCTAAGAGTAAAATATTAGCAATACCTAAAGCTCTTCTGTAGACAGACTAATAATTGCTGATACCAAAAATAAAATTTCATACCCTTGCCCAAAATTGCAGATCCAAAAGTTATATAAATATGTTGTGCCCTTGCGTTTTTATATTTAGTCTTTACATTCCATGTCAAAGAAACAATGGGATCAAATCTTAGAAGATAAAACAGATTTAAGGGAAAAATAGGTAGATGATTTTACTTTACAACCTACAAAAATCCACCGCTAGGAGAGAAATCTGAAGTACGTAACAGAAACAGGTCACGAAGACAAAATTATTCATCATGATCCTAAGCGTTTTAGTAAGGACTAAATTGTCCTTTGGACAGTCCTGCATGGTGCACCAGGAATAGGTTTTGTATTTTTCACTGTATTTCAAATATGCAGTTAGGAACTGCATGTACTGCAATTGAACATTAGTCTTGCATCAAGAACGGCTGATGACTTCACCCACAGTGCATATACTGTGTACTGACAGTTTGAAAGCTACACAAGAATTATCACTAATCTAATGAGCAAAGCAAGACAGATTTATGTAGAATTGTCTGCTGTCACTTTTGCAAAACATTCATGGCATATTGGCTGAGATTAGTCACTGGATAGCCCAAGTACTGTTAGCTAGAAAGAATACTTAGTTGTCATAATGGGTGACTGAACCATCCTTTACTCTTAGCTATTAACGTAAAATAAAAGACATTCACTGAATTACACTGAATTGTGTTCGAATAATATTTGACTAAATAACAGAAGGCAGTGCTAACCCTTCTACATCTCATCTTTGTTGGCTGAGATACAGTAAGAACTAAATTACTGTCCCCAGCTCCTCATTATTAGACTCCCACTCCATTTCACTATCCTCTCAAATCTGCTGGATGAATGGCTTGTCAGATCTCTCTTTAACTCATTATGGACAAATCAAACTTTTCAGCCAATATAGAAGCAAATGGATTAGGATATCTGCCCACAGCCTGAAACTCCAAACAGACTCACAGCAGCAGAAGAAAATCAAATGTCTGAAGCTGCCATTGCCCCTGGGCATCAGCCTCACAGGCTAATGGAGGGTCATAGATCTGCTGCTGAATTGCCACAGTTTTCAGCCTAACACAGGAAGATAAACTATTCACATCTGGCAGTGATTGTTAGAGCAAGCATTTCAGAGCCAGCCACCTTTTAGCTGTCTGATTTTAACCCACTTCTGACAGTCTGTCAGATCCTTAATCATATAATGATGATACTATCATGATATAAAATCAACCTTCTTAAATATTATAGTTAAAACACAAGTATTGGCTACTGGTCTTTGAAACTACACTTACACTTGATAACATGTTCAGTATGGGCACAGAAGTTTCACTGGCTTAAAACAAGGACTTAAAATGTCCTAATTATGATGGCTTTCTCAGACAGTGGGGAAAACTTAAAGCAGTACTAAGGTAAATAGTCTTCCAAATTTACCATCATCATACTGTCTTCTAATGAAAGTACTTCCACCACTTCTTCTGGTTTCATCATACGCAACCATCTTTCTGTGAACAGCTTGTCAGGGCAAATGAGCACAAAGGGCTGTAGTAGAGGATAGTGAAGGTGAAAGGACAACACAAGCACAGTGTACAAATTCTCAATGGGTTCAATAAATCCTGCAGATGTTGGAATCTCCATTACTTCTTCCAAAATCTTGCCAGTACTGCATTTGTTTGCTTCCTTTCCTTTTGTGCCTGCCACTGAATACAAGAGTACAGCTGCTCAGAAAAGACAGGGCTTGCTTTTCTTTAAAACTATACCAGATGGGATGCTCGTTTACCGACTTTGTCCAAAACAATAAGGTTTAGTGCAAGACAGTTTTCCAGATATGTACATGGCCAAGTCTTCTCCTCCTTTCTCTATTCTTCTGTTGTAACTAAGCTCAATTTCACATAAACTGTTGATTGTTAAACCATTTTGGAATAGATTTCTGCAAGGTCAACTAATTGCAAATTCTGATTTTAGTTTCTTTATAAAGTAGTGAAGTATCACTATAGAGAAATAGACAGTATTTAAATAAATTTTTATTATCAATAAATGTTTAGCCATTATAGTTTTGCTAAACATTTATTTAAAAAATGCCTACTAGGGTCAGAAGACGTAAAAATATTGCTCAAAATGTTTCCCTTCAAATATTTGCAACATCTTTGGCCTGTGTATCCAACAAGACCTCCAATTTATTCATTTAAGGGTTGAGTAGAGGGAACCAGATTAATCTTCTCTAAATGATCTTCCCATAAACAAACCTTAGCACTGTCAGTTGCATTTTACAGCTCGCTGTGGATATCGGAACCAAAAATACTTCCATGAGCAGACTCAAAAGTAGTTGAATTATTAGTTACTAACCCTAGGATTTACAGCCTCATGTGGGACAGCTAACCATTACATAAACATGTAAGCAGTCCTGACTGACACTTGTAGAGGGCAGTACTATGTATAAAAACACTGATAGAGAACAGGGGTAAATTAGAGAGACATTGTTAAAAAAAGTTACTGCAATCAACACCTACAATGGCACATTTTAATTATGGTGGATTAGACAGTTAAATAGAACTTTTCTTGAACCTGTATTAATTCAGCATTTCTTTACTGGTTGCCAGTCATGCAGACTAAAAAATAACTTTCCCTAATTCCAAGTTTAGAGACCTATATTTGGAAAGTCACTCAGTTGTAACTGCATTTAAAAAAAAAATCACAATCTTAGATGCAGCTGCTTTTAAACATGGAATTGAAAGTCCCAGAATGACATTTCTAAGCTTTTCACAGCACACTACTACCTGTCAGACCATGACAAGATAGACTGATAACCAGGTGCCCACTAAAAGTGCTTGCTAAGCTCCATTGTGAGTTTACTGCATGGTGCTATTAATACCAGGGAGCGCTTTCTTGTACCTGAGCCAGAATGGGGAAGTGACCCAAAGCTTCACTTCTGTGCTGAGGCAGGCAGAAGTAGAACATATCAGGACAGGATGTGCTACGGAAGCATATGAGGCAAAAGTCAAAGGGATTCAAAAGCAGAGAGACATTCCCCATTGTGTCTCTTCCTCCCTCACTATAAATCTACATAAGTAGATATGCACAAGCATAAATTCTTCAAATGATTCTCTGGATTCGTCTCCTCAAAGGGAGTCTTGTAGATTGATTTAGCTGCTGAATCATTACCACTGTCACACTTGCCACCTCCAGAAGCATTCCAGCAGCCTGTGCGCTGGAGCACACTGCCTCCAGCATCTACTGCCCCTGTGCAACACTCACATAGCTAGCTAAGCTCTGGCTATGGTTATTGTAACTGATCTAATGGTTAATAATGTGTATTTCAGTAATTCTCAAGCTCTCATTATTAGCATAAAAACTATGTTAGGTAGTTTTCCAATACAACCTCTATTAACTATGGCTCCCCACTCATAAAGCAACAGCCATTTTCCTTCTTTTTTCCTCCCTTTCCATTCTCCTTCCCACTCAGCAGAGCATGTTCTCTGTTCATAACTGTGAGCAATAGATGGCAATAGTTGATGGCCCATAGATAGAAGAGATAATTTCAAGTATGCTACTGTCAAGCATATAAGAATCAAGAGAAAAAAAAATAAATGGTTTGTGGACAGATTGAAACCGTCTTTGCAGAATGCTGGAGAAAACCCACACATGTTAAATGGATATTGAGAAGTAGTTACTACATATAATATAAACAGTAGTATTGCTTTCATGCACTTTTTTTTTGAAGTACATTAGCTCATATACTGGAATTGACCGAGTTGTTTTATAAGCACTGTGCTTTTAAGCAATAAGAGCAGGGCCTCATCGAGTTACTGAAGCTGTCTGGTGTTGCTCTGACAAATAGGGCACATGTCTTTAATTTGCCTGTTTTGCTGTTCAGCTATGATATAAGCGTATAGAATTCTGGTTGCACAAAGTAGTTTGACACTCCAAATATATGGAACACAATCTAATTTTTTTTTTTTAAGAAAGGTGCTGTTTTTCTTTTATAGCCTGTTTTTGTACTTTGCCCAAGCATTCTTGAGGACAAACGGTATTGTTTAAGTATACATGTTATTGCTTTTTTTCCCTACTCATTTTTCTTGCTCTTTCTCCTGTCATGAGTTTCTTTCTCAACACATTTTGTTCCAAGTTCAGTGATTCCTTGTTCTTTGCATCCTTATTTGTATCTCATCGCTGTTCTCATCACTATTTCCATTTCTTTATAACATCTGTTCTTTCCTCTGATGCAGACTCAGAGCCCACGTCACAGTAGCGTGATGAAAAGACACCCTATGAAAGCTCTCTAGGTGGCTGACATCTTTGAAAATCTTGTTTGGTGTATTGAAGCAAATGAGGATGAGTTTATAAGAGAGGAACGTGAGTACTTTTGTTTTTATATGCAATCTGAGCTTCTATTTTAGAGATCTAAGGATTTGGAAAAGGATTTAAAATGTATATACAATCTCTGTAGTTCCACGGATGTCTGACCAGTGCTTTAAAGCCAAATAGTACCATATTCTTGATATTGTCAGATGGCCTTAAAAAGCAAATCCCTCTACCTGCTTCCTCAAACTCCTGATCATTACAATCAGACTTACAGAAGCGTCTACCACAGTATTATTGAAAAGATTTATTTTGTAACAGTATTTTATTTTGAGACCTTGTGGTAAATAAGTCTTTTCACTGGGGACTGATGCCTGAATTAGAATTTTTGGAAGGCACTATTTGGGTTGAAAGTATGATCAATTTACTTACAGTTACCATCTTCTCTGTATTTCCAACTACTATAACAATCTAAATGTGCTTTGACACATACTAGCTTGGAATCTTATGTGATACACTCAGTTACTTAAAACTGAAAATTGGCTTTGCACACTGCATATTTCAGTTTTTGGAAAGCTCTTACTTTCTCCTTGTTCCCCAAAGAAGATAGCTGTTTTATAACAGAACCCGTGGAGAGAGTGGCATAAATTGTTTTCTAATTTCTTCTCTCAAACGACACACAGCGACCATGTGGAAAAACTGTTTAAGAAACAGTTGCATGGCAACTAAAATGTGAGAGAAACTTGTTGCGACCTAACTTACAACACAGTATAAGAATTCAAAGCATATGGGTGTCTATGTGTAATAAAGATATTAACGTTGTCTTAGGTCAATATAGTGTGGTTTCCATCTGAGACTGTGGTTTCTTTGTGGTTGTAATGTTTTACTTGCATATTTACATGGCTGTCAAAAAATTGAGATAAAGATCACTCAACTATTAAGCAATTCTTCAAAACCCAAGTTCTATGGCATATCAAACTGCAAGCCCTATACACTGAAGTATGATCAATTTACTATTTTCCTGTGTTTAAATAAAAGTCATAAGAGGACCCTAAGAGAAGCGAAAGTGGAAGTGGGTCATACCCAATAGCATTTCCCATCTTTGCTAAAAATCACAGGCATGTCTGACTAGCCCATTCCAAAATTGGCAAGGAATTAAGACAGTGATATTCCATTAGCAAAAAAACCCCCTCTTTTATTAAAGGAAGTGCATAAAGTAAAAGCACACTCAATATATTGGCAACACTGAAGGTGAGGGAAAAAAACCTAAACTGATTACACCAAGTTTGTTATTCTCTCTCATAACCAGAATATGTTAATATCAAGTGTGTGAAGACTAAAAGATACCCAAGATAAATACTTAGCTTGATGTAATTTATATTTATGTTTAGCTGAGATACCACGTAGCTTCAGCTCAAGAGAATTGAGATAATCCTAGATAAACTTTGAACTGTATTGTAAACTAAGGATTCTATCAGTTTGGGTGAGTTTGGCTTGGAAGTCTACTGGGAGGCTGAAAAGTAATGAAATCAGGAAGAATTGAAAATAATTTCTTGCCTAATTATATTTGAAATTTAAATGGTGATCTGGTGCCAATGGGGCAAGTTTATAAAGAAGCAAAACTTACCTCCAGGAAAGATTTGAATTAAGTAATTCTGACCTGATTTAATATTGAGTAATTTGTCTAAATTCTAAACCACACTGCTGTTAGACTAAAGTGGTGCTAGACATCACTATAACTGTGTTAGAGCATTAATTTGGAAAATAAAAAGGATTTATAAAACTTCAAGAAGCCTAGTTACATGTAACAAAGTCATCTGCCAAGAATAAATATTGGTAAGTAAACTTAAAAGAATTCTTTCTTCCTCATTTTAGGTAAGGATACAGATCCAAAAATGATGACAGCAGATACAGTCATTACACCAACTGTACACTTAGTTCCTTCATAGCAAGGTAAGTCTTCACATGCATGATCTGCATCTTATGATACCTGAAGTATCGAGACCTGCATCCTGACTCTCGGACCTTAAGCTGACAGAGTAAGAGCTAGAGCTGACAAAAGACACCCAGATGCCATAACTGTCCAGGAAGCTGTATTTGCCTATGTGATTTTCTTTTTGCCTTATGACTTCCACAGTATTTTAGGAAAATTCACAGTGTGCCATTTTGCCTCTTTATATGACCATAGCATAGCCGCATCTTGAATACTGAGTGTATTTTGGGTTGCCATATTTCAAGAAGGACATTGAAAAATTAGAGAAGGGTAACTAAAATAATCAGGAGAATGGAACAGCTTCCTTAAGAGGATGGCTTAAAATGGCTGGAATACCCCAGCTGGGAGAGGATTAGGCAGAGGGGAATATGATAGAGGTTTACAGATGCCACTAAAACAACAGATAGAGTAAATGAAAAATTGTTGTTCAACAAATCCCACAATACATTAGTGGAAGGCACTTAATGAAACAAGACTGGTGTAAGATGGAGGGCGAGGGAGGAAGAGTACTTTTTATGCAGCAGGTAGCCAGCTTCTGGGACTTACTGCCACAGACAGCTGTGGACAGTATCAAGAGATTCAAGAAAGATTACCAGGCTAATGGAAAACAGGTTCATAAATAGATACAAAATAGATCAAGCAGGAATATATCTCCCAACATTCCTACTACAACAACTGTCAATGCTGGGAGAGTGAAAGGGGAAGGATTGCAAAAAGCAACCAGGCCTGCACACTGTCCCTATAAAGCGTCTCCTTTTGCTACTGTTGTTTCCAACCCTTACATTGGAAGTACTGCATCACTCCACTTGGTAGTGCTTTTAAGAAGGCGGATATCACGTACAGTAGGTAGAGAAGAGAGAGAACAACTGCTGGGTCTATTGCGCAAAGTTGGATTCTACTTTATTATGCTCATGTCATTCTACTAACCTATTTCGAAGTTACCTGCTGTAGAGAAAAAGACATTAAGCCCAGAATATAAACATAAATGAATATAAAAATCAATTCTCTAAGGGTAACATCTGTGAAGTAAAGCAGAAGTTCAACAGAGTTCCACTGGGTTTTGCCCAACAGGAAAAAGCAATTGTTATGTAAAACAAGGCAACACTGATCAGATCTGTAAGAGCATAGGGAAACGGTAACAGCAAAATAAATAGTGGCCAAATATCCGAAAGCCCCAGACCTAAGTCTTTTTTTTTTTAATAAACTTACTAGCACAATGTAAGTAAGTTTCCAAAGAAAATTATTAAGCGTAATACATTTGCCCTTATATGTCTTTAAAGACAGCTGTCTCCAATGATACTGAATAAACTTGTGTATTTTATCGTATTTGGCTTGAGCTTTCAAGCATTCTCATTAATATAGTACAGCAATATGTTGCTAAAATGTTTGAAACTGAACAAAATAACACTGTAATGGTTTTACTTTAGGATATTTACTCCAGGCTTCAATGGCCAATATTGCTATCTCATTTCAATTAAGAAAATGAACTTTTTGCAAGTTTCTTCCCTTCTGTTCCTTTCTTATCTCACACCACGTGGCTATATAACTATTAATACAAGATGTTATTAATGAAGAGCACAGAGTATTAAATCCCAATTTTTGCCTCTTACAGATTTCCGTGGAGTATTAAGGGTGAGCATATACTGGAGCATGTATCTTGAGTATACTGTCATGTCACTACATTGTGGGAAGAAGAGACAACATATAACTTTTCAGATTTCTTTAGTCATACTTGCTATGACCCTGTGAATATTACTTTGGAAACCACACGAATCTCTCTGTGCTACCGACTGCTTTGCAACTGAGACTCTCTCACTCTCACTGAGTGACAGTTTGCCCTTCTCAAGGAAATGTCCTCAGTTGCCTCTACTGGTGGTTAAAAGTTCATCAAACAAAGATTGTACTTCCTAACACTTTGGGGTAAACATTATTGTTTGACTTTCCGAAAGAGACTCATTTTTAAATTGCCTTTGAAGTTACACAGCTTTCCATAAAACTCCTAAGCCACTATGGTAGTCTGTTTCCTTCACACGAAGATCTAAATGGACACAGCAAACAGAGCAACAGAGGAATCTTCCCACATTGCCCATTTTGACCTGATGCTCATCTACCATTTTAGGGCCAGAAGACTGTTCAGATCAAACTGTCATTTAATCATTCTCCTCATCATTCTCTGCTAAACATATCTGGGGGTAGCTTGGGCGTGTGGATTCCTAACAACTAAGAAACAGATTGAAAAAAAAAATTAAAAGCCTAACTTCTAAGACGTTAATGTGATTTCTTAGGTCATATTTTGGTCTATTTAAAATCAGAACATAACTTAGAATGATGACTTATCACAATGTCTGTTTCCGTGAAATAAATGCAAAGCACTGTCTTCTAGGTCAAGAGAAAGAATCTAATAGGATACTTAAGAACATAAATGAAGCTTATAAATACATACCTGTGTTTCTGGCTTTCTCAAAATACTTCAGGATCACAGTAAGATACTAATATGTTAGGAGGGCTGTAGATTTACTCTAAGACATTTTTAAGGGAATTCTTGCTGGTGTCATGACTATAACAATTACCTCATTGTCTTATCAAATCATTTTCAGTACAATACCATTCAGCAGTAAAATCACAGTGAAAAAACAGAACAATGAAAACATAAGCATTCGTGTCAATAAGAGGCCTCCTAAAACCTGCATTGAATTAGATGGGCTAAGGTTTATCCCCTGACAGAACTGTAATACAAACTCATGTAACAAACTGGTTGAAAACCAGGATGCAAAGGAAAAGGCTCACCTGCCATATAAAAAAATAGAAAAAAAGAAGCATCCAGCAGCAGGTTATATAGAGATGCCAGAGCACTTTTACAACAGTGATAGTTTCCTCATATTATAGGGGAAAGAACTGTAGAACAGCAGGTAAGCGATACGTTGAAAGTCACAGCAAAGTGAGACTGGACGCAAATCTCCCCTTACTCTGGAGTTTTACCATCAAGTTTGACAAGTAATGAGCAAACTTTCACACTCAAGCATCTGAATAGCTCTCAGACATATAGTGGGTAAATATATTCAAGCTATGTAGGCCATTTGTCTAGTATTCATCTGTGTGAATATCTCTCTGAAACTGCTTAGCCCTGAAGTTTTCTCAGAATACCAGGTAAGTGCATTTGCTCCATTGCTGGAGTGGTTAAGCCACCTAGCCTATTTTTCCTCACGGGATATTTTAATTGCCTGCAGCCATTTGGGAATTTTTTTTAGTTTGCACAGGAACAAGTATAGAGAAATACAAAATTAGTTATCTGAGCCCATACACAGTGAATCAGCATTTGTAGAGATCTGCAAGCCCCTCATGTTGTTTGTTTGTGTATAGTTTTGATTCGCAGCTGAAAAACTTTATCATAATAATTCAGACAAAACAACTATAGTTCACTCATAACAAAGCCAAAATGTAAATTTCATTAGCCGTTCTGCTCTGAAAATGCATTTCATTCACCATGAATCATCTGCAACTTGCAAATTTGTATATTGCTTCCTATTCTAAGTATTAACATTTGGGCAATCTAGAGACACTTTTGAAACCTCCCATAAAGCTTGGGTTTTGGAATATTAATACTAAACCTCATTTAAAAATTGCAGCGATATCATGGTGTTGTAGTAAATTCTAACTTCTTTGGAAAAAACTAACGCACGTGCAAAATTCTAACACTTGGCGGGCAAAGCACCTTTATGGAATATTCCTTCTATTCTGAAGATTGCTAATGGCATCCAGTTCTGTTCTTCCCAGTGGACAAAAATTATGTATATTAAGCACAATGAGGCTAATTATAATTGTTATGCTATAGGCAGAAAGGTTATTAAGTTCGCATCATAAGAGTTTGGGGCTTCAAAGAGCTGCATAATCAGAATTTAACTCAATACATGCAAGAGTGAAGGCTTCCGCTCTTATATTGGATCAGACACCATGCATTCATTGGTTTGCCAGCTGGGAACATACATAGCAGAAACAGACATGTAAAAGAAAAGACACGTTCAAGAATATAAGTGATCTACAGCTCAGGTAAGACAGCAATATTAAAAAGCAAAACAGAAGAAAGTGTTTTGATTTTCAAAAGCACAAATGTGCTATTCACTTCTACTTTAACTTCTTGGAAAGTATGGCTGGCTTTCAAGAATTCTGGCTGGACTTTTTCCTGACCATAGTGCTAATCTCAGCATGGCAACTCTCATGCGCATTCCTTTTTCATGGGTCAGAAGCATCTTATTACAATATAATAGGGTAGCAATATAAAGCCAGGAAATTCATGACTTTTTACTGGGTAAGGTAATAATTCTGAGCAAAATACTGATACAGTAATCTGGGGGCATGGAAATACCAAACTGGTCCTAGAAAATAATTATTGATTTGTGCCTGGAGTTCTTTTGGCAGAGACCATACAACATGGGATGCTGAATAGAATTTCCTGTAGTTTACAGCCTCTCAGTGGTAATTAGATCAAACTATCTTTAGATACGGCCAGTGGACCTTATAAATGCACTAGGAAGAATTTCTATAGAACACCACAAGTCTTTCACCTTACCTCTACAGTACCTAAATAAAATCTTGATTACTTCCATATGATCTTAATTTTCATTACAGAAATCTACTTGAAATAGTTTTACATATTGTGAATTGTCATAAAATTTAGTTGAGGAGACCATTAACCCTCCACAGAAGCTGCTAGAATAAAACTGATTTTAATATAAAATTTAAATACATTATTATTCGAAGATATTTGCAACAAATTTATCTTTTTCAGACATTTATCTTTTTCAGACATTTATCTTTTTCAGAACACATAAAGTAGTCTAAATAATTTGAATAGGCATAAAAGACACTATATTAATATTTAGATCAAGAACAACGTGCTCTTTACTCACTAGATTTTGTAAAGGATATACTGCTGATTCATAAACCCCCAACTACCCTTAAAACCCTATAGGTCTAGAGTAAAGAAAAATGTAAAAAATAGCTCAGGTATGCTGGTGACCTGCATGAGACTTAAGTTAGACTCTCTAAACACTGTGTACAGCAATATATTCAACTTTTAAAAACATGTTTAGGCATTCAAGCAAAGAACTTGCCTTCCAATTAAGATTTGCAATCTGTATCATACAGTAACAGCTTATTTTCAAAGACTCTTGTAAAAGTTTCTATTGAACCTGCGTTTTATAAAATGGATAAATATTTTAGGGCATTAATGGCATTAGAAATGCCAGCATTCAGCTAAAAAAGAAAAATACAGTTTAAAAAAATCTGTGTTGTTTTTTTATATGTACAATGGGAATATGCCTTTACATTTCAACCACAAAAGCACATATATGCATTCAAATTTAAAATATAGCCTGAAACACCTTAAAAAGAAAAGAGGCCTCTCAGGTAGGTGATGAGAAAGCAACTCCCCTGTCAGGTGGCACATAGGGCACATCTTCCAGTTTCTTACTTAGTTCTCTCTTCCAAATACTTAGTCACTTCTCCTGGCGTCATTTTTCTTTCTTCTTCCTCAAACCATACTCTAACAGTATGATAAGCCTCCCCCTATCCCTACGTCTGGTTTTGTTCTTTCTTTTTGATTTTTCTTCTCCCTTCACCTCTCATACAATGTGATTGGGTTTTCCAAATCCCCCAGGCTCTGCTCCACCCCAAGCAGCTATTAAGCAACAAGCTCACATCTCAAACTCAGCCCGGTTTCCATCCACAAGGAACATAATGGAAATTAACTTTGTTCCTAAAAAGAATGCAGAGAGCAGCAACTACTGGGATTAAGAACAGTTTGGCTTTGGTACCATTGAAAGCAGAAAGAAAAAAAGCATTTCAAAGCAAGGGAAATTCAGAAAGTTATAAATAATACTTAGCTATATGGAACAGAACAAGTGGGTTCGGAATTTCCCATGCATACTATAAGCACCTACTGATGCAATTCTTGAAAATATTTTTGTGTTAGAATTATTACATCAATAAAAAATGACACCTGTAGCTATATTGTATAACATGCAGGACATGGAAAAAACACAACCCCTCACCCATTCCCCAAACTACATGCTGAGTCCACTCTCCCCTTCTTCTGTGAGAGAAACAAAGACTAGGAAACACTCTGATAATCCTGGATATGGGAAAACGTTGTATCACACAGTCAGAAAAGTAAGATTACTCACCTAAGGACTAAAAACCAGCACCACCATTCCCTATGCAGCCACCAGTGCACCATGGCCACCTCCTTCCCAGCATGCTCTGGCTCAGCCACAGCCATCTTGCAACACTATAACAAGACCTGCTTCGTTCCACCCGGTGAGTGCGTGCTTCTCGTTTTCAGCTTCCTTCCTTCTCCTCATGGTGCCTAAATAATACCAGTGATGATAGCTGCAACTTCACACAATCATACACATCTGAAAACAAATGCAGGCTGTCAGATTAATTCCTGCTAGCAGTCAGCTATGAGCAGGCTGATGCAAGGGATGTTAAGTTAGTTACACAGGCTGCTAAAAAGCTCACCTTCGTTCTTGGACTTCTCAATCCCACCCTGAGCGTGTTCAAGCTGTAAGGAAAATGTTTGTTAAAAGTGGCAGGGAGAATCAAAAAAGCCCAGGCCTGTATAGCAGAAAGCTGGATCGGGAATGGCGCAGGCGGTGGTGAAGGGCAGGGGGGGAAGTGGTGCTTCCTGAGGGTGTGCAACACAGTGGCGGGGGGTGGTGGGGCGGGTGATTGCTTAAAGGAGAAAAGCTCAGAGAAAATGATGGCAGAGTGAGGAAAACATGTTCTGAAGCTGCGAATGATCCTGTCAGCTTTGTACTTTTGGAAGGCGAGCAGCTCTGCAGAACACACCACCTCCCCTTGGCGATGTACACAGACGCCCTACTGCGGGCATTGCTGCTCCCCTCTAAAATGGCCGCCCCTTCTGCCTCTCCCCTGTCCCCGCCCCCGCGGTGCGCGCTGCCTCGGCCGCGCTGTCCTGCCGCCGCTGCTCGCGCGTCTGCCTGCCCAGGCCATGAGGGCAGCCGCTGTCGTTGTCCGTGGTTCGTGTCAAACATGCCAATATCTGAAGTGTGAGAAAGCTGTAAGCTTTATTGTCAACTTGTTTTTAATGCTCTTAGAGAGTTGTTTTAATGAAAAAGAAAGGCAAGCTGCTGTTGTTGCCATTTTTTTTTTAAAAACAAAGCAAGCCAGATGGAGCGACCAGCAAGCTTCTGTGTTCAACTACTTTGAGGGGAAACAAGGCACCTGAAGCCTACCGTATGGATGACTTTCCTTGTTAACTTCACTGAAAATAGCAGGGGGACTATACCTGAGTCTCTGGTATAGAGCTGAATAATGTTTCACAGGGATTTGGCTCAGGTACTGTGAGAACGTCCAGTCTTCATGTGTATTGCCCTAATAAAACAAAGCACATTTCTGTTACTCATTTTATGTTAGAAATACTATTTAAAATAAGGGTCACTGGCATACCAGCATTCCCAGTGTGCTTATTGACCTGGGAAAAGTGGGGAAGGAGTCTTAGGGGCATACATTTGCGTCAATATGAGGCTAAACACCCACGCCCCCAAGATCTGTGAAAATTTTCAGTAAAAAATTTTCAAGTTAAAAATGTAAAAGACTGAAGTCTTTTATGCGTTTCCTAAATGTTATAAATTTCTAGGTGACATGAAACTAATGTCATGGTGAAATGGACCACTGCTTATGGTAGAATCATCCAGTCTTGTAGTAGTTGTGCTGGAGTCTGGAGGTAAAGCAGGAGGAAAAATAATCCTGCTTTGTGAAGACATGAATATAGTTTTCACAAATAATCCGAGAGCTGGAATATGAGTAGAGTTGTGGCATAAGTTAAAATACAGGTGTCTGAGCTGCATTGTGGTTGAAAAGAGCTTCTCCAGCTCAGAGGTGGCTCAGAGGTGAAAGTTAATTTATTGATTACAACAACTTACTGTCCACTGACCAGAACCAGTCCTGAAAACAACCAGAAACGGTTTTTGAGCCACTTGTTAATGTGGATAAAATATGTTTTTGCAAGTTATCCAAAGCCTCTCTATATTAGGGACTTAGTTTAGGGAGAAAAAGGTTGAGGATCTGTGTTCTATAATATCATGGAATTTTGTAGCTTTTTTGTCATCTTGGGACTGCAAAAGTTCCTAATGCTTGGCAGGAAAGGCGTGGATTTTGTGGAGAGATGATAAATTACAGAGCACAGTAAAACCTTTTTTTTTCTTTAATGTAAATATCAGAAACTGGCAGAAGGCTTAACTCAGAAGTGTAGGCTGACTTTCTATACTTAATTATATAGCGAAATTGTAGAGGGAAGTCTCTCTAGCTTTTCCCTTTAACGAGCTGCATAGGCATATATATCATGTTATTACCCAAATGTTCATAGGCTGGTGTTAGGCAACAACTCTAAAGAGGTGCTAATAAAAGTGCAGTTACAGCACAGCCATGATGGCTTTTTAATGTTACCGTTTAGTGGGGCTTTCTAGTGAGGCAGAGAAGATTTCCAAAAGTAATATTGCTATTGGTGAAATTAATTTGAATCAACTCAGAATGAGAAGTGTCAACTAATAGTAGTTTCAGGACCTGCCTTAATCTGTGATACTTTTTTTGATAATGGCTTTTGTCTTGTACTACCAGTCACTAATTTTGACAAGAAGAATATTTTTTTTTATATATATATATATGAATAAGGCTTCTTTTTTTTCAGTGCAATGTTGAGAAAGCCTTGGTAAGAACTATTCCAACTTTTTTCTCTTTTTACACAATATTTTATGTCATGCCCCTGTGTCACACTTATCAGAAATGACATAACTGAAACATAGTTATGTGGTGTCTCATTATTAATTATTGAGATGGGTTATTTCCAAGTGTATTTTATGAATTCCAACAAGAGAACTTGTCTGGTTTTTATTCTGCAGACTGCATCTTCTAAGTAATATAGAGTGTATGTTCAGTTTAAAGTCTGAAAAATTACTTTGTCACTTCAGGGACACAGATTCAGTGTTTTCTGCACTAGTCATGGATAGAGCAATTTCAAAACTGTGAAAAAGGCACGTATGACTTGTCTGATGAGCTCCATTTTTGTGTCTGTGTGAGATTTTACTGGAAACTTCATTCAGAGAAACTGGAAGGGAAAAAAAAGGAACAGTGGAGGACTGGCACTCCAGCTGCAGTGACCTGTAATTGTCTTGCTAGTAACATGATGGTTATTGGAATGTACCAGGCTTCACTTCTTAAAACTACAAAGACAATAAATTAGAGGGAGTGACCAGAAAAGCAGCAGTGCAGAAGTGCATACTCTAAAGAGGCTGCTGCAACAGAGATTAATCTGGTTAGAAGGTTCATCAGCTGTATGAGGAACAGTAGAAACAATCCTATTAAATGAGTTGAAAATTATTGAAATATTCAAGATGATTTTCTACAGTTGTTTAACATTAACAGAGTCTCACTATTCTCTGAGTTTTCATGGTGTTTCTGACGGAAGCTTACTTATAATAGCTTGTAAGAGCTTGCTGTTTTCTTAGATCTGGTCTTACTCGTGCCAGTTCCATATGACCTGGCTTACATTTCTCTATTACAAACTAATTGCTTCAAAGCCACTAATCACAGTACAGAATGCTGGGTCTTAAGTGGCTTTACTTATACATGTCCCAATAAATTATTTTCTTCATAAGCATAGTGAATATAATACTATTAATATGCAGATATTAAGGGGCGAGGGGAGACCAAAACAGTAGTGGTTTTCATAAAATTTATTTCCTGAATCCTTTTTTAGCAGAAGGGTCATCTATGTGTGCATGTTGGTAGTCCTAGCATAGACTGTAGTGTATCTTTAGGTTCTGATTTAATACATCTGTGCCTCAGGTTCCTATTTTATCTGATGAGAATGAAATTAATTATCAATTGCATGTGAGGATAGCAACATTTGTAGAGAGTCTCTAAAATCTCTCTGATATTATTGTTTTAGTATATTATTTCAGGATAGAAGTCTGTATTTGTTTGGCCTCAAAAATTGGTTGTCTGGCAAAAACTGTAAAACTAAACTGTAAATAAAAAATCTGATCTTGTTATACTGTGAGGATCCGATACTGTGTGTTTCCTGGAGTACGAGATGAAAGGAATATCACAGAAAAGAAGAGCAAAAGTATAAAATGAACATATGACAGAGCTTAAAAGAATTCAAAAGCTTTGGTGTAAAAAGTGAAAGAGAGATTCTGGTTCTAAGAGAGCATTTTTGCTATTCTGGCTGGTGAAGGAAATAAAAAAGCAGAATCTGCTGTTCTTTTGTGTTTGCATACAGTTTTTGTAAGGCAACTTGATAAAACTACTGAACTCAGTGGTGTGTGTTCTCTGTCTGGTAGAGTGTGCCAACAGTTTATTCAGCTTATTTTGATAATGGGTTTTCTGTAATATGTAATATCCCTAAGCTGTTTTGTGTCTCCTTCTTTACTGGATATTTGAGTTCTGGTTTCTGAAGTTGAGCATCTCATCAGTTTTGTTTATAGGGCTGTATTTCACTTCTCATTCACTCTTCAAATACATCTCTGTGTTTTTCATGTGTTTATATGGGCTTTTGATTCTGTATCTAGGAATAGCATCTTGCAAATTAGTCTTTTTTTGTTGAATCATTGGAAGACGTCATCTAGGATTATGTGTTTTTGTTAGTTTCCCATGGTTTCTATTCCACTGAAGCATGAACAGCTGAAGTGGTCACTGCCCTGCCTATTTTCTGGAAAATGCTCTTTATGTAGAAGCGATGACTAACTAAGTGTCATGCCTGAACTGCTGCTTAGTGTTAGGTGTATGAAAGTTTTACTTTACTGTAAAACAGCTGCTGTTTATTGGTTTAGGCATTGCTATGTATTCTACTCATCTGTTCCTCCATTCATGTCTCTACATTTGAATCAACATCCTAAGGGATGTTGGGTTTTCCCAGTGTGCTATTGACCCTAACAATAAGGTAGTGAATGAACATGATCCACGTTATTTTCACTTAGGATTATGTGCTTATTTACAAAGGTGCACATAGAACTTTTGTTAATAAAAAAGGTTTTGTTTGTTTTTTTTTTCCTCTTGGTTTCTATTTATTCTTTTTGTGACATTCTCAGAAAATTATTTTGTCATGTGGAAAACATGGAGTTCTTGAGTCAGCGGTGAGCTCACTGTTTAACAGCCTTGTGTACCTGATAAAGTTCACAACTGTGATGAAAGTTGTAGTACATACCGTAATTCTATAAAACAACTCTGTTTAAAAAAGTACTTACTCAGTAGTTAATTAATATGAAAGCCTGGACTCATGCAATTAAATCTAAGTTGCTCTTTACTTTCACTATTGTTATGTGTGTTGGTTTCTGGCCAATGTTAACACAACCATTATGAATACAAAGTGTGCAACTGGATGTGAAGAAACGTACTTCCTAAAAAAAACCAAAAAAGGTATTTTTATGTTAAATTGCTTATAAGCACAGGCTTAGACTATCAACTACTGAAGAAGTCATGCCGGATACAAATGTTAATTTGTTTATAGCATGCTAATCTTTGTAAATAGACTAAACCCTTAAGCCTCTGCTTTAAAATATTTTGTAAGAATGTTTAAAATAAACACCATAAATGTATTTTTCTTTGGTAGTTCGGGCAGTTGAGCACATTGATGAAACAGCTGGGTTTTAACAAATTATCACTGATCAAACTTTTTAAATATTGTGCAGTTAATTTTATCTGCCATTTCCACATTGGACTGGTAGAAGTGCTGGATCAAATGTTGTATACCAATAGTTCTTAGCTTTGGGTCATAGAGATTAAATATTATTAGCATCGATAATTGTAGATAAAAATCTGAGGGGCCACCAAACCATTTGATAAATTCCATTTAACTGCCAGTAAATAGTGATAAATTTCACTTTTGTGTCAAATTGCATTTAATCTGTTTATCAGAAAAAAAGATGTAGTACACTTAAGTACACTTTCCTGTTCCAGAAAGATGACAGTCCAAATACAAGTTAGCACTTGTGAAAATGGGTTCAAATATAATGAATAAACTTCTAAAGCTTTGTTTTCCTATTTATTGGCAAAATATGAGCTAAACCAGCTATGTAATCTGTGAGAAATACACTATTCTGCCAGAGGCATGCAAGTGACAAATAATAGTTTGGACATGGCTTTACTTGAAGAGCTGATTTTGTGTTAATACCACTTATTACTACTATTTGTACTCCATGAAATTGTGCCACCACTGCCCCTTGACCCTTTTGCATATAACTGCTAAATCGTATAATAATTTAGGCTAGAAGTGGCCTTAGTGAAGCCATTTGATTCAACCTCTCACTCAAAACACAGCCAACTTTGAAGTTAGTTTGCTTAGGATCATATCTAGTGGCATGATGCAATAGGTTGTCTGGTGGCTTCCTCTACAGAAATACTATGAAATGTTGCCAGGGGCCGTTAAGTAATATTCCAGGAGTTGTGTATATGGACCGGAGCTTGTGTAAGTACAGAAAACAGGCGTTCTAGAAGCCTCCTCTGACTAACTTTTCACATTCTATATTTTAACATTGTTCTATTCCAGAGACCAGAATTCAAGTTAGGGAAGAGTCTAGTGTCCCAGGCCTCTGGCTAGTATCAGCCTTCTAATACTTTTGACATTTTAATGGTGCTCAGTAGCTATATAGTACCTAATAACACAAGACCACATGGTTGATGAAAGGAGAGAATGTGCAAAAGACACATATTATAGCAAGTTTAATATTTGTAGGAGAAGCTTGAAAAATTGTTTTTCTTTCTGAATCTATGGACTTTCTAATTCTACACTGCTCACAATCTCAAAGTAAGATCTCGCTATCACTGTCCTTGAGCGGAACTTTTGGTTGGGTGGATGGGGGGAGAATGCCTGACAGACTCTGGAGAAGAGGATGGGGCTTCCTCTTGTTTTACACAGGAAGAAGTGATATGTCCTGTTTTCCCATGAAGATCATGAGAGCTGGGTTCTCTTCTGGGCTGTTTCTGTGTTAGAACAAGGAAGAGAACAAGGGTGTCTTCTGGGAGAGGAATTGCCTTGCTTCCAGAATTTCTGGTTTCCTAAAGGAGCGAAGGGTCCAATTCTTATCTTTTAACTTGATCTAAGGAACTTGAGGCTAGTGCCATTGCTCCCAAGCTCTAAGGGAAGTCTTGTACTTTAATATCTTTTCTTTTTTTTTTTTTTTTCCTTTTGCCCCTTTCTCTTCCCAATTTCAGACTCTGATGTGAATAATACCTTTCCTGTAAGGCAGGGATGGAGCTGGGGAGTAGAAGGAGTTTGCTAATGTTTGTGAGTAAGAAAGAAAGAAAGAAAGAAATTGTATAATTTGTCCTGGTGTACTTTATAACTTACATATATATGCCGGCACCAAATCAAGACTGGGACAATTGGTGAGAAATAAACCTAGAAGTATACTAAGAAGCTATGTGCTGCTGAATATAGAGTTCCATATGGTCTTTACAATTTTCTTGAAACTGAAAGGTACCTAGCCACAGTTAGTTTTTAGGTGGCAAGCACAAATATAAAATATTCAGATTAAAAGTAAGGATATAATTATGTGCTTGAAATATACATACTCAATATTAATATACACAGTGATACTCAGAATATTCAGTATATACACACTATTGCCTGGTTTTATGTTCTGAGAATATATTAATTACATGAAAACTCAGTTTTAATAAAAAGGCATTTTAAACCTTTATTTTCTTCCTCTCAGTTTGTTTCAGGCAACTGTGACATTCCGTACATACTGATATCTTTATCCATGTTTACATCAGCAATCTATTTCTTGCTCAGCTTCACTAAGGAAAAAAAAAAGAGTTAGGAAAATCCCTACAGCACAGGTTATAATACAAGAGGGTGAAATATGGAAGCCAAAAATAGGAAATATGACTGGAATAGCTTTAATGTACATCTTAAATCACAACTAGTAATGATTCTGCAAAGGGAAAATTTCTTGAATTTATATACTGTGGTTTGAAACAAGAGTATTGATGTTTCAAATACCACTAGACAGAATTAAACCTAAACTCTGAAAAAACAGGTTTAGATCCAAGATCAATGATGTTTTCGCATTGTCGTAATTTCTTTAACAGGCATGAGGTGTCATTGCCAAGGAGTTGAATCTATTTTAAAAGGTTAAGCTGAAATAAATACTGTACTGCAATAGCAAGATTCCTTTGCAGGTGGAGGAAGGACAATACTGGGGCTTCATAAGTAAGGATTACCTTGAGGTAATCAGCTGTTGAAGGGCTGCTTCTAAGCATACGGGATAGACTGATTCTTGTAATTTCTGCAGCTGATTTTTCAGCAGATTTTTCTATATGAAGAATGATGAAGTCCTTGAGATATACTAAATATATGTTTTCCCCGTAGGGAGGATGCGAGAGCTATTCCTACAGGCCTTTGTTCTTAGTATTGAGGAACATTAAAGGCTCTAAGTGATTAAAACTAAATTAAATCTCTGTTTATAGTACAGGTCTCCTGACCTAATGGGAATCTTGAGTGCTTTGTGCATGTGTGTGCTGGGTTTGAAGCCAAGAAAAACTCATCAAGCCTGATGTGTTGTTCTGACCACCTCAGATCATAGCAAATTACTATGAAGTGCTTGTCAGTGACAATGTAATAAGCCTGTGGATGTATATGGTAGAAAGAAATCTTATTATTTGTAAAATGATACAGTTACACAGCATTTAGCATCTCTAACCTTTAGTGGGTTTCTCTGAATATGTGCTTGCTGCTCCAGGAAACTTTGTGAAGTGAAATAATTTTCATAAAGTGTCAGGTGAATTCATTTTTTAATTGTGCAGCAACTCAAGTTGGGCTGCACCATTTCTTTTTTTTTAATAGCTAGAATGTGGGATAGTGCTGGATTTGTTTTCCAGTTGGCAAGAGGCACTGGAGACTTATTGTTGTGTATTCATAGAATACCAATCAAATCTGACTATTAAAGGAGGTGGCTTTTCGGTTGACAGTTTTCATATTTAATTTTGTAGTTGTTGTTGTTTACTAGCCATGTTTTTTCTGTCCTATATCCACTCTGTGGCAGTCTGCAGCCTTTTTTTTTTTGTGTGTCACTGACATAACTGCTTTGCACTTAGTTCTTCCTCTCCAACTAGCAGCATTTACTTTCTTATAACTTAGTAAATTGCCCTCTATTGGGAAATGCTTGACTATATGCCTTCAAAAATAAGACCCACCTTTTATTTTAAAATATTGTTATTAATACTTCCTCCCCCTCTCCCCCGCCCCCCCCCCCCCGTGTTGTAGGCTAACCTCTGTTTCATAGAAAAGAAAAAATGCAAGTTACCTTGGGTAAATGTATACTTGTATACTTCCAAGTGTTCTTGAAAAGTGCAATGGTTGGCAGTTCAGTGGATAGTGAAGCGCTATTTCCTATAAAAGTTAAATGTAATAGATGAAGGTGTCTACATAAAATTGTACACACTGTTTAAATACACAGGGACTGACTATGTAGGGGGGGACCAAGACGCAGGAGCAACATCTTCTGCATTGTTAACTGGAGGTTGTGCTGGCTTTTCAGAATGGATCACTGCTCAGTTGTTTCATCTGTGAGACTGAATTTGCAACCATTAGACCATTTTTCCATCCTTAATTGGCTTGATTGACCTTGATTCATGCGGGCAGATGATGAAAATGTAACATCAGAAAGAGGCAGTGTGAATTCTCACAGCGAAAGATATACATTATAGTTATTATGTTAACTGTGGTGCTGAGACATTCGGTAACTACGTCCCAAAGAACTGAATTGATTGTTGTCAGTGATGTAGGCCTACATAGTTGAGTAATTACCTTCTGTAACTGGAATTGACTCATTTGGGCTAGAACTCACAGATTTTAGGCTTGTAAAGGTCCCTCCTTTTACAGATTAAAACCTGTAGTAGAAATTTTGATATTATGATCATTAGTATGGAGGAAAACTGGAGGGAAAAAAACAGCAAACCAAACAGTGCAAGTCTGCTACGTGGAATGGGTAGAATAATGAATAATGTGCCCTTTCCATTGCCTTTGGTATGGCTGATAATGGTTGGTAAAGCTTTCCTGTGTTGGCTTTCATCTTTCCCTCATTTGTAATACCTAAAACCCAATGACCTATTTAATATTTTTTCAGGTGAAGTGTAAGCGCACACCTTGTCATGTGTAATTTTGGGAAGGATAATATAGTTAAACCTATATCATCAACATGAATTCATACAAAATTTTTAATGTCTATCTATAAATTATTCTGTTGCCATGCCGTTCTGAATTTCAGCTGAAGCTATAAGAACTATAGCAGTACAGGATTTATGTGTCTGTATGAAATTTTGTGAACAGCTGGAACTGTTGGCATGTCTCTTTGAAGGTAACTCTAAGCAATGTAAATCAAAAAATGTTCATTATTCACTGTTTATGAATAATGGCTACATTCTGCTTATTTTGGTGAGACTTTCTTATCCCCAAGGAAATGTGTGCCTGACATGCAGTTGAAGAGTTTTTCATTAATACAGAGTTCTATGATAAGAAGAGCTGTTATTTGATTGCAGCCACATGGACTCCTTTGTATACGACCTTTAAAGGAGAGTGTGTCTTCATATGTCTTTGTCCCAGTACAGGTTGCTGGATATTGCCATAGCATAGTTATTACATAATTCAAATACTAACACAGAGGTGGTAAAGTTATGTATGCAAATGGAACTAGACTTTTCATAAAAATATTTTAAATGAATGGTACTTCAACTCTTAGTCTATTTCATATTTACAGTTTTTGTGAAGTTCTACAAATGCTTGGACAGAATCTTACTGGAAAAATAGCTTGTGAGAAGTATTCTTAATGAAAAAATAGCTCATGTGAACTCAACTTTGTATTTACCCATGCAAGTATTTCCTTGCAAGAACTGTGTTCTTACAAACAAGTAAGTACAAACAAATTCTAACAAACTGATGCTTAGTATTTTCAGTTACGAAGTTTACTTTATGACAAAGGAGATGGTCAACTGCAATATCCTGACTATCATCCATTTTAAGTTTCAAGTTGTATGAATGGAAATAATAGGATCTGTCTAGTATGATTGGTAATGCTTAAGCCTTGGACAATTTGATTTGTATTAGCATCTAAAAATTTAGTTAGGCTCAGGCAGTATTAAAATAATAGAAAACTGTAAAATCATTCTGAAATTCCAAGAAGAGGGCATTTTGCAAAGTTTTCACTCTATGTGAACCTGGTTAGAAGATACAGCAGAACAAGATCTAGTTATATTGTTTTGTGTTCAGGATGAAGTTTCTAAAGAGTTGATCTTAGAAAAACATACCCAGGCCTATTTGCAGTTACAGTTTTCAGGGGCAAATAAAGCCTTGCTTCTCTTTGTTAGGATTACCATCAAAGTTGCGAGTAACTGATTCACTCAGTTTCTTGTGGCACTGGAATAGGAATTGCAGTGTTTCGACCAGCTTCCCACCTACCCTTTTTGCTTGTTGAAAACAAAAATTTTTAATGGGCTTGTCAAGGAGGTAGTTTGTACTTGACTTTTTTTCACTGTCTCCCCCAAGAGTGGGAAAAGAGGGTTCAGTGGGGAATGGAAGAACTCTGACCTACCTAGCCTCTCCCTTTGGATGTTTTTGCTTATCCCTTCATGTGTTTCAGCCGAGCTGTGATGATGGAGCTTGCATCTTCTTTGCAAGCTTCTTTGCATAATCTGTGTTATTCTTCAGCCTGAAAATCAGAACAAGAATTTTACAATTAGTACAGTCTTAGCAAGGTTAATGTTATTAAAACACTCTGGGCCCTTTTCTCTTAGTAAACTAAGTCATCTAAAGGTATATGAGCTAGATGGAGGGCCTATGGGGATGGGGCAAAGATTATTTTATTTACCTGTTCAGTCCTTCCTTTTTCTGTGACCAGCAAGTTAAGAATTGCTTTCAAGTTGTACCATCTTGGGAGCAATCTCCAGAAGGCTGTTATGTTCACTGAGAATTACTGTAATACTGTAGTTGTTTTGGACAGTCACTGTTCATGGTAGGATTTGCAAGCGTATTCGTGCTAAACTAACTTTGACAGAGATAGCTGAGGATGCTGAAGGCATTAATATATCCCTGTTACTATTTATTCCTGCTGTAACATAAAGGACTGCAATTCGACCCAAATTCTGGATAGTCATAAGCTATTCACGGAAGTATTCAGTGTTTTGGAAGGCAAGTAATCATTTCTAGTGGGGGGTTGTGTTATAAGAGCTAATTATTTACATTCATCCCAGTCTTATAGACATGGACAAAAGATGAGATGAATCACTTGCATATGTCTGCCCATTTTCATCCTCATTAAAAGGGAGCCTAGAAAACTAGCTAGAAACTAGCTCGACAGTCTATCTTCTCATTTGTGAGATGTCTGATCTAAATTTCCTTGTGGTTGTTATAAGGAGACATCTTTGTTCTGTATCTCTCTCTTGTTTAAGTAACTATTCCGTTTGGACATTGGAAAGAGAAACAAAGAATAAGATAATTTACTATAAACTCTGACTTTCACATAAGTATGTTTGAGAAGAAGGACAGGAGCCTGAATCAGTGTTGACTATCGGAACTATTGGTTGAATTTCAACTGCTAGCCCTAGTTATATGTGCATGTGTATGTATAAACAAAGAAAATCTTGTCTTATATGCTGTGTGCCCTCTGCTAAGAGTATTGCACTTTATTCACTTTGGTGATCTGAAACATTTGACTGAATCTAATACTGTTGTCCGTATGGTAGTTGATTAGTTTAAGAAGTTCTAAGAATGAAAGAGTTCCCAGAGAAAGCTGGAAGATATTTTGATCAAGGTAGGCAGGGGTACAGCTCTGATCGATCACAAATTTTTGAATTTTTGCTTTAGCTATGTCTTAAAAAAATAAACAGAGTAGTGAGAATGTTTAGAATAGGAACAGTTTGTTTTGTCCCTCCTTAATGGAACACAGTTTGGAGTACTTCATCTCAGGATTTTAAAAATGAAATAATTTTTGGCAAAGCTAAAAAGTGTCAGTCATTTGCGTACGAATTAGACTTAGGAGTGTCTGCTATTTAATGATTGCAGATGGCCCTTCTGCTTTCCTACACTATTAAGACCAATAAATGCATCAAGTTTTGCATTGTGTATCTATATACTCCCTAAGTTGTTTTTTTCCCACTCAGTAATTGTTAAGAAGAAGTACATGTCTCAGAGTACTGGGTGGTACGTGGAACTTACAAAGGATAATAATTTACTCTCAGCTATATATAGTTCCTGCCAATTAAATGGAAAGGGGTTTGTTTGTTTAGAAATGTGTTATTCTAAATCTGATGGGTAGTTTAAACTGGTATGATACAAACCTGTTCAAGTGCGGCTCTTTGTCTGGTTTTAGGTTTTTGGTGTTTTTTTACAGTCCCTCTTCTTTTTTTTTTCTTTTTTTTTTCTTTTCTTTCCCCTCCTGGGTTATAATTGGAGCATAGTTATTTCTTGAACAGTTTCACAACTGTGTCTAAGCTATAGAAAAAAAAAAATTCTAGACAAATTTCATGGGAAAACTCTAAATTTATCAACTCGACTCTCATACTTTATCTTGAAAATTCATTTTGGAAAACTTCTCAAAAGTTGTTCAAAAAGTGCCCAGATTGAAGGAAAAAAGTCTGAATTTAGAGGCTTTTGGGGTACTTTTAAAAATATTAGAAGGTTTTTGCTCTTAACTGACCGCAGAACCCCTCCCATGCAGTTGTGAAACCAAGTATATGTCGTTTAGTGACACACGGGAGAAGCAGGTGTGGCCTTCAACACAATATCCTTTTAAGCAGTTGCTAGTATGGTTCTAGCATAAAATCACCATACAATGTGATAGATTATAGTGCTTTCTCCACAACTTTCAGAATTTTATAACATCTTTTTTTTCTTGCCCCTTTGCAATGGGTATAAAGTTGTATATTTAACCACTCTTAGACCCATTCCTGCCTTTCTTTACCGTAGTTTCTCTAGCTGCTCTGATCATCAAGAAAGCCATTAAAAATGCTAGTGAGAAGCCAAGAGAAAGAGCTCACCCTCTAGCCCATATATTCAGGCAGAACACAGTGATATTTGAGACTGGTATGGCATAGGGTTATGTTAGTGGTGTAGTTGTCTGTTCAGTTACTCATGAAGAAATTGGAGACTGCTAAATGTCATTGCATAGTACACTTGCTGAAAACTAATCAGTGATGTTTCAGGATGATTTGTGTTATGCTTTCTTGGATGAAATTTGAAAGATGATCACTTATGTTTATTAGCAGCAACATGATAAGGTCAGTGAAGGCAATTACAAGGATGTAAAAACAATCACAGAAGTGCCAGAATGCCTTCTTCAAATAATATTCAAGACACCATTATAATGGCTTCATTTAAAGAGCTGAAGGTGGTTTATAATAGTTCTAAAATGGCTCTAAAATTGAAGAATTGATCTAGCGTGGCTTGCAGGGAGGTTTTGTAAGGGCAGCATTAAAATATTTTCAGTGCTGTCTAGGACACTTTCTACATTTGGCACTCTGCTTTGAGGCAGAGCCAGCAGCAGTGATTCAACTAATGGAAATCTTTGAAAACTTGATCATGATTTTACTTTTTCTGTCATCTTGCTTCATTAACTGAAGTAACACAGAAACAACTGTGCAAATGCAGCTGTTGCTACACTTAAGATGAGGTAACATGCTTTCTTCAAGAGTATGGTACAGTAGTAGACCACAGCAAGATCCCTCTGGTCACCTTGAATAGATTTTCAGTGCCTACAGCATGCTTCCAAAATGTTTAAATGATAAGTAGTGCCTGCAAGAAGCACTGCAACAGAAATGCAACATAGTGGCATACCTATGACATGATGAATTTTTGACGTGGAGACATGCTGTTGCGTGATCATGGGGGAATCAGTTTCTGTTGTTCTAGTGACTATTTAGAGTTTTGATTTACGTTTTGCTGTGTAACCTCTGTAGAGAAGGTAAAACTAACTTTGTGAGCTGCTGAGAAAACAAATCTTGCCCAGTTAACTTGTATTTTTCCTTTTTTTTGTTTTTGTTTTTGTCTTTTAAATACAATATGCTAAAAAAGGTTGTAAGGATTAATAACAGGAGAGGTGAGGAACACCTAAGGGCCCTGCTTCCTTCTATGCTGTTCTAACAACTCTTTCTGCTTATCTGTTGACACATAACGTGGCCAATTCAGATGAGAAAGTTTGTGCCAAATACAGGGAACATCTGTTCTCTGGGAAGTAATTTTTGTACAAATATAGTACAGATGATTAATCTAATGTCTTTGGCATGTCCCAGTTGTTGATAGGGAAGATAGTGAAAGAGCCAAATCATCTTAAGATTCTTCTTAATGCTTTTGCTGAGCTTTATCTTGCTTCTGAGAATATCCTGCACATTGGCACCCTCATGGTTTTAATACATTTGAGCTGAATTTACCAGCTGCTGTCTCTTGTAAGAAGGCATTTGGACATCAAAAACTTAACAGCATTGATACATCTCATCTAAAGATGGCGTATGATGTTTGGGGCAAAATATAAACTGCAGTGAGAAAGGACTGTTTTCTGCGTTCTTTCCTTATTTAATAATCAGTAGTTAAATTTACTCCAAATGTAAGCTATGCCCACATTTGGATTCCCTTTTAACCAAACAAAACAGTCTGTAAAGCAGTATATTGCTGTCATCTGAGCAAGATGCTGACAATGCTGCAAGTAAAAAAAGTTCATTTTGTTAATCACTTCTGTCCAGGGTTTAGAAGTACAAAAAGAATGAAGGAAAAATGATGGTAGTGGTAGAAGCAGAAATAGTTTTTGCCTCTTTCTGTTAAGAGTTGGTGCCTTTCGCTGGATTTAAATGGTAAAGTGAACTTACAGAAAAGTTATTCTTTTATAGAGTCTGCATGTTATTTTAGTTTGTGCTTTTGAGGGTGAGTTTTGGAACACTTTACTCCACCTCAAGAAGCCCTAACCATTGAACCATGGCTGTCCTCTAATATTTTTGGCTGTAATATATGAATAATAGAATTGGGGCCATACTGTGGCAAAGAAAATGATGGATCTTGACACTAAAAAAACCCACATGGGAATGATAACATTTGCCATGCTTCATAGATTGGAGTTTTTAATGTGCTACGCCAAATGGAGTAAGAGGTGACATCTTTTTCTGTTTTCTAACTTGCTTTCAAATAGCTTCAAAACCTTTATGTTTAGTTTTAGGTAATAACTCCATTTTCAGTGAAATTATGGTATGGTGATGTACAGTGATTTGGAAATACTGTGATATGATGGGTAGGAGAAAGAATTGGTGGCAGAGGGATTTATACATATAGGATAGCTTTTTCTATTTTTAGACACTGCCCTTGTCACCGTAACCACTTCCTTTGAGAACTGATTGAACTAATGAAGAAGTTATGCCTTTTATGTTTGTTTTTGCTCTCTTAATTTTAAGGTATGTCTTTGAGGTTTGTTTTAAAGCTGCATAATCATTTGATTATAAAAGCAATCCTAAAATAACATAGAGGTCTTGTTTCTTTTGGGAAGGACTCAAGGTTCCAAGGCTTGATGGCCATTTCTTATTGCTCTAAACTTTGTTCTCTTGACATGCTGAACTGATAGAAAAAAGTCCTGAAGGAATAAGTTGCAGCCTTAAGAAAGATGAGAGATCAGCCCAAAGTGGAATGTCTGACTGTTGAGACTTGTTGGCTCACCACCTAATGGCAAGCTTCCTTTCCCTCTGCTTGTCTCATGACTTGTTCCTTCCTAAGCTGGCTTTGTAGTAGCTAGTTTACTCCCCAGATAGGGCTGTCCTGGTTAACTCCTCTGATACAGTCTAATATGGTGCCAGCAATGGTCAAAACTTCTTGAGTCCTTAAGACCTTGATGACTTTAACCTTTGAGAGACTTGCAGTTTTCCACAGGCTAACCTGGGCAGTAACCCTTTTTTACCCCTTTGGCATGTAAAAGTTGGATTATGTGTTGTGTTGTGTTTGTGTGCACAACGTTTTTGAGCCAATGTTAAAATAATTTAATCAGCAGTTAATTCATACCTTGTTAACTACATCTATTTTAACGAGAGCAAATGAGATGTGATTAATAGATATGGAAAGTACATTAATTGCAGAATGCAGAAATGTGCATACAATTAACAGCTGTAAATTAAAAGATTGGACTAATCCAATCTCCTCAGTTACTGGCTTATGTCTGGTGAACTTCCATAAACTATTAATGTTTGCTTTACTGCACCTTGGAGTGTTGAAATCCCATTCAGTCTTGTAATAGCACTCAACATAGATGCAACCCTATGCAAATACGGATTTATAAATAAAACTGCCTTCTGATGGTTGTTTCATAGTCTGTGTAATGTCTGTTTGTATCGGTTCTGCTCCCAGTGGGCAGCTTTCCAAATTGCACAAATAACTGCTGCTAGCGGTGCCGATATCTTTGTTGGCAGCTTTCACTAAGAAATCAAGAGCTGAATTGGTTTGAGCATTAAACTTGGCTTGCCTGTAGAACAGGTAGTGCTGTGATGAGACATTCTGGAAGAGCTTGTACTAACGCTGTATTTGTTCTTTCTGTATCAGCTTCTCTGCTGTGTCTTCTCACATGTCATGTGCACCTTCATGCACATGTATCTTCTCGCAAATGTCATATTCAGCAAAACATATTTATGGAAAAAGAAGCAAATCCATGTACTCTGACAGATTCTGCCAGTAATCTGACAGTCCTGCATAATGTAAATTCAACAGACCTTTTAAATGAAGTGCATGGCCAAGGATTGAAACATGGTTGTGCTTGATCTATCTGTAGTTTAGCTATTAAAGTATATTGTTTATTGTTTTATATCTGCCATCAAGTGGATCAAACCCCACATTTTCTGTATTCTGAGAACTATTTTAATCCTAAATTGGGACAGTTGTGGAAATTGTGCTTCTTTTTGTAGGAAATTGTGCAAAAAGATGGCTTTGGAAAGTCTAGAAGCTCTGTTTTGGCACAGTGGGGCTTTTCGGTGGTTGTTTTTTTGTTTGGTGTTTTTTTTTTTTTTTAACTATGTCTGAACCGCTGTCCAAAAAACAATGTTTAAATGCTTTACTACTTCTTTTCCTGCAGGGTGATATGAGTCAAGTGAGGTATTTCACCTCTCTGATTTGGTAAGTGAAATCTTGAATATAAAAGTATAAAGTATATTGACTTTGTCTACAGACTTAGCTAATTACATGTAAAAAAAAAATTTAGCTAGTGTGTATGTTCCTATATAGGAAGTGAAATAATTAGTTTGTGTAATAAATCAGTTTAAATTTAGAAATGAACTGAATTATCAACATTGGCAGATTGTAATGACAGGTGACAGGGACCATCTTTTTTTTCTCCTCTTCGACAGTTACATTGTTTATTTTTGTACTGATCAGGATAGCTTATGTAGTTACAGTGCTGCTGAACAGAAGAATCTCAGTCATGAGTTGAGAAGACTATGTATTTTTCTCCCCTTGTACCGCCCCAGATTTTGAGGAGGGTACCAGCAAGCTGTTACAGATTTTGGCATGCAGACCAATTGTTTTTAGTCTATAGACCAAAATAGTAAGTCATTTTGGTATACGCTTATAACGTCCATTAATAAACATGGCCTATAAAGATAAAAATTTTGTAAAATATTATGAAAAGTAATATATTTAGGTTGCTGTCTTAGTCTTGCATTGGCTGCAATCCCTCATTAAAAAGCTATAGAAGACTACATATATCAATCCATATTTTTGAATTCCTAATTTCACCTCTTGTTCTTTCGCCCTTGTTCTCATGGGGGACTTCAACTTTCCGGACGTCTGCTGGAAATACAACACGGCAGAGAGGAAAGAGTCGAGGAGGTTCCTGGAGCGTGTGGAAGATAACTTCCTGACGCAGCTGGTAAGCGAGCCCACCAGGGGAGGTGCCTCGCTTGACCTGCTGTTCACGAACAGAGAAGGACTGGTGGGAGATGTGGTGGTCGGAGGCCGGCTTGGGCTTAGCGACCATGAAATGGTAGAATACTCAATACTTAGTGAAGTAAGGAAGGGGGCCAACAAAACCGCTACCATGGACTTCCAGAGGGCAGACTTTGGGACAGGACACTGGTCGAGAGGGTCCCTTGGGAGACAGTCCTGAAGGGCAAAGGGGTCCAGGAAGGCTGGACGTTCTTCAAGAAGGAAGTCTTAAAGGCACAGGAGCGGGCTGTCCCCATGTGCCATAAGAAGAACAGGCGGGGAAGACGACCGGCCTGGCTGGGACTCAGGAAAAAAAGGAGAGTTTATCACCTTTGGAAGAAGGGGCAGGCAACTCAAGAAGAGTACAGGGATCGCGTTAGGTCGTGCAGAGAGGAAATTAGAAAGGCAAAACCCCAGCTAGAACTCAACCTGGCCACTGTCGTGAGAGACAACAAAAAATGCTTTTACAAGTATATTAATGACAAAAGGAGAGCCAAGGAGAATCTCCACCCTCTGTTGGATTCGAGGGGGAACGTTGCCACCAAGGACGAGGAAAAGGCTGAGGTACTCAACGCCTTCTTTGCCTCAGTCTTTGGTAGTCAGAGTGGTTATCCTCAGGGTACTCAGCCCCCTGAGCTGGAAGACATGGACGACGAGCAGGATAAACCCCCCATAATTCAAGAGGATGAAGTTAATGACCTGCTATGCCACCTGGACGTTCACAAGTCTATGGGGCCGGATGGGATCCACCCGAGGGTACTGAGGGAGCTGGCGGAGGAGCTTGCCGAGCCTCTCTCCATCATTTACCAGCAGTCCTGGTTAACTGGGGAGGTCCAGGACGACTGGAGGCTTGCCAATGTGACTCCCATCTACAAGAAGGGCCAGAAGGAGGACCCGGGGAACTACAGGCCGGTCAGCCTGACCTCAGTGCCGGGAAAGATTATGGAGTGGTTTGTTGTGAGGGCGCTCACGAGCCATGTCCGGGACAACCAGGGGATCAGGCCCAGCCAGCACGGGTTCATGGAAAGCAGGTCCTGCTTGACTAACCTGATCTCCTTCTATGACCAGGTGACCCGCCTCGTGGATGAGGGAAAGGCTGTGGATGTGGTCTACCTGGACTTCAGTAAAGCCTTTGACACTGTCTCCCACGGCATTCTCCTAGAGAAGCTGGCGGCTCACGGCCTAGACAGGTACACTCTTCGCTGGGTAAAAAACTGGCTGCACGGCCGAGCCCAGAGAGTTGGGGTCAACGGAGTTAAATCCAGTTGGCAGCCGGTTACGAGCGGTGTTCCCCAAGGCTCAGTTTTGGGGCCGGTCCTGTTCAATATCTTTATCAACTATCTGGACGAGGGGATCAGTAAGTTTGCAGATGACACCAAGCTGGATGGGAGTGTTGATCTGCTCGAGGGTAGGAAGGCTCTGCAGAGGGACCTGGACAGGCTGGATCCATGGGCTGAGGCCAACTGTATGAGGTTCAACGAGGTCAAGTGCCAGGTCCTGCACTTCAGCCACAACAACCCCATGCAACGCTACAGGCTTGGGGAGGAGTGGCTGGAAAGCTGCCCAGAGGAAAAGGACCTGGGAGTGCTGGTTGACAGCTGGCTGAACATGAGCCGGCAGTTTGCCCAGGTGGCCAAGAAGGCCAATGGCATCCTGGCCTGTATTAGGAATAGTGTGGCCAGCAGGAGCAGGGAGGTGATTGTGCCCCTGTACTCGGCACTGGTGAGGCCACACCTCGAATACTGTGTTCAGTTTTGGGCCCCTCACTACAAGAAGGACATGGAGGTGCTGGAGCGTGTCCAGAGAAGGGCAAAGGAGCTGGTGAAGGGCCTGGAGCACAAGTCTTATGAGGAGCGGCTGAGGGAACTGGGACTGTTTAGTCTGGAGAAGAGAAGGCTGAGGGGAGACCTCATCACGCCTTTACAACTACCTGAAAGAAGGTTGTAGCAAGGTGGGTGTTGGTCTCTTCTCCCAAGTAACTAGCAATAGAACAAGAGGAAATGGCCTCAAGTTGCACCAGGGGAGGTTTAGATTGGACATTAGGAGAAATTTCTTTACTGAAGGAGTGGTCAGGCCTTGGAACAGGCTGCCCAGGGAAGCGGTTGAGTCACCCTTCCTGGAGGTATTTAAAAGACGTGTAGATGTGGCGCTTAGGGACATGGTGTAGTGGGTATGGTGGTGTTGGGTTGACGGTTGGACTCGATGATCTTAGAGGTCTTTTCCAACCTTAATGATTCTATGATTCTATGATTCTAAAAGCATCTCTTCCGATTAAACCAAACTGAAAAATTTCTTTTTTTTTGACTTCCAAAGACGTGTGTTACCAGGAAAGTGGAAAGAAAGAATGTAGTCTGTGTAAATGCTTGAATCTGTGAATTAAAGAATATGTTTGGAGACAGTAGAACTATGAGAGTTGAAAGCCCTGTTTTTCTTGTGAATAGATGGGTTTTCTGAGCAGCCTTATTCCTTCTTACAGATTGCATCTGCAAAACCCACATAATAATGAGAACAATGATACGTTTGTAATTCCAGAGTAGGTTAAGCTGATTGTTGTTGCTATCTAGTTTTACCAGTCATTGTGAGTGTTAATGTACGACAGACACTGATGCAAAAGAAAGGTCTGATTCAATATTTCCCAGGGAATTTCTGCTGTATTGATTTGCCGTTTGACTAAGTAAAGTTTTTATCTTAATTTCAAAAAGAGAGGTGAATGGATGTGTTCTCCTTATTTGATTCAAACAATAGATGATAATTTTTTTGGTGTGATGTTGAGTTTCACATTTGTATTGCTTATCAGTCTGAAACTTTTGTGATCCTTATTTTTATCAGTATGTTTTTGTTGAGATTAATCTGTTTTTTCTTTATACTTAATTTTTCTTTGGGGCGAGGCTTCCTCTGTCTTCTGTTTTTCTGTTATTACATGTTTCAGTTCTAACTTTTCCTTTTTTTGGACAGTGCTGTCCACTCTAGTGAGGCTGTATGTTATGTTTATAAATATTATTTGTTAACCACAAATCTATTTTGGGGCGTAGGTGTTCTGAAATAAAAGCTGGTATTGATTCATCTGCTTAGATTGAAGGTATATTGGTACATCTGCTGAGGAAAAAATGGATTGTTATTTGTAGCACTGGTAGATATTCTTTGCAATTAGACTACTTTTTTTTTTTTAATGGCCTAGGTCTTCAATAATTCATTTCCTTTTAAAATGTTGTGGACGTAAACCACTGTCTGACATAGCTTACTCTATTTTACAACTTTGGTGTCCTCTGAGAACCTGTCTTTTGGGTCTTTGCTCCTGGTGTCAGATTGAAAAAGTCTCCAGACTCCTCAGTAATGGATGTTTTATTAAAATAGATCTGTCTCACAGTGCGAAATGACTTGCACTGCTTTCTTGTCTGCTTTCATCTCTGAGTTTAGCATCTGGTTTCCAGATGCTAAGAAAGAATCAGGAGCCACAGGTTACATTTTGTTGTGGGTATCAACTACCTTTTACATCAGAAGCAATATGGCCTTTAGGTTATTAGGATTATTTACTTGGAAGATTGAGTGTATAAAAATATCACTCTTAGATGCAAAATTCATCCACAAAGTAATGTATTCATTTAATCTCTAAGGATGCTTACAAGTATATATTATAAGAATCCTATCATGCAGCTTGACTTTTGTGTCTGAGGCTCTGAACGTACTGTAAAAATCCTATCCATACGGCAGTTTTTGCCAGGTGCAATATTGGTTTAATGATTAGTTCCTAAAAATATTTTTGACAATATTATTTTGCTGGATATTGCAGATGGGGAACAGTGAAGTAAGTTTTTCTTTTTTCCTTGTTTTTTAAAGAATCCTATTCAAATAAAAGTGAGCAGAGATAATTTTCCACATGAAATCTGTTTACAATCATACACTGTTGTAATTTCCTGATCTCTCTACTTTTATTGGATTGCTGTGAGCTCTGCCTCCTGTCTAGTTTGTGAATGGCCCCAAGGTCCTGTAATATGTTTGCATTTTTGGTTTTTTTTTTTGTGGGGGGAGGTTTTTTCTTACCTTGACTCTCCTATTTGTATTTTTCTAAATATGGCTTTCTAAATCCATAGTTCTGTTCAGATCGTTTTGTAGAATGATCTGGATTGGTTACCAGGATCCAAGCAATCAGGCATTTCATAGAGGTTAAAAAAAAAAAAAAAAAAAGCGAGATCACTAGCATGAAATTTCCTTAGTTTGATACTGCATATTGTTAAATCTCCTCATAAGGCTAACTTGATCTTAATCAAGTCTGAATGGCAGAAGAGTTACTTCAATTTTGATTTACAAATCCTGTTTGTAATGCCTTAAGTATAATGCCATTTGTCACACCTGAATTCCGACCTGAAAGCATGCTCAGAAAGTGGGTAAAGCATTAAACTTTTTTAATTTGGGTTTTGTATGAAAGGTGGCAAAACACTGTTTCTGGTTTTCCCTGTTTATATGTAACCTGCGTGTGGAATCATCTTCTTGTCAATATGTCAGGTGGAAAGGATGCTCTGTCCTTTCATACTCCTCTAGTTAAAAGATGTTCATTCTGCTTTGGAATCATTGCCGTTTCCATAGTCAAAATATCACTGCTGTGGCCCATCTCTCTTCACCAGAACTCTTCTGTGTTGCTTTTAAGGTCCTGTTCTGTTACCTTTTTGGATTTCTTTTTCCTACCTGCTTGAGATTTTTTTTTTTTCCTCTTAATTTTCACTTTTGCCTCATTAGAGATTAACTTGATTGGAGATATTTTCCAGATTAGGCAGAATGATTAGCATTCTCTTTCAGAGATGAAACACATTCATAAGATTGACAGTGCTTCTTGTTCCAGATACTTAATAAAGCCAGGGTTCCCTAGTAATTAATACCAAATACCACTGCCACAGTCCTCAGCTGTATTAATTTGGCCTAGAGCATGTGTAAAAATACAAATGTTGCAACTGAATGTATGAATCAATTAGGAAATTAAAGATATCAGTAATCTTGCCATTTATGATGCTCAATAAGAGAGAAAGTTCATAAGATTGAAGATGATTCAAAATTTAAGGAAGACATTTACATGGTTTGTATAACTGTTTTTTTTTTTCCAACTGTATATAGGGAATATATACTCCTGTATGTGGAGTGGAAGAAATGCAGTTACAAACAATTTTGGAGGAAACAGTACAACTGTGAGTATTTCTTTCAAGAATGATTAGCTGTCATGAAATAGATTGTCTATAAAAAATGTAAGGTATAAATTTTAAACAATATTTAGCGGTAATTTACATACGGAATTGGCTTTTCCTCGGTAGGTTGATCAATCTAAGGTTATGCACATGAAATCTGTTAGTTAATAACTCTGTAGTGGTTGACTATGTATTCTTCTCTAGAATCAAATTCCCTTTATGCAATTAGGAGGATTTTCATGTAAAATTTTAGGCAGGAGGTACTGTATAAGATGGTGGCAGGCATCTTTGAGTTTTTATTCTACTCTTATTTAAATATCTGATTGCTGCATAGAAGAGCAGCATGATTCATGAATGAGTTAAAGTACAATTATAAAGTGACTTATTTTTGACGAGCTCATAATCTCAGTCTGATTCAAAATTACTTGCATTTGTGATCTACTTTTGGAAAGTGTTCTTGTCACTAGCCTCAAGTAAGTTTTTCCTATGCATGTAAATAAGAAATTGTGATGTCTTATGAAAATTCTCTGCCATTTGTAACAAGCATGTTGTATTCATAAGCAACAACCGGGTATAATGTGCTCTGTTGTTATTGGAACAAGTTATTATCCTTGTTACGTAACAGTTTGTGTTTCCATTTTGGGATCAAAGAATTTGCTCTGTTTGTGTTTCCCTTCTCTAAAGACCTTCATACGTAGGTAACAGTAGGCTCTGCATTCTATTTAAGCTTCCATCACTGCTTTTCTGTGAATGTCCCATAAAAAGTACTGCTTTTATTAAAGCTGCTTTCCACTATCACTTCTTTGATATATAATGCTCTAATCTTTTATCCAGACTTTCTCAGGAATATTTGAAAATTTCCTTTTTTATTCAGAATATGCATTTGTTAAAACTGAAATTGCTTTTAGGAAAGGTTGTCATAGATGAATATATTAATTTCAGAAAAGTAAGGAGTAATTAAAAACTATGCATGTATATATTACACAGAAATAATTATTAATGTTTTTAAGTTTTCAAATGAAAATTATACTGAAATCATCAGTATTATTGTTGCTTGAAATGGTCGCTTTTGTTGGTTTCTAGTTTAGGTAAATGATACACTCTCAGACTTTCTTTCCAGCTTTCTTTGGATTGGATCCCACTTCCCATCCCCAAAAGACAAAAGTAGAAACCCACCTTGTATAGTTTTACAGGGTATGAAAACAATCCCCCTCTTTTTGTTCATACCCCCCAACTCGCAACTTTGTGTCTCACAATCATATTTTCTTTCTATGTGTCGGCTGTATTATTTTCTGCGTCTTTCTTACTGCAGGCATTTATTTAGGAGCCATTAAAAGTGTGAACATAGAACAGCTATGTGTAAAGATAGATTTATTCCTATATACTCTTGTCTTTTTTTTTTTCTCTGTGGATTTTTGATTTAATACATGCATATATAATGAGAATTTATTTAATTCCTTTAAGACCATCACCATTCACAGTACACTCCACAGATGGAGCATGGAGTAATGACAGATGAAGGAAAGTTGATTTGAAGCACTCAAGATACCAGAACTGTCGAGTACCAATGTACCATTTTTAGTCTGATTTTCTGAGGAAATGAAGCTGTTATGAGCACATATTTTGCTTATATGTTGTCCATCAATGGATTTTTTATGTTTTAGCAATACTAAGTTTCTGTAAGCTTCCTGAAAATAAAGATTTGAGTAGAAGAGAGAGATATATGGAAGGACTGTAGTGTGAATTCCCTGGAGAGGCTACATAAGAAAGGCATCGTTTGAGGCCGCAAACTTCAGAAAACTCCATAATTGAAGTTCTCATTTCATTAGAGAGCAGGGAGTCCTCCCGCCAGGCACATGTCTGTGTTTCGGTGTGCATCCCGTACCCGGCACGGGTGCCTGGGCGCTGGCTGCGGGGGCTGCAGGGGCAGCTCCAGCGAGGAGCAGCTGGGGCTGCCCCGTGCTGGGCACTCCTGGTTCCAGCCGGCTCCGACCGACCCACCCCAGGGCATGGCTGAGCCCCGCAGCCACAATGGTGGGCTGCTTCTGTGAAAACATATTTAAAGAAGGGCAGAACAGACCATATAGGTAAAGGAAAGGGTGGAAAAAAAAACCCCCAAACCAACAAAGCAAACCAACAGAGGGAACCTCGAAGTCAGAGGACGAGGGGGAGGCAAGCTCTGTTGTGGAGGAGATATTCCCTGCAGCCCGTGGAGGGCTCAGGCAGGAGCAGGTGGGTGTTCCTGAAGGAACTGTGGCCTGTGGAGAGCCACACGCTGGAGCAGGGTTTGTTTGGATTTTTTCCCAAAGAACTGCAGACCCAGGGGAACTCATGCTGGAGCAGAGGAAAAGCATGAACAGGAAGGAGTGACAGAGAGAAAGTGCTATATACATCCTCTGTCTTTGAATCCCACGTGTTTTTTTGAAAGAAGTATTTTAGGAGGAAAAAGAAACGTGGTATGCTCCATTTCTGCCCTTGTTAGTTTAGTTTAATACTTTCTGCCTTCATGTTTGGGGAAACAGGAAACAATTGCTTTCCATTCACTTTTTCTATTCCACTAGTGATTTATATATCCTTAGTGTAGGAACCTTCAGTGGCTGTTTCCCTTGTTGAAAAGTTTTGGGTGGGTTTTTTTGGTTTGGGTTTTTTTTTAAATTTATTTACTATTGTTCATGCAGAATCTACTTCTTAACTTTGGCCACTGTTGCTTTTTTCTTTACCTTTTCAGTTCTGCCATCTCCTTTTTATTGAGTTTGCGGTGTGGGGTAGGGATCGCAACTGTGCACAGTTGCATCAGTTATACTCTAGCTTTATACAGCGTCACAATGATATTCTTTGGTTTGTTCGCTGTTTCTTTCGTAATGATTTTTACTCATTCAACCCTCTTTTTTGCTGGCTTGTGTAACCAAGTCATCGTTACACTTTGTTGCATTGCTGTACACTTTGTGGCATTGCTGTTTGTCTCTTCTTTCCCAAATTCAAATTTGTGGTTTTTGAGCAGCACAAGCTGAAGGACAGGTAGATGCATATGGTAAATTAATTACTTCCTTCCCCCGTAAAAAAAAAAACAAAACCAAAAACAACCAACCAAACACACAACCCACATTGTTTCCATTTGTTGCCTTTTTTTAGCAGAAAGGTGCTTCTAGTTTCCTTAGACTACTTCGAAGAGACATTTATCTGGATGCTTAACTTGGAAAAAAGATGGACAGACTTTTACAGGTAATATTCTCTAAACAGGTAAAAATAGATGTCGAGGCATTAATTGTTTCCATTTGATAGCAATGGTGTTCAGCTTTACCTTATGTATTTAAATTTGTAATCCAGTTAGTGTCATTCCCGTTTGTCATGATTGTTGCATTCTGGTTTAATTCAGTATTTTTTCAGTCATTAGAAATAGGCAAGACAAAAAACTTAATAGTAAATGTGCTCTTTTTAAAAAGGCAGTTTAAAAGTTCATGTGGGTGTTGGCTTTTTTGGGATTAGTATTTTGGCACACTCTGAGGGGAAATGGTGTTTGAGGAAGTTGTGAGCCTTTGAACGCAGTGTACTGTGTCAGTAAGGGTGTGGTCTGTGAGACACACATTGCACGTGCCTTTGGGAATTTGTGATTTTTCCATAGTAATACTTCTTTGTTAAATTGCACATTGTACTGACTGTGAACGAAAGTCGTGCTGGCGGAAGAGTAATGACTGCAGAGGTAGCACAGGGCTTGGCCAGGAGAGATGATTGGGGTATTATTCTCAGCTGGGTTTGTGTGATTTGGTTTAAGGAAAAACCGTGAATGGCATTTTTCAAAATATGTTCAAATTCATTTTAGAAGGGCTGGTGCACGGTGTTGTGGTTTGGAGATGCAATGAAGCCCAAGAAGTTAGTATCAAGAGTTTGATTACTGTGTGTCCAACTCAGTGTTGTGTTAGGTGATGTACCCTCTCCTTGTCCTTCTAGGCAGATACCATATAGGCCACACTTCTGACTTCTTTATGAAATAATCTTTTCAGTGCCTGTTTGCAGATTGATCAAAAACTTACTGTTTCGTGTTGTCAGTGGATGATAGTAAGGAAATGACATTATGGGTTGGATAAAAAAATTGTTTGGATTTTGTAGTTTCTCCATCACCACCACCCTGTTTTTCCACAACAGAAGGACAGGAAGAGGGTATTCAAAAGCACTCTTGATCAGGTCAGCATGTTTAAGAATGTAAGTTCGTTCTGCATTGTCACTAATAGGCCTTTTGCTACACTTTCAGTCACTAGGAACTTCTGCCATTGAATAAGTTAACACTTAGTCTGATTTGGTAACTTTGAAGTGGCTTACCTCAAGACAGTTTCAGCTGCTTTGTGAATAGCAGAGCTTTTCATTCCCAAGCCTATTATGCTCACCAGTACACTGCATTACAGTTTCAGTTTATTCCTTTGGTTCCTAGAATTGTAGTTTGTTCTTGGAATAGCGTGCATGTACTAGATGCTGAAGGATAGCTATTTCATATTTGGCCTGTATACTTCTAGTGTCCTAAAAAATAGATTAATTAATTCATATGAATGTTCAGAATTGACATGTAATATTGTTTATGATTTTTCATTCTCTCAGGACTCTGCCCATTCTACTTCAATGCTCTGTGGCTAGAAGATTTCACTCTAGTTGATAGAACAGTTAAAGAGGCTTTTTCTACCAAAAATTAACTACTTGCACAGATGTCAATTGCTTTTCCTTGATGTAAACCACTTAAACATGTTACCAGCTTATAAACAAAAGTGTATAAAAGTACTGAACACTCAAAAGTTCTAAGTGGGAGGCTATAGTGGCTTAAAGAGTCCTCTCTACATCAGAGAGTGAAAAGCAACACAAGTCCTGATCATCCTCACCTTCTTTGCCCCCGTCTCCAGAAAGAGACACCCTTAAATGAAACTCCTTGGGGTTTTTTTGTTCTATGTTTTTTCTTGTAATGTATCTGTCCAAGTCCTAGACAGCGCCAAGTCAGACAAAAATGCAAGCTACTTGTATGCGTTCTGGATGCTTTTGGCAGTCACTGCCATTTTACCTAAAGGCAAAAACCTATCACAGGTTTGCACCTGTGTTTTTCCTTGAAAAATATAATGGGAGAAGTTGGGGGGAGCATCTTGTTTCTTTTGGAATTTGGCAACACTCATCCACTTAAAGTACTCAGGAGTGAAATTAAAAGGTTTCAGGAGTGAAAATTTAAAATGTTTCTAATGTTGAAATACTTACTTTATGAGGGGAAATCATTACTGTATGCCCCCAATAAAATAAATAATAATAAAAATAAAATAATTCTAACACAAAGCTTGAAAGCAGAAATGGAGATATAGGCATACTCTGTTAATTAAGGACTCGCTCTGTCCTGCCATCTCTTTAAGGAAGTGACTTTAAATGGTGTAAATTCTACCCTGGATCTGGGCCTGAGTTCAGACTTATTTTCTGTTGCTGAGGGGCATATTTATTTAAAGGACAGTTGGGTTAGGAAAATTGTTGGACTGCTGAAACCTTGTAGCAATGGAAAAAGTATAAATCATTGAAAAACTGCACAGCCTAATTCAGCAAAATGTGACATTAACTAGTATTCTTTTGCCAGTAAAAGCTATGTCCACATTAGGACATTTTGGAACTATAGCTATGCCAAATATTGTGCATTTGAGTCTCTGCTACAGCAGAAAAAATGATTTTCCTATTTTCTCTTCTAGTGACGCTCCTGGAGGAAGACAGAGAAAAAGGTTCAGTAAGTACAAAAATCTCAAAGAATCGACTGAAGAAAGAGGCAGTTGTGCTTCATGTAGAAAGCAAACTATCACTGTGGTGTCACAAGTAGATCTGGATGAGTTTTGAAGCACCCCCTGCTTGCCTCAGGCTGAGTAAACCACCAGGCAATTGCCCAAGCATAGCAGGCTTGGTAACTCTGCCTAGAGTTGAAAGGGGAGAAGTAAATGATGAAACTTTTACTCTGGAAAGTACATGGTCTCTGCCAAAAGGTTCTTTCCTTCCCCATGTGGAAGTTGTATAGCAATGGAATTATGTTGTCAGTGTTTTAATCTCTGAATTGTGGGATTATTCTAGCAATTGACCCTTCTTAGTTCAGGACTGAAGCTGTGGGTACTGTCAGGAAATATTAATGGAGATTCGTAGCTTTCTGCTAGCAGCACTGGTGTGAAAAACTTTTGGGCACACTCCACTGTGATTTTTAGGCCATGCCAGTGGCTGCAGCGGTGATGAGGAAAAAGAACTGGGATCCTGCTACCTATATTTAAAGAGAGAATAGCCATGTTTAATTGGATACAATTAGCATTAATAATTCAAATTAAATAAACAAAAGAATTCAAGCAATATCCTTATCATCAAATTGTGATGTGTATGTGGTTTATTACACACAGTTACTGCAGACAAAACTGTTGGATGTTGAGACAAGCTAAAAGGAGGGAAGACTTATTGATGCAAGCCTAGAGTTGGAGGGAAATTAGTTTTCCCTAGGAAAATGGCTATCGGTGTACTTATATTTTTATATGTATATTTATGCTTGGATAAATTGCTATATTTATTGGGGATTTTTAAACACGCATCATCATTCTTGCACATGATATCTTTCCAGACTAATGTAATTTTCTGAATAAGCGTGTAAAATATGCATACTGAAGTGGTGGCCAAATTTTTTGGCAGACGTGATTCCCCCCTGGTTTAATTTCTGCCTGGATGTTTTGACTTTGATAAAGTACTGGGACCAAAAAGCTTCCCACTTCAGTTTAGTTGTTCAGGGTATTCCTACAGATATCTTTATTTGTGAAAACTTTCACTAGGTCGGTTTGGATATGTAGCTCCCTCCAAAACTAGCTGAATCCAGCACTCTCTAGGATACAAATGTTACAGCATGGAAATGGCACTGATTTACAGAACTCCTACTATGTCTGCAAAGGGCAGAACAAAAGTGGTTGGTGTTTTGAATTAATGATGCATATAGTTCCACTGCTGTGGACTTTTAATGCAATTTTTCTAATATCATGCCCTCTCTGTTTAGATCAGCTACACTAGCAAGTTTCCCAAAGCAAAATACATTTTCCCCCATACAAAAATTATGTAAATAGGTGATAATAATTGTGAACTTTTTATAAGCTCTTTTGCTTCTGTCACACATATTACTTGAGAAATATAAAAACTGTGGAATTGCTGGTTTTTGCAACTTAACAATCATCATAAAAGACAAATCCCTAAACTGGGTGGACAAAAGGAAACAAAACATCTTCTGTGAATCTGTTTTACTCAGAGATCAGATAAATTTACTCACTTTAAAATTATTCTATCAAAACACAGGTTTCCCAAATTTGTCATGCAAGGTTATTAAATACAAAATAAATAAACATCTTTTTCATATTATCTGAAGACTTTGGCTCTGTATCTTACTGGTTTTGTAGGTGCTTGTTTCCAAAACGTTTGCAGTTAGCAGCCTTGAAAGTAAATTTTGAAAGAAGTAAAATTCTCTCATTCTGTGCTTACCCAAAAGGAGCACAAGCTTCCAAGACAGAAACACTAGCCTCAGTGATCACTTTTATTTAAGGTCATTATCTTCATCTTCCTTATTTTGCCAGTCTGTCATTCTAGGTGCAAATCTTTGCACGGGTTAAGGTCCTGTAGCACATCAAAAGTGCAGTCCACAAACTGCAGTGAAAATGTGGACCCTTGTCAATGACTAGTTCGTTTTCAGCATTTTCTTTAAGGATTGCAGCTTTTTGTAGGCTTGACCAAGAACAAAATTTCCTTTTATATGTGTGAAGCTATTTGAATGTTGTTCAGATGTGAATTTTTGAGATGTTCATTTCTTCTCCACTTCAACATACCTTTTCTCTCTGAGTTTTATGTCTGCTGGTGGATACTATTTTTAGGTTGCATCTGGGTCAACTGCTTGAGTACATGTTCTTATTCACTAGCAAGAAGATGAGTTTGACGCTAGACTAAAGAAGATTTTGGTGACAGACCAGTCAGATAAGCAAGCAGCGATGTCAGCAAAACAACGTGAATTTTCTTTTCTCATCCTCTGCTTTCCTATCAAGCTTCAGCGGAATTTTAGTCTGTGTAATGAAGATCGTTTTGGTGTTCGAACTTTAAAAGTGTATCAGTGAAGTGCTTGTACCTTTCAAGCAGATCAGGGTGGCCAGGCTTTCCAACTACACAATTACTTTTGTTGCTTCTTTTAGGATTCATTAAGATGAACATTATCCAGTGTTCTTCTCTTGGTTTTCATTTGATTTGGTTTACTTGCAGAAGTGGAAGGAGTGTCAAAGGTATCTGCTTAAAAAAAAAAAAAAAATCTATCTCAGCCCAATGTAGAGGGTTTTTTTTTTTTCAAGTCTCAACTTTTAGGCTTTTTGGCAGTGGAGTTGTTAGTTATTCCTTTAAGTCAAGAAGATATACAGATGCTCTAAAATGAGTTTCCTTGCTTTTGACAACTCTCTTCTTGCCACTTGATGGTGGTGATGATAAGGAGGATCCGGGGAACTACAGGCCGGTCAGCCTGACCTCAGTGCCTGGATTATGGAGTGGTTCGTTTTTGAGGGCGTTCACGAGCCATGTCCGGGACAACCAGGGGATCAGGCCCAGCCAGCACGGGTTCATGGAAGGCAGGTCCTGCTTGACTAACCTGATCTCCTTCTATGACCAGGTGACCCGCCTCGTGGATGAGGGAAAGGCTGTAGATGTGGTCTACCTGGACTTCAGTAAAACCTTTGACACTGTCTCCCATGGCATTCTCCTAGAGAAGCTGGCGGCTCACGGCCTAGACAGGTGCACTCTTCGCTGGGTAAAAAACTGGCTGCACGGCCGAGCCCAGAGAGTTGTGGTGAACGGAGTGAAATCCAGTTGGCAGCCGGTCACGAGCGGTGTTCCCCAAGGCTCAGTTTTGGGGCCGGTCCTGTTCAATATCTTTATCAACAACCTGGATAAGGGGATGGAGTGCTCCCTCAGTGAGTTTGCAGACGACACCAAGTTGGGCGGGAGTGTTGATCTGCTCGAGGGCAGGAAGGCTCTGCAGAGGGACCTGGACAGGCTGGATCCATGGGCTGAGGCCAACTGTATGAGGTTCAACAAGGCCAAGTGCCGGGTCCTGCACTTGGGTCACAACAACCCCATGCAACGCTGCAGGCTTGGGGAAGAGTGGCTGGAAAGCTGCCCAGAGGAAAAGGACCTGGGAGTGCTGGTTGACAGCCGGCTGAACATGAGCCGGCAGTGTGCCCAGGTGGCCAAGAAGGCCAAAGGCATCCTGGCCTGTATCAGAAATAGTGTGGCCAGCAGAAGCAGGGAGGTGATTGTGCCCCTGTACTCGGCATTGGTGAAGCCGCACCTCGAATACTGTGTTCCGTTTTGGGCCCCTCAGTACAAGAAAGACATTGAGGTGCTGGAGCGTGTCCAGAGAAGGGCAACGAAGCTGGTGAAGGGCCTGGAGCACAAGTCTTATGAGGAGTGGCTGAGGGAACTGGGGTTGTTTTGTCTGGAGAAGAGGAGGCTGAGGGGAGACCTCATCGCGCTCTACAACTACCTGGAAGGAGGTTGTAGCGAGGTGGGTGTTGGTCTCTTCTCCCAAGTAACAAGCGATAGGACGGGAGGAAATGGCTTCAAGTTGCACCAGGGGAGGTTTAGATTGGACATTAGGAAAAATTTCTTTACTGAAAGAGTGGTCAGGCCTTGGAACAGGCTGCCCAGGGAAGTGGTTGAGTCACCATCCCTGGAAGTATTTAAAAGATGTATAGATGAGGTGCTTAGGGACATGGTGTAGTGGGCATGGTGGTGTTGGGTTGACAGTTGGACTCGATGAGTTAGAGTTCCAACCTTAATGATTCTATGATTCTATGATTCTAAATTTCTTGTATTATATAACACTGTGCATGAGTAAGCCACAGGTGTCCTGGTTCCGGCTGGGACAAAGTTAACTTTCTTCCCAGTCGCTTGGGGGGTGTGCTGTGTTTTGGGTTTTGTATGAAAGGAGCGTTGATGGCTCATTGATGCTTTGGTTGTTGCTGGGTGGTGCTTGCACCGGGGGGAGCACAGCCGGGATGGTGGACCCAGCTGGCCAATGGGGTATTCTATACCATGGGACATTATGCTCAGTATAAAAACCAGGTGGTCGGTGAGCAGTTGCATTGTGCATCGCCTGCTTTGTATATTCTGTTATTGTAGTTGTTCTCATTGTTATTATTACTGTTCTACTTAATTTTATTTCAATTATTAAACTGTTTTTATCTCAACCCGGGAGTTTTCCTACTTGTGCCTTCCCGATTCTCTCCCCCATCCCACCGGAGGCAGGGGGTGAGCGAGCGGCTGTGTGGGGTTTATTTGCTGGCTGGGGTTAAACCATGACAACAGGTTCAAGCATTGTTCAAGCAGATAAAAGCCTGATGTTTAGCCCTAAGTATGTTCATAAAAAATAGAATTGCTAGAATAATTTCCAGTAAGCTAAAATTCTCTGGCTTTTACTGTTGCAATACCAAATGACTTTAACCAAAGATAAGAAGAAAGAGCAAATGTAATGAAATGAACATCTAAAAAAAAATTCTTGTGGCTTAATCATCTATGATCGCAACTAAGTCGATGGTATTTATTAGCAGGCTGACAAAATAATTCTCTTGTGGTAATAAAGCATTCACTGGAAATTTAGGAAAAATCAAAATTTATTTTTTAAATAGAGTTTATATAACATAATACTGAAATAAGTGTTCATGAGCTTGGACAGGCATCACTTTACTTTCTGACTGCATAACAAGTTTTTGTTGGTGGTGCTGCTTTCTTTTATTGAGCCTATTTTTATCTGGGGAGGACTGACTGCTGTTCTTGTATTCTGTGAGAAGAGGAGAGAATCTTTCTGTAATTCTAACCTAGGAAGATACTGCTTCCTTTCTGTCTTTATACAGGGCATATTTAAAGCTGGTTAGAAAATGGATATCTCATTGGAAATATATATATTTAATGTATTTGAGGGGAGAAGAAAGCGATGAAGCTGGAATGGACAGTTATTTCTGTGTAGTTTTCAGAAAAATTCTGTAAAGATTTTAAATGGAGTTTTTTGATTGTTTGGCAGCCTGTGAGGGAGAGCTTAAAATGGTAAGAGCCATCTAGTCTGTTTTCTTCTTTTTGGCATTCTGCCTACCAGAGAAATGAGGAGTGGGAGTGTTATGGGACTGGTGAAATTTTCTAATGTAAAATGTATCAGAAAATCAATTAGAGAATTCTTAACCAACTGTTATACCATGCCTCAGAGAAATGGTATCACGCTAGTGTGTCTAGCACAGCATTTTAACAGGGCAGGTTCTCCCATTGACAACTGGGAGAACCAACTTCTGATGGTTTCCAGCGGTTTTGTTAAAAAATAATTGGGAAACTCTGCTACGTGTCCTATACTATCTAGGCAGTTACGAGCAGGCAGTATCTTCCTCTTCAGCATGTTTGTAAAACATACGGATTGGTTTTTTTGATTAGGGGAGGGTGCTGCCCAGAAGTTTCTTTTGACAAATCTCTAGTTCTTTAGCCAAAGATACGGTAAGCATCATTCTGTCTCAAAATCACATCAACTGCATTTTGTATTAATAAAATAATGTTTTCAAGATGATGAATGAACTTGTTCTAACAGCCTCACCATGAGTACTTTCTTACACTGAGCAGTAAAAGTCCTCCTTCAGGTCTGCCCAGCGTCTCTCTGACACCTTCTTCTCTGCTTCAGACACCGACTTACTCTTCACTTTATCCTCCCTCTGATCCAGCTCTTCACTGATCAACCAACTCCTGTGAGTTCATTGCATTTTTTCCCAAGAGCGTCTCTACAAATGTACTTCTCACTTCTTGCAGGAGGCACCTTCCCTCCCCATGCTTGTCTCTCTCACACCTCATGCCCTAGACAGAAATTATGGGAAGAGAGGCCCTGCTACAGTGGCTCCCCAATAAGCCAAGAAGGAAGAGAGGTCTGGGGACAAGATGACTTCTCATGTTGTCCCCCGTGCTGCCCCATATAGCCAAGAGATGTCTTTCTCTCTATCCATGGATTGTTTCCATCTGCAAGTGAAGGCACTTGCTTCAGGGACCCGATTGTAAGGTTACAGCGTATGAATGTATTGAAGCTTCCCTGCATTTTTCAAGTCCATTGTATTATTCAAATATGGCTTCAAAATTAACATTAAAATCAGCTAGTGCTTATACCACCATATCAAAAGTTCTTATTTTCTGAGCTCTTTTCCAGAGTTCTTTTCCTAGTTCTCCTATTGCTTTTAGCTTCCTGTGTCTTGGGTTTTTCAGGGTTCATTGGCATATGTTCTTTTTTCCTGCCATTCAGTCTTTATTCAACTGCTCTCTTCAGAGAGTGCAAACAATCCTGTACACTGAATGAGGCAGGACTGTTGCAAGAAAAGTGGTATCTGATCTTGGCTGTCATACAGGCTAGATAGATTAAGGGTACAGAGGACTCTTGCTGTTACTACTGATTTTTTGACTTTGCAAGCTAATACTAATTAATTTCTCTTTTTGTGTAATAAAATCCCTGTCTAGTTACCTGTCCATTTATCTGAGAAGTGTGTATTCTCTTATTATCTCTGTGTACACAGGGAATTATACTGTACATACATATATTCTTTTGTTACATGCAAAACTATTTTCATTTATATCCTATATTGTCAGTCAGTTTCTGAAATTAAATTTAGTTTGCCCATAATGTAGTGCTGGGATCTTACTATACTTTGAAATGCATTATGGAGAAGCATGCATTTCATCTAAGGCAATAGATTAGATGTGATTTCCTGTATTTTATGATTACCTTGTTTTGTCACGATTGTGTGGCCTCAGGGTGAAAAACAGTGTCAGTCAAAAACCCTATACAGGCATGTATTTAATCAGGTATATTAAATAGATTATCTCTTCTGTGAAGGGTAAGTTTCTAGTTTTTGTAAACATTTGGTAACGTGCTATGAAACATGAAAATATGGCAAAAATATTTGCAAACAAGAATTTCAAATTCAGTATTTGCCACTAGTTGGACTATCTTATATGTTATATAAAAGATGCTACAAGATGTAGTTAGTTTAGGAGTCTTATAAAATATACTATGTCAACTAGACATGAGTCAAATGCTCATTTTTTGGCTGATTTTACTCAAGAGGCTTTTCTTCCTTTTTTGTCCCTCCCTCCCCTGATAATTAGTTCAAGAAATTACTGGGTGTGTGGGTTTATCACACAAGCCTGCTTAATAAGGTTAGGAAAGCTTGAAAAGCTGATTTGAGCCTATCCCTGGTGATATATAAGCCTTTTGCCCCCCTCATTTTTCCTTCTGCTAGTCACAAGCGTAACCTCTTCAAAAGAAAAGATTCACAGATGATGAACATTGAGATATTTTGCCTGAAGAAGTAACCATAGCACAGGATCTGATGTTTCACAAAGTACTAGAAAAGATTGAAGGGGGAAGCATAGACTGCTTGGAGCTGCACGTGTCAAATTAATTGGTATTTATGAAATAAAAAATATTTGTCAAAAATTTTTTTGCTTAACTCTGTATCCACTTTCTACATTTTTCTTGTCTTATATCAGGTGTAATTAAGACACCATGTCTGCTAGTGTGCGCTTCCCTGCCCCCCCCCCGCCCCCGCCCCCAAATGGAATTCCCGGCTATTTTTCTGTATTAGGTTTTTTTAACCTCTGTTACCAATCGTTTAAGAAGGATAAAATATTCCTCCTCCCAGTGTGACTTTATTTCTGGTTTAGAAGTGATTCATTTACTTAAGAGGCAAACTAGCATTGAAGGGTGAAATTAGTTTAGCTGAAGTTCGTTCAAGAGGGAATTTGGCCATATACATTTCATATATATGATTTTCCACTTGTAGTTATTGTTTGCTAATAAAAATATTTCTTAGTCTGTGACTAAGTGGCTTATGTGAAAGTAAGCACTATTAAGGTGAGAAAAGACTCTAATTTAATGCCTTTGCAAAAAGTAGGCATCAGCATGAACTGAGTGATTACCTATACTATTTAGCCTGATGAGTAGATACCTGGCATGCCTAGAAGTGAGCCAGCCAGCGCACATGTAGTTTGGCAACAGCAACAGAACTGTGCTGCCTTTCACACAGCTGGTTATAGGAGGACAAATGAGAGAGCTCCAGCTTCATTTGAAAAGTTAAGAGGATACAGGGATAATTTGATACTCTTTGGTAGAGGAAGGCTTCAGGAAATGAGAGGGTACAGCAGTGGCAGTGGTGTGGAATGTAGGGTGCAGATTGTGCTGAGTTAGTTTTACTGTCACTAGAACAACTTGTTCTTCCCAACCTTGCATTTTATTTGGGGATTTTTCATCTGTTAAAGTCAAAGATAGGTTGTTCTTGCTGGTGTTTTGAAACAAACAATTATCATAGTAGATTATTTTCAAAGAACTTAGTTGTCTTGTCTTCTCTTTAGTAAGTGCCCAGGTCTTATAAAAGTCTTCAATATTTGCTGTTTGTTCTTTCTCCATAGTTACTTGGATGTAATGGTTCTCTGCAGAAAAAGCTAACAGCTATACCTGCTATATACCTGTAGCTTAGTTTTCTTACTAAACAAGTGCTCACTATTGGTTTTAATACCAAGAAACATGAGTTATTTTTCTGCTGCTTATACATTTTTAACTGCTAGATAGGTTTGTCCAAAGAACTTGTTGTTGCTTTACAACTGCTTAATAGACTGATCTGTATGGCCATATTCTTGCTGTTCTCATAAGGTGTCTAACGATAGCTTATACTGAACTCATAGTACCCAGGTTCGAAGCATATTTGACTAATTCACATAGTTACTTGCATTTAACTGTCCCAAGACTTTTTGTAATCATTAGCTTACAAACTACTTTTGTAATTACTTTTTTAAATACTTACATTAAATAGTGCTTTGCAAAGAGACTGTGTGTTAATCCTCACTTACTTCCTGGAAATCTTCATGAGGCCATAGTTTTTTATGTCTTGAGCTCTGTTGATGTTTTCTAGTTACTACACGTGGGTTTTTTGGGGGTCTCATTGTTTTACCTTGCAAAGCCTTGCCACTAATGTTGTTAGAAGTGTCACCATTTCTTTTACTCTCTAAAGCTTTTTTTTTGGGTTGTGGACACACAAATTTGATATCTTTATATGAATTTTATTTTGGACGCTTCAAGAACTGAAAGAATAAAGCGGTTGCATCTAAATGTAGGTCTCACTTTTGAACATTTCCAGAGGACTGTGGCGCAGGGTAAGGAACGTCCTGCTTCTTGGTAAGTGATAGATTCATTATGAGTTTTTGGGTAGCTGTGATATTTTTTTTATTCATTTTGAGACTTGGTAATTCTGCTTTGAGTGCAATAGTCCTGTTTTTCTTGTTTATTGTTTATATGGGATTTTGCAAAATTTGCAAGAAGTATAATGTAGGATTTGAGAAGACTGCTCTCTTTTAAACATTTGTGATAGTAAATTTGCATGGAAGTAATAGCAGTTCTGAGAATTCTCTAGTATGAGTAATACACTTTCTTCAACTGTAAAAAAAGAAATCAATATCTGCATGAGTCCATTCCACAGGGTGCAGTCCTTTAGGAACGGACTGCTCCAGCATGGATCCCCCACGGGGTCACAAGTCCTGCAGCAAACCTGCTCCTCTCTCCACAGGGTCATAGGTCCTGCCAGGAGCCTGCTCCAGCACGGGCTCTGCACAGGGTCACAGCTTCCTTCGGGCACATACACCTGCTCTGGCGTGGGGTGCTCTACCACGGACCTCCACGGGCTGCAGGGGGGCAGCCTGCCTCACCATGGTCTTCACCACGGGCTGCAGGGGAATCTCTGCTCCGACGCGTGGAGCACCTCCCCCCCCTCCTTCTTCAGTGACCTTGGTGTCTGCAGAGTTGTTTCTTTCACATATTCACTCCTCTCTTCTGGCAGCTGTTGCGCAGCAGTTTTTCCCCTTTTTAAATATGTTATCACAGAAGCGCTACCACTGTTGCTGATGAGCTCAGCTTTGACCAGCGGCGAGTCCATCTTGGAGCTGGCTGGCACTGGCTCTATTGGACATGGGGGAAGCTTCTGGCATCTTCTCACAGAAGGCACCTCTGTAGTTCCCCCGCTACCAAAACCTTGCCACGCAAACCCAATACAGCTGTAAACTGTGTAAAAGTAGATGTATAGATTGAAATGGTGATATCATGACATAGAAACAAGGTGTTGTTTTTTAAGCATCTCATTGGGAAATCTCAGAAAGGTCTATAGCTGGAAAGTCATGTTATTGATGTTTAATGAGAATTTTAACTTTTCAATTAAACATCAGATTGATGTACTTTTAATTCCGAGCCAAGTTCTATGCTTCTATGAATGAATGAAGTTTGGTTTCTTATAGCGGAGTGTTTAACATTAGTAAAACAAAAAAGGAACTCTAGTATGTCTTTTACTACTGGCAAGAGATCTTCATAAACTCATCAGGCTTGTATGTGTGCCAAGTAGATTGATTTCCATTTAGATGCCAAGAATGTGGAGAACATAAGTTATGCTAGGTTGGACTGGAGGTCCTGACCAGTTTCTTGTCCCGAGTTGTGACTAGGACAAGGATATATAACACTTACTTCAGACTTGCATTGTTTTTTGATTAAATGCACTCCCAGAACTAGATGTGGTTTTGTGAAGCTCTCTCTTCAGTAATTTTCTCTCTTCTCTCTACGTTGTCCACTCTTTGAGCCCATGTTAACTGCTAGTATCCATGACATTCCCTGGCAGGTAGTTCCACAGACCAAACACCCATTGCATAAAAAGCTATGGTGCTATTTTGGAAAAAAGACAGTAAAAGTCAATCCCTGTTGTCATTCTTCAATGTAACCGTTTGGAAAGAAGCAGCAAGAATGCTTACAAGTAAAAGATTTAAGTTAGTCATTCAATCTCATGAATGAAGTACCCGAGATCTTTGAGTGATTATCTGTTCTTAAAAGCCAGCACCTCTTTCTGTTGATGATTCTTATGTTGCTGCTCCTTCTCTAGCCTCCATGCTATATATAGTGTCTCTGTTTATTTAAAATGTGTACATTTCTTCTGTCCCATGTGTATCTGTCATCCATTATGTTAATTCTCATGGGAGAAATTGCCTCACTGTCTTCTGAACTTAATCACTGCCTCTGACATGCTGACCATTACCCAGTTTTTCTGTCCTTCAGCCTTAGTTGGTTTTGATTCATGTGGGAAAGATATGGCTGTTCAGAAAGAGACATTTCAAATGCTCCTCTTTGATTCTTGTCTCTTACATACCCGTTCAAGGACCTCCTATCTTATGCCATGGTTTCAAGTTCCTTAACAGCCTTAATGAAGGAATTAGTGAAACATGTCTGGAAGTAAAAGCACGCATGAACCACATTGCCATTACCCACAAGTCAGCTTTTTCAAAGCCTTCTGGAGAGACAATAGTCATGCATTGTTCGTGCTTTATTACAGTCTCTCATGATTGTTCTATTACAGAAGCCAGGCTTACAGGCCTGTAGTTCCCTGGAGCTTTCCTGAGTTCAGATACTAAGGCAGTTTTGGCTACATACCACAATTAATAGTTCAGCCTTTTCATCCTTAAGTCATTTGAGAACTCTTGGGTGAATATAGTTTCATTTTGCTGATTTGTTACAGTTCATTTTGTCATATTTTTTAATGAGCCCCTAAGAGAAGGGCTGCTGTTTGGGAGTCCCCAGTGAAAACTAATTCAAAGTCGTCATTTAGCTTTGCTGCAAATGGGTGTTTCTTCTCTAAATGTTGCTTTTATCTTGATCATCAGTTGGTCCTACATACTCTTCTGGTGGGCTTCCTATTCCTGATGTGCTTGAAGAAAGACTTATTACAAGTTCTGCCTCCATTTGTTAGCTGCTCTTCAGACTCTTTTTTGGCCTGTCCCACTGTGGTTTTTTTACAGCTAAATCTGTTAGATTTTTGTATTTTCAGAGGGTCTTTTTGTTGTGTGTGTTTCTTGTTTGGTTGAGGTTTTTTCCCCATTTGGACATGATCTGAATGTTTTGTAGCATGTTACCTTGTTTCTAATACTTTTACATACTGTATAGTTTATGAATGAAGCTTTCTTTTGTTAGGCAGCATATATGGATCCTCTGCTTTTCAGTATAGTGTAGTATGCTTAAGTAATTTGCACTTTGTATATACTTCTCTCAGCCTGCATCAATGCTGTAGGAGTGTTGAATAAAGAATGTTGTTGTTGCTGTTACATGGAAGCTGCTCACCTGTAAGTTTTAAAATAGGACCGTGCATGCAACCAAAGTCCAAGAGTCACATCATTTTCTCTTGTGGTTTCCCCAACTGTTGTTCCAAGAAACAGTCACTGATACTGTCTAAAAATGTTGTTGCTGTGTTAAATACATGTAGGACATTTGTCCAATATAAACAGAAAAAACGGAAATCTGATTGCTATTATATTTTTTTCTTAGATTGAGATCATTTGTGTACAGGTATCTGTTCTGCCTTGATTCTGTGCTTAGATGATTTTCTGTTAGTCAAACAGAGGATACAAGCTGTTTTTTATTTCCTGTTTTCCATTTTCTTGAAGATACAGAACCTCTGCATCTTCATCTGTTAATAGCATGACACTGAACCATGCTCTCTTCTGCACTTGATGGTTTTATCGCATTCTTTGATTTAAAGTCTTGTTTGTGACCTTTTTGATTTTTATGTGCCACTGGCCCAGTTCTCCTAAGGTTCGGATGCAACCTGTCTCTTATATCTTTGCATTCCAGCAGCATTCTTGGTTTTGGAATGAATCTGAAACCTGGTTCATGAGGTTTCTGGAATGAATCTGAAACCTTGTTCCTGACATTGACTTGCGGAAACCGGACTCCACAATCTATGAGATTGTAAAGTAGGTATGTTTATTCAGCGCTGGGCGGCACGAGGGGTAGTCCCACCAAAATCGTGCGCGCCTCAACGCAGCACTCACCATAAATATATACAGTAAAATATTACATAAAGTTTTGTAATACGCCTATACATATGCATGACCTGTCTCCGCTTTGTATTAAAATGAGTTCCAAGAAGTCATTTCCATAGACCCCTCCCATCTGCGCTTGCGCATTGCCTCCTAGTGGTGGTCGTCGGGGGTCGTGGGGATGAAGGCTGATAGTTCCTCTTCGTCACCGCTAGTAACCTTTTGTTCTTGCGCAGGCTCAGTTGTCTTCTTACTTTTGTCCATACCACAGGGTCAGTTTTAGCTGGCTTCTTGAGACAAGTTTTTAGGCTTTATCAGGAACTATCCTTGTGAGGCGCCTCAGTTAATTTACACCATAGCTAAGTTGGCCTTATCAGGCTGAGCCGGCCTTGTGAGGAACAAAGTATCAAGCCCCTACCTACTGATTCAATCTTCTAACTACTATTAATCATTCAACTACTAAAATTCCTTAATCCCTTCTCTCAACATCATCATTTCAGCCAGATGTTAAAACTCTGTGTTCAGTTCATTTTGCCAGTCTTGCGTTGTATAAACTATGTAAGATCTCTCAAATCACATTGCTTTACATCTGTGTTGTCATACTCTGGTGGAGGCATTACAAGGGATTTCGTTGCACCAGGATAAGTGAACTACCATAACTGATCATACACACATACTTAGCTTACCCCAGCTGCAGAGTAGAACATAGTTAAAATCCTCAAACTTTAAAGTATTTGCATAAGAACATTTTCTTCTACTTGCTTTTTAGCTTGGTACATGCATTGCAAATTAAAATATTCAGTGTTAATACTTATGACATGGTTAATTCTCACTGCGAATGAAAGGAATTCTGAAATGGCGTTGGTAGTGGAATTAGAGTACATACATCAATATTTACTAAATAGGTCTTTGAAACAGATTTTTTTCCAGCAATTTGACATTGACAATTACCAGGCCTATAGTCTCCAAAGTGGAATCTCCACATCCTTTAGAACTTGTTATTTTTGCTGATGATAAAAATCAAATCATCATCTTGAAATTTCTGTTTTGCATTTTGGTTGTAAGTGTTCCTTGTTTTGGTAACATGTCACTAGATTGTAACATGAGATTATGCTAGTCTTATTATTTCTGGAATAGTTTAACATGGAGACAGAAGGCTCCTTTCTGGTTTCAGGACTCCCAGAATTCTTCAGAGTCCTTCAAGTCCCAATCTGAATTTTCTGAGATGTTTGGTGTTCATATATTTTTTCCTTTCTTAGAACAGCTGCTAGTCTTTCTCCGCAGTACCAAGTTTCTGACTACAAAAGCAGGTGTTGATATTTAAAATGTTGGCCTTACAAATTCATGGTTGCTGAATCGCTCTGTAAACTTCCTAAGGTTCCACATTAGTTTTAAAATTGGGAAGACCTTATAAAGCTTGGAATCATCTCAGTCAATAACAAAACCACTGTTCTCAAAACTTGTTAATAGTGACTTGCAGTGCAACAGCTGATGTAATAATGGGTGTGTATAAATAAATTGCTTGTTTCCTGGAAAATATTCTGATATCCCTGTCTTCCCTTCTTTGCTGTCAGATTTCCTCAAGACGGTTACAGCTTTTTATTTTTTGTTTTTAAAATTCTCTTTCCATTCTGATTTCTGTAAGGAGCCTGCAATAACAGTCATGTGTCCATACAATCTCATACAAGTATTTCTGGCAATTGTCTATCGTAGTCACAATATACGCTGGATTTCAGGAGTGGTGTGCAGAAAATTCATAGACAATATCACAGTTGTTATGGGTAGTCATATGGTCTCTAAGACAACAAGAGACTATTACATCATGCAGTCTTACCTCCTGTGTATTGCAAGCCATTTTCAATTTTCAGTAAAAGCCAGAAAAAGGCAATGATACAGCTTGTGTGTGACCTTTCTTGTCTGGACACCAACACTGCAGTAATTATATCACAATTTATATTTTTTTAAATTGCCTTTGATGAAAGCTTTTTGAGTGGCAGGGTCCTGTCCAGGTACTGTTTGAATCCCAAATGGTGGTCTTTCTTTCTTCTTTCTTTTTTTTTTTAATTTTACATTAAAGCACAGAGTATAGCTATAGGTTGATCTGGACGCCAAGGAGAACTCTACTGCTTCCACTTCCCTCCATATTGTGCTACTTCAAGGTATTTGATCCACAAGTGCGCAGTTGTTCTAGTGTTTCCCCGACATGCTGGATTTTGTGTGTGGGCTCAGTAAGACTGCATAGAAGCTCTGCACAACTGAACACAGGATCTGGAAATAAGCTGTGGCCAGCAGACCTATTCACACAATCCTCTTCAGTTACTTGAACCTGTGTGTGGGGACAGTCTGTAGATTAGATTGGGACCAGTCCTGCTCTTGGCCACTACTTTCTCAGTATCTCCCTTTGGTAGGAGGTTATTAGTCACCTGTAAAACTTGTCCATCTATTGCGAGCTGTGGTTACTGCTTGACTAGTTCATTAGTTTTAACCCTTGGAAGAGGCTATGCTCAAGGGAGCATGAGCTGATGAATTGTCCTGACAGGAAGCCAACAGCTTGTGATTGATCATGTCTCTCTAAAGCTGAATGTGTGGTTAGACAGCACTTGAGGCAAACTGTTCCTGCCTCCCACTGGAATCCCAGATCATCCTGAGTTTTAATTAGAGTGGCTGAAGCCTCCTTTGAATCCCAAAAAGGAGGGATGTAACTCAGAGAAATGTTAGAAGTAACATCTCAGTTAATAAAGGCAGACTATATTGATCTCCGGTATGAATCCTATTCCCTCTTCCTTGATCCCGGTGACTATAGTCTGATGTTCCTCCCAAACAGATTTTTGTGAGACTTCTGCCATTTTTTTAAATTGCCAACATATATTCTTTTTCTAGTAGAATTGTAAGGGCTAAGCAAAAATATACAGGTCAATTGATGTTCTGTTACTGTCTCAATATGCTTCTACTGGGAATTTTTATTTTTTAACTCTAAGATTAAGCTAATAAGGATTTGACCAAAACATTGTCATAATATTCTTTACTACAGAAGTGTCTTTCTCTATATCTGGAGCTTTTTTGTATAACTAATTATAATAACATTTAATAACATGAATCCTATCAAATGCTCCTGAAAATTAGGTTTAAATTATCTCTTAAGTAAGATCTTTGATAAGAGAGCAGAAGAGGCAGAAGAGGTTGCTGAATGCCCATGAGCTTTCATATATTTGTATATTTATATATATAAAGAGGACAGTGGTAATAATTATAACATATTTACCAGGAACACAATGGAACTGATGATAAAATCATGCCTAGGTACAAAGAAGAGAGAAATCAAGGAAGACTTGACCTCGATGAAAGAGAATTGGGTTAGGGAACACTTCAATTGAATGTACACAAGTCCGTGGAGCCTGACAGAATGAACCCATGAATGCTGAGGAAGCTGGCTGATGAAATTGCAAGACCACTCCTGAATATCTTTGAAAGGTCATGGTGATCAGGAGAGGTTCCTGATGATCAGAAGAAAGCAAGTGTCACTCCTACCTTCCAGAAGGGCAAGAAGAAGGATCTGGGGCCAGTCAGCCTCCTCTCAGTCCACGAGAAGGTGATGGAGGAACTAATCTTGGAAACCATTTCCAGACACATGAAGGACAGGAAGGTCATTAGGAGTAGTCAGCATGGATTTACGAAGGGGAAATCATGCTTAACCAGACTGATAGCCTTCTACAATGAGGTAGATGAGGGAAGAGCAGTGGATGTTTACCTCAACTTTAATAAGGGTTTTGACACTGTCTCCTGTGAAACCCTCATAGACAACTTGACAAATTATGGGTTAAATAAATGGATAGTGAGGTGGATTGAAAACTGACTGAACTGCTGGGAATTTTTATCATATGGCCTTGAATGTCTTAAATAATATTCTTGCATTGTGTGTTTACCCTGTATTTTATGAGAGACAGGAATGAAGCTGAGTGTCGTCAGAGAAGAGGGAATTAAATGTTATGTTCTAAACCAGAGAGAGATCTCTACTGTAGTTTGTTTGAATCATTTTGAACTTTGGCACCCTGCAAGATCAATACTCCAAAATGTTTAGTTTGATGATTTTAAGTATTATTTTACAGAAATCCAGCCACTATACTAAATTTCTTCATCACAGTGTTAAAAGAAAGGTAACAAAATTTTCACAACTGGACAAACCTGCTGTTGCCATAATGTCAATACAGCAGAGCAAGCATAAAATGAATGCTGTAAATGCAACATGTAGGGGACATGCTGGTGCAATAAATGCTTCCTTTTTTACTGGTCCTCCAGCAGAACTGGAGGGAACTACTTCTTGAGGCTGTCAGCCTGTAAACTGTTTGCAGGAGCGTCTGTAGTATAATGGGACTCAGACTAATTTAAAACCTTAAGTCCTATGTGTCTTTACAAGGATATTTTTCAAAGGTAACAATCAGGATTGTGGCTTTCCTGATCTGTGCTATACTCTGAATACTGAACTGCGACAACCAAGTTCATATATGAAATCAGAGTCCAGGTGGTGGCAAAAAACACTGGTGCTAAATGCCACTAAGTGATAGTGCTGCTCACTCTTGGCTTTCTACAAACTGATCATGATAGAAAATAAAAAAAGAAAAAACCTATCTCATAATCACGAGATTTGCTGAGGAGCATGTGAAGATTTATCTTGCCCTCCTCTCGACTTTGTAGAATTTAAGTGGAATTTTTTATGTAGGATGTTATAATCAGGGAGGAGCTACAAGAAACAGTATTCTTCATACAGGGTCTTCAGTACTTACTCGCTGTTCTTGGTCTTCATCTTTGGGATTCTTTTGGTCTTGTCATAGTACCAGGCCTTTCTGTGTGAGGAGAGAAAGGATGTCAGTTAGCTTTTGAAGAGTGATTTTTCTTTTTCCTTTTTTTTTCTTTCTTTTTCTTTTTTTTCTCTCTTTTTTTAGTTTTTCTCCATTTTTAGTTAATGGGCCATCTGGTCATTCATTCTTTTGCTAGGAATACATTTTGAAGAAAGCTGCCTAAAGCATTTAATTGCGTACTTCTGTTTTTACATGTGTAAAGACATATTCCCATATACAAAGATTTTAGAGAGTAAGTGGTATAAGTATTTATAGCATTTAAGATTATCTGAGAGATATTTTTCAGTTAGATTTATCTTCAGATTAATTTAGAAATGAATTTATATCAAACAGTAATTTGACCAAAACCAGACATCCTAAGTGTTAATAACAAACCATGCACCTCCATTAAATGTGTTTGTTGAGGAACTTCTTCCACCATTGGTTGTTTTTAAAGCAGTAAGTAAGTTTGCTGGTATGAACGGTAGATGACATCATTCAGACAGGTATTGTATTTATCTTGTTCAGTTACTAGAAAGTGAAAATACAAATGCTCCTTCACTCTCCTCCCCCATTTATAATCTTTACTTTGAAAGATTGTGCTACCAAGATCTCAAGGCATGTGTTTCATGCACATTTTTGTGTACTGCTTTTAACATTCATGCAGCTACGCGCTGCCCTGCATGAGAGAACCCTGGCCTATGTCTGAAGTCTTTACTTTTAGCTTCACCATTTTGGTCAGTGTTGTAGATGATAAAAGCTCGCTCTTTCTCTGTCTCTCTCCTCCCCCACACCTCCCTTAGCTTGATGATACATTGAGTAACAGTTGGCAGCTTTGTTAGTTGTTTTGAAAGCTAGAAAAACCCTTTTTGTACCTTAGAGACTAAATGCTGTTTGGGAAATAAGTGATGTTTTATGCTTTGTCAGTTTATTGGCTGGTTTCTCACATGCTCTTCTGGAAAATCCCTATAGTCCTCACGCATTTCTTCCCACTATTCCCTTCCCTAGTTTTATACTACAGAATATACCCCCAGTTTTTCTATTGTCATGTTGCTTGAAGAACTTTTGTCTTTTCACATCCAAATGCTGTTCCCAGAGGGCCATCTAGAAATTGTTCACCCTGACTCATGTGAAACTGAGCTAAATCTCTTCTGATCAAAAGAGTTTAAAACTGTTTTTCTGAGAAAATAATGTCTGACACTGTAATTTCCATCTGAAAACAGCTAACATCTGTGGAAAGTGCATAACCAATGCCTGAGGAATTTCTGCGAACTAAAATCCATGTCATGTTTGACTTTTTTCAGTTCTTCTATTGAAGAAAAGGAGGGGGGGAACAGAGAAGCCTCTGACCCAAGACTGAGCTAATTTTGGTTTTTGCGTACACTGATAGTATCAAGAGGTTGCCTTTCTCACTTTCTGCTGTTTTTCCCTTTTTTTGGGACAACTCTACACTTGCAGCACATGTTCCCTTGTCACTGGCTCACTGTGGGTGAGCCAACATCTTGAATTGAGTGATTGAGTTAAGAATTAGTTGATTCAGATTAACTCCATGTTTGTACTGCTCACACATAATTTAATGATACCACTGGTGCTGTGGGGTTTTTCCCTTAACTACTTTGACTCATTTTATAAATCGAAGGCAAATTTTTAGGGGAGGCGACAGATAACAGAACAGTTCACTGTTACAGGAAAGGCTTGTTACAAAAAGTATGCTTGTGTACATGTGTACAGTAGATCACAAGGTTTATTTCCATTTACTAAATGATCCCAATAGTCAAGACTAGGTGGTAATTTGGTACAGTAGCAAAACTGATGTGCATAACATGTATATACCATTCCTGGAGTGTTTGCTGACATCTGAGAGCTTTTGATGCCCTTTTATGTTCCAAATTTTCCAAACCAAATCTCCTGGTATTATCAGAGTTGTTATAAATTATACAGGGGAATACAAGCAGTTTAGCTGTTCTTCTGATGCTATCCAAAGACTAGACACATCCCACTAGGAATCTGAAGTTTTGAGTACTTTCCTGAGTTGGCTAGGGAAACTTGTATCCACAGGGAAGCACATACACTACTTTATTGACAAGTGATTTCAGTATGTAACGAGAATGGGATTAATTCTGTTTGGACAAACCATGATTTCTGTGAATACCAATTATTTTTCACATCTGCCTTTTCTCTTTTTCATCAAATTATCCTAAGAGAAAGTATTGTAATTCTTTTCTGCCTTTACAGTCTTAAGCGTTTTCTTACCAAGTGATATTCTTTTCTTTGTAAGTTTTGATGGTTCATCTTATGTCAGACTCAAAGTAAGAAATGTCCTGTTCCTCGATTTATTTGGGTTTTTTTTTTTTAAATCTTCTCTTTGCAAAAGCATGTTTAATGTATGCTTGTAAAGATAAGAATGTGTTATCAGAAAATGTTTCCAATTTCATACGTATGTTACTAAGAGTGAAAGGAGGTTTAGATCTGTTTGAGGACCATTACTGCTCCTGATCTGCAAGTGGAATTAGCAGCTTCTTCATAGCTAAGATTCAGAGATTCATTTTCTCACAGTATGCCAGTAAGTAGATTTTAACTAAAATAAAAAGGGACAATTTTTTCCAGTCCACTGGAGAGGGTATAGCAAGCTCTTTGTAATGTGGAAAGGAAGGAAAAGATAGCATTTGAATGAATCAAACCCCCAAATTGGCTCTATGTTCTCCCTTAATTATGAGATAAAAATTGAAAATCAATGTAATGGCAACTAGGCATATGTTAATGTTTTTCCCATATGTCTTCAACTAGTATTTCTCATCGTTGAATACTTTTTGTGCTCTTTCATTGGTGTAGCAGATACAGAGCTTTTTTAAAAACAATCAAACAAACAAAACCCATTTTTAAATATTAATTTATGCAAATTTATTCATATTAAATTTTTTATTTGGAACAAATGTAATTGGGCATCTATGAAGGGTTCCAAATTTCTCATTTTCTTGTTAGGTGATAACAGTATATGAAGTTATTATGTGGCTTCTTGTATCTCGGCAATGAGGATTTTATGCTTTCATGTTGTAGCGATCTTATCCAGAAAACTTGCCTTTACAGTGTTTTGTATAGTTTTTAGTTTGAGAGCAGCTCAGGGTCCTCTGCAAACATCTCCGTGGTGAATCGATAGCAATTGCAGACAGGTGTCAACACAGTAAAACGTACATGATTCTCAGAGTTCTTGTTAACCTCGTCTGCAGCGGTACCAAGGATTAATGGTTTGGAAGAGGAAGTCTCTTCTCTTAGAGAATATCCTTACGTTTTATGACGAATGCAAACTAGCTGAATACTGTTACTGAAGTAGTAATGTACGTGTCTTGTGACTAAACAGGAATTCGTAGTTGGGGGTCATCTGGCACTTTGTGCTTAATTCAGGAATGCTCCAAAACTGTTTTACTCTGTCTTGTCAACCTCTCTCACCTGAAAATACAGAAACAGTAATTTTGAGGGAAGAGGTTTTGAAATGAGCTCTGAGTTTGGGTGCATGTTTCTGTGTGTTTACTTGTGTTTGGCATAACAGAAACACAAATGCTGGTATTATTTGATAAATAGTAGTATCAACTCTTTAAAAAAACCCTGTACACAAGAAGAGACTTTCAAAATGTACTGTTACACCTGGCTGTACTCCAGATTGTGTCCATGTCTCTGTAGCAGTTCCCAGCTTTTACAAACTCTCTGAGCTCTTGAAAATTTGCACTTTGGATACCAAATCTATGTTCCTTGATCGGTTTTCAAGATGCTGAGGCACAAGCAGGTTCAAGATGTTCTACATATCTTACTTCATGAAACAGAATCCATTTTCATATGAAAAAAATTATTATAAACTTTTAAACAAGCGAACAGTTCAGACTTCAGTTCCCATGCACTCCACATTATGAGGCAGTTCCCAAACTCTAGGCCTCCCAAACGTTAAAGATTTTTTAAGGGAAACTGTGGTAAATTCAGTGCATTGGTATTCAAAGTTGACCAAAAAGTGTTACGTTTTAACTTGGTGACTTCACTGATTCTATGAGATGAATTAGGTACCGTTCTTCTTAACATATGGCTTTTCACATCACATCTGACAATAATAGCATTTTTTGGTGAAGTCATTGCATAATAAAGGATTAAATAGTGTTACACAGTGAGCAAATCAGGTTTCTCTTTGAGCATGTGATATTATAATTATCTTGCATTGTGCAATCTAATGCAGTACCTTTTCATTTAGGGGAAGGGAGGCTTCTGAATTTCCTTAGCTGTATTTTAAATTCAGGAATTATGGAAAAGATTGTGTTCTCCAGAGCAATATTTACTTTTCATGTTAGGTAATACACTGGTTTCTTTTTTACCGGTATACATTCATACCTTATCTGAGATCAGGAGAATGCCTTGAGAGACAATCTCCGGATCGTCCCTGCTTATATTTTGTTGATGTCATGGGGATGTCTTGGATAGCATAAACTGGATTATTTTCAGATGGAACTGAATTGGAAGATAAGGTCCATGTATGCATGTAACCCACCGTAGCCACTGGTGGCCATTTGGTCCATGGGACCAGGTTAAGACTAGTATTAAGTAATTCTTCTTCTCTATTGAAATACATAAAGTGAGGAAGTTGGGCCTGATGCACTGTTTGGCTGTACAAAGTTATTTCTTTTGGGCTGCACTGTTTGCTAAAGCTAAGCGCAGTTCTTGACATTAAAGAAATCTTCCAACAGACATTTGAGAGCTACCTGCTGGAAATGTGCAGTTGCTATTCATCTTTGAAGTGAAATGTAACCCCTTTCCTCTGTAGATAATGTGCATTGTCATTATGTACACTATAATGTTTTAGAGTTGATTTGATTAGACTTACAGTTGTAAAATACTTGCTCTAAGATTGGCAGGCAAATAATTTTGTTTTAAAGACAGAACATCTGCACTTAGTTTTGTATTTAATCCTGCGTTTAGTTTACTTCAAATAAATTGCACGTGCACTGTTATTTTAATCTTCGTGTAATATACCTTCCTTTTTTCTGCCCCTGGGTACAGAGGATAATTATGACAACTAAAGGTATGAATATGTACATTACATATTATTTTTAACCATTTTGCTGTGTACTTTAGAATAATGTCGTTCTGTCGATCATTAGCTGCCTTTTTTCAGCTTAAAATGAAGTGTACAGTTTGTAGGGTTTTTTACACATTTAAATTCTGTGCATAGTAGTGACAAGCAACCACACTTGAAAGTTATTCACGGTATTCTGAACTAGAGAAGCCTGCTGATGTTGATTGTAAACTAACATAGCCAAATTCAGCGAAAAAGTTTCTGGAAGATGTGTTTCAGGCCAAAATGACTCATAAGGAGAGGGGAACAAACATGAATTATTTCCCTCCTGTCTTTGCATACATTCATCAAATCTCTTCATCCTAGCCAAAGAAATAATTTTCTTACGCCAAGAAAATAAGTATCCTTTAATAAAGCTAAGAATCTGGTGGTCTTCCTCCATGTAACTTTGAGACGACTTCATTGCTCTTCATAAAGTGCTTGCTTTTATTATTTGCTCTAGTTATTTCCAGGGCTTCCCCTGGCTTTCTGTCGGAATGTTTGAATAATTGATGTAGGGAAAGGGAGGGGAGAGGGGAATGGGCACAGCTTCAGGCTGCACCTGCTGTCCCTGGGGTGGGCCAGATTTGGTACTGAGTTGCATTTAATTCAGTGCCCCAATTATAGTGAGGCAAAACGTAAATTTTGAGTAATACTTTGATGTTTTCGTTTTTTGCTGTGGTGAATTGAGCTGACAGCCATGGAGAGAATAATTTTTTCTATTTTAAGTCAAAGAACACAGACAATAGCCTTGTACGCTTTTTTGCATTTCCTTGATATAAGGGGTAACATCTTTATCCAAAGAGCAGTTTAGCCTCCATCTGCGTTCTGTTCTTGGAGCTTATGCTGGGAAGACATCATGAAAGAAAGAGACAAAAAAAACCCAACAGAACTTGCAGGTTTTGGTAGTCGCTGCTTGCAGTCTGTGGGTATACTGGCTGTAGTGCACTGTGTGGAGGAGCAATTTGATAAGTAGCACCATGTCCAAGCTAGCTAGCCTTTCTGAGAGGCATGGATTATTTTGTGTCGAGCAGCACCACACAAATACAACCGTACCCCTCTCGAAATCTTGTTCTCCTCCTGGTGCTTCAGTGTGCTTACCGGCCTCCTTGGGAGCTAACTCTTGCAGCTCTGCAGTGTGCTCCGTGGACATTTGCTGGCTGGAAACTTAGTGTAAAAAGCTGGCAAAGAGTTATTAGTCATCCCTAAGTTTTGAAGCACAGTCATGTTTGACGTTGAAATAAAATGCTACTTCACTCACCTGCTCCCTTGCTCTCTCCAAAGACTTTCTGTATAATTAATTACTCAGGGTTGATTAGAGAGGTTATTTCGGGCTCAACAAAGGTTAAAAGGCGCTCGGGTGGCTAAAAGTTGTCTCGAGGGTGCACCCTAGCGTCGAAAAGTGGCATCGCTGATGCGGAGTGTTGGAGTGCTTGGGGTGGGGATTCAGGTGGAGATTGGAAAATTCTGTTAAGAGCAGCTAAGGAACAATCCCGAGTTACAGGCCTAGGGCACAGAAAATTTGTGGATGGGTTGAGAAAGAAGGAAGCATGTTATATCTCTCTGTGGTGATTTAGAGGAGGAAGTCAGAAGTACTTGATTAGGATGTGACTGAGCAGTGAGGAAGGGGTACCATTTTTTATGGTACAGTAGTTTGTCCTGTGGCAATAACATGAAATAAACTAAATCTATATCAGAGATATGTGATATGACATGTGGTATTCATTCCTGTACAAACCCACTATAGTATAACTTGGCAAACATCAGAGCAGTCAATCATTAGCGCTTCATTACTATCTTCAGAGGTGGGTGCTCCTGCTGATCTGTGCTAAAGATAGACATCTTTTCTTCATAATGAAATTGCCATTGGCATCAACAATCATGTTCTAAATGTAAAATCAGACATTTTGTATCCTATCCTAGTGTGTAGTAATAAACTCCAGACTTCACATCTGAGTTCACTAATCCGGACTGTGATCTTATATTATCTTCACGAATCAGAACATACTGTGGAGAGAGACTGAAAGAGACCAGGAAAGGCTGACTTCTGCAGTGGAAGATTGTAATGGAATATTAAAAGACGGAGGCTCAGTACAGCATGGATTATGAAGCCCATCTTCCAAAGCAATCTAAGATAGAACTGGTGCTTAAAGTCTTTGCTCACATTTTAAGCATGTTTAGAGTAATTAAATTATAATCCAGAATAATTTAGGCTATCCTAAATTCATTCTAATCCCAGGAAAATCGATATATACTAAGATATTTTTGATTCATGGAATTACTGTGTTGGAGGTGCTCATTACTGTCATATGCCTTTCTGTATTTTGCTCTTTGCTTCTGCCTGCATTTCAGCTCAATCAGATTCCATTTAAGCACTATTAGAGTATTTAGAGATATGATGGCAGGAGAGGCATAGACAGAACATGATTGGAAGGAATGTTGCAGAGTAACACAGTAATAGCGAGGCTGTATTTGTGTTAATTATCTCAAGTGGCACAAATGTGTTGATGGTAGAAAAGATGAAGGTAGTTTTCTTCACAGACAGCAGTGTCTTCAGCACTAAGTAATTACATAGTGCTCCAAAGGACCTGCTAGGTTTTTGCTATAGCAGCTCTATGAGGTTAGGCAGATTTATTTCTGTTAAGATGTAACAATGAAGGGGAAGCCTTCGGATGAGGAACCCTTCAAAGAAATACTAAATGTATTGCGTACTGGCCCAGAGAAGCTGTTTCTTGATAGTGTTTTTAATTATATATTGTAGCACACATAGTGTATTTTATGGAGTATACATGTAAGTGGTTCATACAGAGTGTGATCAACTAGTTGGGTAAGTGGTTGGATGCTTGGACTCAGAGGGCAGTAGTTAATGGATCATACGCTACCTAGATGCTGGTAACAAGTGGAGTATCACAGATGCTTATCTTGGGACCTATCCTTTTAACATCTTTGTCAGTAACCTGGAGGAGGTGACAGAGTGGAGTCTTGTCAAGTTTTCAGGTGACACAAAATTGATATTCTTGAGGGCAGGGCTGCCATTCAAAGGAACCAGGGCAGGCTGGAGGAATGGGCTGACAGGAACCTTATGAAATTCAACAAGAACAACTGCAAAGTCCTGTACCTGGGTGGGAATAACCCCTGCAATGATACAGGTTGGGGACTGACTGGTTGGGGAGCAGTTCTGCTGAAAAGGACTTGGGGATCTTGGTGGACAGCAGGCTGCACAGGACCCAGCAGTGAGCCCTGGCAGCAAGGCAGGTCAACAGTGTCCAGGGCTGTATGAACAGGAGCATGGCCAGTAGATTGTGGGAAGTAATTGTCCCCCACTACTCACAACTTGTTGGACCACATACCTAGATAGTGTCCAGTGAAGGGCAACTAAGATGATCAGGGTCTGGAGCACTTGCCCTGTGGAGACAGGCTGAGGGAATGGGACTTGTTCTGTCAGGAGAAGAGGCAGCTTCAGGGGGCCTAACAGCTGCCCTCCCAGTGCTTCCAAGGAGGTTGCCAAGAAGATGGAGCTAGGTTCCTCACAGTGTTGTATAGTGGGAGCATAAAAGAAAATGGGCACAAGTTGAAACAAGGGAGGTTTAGACTGGTTATAAGGGAAAAATGTTTTCCCCATGAGGATGGACAGGCAGTGGAGCAGGTGCTTAGTGAGACTCTGCAGGCTCCTTCTTCGGAGTCTTTCAAGACCTGACTGTTAAGAAATAATTTTAAAAGGCAAAATAAGCCCCAAATAAAATAATACAAAATATTGAGATCAGGGAGGAGTGGCAGAATTGAAAACCTGGAGTCACACTGGTTCTCCATATGGTAGGTCATGATAATGTTGTCAAAACTGCAAAAGTGAGTGTACCAGGTTATTTGAGTTACAAATGGAACAATAAGGTAAGTCGATAAATTCATAGAGAAGCTAAATAAATGCTTTTGTTACTTCAGTCCATGTCATGCAGAACTTCGGTGAAATGCACAGCCCATTAGTAAAGGTGTATCACTGTCTGAAATTACAAGTGTCAAATGAGTGAGTGCTGGAACAGTTTGATGAACTGTGTAACAAAATGTCACAAGAACCAGCTGTTCTGTCCATCCCTTTTGACTGACTTTCTTCCTTTCACGTTGTCTCTGATCCCATTCATTTGGAGATCTGGAACTCAGTTTGGATCAGGATACTAGAATGCACTGACATAGTCTGTCATTTTTATGCTATTAAATGAGATACATCTTACCTTTTGACTAATAGATTAGCATACGACCCTGTATTTTTGATAGCATAAGAGTTCAAATGTTTGCTTATCAAAGTAAGAGTGGGGGAGTGGGAAAGAAGAAGTAATTGCAGGCTCTACAGAAAGTAGAGTTAAGATTTTCTTTTTTCTTTTTTTTCTTTTTTAAGCAACGCATCTGAAAGAATGTTCTTTGGCATCTCTCTTTTCCTGAAGGCCTTTAAAGGAGATCCCGTGACATTTACAAGAGAGTCCAATAATTGAGTCACACACAAGAGAATTATAATTATAATTAACATTTATATAGCATACTTTATGACAAAGGCACTTCTCAAATAATTGGCAGCACTGGTGGAAGGTAGAGTACCAACCAGCAATGCTGTGAAAAAAGACAGATGAAGTGTACTGTAAGTAAGGCCTTACTCTTAGAGAGCTCAGTACGGCATTATTGTGCTTTTCAGAGTGAGGATAGGATTTTGTTTTTTAAAGTTATGCTTTACACACTCTTCCTGCTTTAAATTAGAACAGTAAGGAGTTGAGTCACCTTGGCTTTTGCTTGTCAAAATGATCAGGAATGATAGGTGAATTGGAACTGAGCCCAAATCTCAACAAAAGCACATTCGTTTTTGGAAACAAAATGTAAAATCCCGTCTCCTGCTCTCCCTCCCTCCTTCCCCCCACCTTTTTCTTTTCCTTCCCATACTCTTGTTTTCACTGTACTTGCTGGTCTGGGAACTATTAAAATAGAACTAGAAAAGCTCTGTTCTGCTCCCAGACTAGCTGTGATACCATCTTGTTGGAATCTCTATTTTGAAATCTACCCCAGAGAGACTCAGCTGAAGTTGAGGTAAGCAAGTAAACTTTTGAGTACTTGACTTTGTTACTTAAGCATTAATCTGGTGCTGAAGAGGAGGAGTCATTAGGGGATCAGAGATTTTGACTTTTCCTGAACAAATTTGATCTGTTTGAGACTTTTCATAATTGCACTTACCTCATTTTTCTTGCCTTTTATGCTAAAGGTATAATAACACAAAACTGTCGTTAGCTGAATCTTCTTTGTTTAATCTTTTCTTTCTGAGGAGTCAAAGGATGGGTAATGTAATTCCAGGTTTGCGTGGATGAGAGAAATCTGAGGAACTTCTGGGTTAGATAATTTCTGCTGTGAAGTGTGACATACAGTTTTTATTTCTTTGAACTGAAACCAGATGCTGTCTCTGTTTAAATGGAGATTGTGGAGCAGCCTTCTAACAAGAGGAGAAATCTGATACCTGAACAGCTTTACAGAAGCATCCAGTAGTGCAGGATAGTGCTTGAAGTCCCAGGAACTCCCTTCTGTTCCCATGTTTGGTTTTTCACTGCAGTAGTCAGCATCCAGTGAACAGCAGAAGGCTTTAGGAAAAAGGAAAGCAGAAGCTGGTGTGTTTTTTCATTTTCCATATAATAGAGATTTCCTAGGAAATGTCAGTCCTGTAAGAAAATAAGGACAAAATCACTGATCACCTAGATGAACACAGATGTGGGGACCATAATGGAAAAATGTAAGAGAATATTATATTACTGATTTTTGGACTCTCAGCATCTGTCAGAAATTTACACTTGCATCTGCTTATCGAACCATAATTGCCCCTAATGAAGCATATGCTTGATAAGACAGAACGAGATGCATCATGATGTGGGTTTTGGAACTCTGGGCTGAGCAGAGCTGTTTTCTACAGGAATGATCAGAGGGAAAGGGACCTGGACAGGCTGCCAAGGTTTCAAGGGAAGGTTAAACATCTCTGTGGCATACCAAATAAAGAAGAAGTGTTTGGATAATGCATAGGAGGGAGAGGAAAGGTGTAACTGGCAGCAGAGAAGCAAGTGGTTATGAAAGCAGGAATGAGAGTATATTTATCTCTGAGACAGAGGATAAAACCCATTTTGTTAGGTAGCCAAATAACTAATATGTTTCACTGAGATTTTTCTGAATATAAGTTGGCTTTTGTGTATTTTGTTGAAAGGTGTTGTGTGATCTTTAAAAGGAGAGTGAATTTGCCATAAGACAAACCAGTAGAGTCCACTTCACAGTAATACAAAGACAGCTGTGTGTGACCAAGAAGTAATTTTTCCCATTACTTCTCCTGAGAGACTACTCCATCAAATAATTGATTTCTTATTTTTAATTTTGAAGAGGAAAAAATAGAATGTGCTTTCTGGAAGATTTTTGAAAATAGTATTTCAACCAAAAAAAAAAAAGAAGAATGGCACATTTGTTCTGTGTATCCAGCTTTCTGTCATTTGAAACTCTTTTGCCATCAGGTGTGGTCAGTGTTTTGTGAGACTCCTGTCCAACTGTATGGCCTTTTAAACATCTTTTCATCTCATTCAAATCGTACCTGTTGCATTCATCTGTTCATTGTGTTCATATTCGGATCTGAATTGTCCCAAAGATCCTTGAGGTAATAGTGTTTGGGGATTTTTGGGGGTGTGTCTATGATACTGACTTCCAACTCGCTATTCCCAGATTTGGGTTAGTGAATCAGAAAATGTCAGAATTAAGAGGATGTGATCAGGCTGGAAAACATTTCCAGTGTCAAACTGTTTTTGTTATAGCTGTGTGCTGTCCGTACTGGTTAGAAGAGCTTGAATTTGCTTGGTTTTGTCTGTAGGACCATTACTGTTAGCTTCTGTTTTGAAATTCTTCCTGAAGGATGGCATATGTGGGGTCTTTTAAATATAGTGCTAATCTGTTTTTTAAGAAATGCTCCTGTTTGCTTTAATATATTACTCTTTTATTTTAAACTACTTTGTTTCTACCCAGCTGAGGCACTAATGCTGTGATTTTTCTCTGCTTATAGAACACTGTATGAAAGTAGGACAATGTCAGGTCCAGGCAAGTGGGAATAGACCAAGCATACTGAAGAGCTTTACATATTGCAAGCAATGGATATGTTTGGTTTTAGTGGTGGTGGTTGTTGTTGTTTTTCTTTTTGGGGACTACTTTTGTTGGGTTTTTTTTTTTGGGGGGGGGTGTTCTTGTTTGGTTTTGTTGGTGGTTGTTTTTTTTTTTTTTAGGGAAAGAGAGATATCACTACTTATTGAATAGATTTAATCTCTTTTGGGATGTTTTCCAGGTACTGAGACTAAATTCTTCCTTATTCAGTGTAATATTTTTCTTCTGCTTCACCCTTTCCTTCCCACCTTCTCAACTGTGAGTAGGACCAAATTCTGTCTTAGTTGGCTCATTGTAAAGATTGAGTGAAACAGTTTTTAATGGAATAATGGAATTTCTTTTTCATTTGCAGTTATGTAACTGGTGACAAGATCTAGCCCTTGGAAGGGGATGCATTGCCTTTTTGCTTTCAGTGTGCATTGTGCCCATTGACTCACCAGACATGTATAAAAGGGGAAAATATAAAATATTTTTAATTGCCAAAATCAGATACAAGTGAATAAATGACACTTAGTTTTTTCAAACGCAGATCTTTTGCTGAATAAATATTTATCATACCTGTTTATAATGTCATGTCAAATGAAACTAGTGTTTATTTTGCTTGGATGAAAGCCACATCTAGCCCGAATTAAGCAAAATCTTGAGATTGCAAAAATACTGAGTTCAATATAGCAGACAGTTTTCTGAGTACTGTGAATGTTATTTTTGCATTTTAAGTCAAGTCCAGCTTTCTTGGATAAAACAGTGAAAATCTCTCTCAGATCAGTTTTCAGTTAATAGAAGTTTTGATATTCCTGGTTTTATTTGCATGAAATTTAAGTGATCAAATGGTAATCTCTTATCCTGAGAGGTGGAAAGACCTTGTAACAAAACCCAGAAGATTATTGTAGGGAGAGCTTGATTTTTTTTTTTTTTAAGGCTAATTCTCCTTTTCCAGTGGGAGTGAATGATGTCATCCTGTCTCCTCCCACTGTGTAAACTAAGCTTGTGTCAAAGTGTTGCTGCCTCTTGTCACAGAGAGAACAGTTCACTTAAATGCAGCTGCAGTACTTTTGTGTGATACCTGTCAGAATCATTCCCAGTGCGAGGTTGGGTTTGTGACCATGATGTCAAGATTGGTCTTTCTCCTTTTCTGTGGATATATTGCACTAAACCTGGGAAATGCTCAGAAATTGCCAAGAGGCAAGTAGCTATGACAACTTTCTGGGTTTTTGTTTGTTTTTCTGTTGTGGGGCTTTTTGTTTTTTAATGCTTGTGTTTTGCCATGGAAATTTGCTTTCAACATGTTAGGAATGATTAAAGATAATGGAAAAGATGAAAGAAGATCAGTCAACAGGGCAAGGTCCAGGTACAAGAGAGTAACTTTAAAGCTCTTGAATTAAACAAGCTCAAATGTTTTCATGGGATCTTGTGACTTTAGTGAGAGGTACCATGAAACAAAGTAACTGTATTTAATGATTTTATAATGATTTAGACAGCATTGTGCAGGTTTGTGGTTTAAGATCTTAAAGAAAACGTGACTTAGAAGCACCTTGTGTTGTTGGTAAAATATTTCAGTTCTGTCTTGAAAGAATTTTTATGCTTTCCCTTTATATCCATCCTTAATAATTGAATAGGAATTGACTTTGTAGGTCAGGCTGCATGCATTTTGAGGAAGAGAAATACGATTTATTAAAATTTCCACAAGAAGGAAAAAGCACCCAAACCTGTGAAAATTTGCTTAACTATTCCTTTCTCCTGGAGTCTGGAAGTACAGTAGATTTGCAAAGCTGTCAGGGATCTCTCCTCCTTGTTAATGTGACCCATATAACATTGGCATTTTACTAGTATTTTATTACTGCCGGAAGAACAGTCATAGCATAAAATGAAAAGAATATTTCTATATCTAGATCATAAAACACTTCGTAGTACCTTGGCATTAAAACAGCACTTTCACTACTGTTTCTGTGCTGCATGTATTGCTCTCACTTTGTAGAAGTGCTTGCCTGAGTCCACTGTGCTTTGTAATGCATTTTACATCTGCAGTTTCTTGCAACCAGTAACATTTAGAAAGGAAGCTGTGATTTACTTCCTTATGAGAACGTTTATTATGAAATCAGCACTTTAAGGGCTTCCTGGGAGATTGTTTCATAGATGGGGAACCTAAAAGTATTTTGGGGAGAAGAGGTGATTTTTCATCCCCTATCCCTCCACGCCTCCCCAAGAGACTTTTTTTTTTAAGATTTCTTTTTTTTTTTTTTTTTTTTAAATCCCCTGGTGATGTTCTTTTGGAAGTGGCTTTCTTTTAAGCTCATCTTCTGGAGCCAACGTGGAGTTTTCTCCATACTGCTAATAATGGGGCAATGTATAGTCTGTGAGTAACAGATAGATATGCAGTTGTTGTTCAAGTCAAACAGACTGTAAGACCTTAGTTTTATCAAAAAAGCAATCTATAAGTAAACTATTGTAGCAGTTTTCATAGGGAGGATTATGTTGAACAGAGAGGAACCTTTTATGTATTGCATACCTTGAGGGAAGGAACTTTTCTACTGCTTGTCTTTTTAAATGGTTTCACTGGACTTTCTGCTCACTACCATAGAATAGTGGCTGTAAATTTATGTTAACTGTGAAATTCAGACAAAGCTACTCATCCACTGCAGTCAGTGGGAGATTAACTCTGGTATGCATTTTTTCCTGTCCTAAACTAACATTGCAGAAGTGAAGTTCTGTTTGCCAAATGCATAAAGCTGCAGGTGGAAACTTCATTTCTTTTCAATAAAATAGCTTTTTAAAGATTCTCCCATTGCAGTGTTGGAACATCAATCTAATTCTTTTGTTTGCAGCTGCCTCTCAGGTTATTATTTACGTTAGACTGCACTGAAAAAACAAATGTATTGGTACCTAGCTGTTATCTGGAAATGTTCAAAGGATTGTCTTTTCCTACAACACTCTCTTGTTGGATAGGGAGTAGAGATTTTTTTCATAAGCAAAGAGCATATTTGGATCTTAGAGTACTTTTAAAATGAGGATATGTAGTGGTAGTATTCTATTAAGAGGGCTACTCTGCCCTGCTAAGCAAGCTTAAATTCCAGTGAATTCCTGTGCTCTTCAAGTCACAAACTATGTAACTGAGACTCCAGAGACACTCCTGCTCTATGGGGAACAAGGGAATCAATTTCATAACTTGAGGGAGGACAATCTAGCCAAACTTGCTCTCTGGTGGTGCGGGTACTCCTGTGAACAGGTTATCAGTGTAAATCTTGCTGTTCTTACTACCGCTTTGGAATTCTAGTGCTCAAGTCTTCTCTCCAAGAGGTGAAACACACTGATCCCTGGTCTCGTGGACTGGGATTTCCTTTCAGTGATACAAGGTGGAAAGAACATCTTGCCTCCTGCAGCTGCAAAGGAACAGAGCCAGTACACACCCTTTGGATGTCAGTGACTTCCAGAGCTATTTGAGAGATTGTAGGCAAATAGGCTGTTCAGGAGGCTGGAACACACGTGACTCCCTTTTCCCACATATTTTTGTGCTTTCACCTCCACAAGTGTGTGTTTGACTAGAATGACAAAGAAAATGTTATTACTGTTCTCAAGAGAGTGTTCTTTATTAACAGATTCTTTCTTTAATTACTTTGACTTCAAAATTTAAGGCACTGTTGGAGGAATAATTTGGAAAACGCTACCAACATGACTCAAAGAGTCAAAATCAGGGAAATATCAGTTAAAGTTTCCAGTGGAAACTTTATCTGCTTCTATGTATCCTGCATTAATAGTTTTGCCTGTATAGAAAATAGGCCTCTTCTTATATCTGGTCCTAGTGTAGTGCCCCTAAGCGTGGGTGAACACCATTTCTCTTGCAGTTCTTTTTCACATTTACTGTAGCAAATGACAAGTAATGAGGCAGTTATAAGCTGTGTCATAATTCAGACTCTTTCTACATTAAGATTTTACAGACATAACTAAAGGCAATGTAATTGGAAAGGGAAGGATGGTGAGTATTATGTTTTACTGTGGAGGCAATACCTTTTTTACAATTATGCTTGTGTTTCGTGAGTTTCTGTTTGAGGGATCAGCTACTAAGAAAATTCTGGAGTCAGTGCCTATGGAGTCAGTGTCTGTGAGTGGTCACAGAACAGCAGGGCAGGAGATGATGGTATGATTAGGGATGGTCATTTATCAAGTGTTTGAGCCACTGTCCCTTCGACTATGTCCACTTCTAAAGCTCTCTTTTTCATCAGAAAGAAGAGAGACTTGGACATTTTCCACTTATTTTTGTCTCTTCCTTTATGCCACTATGCCAGTGCCATCTAACATATAATTCTTCAGTTCAACATTGTTGTACTCGAAATATTTTAATGATGGGTGGAAACAGTTGCAATGCATAGGTGTCAGAGTTATAACTTGTCATACTTTCTCTAATTTTTATGTTTCTGCGTAACAGAAACGTTCCATCCTTGAAGAATGCAGCATTGTCTCTCTAGACAGGAATTGAGTACAGGCAAAAAGTCTTGTCTTTAGAGAAGGAGTTGGTAAGTAGAGCATCCTGAATCTGAGAGGGAGATGAAAAAACAAAGCCACAGAACCAAGAATAAACAAGTTACAGGACATAATCCACAAGATGGTACTGCCTTGTAAACCGTGTTTCACTGGCATCTTTCCAGCTGGACCTGATATAAATGTTGTTGAAGGCCACAGTTGTGGAACAAGTTCTTAGTGTTTGGTAAAACAGCATTTCATGTTTTTAATTTTGCCACTTGACTTTCCAGTTGCAACACAGACGTGCATAGAAATGCACTTTTTCACTATAATTTGTTTCTGATAGCTTTTGTGTATCTTCATGTTCTGTTTTTCTTTGTTAGAGCTAAAAAGAATTTGGAGTTGATCCCTTCTTATAAACTTAGTTTTATGAAGCTTTTAAAAAGAAGAGTCTGAATGTTTTTCTGTTTTGTTTTAGTTTTTTTTTTCCCCATGTTTCTGACCTCTGTGGTTTTCCTACTATTTGAATTAGTCATTAGGTAGATTGGAATTCAGGCCCATCCTTGTTCTACTTTCCAGGATTAGGCCTGTCCTGTTCTGCTTTCCAGGAAGGCCTCAGGAAACCTTAATTCACCTTCCTCCTGGTTGCTGCCTTCTTAAGGAAAAAGAGTACAGACTTGACATTCCTTATGGGACCATGTGAAAAAGCCTGATTTACAGACTCATGTAGGGAAAAACAAATCTAAAACTTTCTTGTTTCTACAGTTGTCAACTGTGGGGATAAGTGGGAAATATAATAGTTTTACTCTAAGTTTTTATTATTTGTTTGTTTGGTAAGTATACAGGACTGTTGGAAAATACTGTAGATCACTACTAGCTAAGATTTGTATTTATGGTAATTATAACTGACATCCCTTTGAGAGTGAACGCTGTATTTACAGTATACTTCCAAACTGACCGTTGACATTTGTGAAAGGAATGGGCTAATTTTATTCATAGCTAAATTTACTGGCTATGCTATGTTATGTAATACTTCTTCCTAACCAGAGGTTAAACTCAGCATGTGTTTTCACTTAGTGGTGTCAAGCAGTTAAAACAATGTTGAGTTATTTCAATGTATTACAGTCACTGTAATGCAAGAGCCAAACCTTAATCTTTAAACTTTTGTGCTGCCCTCCGTCCCCCAACAGCACCCCTTTGGTAGCTGTAGGATAGTAGGGCAGAAATTGTAAGACAGGGAAAAGTCTCCTGAAAGCTGGTTTTTATTTGAACATATAATGAAGCTGGCATATCAAAATATCACAAAAGGAGTGAAATGACATGTGGTTTATATGTTACTTTCTCCATGGTTTACAAAACATCTTTCTGGGAACTATTTTTCAAGATACACAATGCATTAACCTTTTAAAAAACATATTCTAATGAAGGAGGGCCAGTTTGGACTAAACTATTGAACTACTTTTTTTTTTTAGTGTCTGGAAAGAGAACTGTAAAATTAATTTGATTTGTGAGAAATACTTCTCTTATGTTTAATGGCATGTAAATGACAATAAAGTCCTATGAGAAATGTCAAAGGAATCCTTCATCTGGTATAATTGAGTGGCTAGGGTTTTCAGTTAGTAGATATGTCATGGCTAATTTGGCTCGTTCTTTGCTGAAAATGAAAACAACCCCTAAGAATGTTGCCATTATAGCAGCTCATTTAATCAAAGTTATCTTATCATGCAGACAGTTGTGTCCTAGGATTGCACAAAAACATATCAAAACCTGGTATTGAGTGTCAGGCTTCTGAGTTCAAAGATAATCTGTAATACCAGAACTCCATTTTTATACTGGCACAGGCAGTGGTGTGACAGTGTGATGATACATCGGGGTGGATTCTGCCAGGATTAAATTCCATAGCATATGAACGCTTCTAAAATGATCTCACTGCTGGGTCCTCTTCATTTTAATTTTCATGTCCCTGAGTATCTCTTTCTGAACATTATTTTTCAGTCCTCCTCCATATAATCTTTTGTATCTAGCCATTCCAGCAGGACAAGCTACGTAACTCATTTGAGGGGAGAGCTATAGGCTCAATCCTGCTGCTGCCCTTTGGCCAGACCTACCGTATATGGATAGTATAGTCTGTATATCTATTGACTGGTGGTACTGTGAATGGCCAATGGGACTGAGGCTTCTTTGGAGTGTTTGGACTTACCAGGTGTATACTACACATTACATGTGCAAACAGAAAGCTCTGTCTGCTCCAGGGGGAAAAAATGGCTAGCAGTGACCTGCCATAGTCAGAACTGTTCATACAGCTCCTAGTGGATTTCTTTTCCTTGGGGAAATTCAAGTGCAGACTTGAAATTGTTGGTAAGCAGGATAAATTTGTTGCTCTGGAGTGTTCTTGACTACTGCCTTTTGCAGGAGATGGTCGAAGACTTACTGGCATGGATTGTGCAGCAATGTCATGTTAAATCTTGGTGTGAAGAGAGGCAGGTATCAGTCTTCTGGAAAGGCAGTGGCCTAAAATAGGTGCCATTAGCAAAACAGCCCAGTCTGTAGTTTGCTCCCAAGTGGAAAAGGGCAGCTGGAAGCAGGCCAGATGCCACCCAAGCTTGCATTAATTCAGATGCCTTTAGTTAGAAACTGGGTTTTCTACAATACAACTGGGTTTTCTACAATACAGGCCAACATGTACACAAGTACAAGTTTGCTTTATGAAATATATATTTGTCTTATTTTGCTGTGAGGATAGTGTTCGTGAAAATGACTACTGGCAGCATCATGAATCAAACCTTTGTGTGGGCAAGACCTGGGCCAACTTTCCCAGCACAGCTGTCCCTCAAAACATACCAATCATATGCCATTATACTCTGGCTAAATCAACCCTAGGCCTCCCCACTTGAGCAAACCAGTGTGTGTCATGTCAAGGTGAAGAAAAACACAGGTCAAGTTTTGAACCACCCAGTGAATTTCTACTGTTGATGAAGTTGTAATTATAATTATGGTCACCAGAATTAGATGTTTTTGCACTCATTACTTAACCAAAGTGATGTCATCAGAATGTGCAGATATCCAGGTGAGGTTAGGTAAGGACGGTCACATTAAGAATATCAACCTAGAGTCTTCACCACTTCAGAGTTGCTGAATAAAATGCTGGTAAAGAGTTGAGGCACTAGCTACTGGAGATACTAGATCTAAAGGCAGGGAGGTAGGGAATTCTTTTTTATTAGGAGAAAGCTAATCTTCTCCCAGTCTGGAGGGGAGCATTTGCTGTACTTGTTCAGAGGTTGGTAAAGAAAATCTAACCTCTATTTTGTAAAATAGTTTAGAGTTGTTGCTGAAATCCATAACTCTGTAACGATTTAATATTATTTAGAGTGTTTTCTGGAAGAAAAATAAATGAGGCAAGTGAATCCACAATTTTTTCTTAGGCTAATTGTAGCCATGGTTTTTACGCAAATCCTGTTTACCTTAAACAAATGTGTCAAGGCAGCAGGGCTCCATGTGAATAAATCCACTTCAATAAAACCCGAAATAATGAAGTACTTAAACCTCTGTGTGTGATTTGATTTTTATTTATTTTTTGTGTGTGTGTGCGGTGTGCTAACACTAGGGTGTTACTGTCCGTACTTAATAAGGGCTTGTAATCCAGCACTGTCATTCAAGCCGGAGAGTCAATGGCAAAATGGATTCTCAAAGTGTGAGGGAATTTCTTTTGTAGGGTTATTTCTGCATTTTTGTGTAGTTCTAAGTTTTTGCATTATTCTTGAAATCTGCTTAGGAAAAGCGTGATTCAATAAAGCAGTAAGAGATTGTAATATTCTTTCTTATCACCAACTGTGGCATTAGTTATGAATCTATAAATGGTCACAGAGTGCTTGATACGAGTTTACATAATTAATACTTTGGGAACCTGGCCAATTTTAGATGACTGGCAGTGTATGAAGGATAACAATATTTTTGAACTTGCATAGGGAAAAATCTTTTCTCCTTTTGTCAGCTGCTTGCCTCTGCTTTATATTAATTATTTACTTTAATTTTTCTTTCTGTGATGTAAAAGTCTGGAATCATTTTAGAACACATAAAATTGTGGTTGGTTCAAAAATACAAATATGTAAACTTGAAATGTCCCAGAAGGTTTTTTCTGACTTTGAAGTGAAAACATTTTCTGGCAGTTTTGATTCCCTCATTACCACAGTTCAAGCCTATACATGAATAAGAAAAATGCAGAAAAAAGCCAGAAAAAGCTAAGACTTCAGACCTTATCACTTATCACTTTTCTTTTTTAAATCTCCGTGTGTCTGTACAATATGCACAAGCATATGCTGGAAAAAAAGGAATGGGTGCGATAGTCTGAAAGTTGATAAGAAATTGAACTTTGGGATACAAATAATAGGAAAAAAACTCTATTGTCTGACCTGGAAATTTTGGCAGAGTTCCATTATCTCTGGCTCACACAAACACTGAAGTGGTTGGATTAAATGGCAGGGCACAGTTTGTATTTATAGCACAGTGTACGCTGAAGCATAGCTTGTTACACAGTTAGGGAAATGGCTGCGATCAGGTTTAAGAACTGTGAATTCTCTTAGTTTGATGAGGAGCTGTCTCAGGTAAAAGTTAGGGAGTTGCACATTCAGCTCAAATCAATAGGTCTCCTTTCTTTGTCATAAAGCTTATTATCAGCTATTTACTCTTGTGAACACGACTATGAAGTTGCTCCACATTGGTAGCCCATTATTTGCTTCCTTGCTGCTGAGAACTAGGTTTTAGCTATACTATGACAAGCATAAATACTGCATCTCTTCAGCATTTTTCCTGCTTTTTGTTTTAATTATGAGGAAGGAAAAATCTGGCAATTCTAATAAAAATATCTCCCTGCTCGCATCGATTATTCAGTGCTCCTTAGTAGGTGATAAATCTGCTATGACTCAATTGGTGGTGGTGTAGTAGTTAATTTATGTTGTCTGTTTATCAAGTCTATGTATAAGCATCATAAATAAGGTATTGTGTTTTTTTTAAAGGATTAAAACACTAATTATGTGAACTAGACTAAACTTGCACGCAAGTAAGCAAGTCATGAGCATGATTTCAAACAGGCTTTCTAGCACACAGAGGCATGTCTGTGCACACACAAACAAAATTGTTATGGGATCTAGTTAATTTTTGGTACACGCTTTGTGTCAAAAATTATTTGTTTTAATCTTCCAAGCTTTTATCAATCTCCCTGTTGTAGTAACATGGTCAAATAGCAGTTGATAAAAGCATTAGTATGCGCAATAATGAATTCTTAGAAAGCAAAGTTTCTCAATAATGTAACAGATGTTTATTGTGTTCCCTTTCCACTCGGAAATACTTCCAGAAATTAGAAATGGACATCATATGTTACTAGGATATTTATTTGAAGGGAATGTAAGGTTGTTCATAGGTTGTTCATTGTATTAAGGCTGAAGAAAAAGTACAAATACTTCACCACACAAAGGAAATGGATACTCTTATTTATGCCCTATTTCAGTGTAGAAATCTCAGGCATGGTGAATTTTTTTTTTCCATGACCTGGCTTTTCTAGACTTTTTTTTTCCTAGTAATTTGCTTTTGTAGTGTTAAAACATTTGTCAGTTGTCAAACAAAACTGGCACAGGAAAGACCATCTCATTTTAAAACTCTGTGAAGTCATGAAGCACTATTTATGTACTTAATATACACTTAAGTCAGAGAACATTCCTTAGGAATTAATGTAATCTACTGCACACTGGCTTACATGATCAGTGATGAGAGAGACATAACTTTCTACATATCATAAATTCTCCACGAACAATTAGGTACATGCCTGAGTGAAGTACAAGTAAAAATGCAAAGTCAGTCATACACAGATTGCATAGTTGATGGGTCTGTGCGTAGGTATACATGCCCCTAACCTGCCCCAAAATTAGCAAAAGCCTTCCTTTTTTGTAGCTGATAGTGTTTTCTTTATTGGCATTTTTCTTTTTCTTTCAATAAAACATTGGATGGAGAATGGGGGAAAAAAAAAAGTAAATATGGACATAGAAAGATGGGTTAGAAATCGAGATTATTCCCTGCTGCTTTCTTTTGTCTCTGTAGATAAAAGGAAGTGTGGTGAAAATGGAGCAGGTGATGTAATGGATATAGAATTTGGAAATATAGTCAGAGGACATAAACCCTATATTGTCTGCCATATCCTGGGTAGGAAGGGAAATAGGTGGGACACAGATGAAACACTTTGTTAGTAGCAAAAATAAGTATTTGTGACTTATCTTAGTACTCCCTTAATCATACACATAGCTTTTATTTTACATGTTTTATACTTACTCTAAATATTTGTTTTCCTTTTTTTTTCCCCTAATCCATTAATTTAGAACAATTTACTTCATATTTTTGTTTTGTTAAGATGAGTTAACAATGCCTCTGCTTCACAAGGTGTTCATAATGCTGAAAAAAAAAAGAATTTCTGCCAAATTTTGGAATTCGATATTACTTCCTAAAATCATCAAGTATTTCTCTTATTAGTGGTTTCTATCTTCACACTCTTTAATTAAAGACTTACTGGAAGTCTGCTGCTTCTTTCTTTAGACATTTGCTTGAACTGTAGAAGCTTTCCTTTGATCTCTGCAAACTCAGAGTGTGGAACAATATAGAAGAATATAAAAAGGGTCACCTGTGATTTTTCTGTTACTTTTTTTTTAGTAAGAAGCCAGGTCATCAGTCTTGAGATCCATCTCATCTAATAGTGCAAGATGAGATACATTTTCCAGCTGGAAAAACTATATGCAATTGGAATCAACCCTTATAGGACTCGGCTGTGTCCAGCTAGTGTCATAGACATGTGTGAGAATGTTCAGTTTGAAGACCAAGAACATAAGTGAAACCACTCTATTTTGACTGCTCTGTTGGAAACACTGAGCAATTTTTTTTTTTTTTTTTTGGTTTGGTTTGCGTCTATCGCTTTCTAAACTGAAAGGGAATAACTGGTTAAAAGCTTTGCTGATAGATTTGAATGCATTGACAAGACCAAATTGCAGTTCTCAAAGCATAACAGCATTTCATATTTGATTACTGGTTTTATTAACTGATGAAGTTTGCTTATTCTTTCTGAGTTTAGCACGTGATATACAACACCACCTAAAAATTCTTATGTATGCTTCAGATATTTAATTGCTTTATCAGCTGTCTGCCTCTGAAAAGTGGGAACTTATTCCAAAGTTAAAACACAGAATATTGCAAGCACCATTGCCAAGTGCACATCCAAAGCTATTAATCCTTGCACTATTTGAAGACCTGTGTGTCTTGGATGTTAGAAGAAGATTTTGAGCACAGAACTCAGGTACTTTGTGTGATCATGTGGTGGTTGCAATGTTGGAAGTGAAAAGCTATCGTGACTTCAGAGAAGGGATGATCCCATTCGATTTTCATCTTTTGATGCATATTATTTTAGAGAGGCCTCCTTCAACTATACACAGCATAATGGAGGATTTATAAATAGAAATAAAATCCCATTAGACAGTAGTAAGGTACTAAGTACATTCTTACAAGCTTGCATACATTTAAGAATTGTTAAATGTCTTGTGCTGTCATGGGCACGGTCCCTACATATGAAATCTCAATGTGACAGGCATATTGTACTTTTCTGTTTCTAGATATTTCTGCTAGAAATAGATTATTACATTACCTTGTGATGAAATACTTGTTTCTGTTCAAGGATATCTTATTTTAGATACCTTTTATTTGATCTTTTTAGAACCTGTGAACTAAACCACAGACTGGACTGTCGTTCTCATGAGATGGGCATGGGTGTGTTTACTTAAATATTAAATTTTGACAGAGGAACAAACCATTCAAACTCACTGATGCATCAGGAGTGCAGCAGTGTCTGTCTCACTAATTGCACTGCCATTCTGTAAAGATGATTTAGGCAGGTAGCTTGGTGGGTACCTATTCCTGAATGGGTGTCTAAATCTAGTTTGTCTCCCTTCAATCTGAAAGCAGATTATTACGGTACAGCTCATCTTCTTTTATTTGCCCAACCCAAGTTCTTTCCCAAGTGTACACAAATCACAAAACATTCTCCCTCCCTGAAATGAGTTTAGGAATTACTGTGGATATTGCTCAAGAACCAGAAAGACTGTCACTGGGGACTTTGGACTTTTAATCACTGGCTGCTATTCTTTGAGCCCAGTTTTCTATCTACCTTGTAATCTACCCATCCAGTTTGCATTTCTCCAGTTGGCTAGAAGGATACCTGTGAGATCATGTCAAAGTCGAAGTAAATGACATTTACCACTTTCCCCTTGCACGCAAAGCCAGTAATAGCATTACAGAAGGCAGCAGGGTTGGTCAGACACAGTCTGGCCTTGGTAAATTTGTGCTGGCTGTTCCGACTCACCCTCTAGTCATCATGTGCATAGATGCGACCATCTGTTCCTGGTGACCGAGGTTAGGCTGAACAGCTTGCAGTTTCCTGGATGCTCTTTCTTGCCCTTACTCAAGCAATTGCACCGAGATATTTTTCTGTTCTCACATGACAAATTAATCTTGCCTCTCCCTGGCAGTTCTCTTATGCTTATCTATATACTGAAGAGATTATGCTTTATTGGATTTTCAATATCTACATGTTAGAGATAGGAAGTAGGATATTGGAATTCAAGCATAGCACTGAGCAGGGCAACCCTTCTTGAGGCTTTATGGTACATACTTAGAGGTGCAGGAGAAAAAATGGTAGCCTTCAAGTGGAAAAATATTCATTTCTACAGAGAAACACAGGGCTGAAATGGACTTCCCGAAATCATTTTGACCCCCTTGTGCTTATTCCTGAGGCAGTTTGTTCCAGAGCTTCACTGCCTTTATCAGTTTTTCAGCTATCTTCCTTGCTACAGTTTATGTCACTTCTGCTCTTCACAGGTATGGAGCAGAACTTACTCATACTGCTTTCCCCTCAGGGCTTTGTTTGTTTGTTTGTTTTATGTATTTGTTTTATATCATGTCTATCTATGTACTTTTCCTCTAAGCTGGATGACTCCTATTTATTCAGGCTTTTTTCCTGGGTAACATACTCTGTACCTCTAGTCATTGACTTTGCTTTTTTTCCTGGATTTTATCAAGTTGGTCTACTTTATAGTGCTCTATGCACTGGCTTATTAGTGATAAGAGATCTTTTTAGAAGTAAGGACTAGTGCATAAAAGGACTAGTGCCTTTTGAAGGGGTGCCAACTCTTCAGATTTACAATTGAAAAGGCAACAATCTTGAAACATACCTAGATATGTTGGTGATTCTGAGACTCATAGATTAGTTTACAACTTAAGACTTGGAAGCACATGCTGGTTTCAAATTTACTCTGTTAGTATAGCTTGCAAACCCTGCTAGCTGTCTAAATACCGCTATCTTTAAGCAGTTTTGTCCTTAAAAAATAACTGTGTGCTGAAACAGAGAAGGAGGTAAACCAAAATTAGCTATGAAAACATCTAAGCCAATGTTACAGAATACTGAGCTAAAGACTTGCTCTTTCAACTACTTGGAGTATGGCAAGTAAGATAAAATCCTCCTTCTGTGATAAGTATTAGTATATGACTACCTATTTTGTTCTACAGATATAGAAAAACATGCAAATATCAATTTAATACTGCTTGGTGTTTTTTTAACATTGCTACAAAGCTTCCTTATTCTTACACAGTATAATGATACTTTCTTACCATCAGTTACTTCATATTCTTCTTTTAAATTTGACTCCTATTCTCCTAAAGTATTTCAAAAGATCCCCAGATGAATAGTCACGCAGCAAATCAATCCAAAAGGTATGTACTGAAAAAAACAAAATTATGTATTCTGATGTAATACATAGTGATCGCATCTAAGGAACAGACTTCAAAATGACTGCTACAATGTGAGAACCTCACTGCAATCTGGGTACACATCAATCCATGTAGCAGATCATATGTGCATTCGGTAATGAATGATAACATCGTGCATTGTAAAGTATAGTATCTTCACTCTTCTCTCAGAAGCAAATGCAGTTGTAGTTCCAGATACTGTTTTTCATTATGCCTTTGATTTTTGATTCTTTAAAAATGCATTGATATTTGTAGATGAGAAGTGGATTAAGGGAGTGGTGATGCTAAACACTGCCTGCCGTTGAATAGGTAATGGCAGTGGTAATGCTAAGCACTGCCTGCCAATGAACATGTTCTTAAGAAACTTGTTGCATTAAGGTCTACAGTCTTTAATACCAATAACTTCAATCTATTTATAATTTGTGGGCAGAGCGAGACCAACAGCATCTGAATTCCTCAACTCCTTAAGTTCTTAAGGAGCTGTTGATAAAGAAAGTCTATGTTTTTATTCAGCTGATCAGCTCTAAAATATGACTACCTTCTGTGGCCATGTCCGAAGACCACATTTCTCTTTTGGTGTTTGCATAAGCTGGTGCTCTTTGAAGGCTTAAAAGGGACTTAGACCTAGAAAACTTGGGAGACTTTTGGTCCCCACAGTCTTCTACATGCCTTTATTGAATATTTTTATGCAGAATCTGTCGGGTTCTTTGGCCAAGATACAGTTTTCTTCGTAGCGCAGTCTGGGTGGAGTTGCCTTGGACCTATTTCCTAGGAGAAAGAGCCAGGATAGGAAAGACCATCTCTTCTGGGCAAGATGCAGTCACTGTCTCATCAGCTCTGTCCAGGTGGAGTTGCATCAGCCCAGAAAAAGACATGCCAGGCCAGTCTGGAAAAAACAACAACAAACAAACAGTTCTGAGGGAAAGCCATGGGAACAATGCCCTGGAGATCATAATTACATCAGATCCAAATCAAGCTTTATCCTAGTGCAAATAAGTGATCCATAAACTAAATTGAAATAAGGGTTTGAGGTTGTTTTATTAACAAGAAGTTTTTTCATGGACAAATAATGTCCTTTTAAGTTTTGTGGTTTGTGTGCTGTTGATTTGAAAAGTAATATCTATCAAAAATGGTTCAACCTGAAAGAGTTTTAGGGGGCATTATGCATTGAAAATAATAGATAGGCTTTGTATATTGCTTTATGTAGATACGTAGAAGCTGGAATTGCTGATAACTACATCTTTACCTCTGCATTGTCCTTCCTGGTCCTAAAGTAATAGCGAGCTACAGCTTATTAACTCAGTTCTGAACTGTAGTGACCACTAGAGAGGAATTGGCAAAGGAAGTTTTAAAAACGGTATAGTTTTGTAATATAAATGCTCTAACAAGATACTTCTCTGAGAAGTATCTATTTAGTTTATCTATCTCCATTAAAAGCAGAGAGCATATTTCAGATTAGCATCAGTAAAACTAAATATGCATTGCAACTAAAGGAAGAGGTCTCAGTAATCCTGAAAGACTGCTGTGAGAAAGGGCTCTGAGAAAGGGCATTGGAAGGGATAGGGCTGTCCCTGGGCCCTCACAGTACACCTCTTCCTGTGGAGGTCTTAGCGAGTTACTATCTTCAGCTGAACACCGGTATTGAGGGTTTTTCCTACTGGATGTCTCAGATATTTGTACTCCTTTTGTGGTGAATTTCTATTATAAATGAAATTTCCAAAATCGCCCCATGATATGAGAGAAATACGGAGGGGAATTATAATTTATGCTATTTTATTTGCTGTGCACAGTCTGTTAAGAATGTTGATATGTCTAAAAAAAGTTGCCATCTTTCAAATAAAAGTATTTTAAAGGCATAGACAAGAAGGAATTTATTTAAAAATCTCTTGAAAACATCTTTATTCTGAGTTAGGCAAGTAGTGAAGTTGGAATTCCAACAGATTATTCTTGTAGCACAAGACAACTGATGGCAGAATATCCACCTGACAACTCCAGGTCATTAAATGCAATTTCTGAAAACAAGTAAATGGACCAAGTGTTTGTGTTGTAGTTGTACTGGCTGAAAAGATTTCTTTTGGCATCAAGAGAAGCTAGAAAATACAGTATGGAGGGTTACATGAAAATAAGATTTTTTTTTTTTTTTCCTTCTTCCTTGAAGTTAGCTTGGTACAGCTTTTTCTAGTTTATTTCCCAGAGAGACTTAATTGGAATTCTCTATGTCCTGTTGGCTGACATAAGGTGGCTTCCTCTTTAAAAAATAGATGCACCTCAGAGGCATCCAACTCTCTTACTTGACATCAGAAGTTAGATGGAACTTAGGTTGTCTGGATCTTTATTTGGTGATGTCTTTTTATCTCTTTTAAATTACTGCAAGTCATAGGACAGGTTGTGCTTACCATGCTCTCACATCTACTCTCTCAGTTACAGTGGGAGTCAAAAAGAGGTGTTAACTTCAAACTTAATAAGGTTGAATCAATTACTAATTGCTGGTTATTGATAAAGTAATAAGCCTTGATAATAAGCCTTAAAATAGCAAGCTTTATTCATCCTATCTATCAAGTGCCATAGTCAAAATAAGAAAAATCTACCATTTCTGTATTAAACAGTGTCATTGTAAGTGAAAAAAGTAGCATTTCAAAATTAAATGTTTGCTTCTGCTCCTCAGTTGCTTCTTTGAACTAACAGAATGGCTTTGAAATGAAAAGAATTGGTAGCCTGGGGGCAGAGAAACTCAGGTTAAGGAGAGTGTTAGGACTGGAACAGGAATTGCACTGCTGAAACTTCTTTCATTGCTCATCCCTAAAAATGTGCCGGTGGATCTCAGTGTAATAAATGTTGGTCCGTAGGTAAGAATAACATTGCTTTTTCTTCATCTTTTTTGGAAGCTGCCTGAGCAAAGAGATCCTGTGAGTGTAAGTTGAAAGCTTATGATTTAGGCTATTTTTGTAGATAGATGTGCATGTATGTGTTTTGCAAAGTTAACTGCTGCATGTTGACAGCCTATTTTTCTGAAGTAATGTTAGACTTGTGTACAGACTGTAGGCATACTAATATTTTGAAAAAAAAATTTAATTGGGGAACTTTAGTTGCAAATGACAAAACTATGTGCAATGCTTTTAGCTTACCCTCTCTTAATAAGGTGTTCTTTATTGCCCTTTTTAAGGGTATGATCTATATGGCACCTATTTTCATCATTCAGAGTACTTATTAATGTGGATTTTGTAGCTAGGAACATTGGTGTTTTATGTAATCTGTGATGAGAAAGATGCTCCAACATTGTCCCCAGCTACCTGAGCAGAGGATACAAAGAGGACAGACAGATTTTCTGCAGAAGTGCACAGCAATATTACAAGAGGCAGTAGGCACAAGTTGGAACATGGGAAATTCCAGTTAGATATTAGAACTTTTTTTTTTTTTTTAAACCACAAGGATGATAAATACTGGAACAGGTTACCTAGAGGTGTTTTGGAATCTATGTCCTTAGAGGTGTTCAAGACTCAGCTGGACCTGATCTGCAGGGGATTGGACTAGATGACTTACAGAAGTCCCTTCCACCCTAAATTATTCCATGATTCTATTGTTGTGGCTGTCTTAGAAGTGTGTCTTGTTTATTCTACTGCATAGAAACAGAACTATTTTTAAATGTGTCCCTTTTTAAGCTATATTTGATTTTGAGTCAAACAACCAATATTTCTCCATGTTTCGGAGCCAAAGTAAATACAAAAATATAAAATAGCAAAAATAAAAGTTGCACAGTGTTAGATTATCATTGAAACCTTGGCTGGTAGTACTATGGCACCAGATTTGGAAAATGAAAGCACTGCTATGAACGATTTGAATGTTATAGCTGAGGTGGTGCTCAGAAATACGTGGTGCTAATATATTTTCTTAAGGCACGCTTCATTTGTCTAGCACTCTGGGAGGCAGTGCTAGGTCTTGCCTTCATGCCCTCTAAAATCTTTGAAATGGTGAAAAACAAACAGTTTCAATGTAAGGCAAAAGGAATTCTGATGACGAAGACAAATTTGCTGTAATACAGTACAGCTGTAGTCACCCTCTAGTTTTGTAGGGCAGAGTTCAAGGCTTTTCACTCTATGGATAAAAACAAAAAATAGGACTGTATTTTATCACGAGACTGTACACACTTAAAGTACACCAGTAAAATCACAGAATAAGTGAAAGTAACATCTTGTCCTAGTATTGCTTTTGCTGAGCCTTCAGTGAAACAGGCAAACAGCTCAAAAAATATAAGTTGCCAAGATGAATTTATTTCAAAACAAAAAATAGTTACTTTATTTCATTTGTGCTTCATTCTAGAAGTTTGTTGCCATATCAGCACCTCAGATTACTTCTGTTTGTGCTAATTATTAGTTAATAAATTATCAGCCAGCTGTTGACATATCTTCTTCAGTTGGAGAGAGAAATAGAGAGCTCTTCAGCTGAAGATACTTCATTTGACAGGACCAAGATACATTTGGGGGTTTGGGTAGAAACAGAAAATAGCCAGTTAATTCAAATTCCAGTCACCTCATCACCCAAGTTCTCTCACGTTCCTTGAAACAGAGGAAAATCAAACCAGCTGGCAATTTTAACTAACTCCACATCTATTGTTACCAACAATATTGTAATGATGTAGCGGGCATGGGACACAGAGTTTCAAAGGCTTTACTTCTCTGTTACTGAAACAAAATTCTTTTGTTTGTTCTTTTGGAAAGTGAACTCTCAGGTGGTTTTATTTGCTTTTATTGGTTGGAAATACCGCTGTCCCCAACACTGAACTGCTGAACAAATATTGCTTTGATGCAACTAGCCCAGCGAACTGTTTATCTTTATCTCCTTACTTCTCTCCAGTAATTAAAGGCAAAGAAATTATATAAATCTATTCTTTGTGGTTACTGTTTTGCCTTTTCAGACTACTTTGCAATGGTGATTTCTTAGGGGGATGTTAGACCTAAACCAAAGGGCTTTGACTGAACTTTTGCTGTGAAAGTAGAAGTTGAAAATTGGACTTCTCTGTTTGTCTTGGAGCTAAATATGAACCATCAGTTAGAACTAGCTGGTATGAATAAGAGATAGTAGTAGTCCTTATGAATTCTCCCATCTTTTCCTCTGTTACTCCATGATTAATTAAAGTGATAAGAAAAAAGAAGATACTTCACATAATCCCTGGTTGATCCAAAGCTTGAACAACAAGTGTCCAGCTGAGTATTTTGTACATGTGAATTTCAGTTAGGTAATTTAGAGTTAAATTTTTCTAAAGTTTCAATGTTTATTTGCTCTTGGCTGCTGTTGCCTATACGTGACCACTTATTTTTTCCAACTAGCCAAACTATGGTGCTCCCAGCTGAATTTTTCAGACCATTTGTAGCTATTTTCTTCTTTCTGAAAAGTTATCAGTGGCTGGTTCCCTTATGATGCAGCTGATTCATTAAGCTGTCTTTAGAAGTCTTTCCCCTTATAGGTGAAGACTCCTTTCCCTAAAGTGATTCTAACACTGCAAGTGGTCTGATGCACTTAACATAGTGCTTTTAGTTCAGATGTGCTGTGCACAGTTTGTCTGCCTGGTTTTGGCCATCAGTTGACTTTTGTTGAAGAGAATACTTGCAGATCAGTGTGGAATTTCTGTTGGCAAGCCAGGAGGGAAAGATTGTTTCTCAGAGGTAGCTATGGGTCCCAGAATCTTTCATTTGGAGATGGCCTCAATGTAAAAGAATTACTCTACAAATGCAAATACTTAAGACCAGAGTTTCAATAACGCATGCCAAAAGCTGATACAAGTGAGTACGAGTTAGGAAAATTCAACCTTGCCTTGCTCTGTGCCTGCAAATGTTCTTTTCTGTTTGTAAGGTGTTTTCAGAATCTCTTTGCTTTGTAATTAGAGGGCCAAGATAGAGATATTACTCAGAATGGGAATGATTGATTTCCCTGTTAGTTGTCCAAAATACTGTGAGATCAACACAAGTGAAATCTATTTTGCTCATGTGCTCCTGAGATTAGTCCCCATTTACCAAGCTAATTGAAGTCCTTTATATCCGTACTGCTCCCGGCTGGCCCTCTCTTGACGAGACTGGCAGCGTCTGTGCAGCACGTAGCGCTGAGCTCTCCCTGGCTGGCTGCAGAGGCCCCTCTGCGCTGCTGTGCCCTCCCTGTATACCTCTTGTCCACTCCAAGGATTCCAAGTGACCACGTGGGCCTTCCTCATAGGCCTTAACATGAGTTGCATTTTGTAACGTTGTCATGGGAGGCTTTTTTGTTTGTTTTTAATTCTGACCAGTGTAGTGGAGCTGGGCTTACAGTCTCCTGCACAAAGCTGCCTTTTCCTTTTAGATTCAGGAAATGCTTGAATTTGTTCATAAGGGTCCAGGTCCCCTTTGAACTCATGTGACCTCCTTGAGACTGGAACATTTAAACTTTTTTTTTAATTCTTTAAGAACTATTTATTTATAATGTACTCAGCTATAACAAAAGAGGGTTGCTTCACAGCCTTTTGTGTTTGTATTTATGATGCTAAGAACTATACTGTGTGTAGATGGGCACAACAGTGAGGTGTTGGAAAAGTGCAAGGGCTCTTGGAAAGATGTTGGAGTGTTAATCTGTTGGCAGGCAGACGAGCTGGACTGATGACTAAGTAGCACACTGACCTGGTTTGGGGAGAGATTTCATTCTCTACAAAGAGTCCATACCAAGAGCGATCTACCATGCATTGATAGCTCTGCCATGACAGAGAGCACTTTCTGTGCTTGCTGGCTTCTTTCTGTCCTCATCGTTCTTTGTTTTTATCTCCTGTGTAGTCTTTCGCTCTCTGGAACCCAAGTGCTCTCACTCAATAGCTACAGTTCCCAGCAAACTAAGGTTCTAAATTCAGTTGGGAACCGTTGTTGCCTCTGATAGAAAAACTTGTCAGTGTTGGCCTTGGTTGCTCCACTTCTGTCCATACACTTCCAGAAAGTGGTCAGCCTCTGATAGTTATTGTTTTACCAGTTAAAATTCATCCCTCGATTTCAGTGATTGTGGAATGCACACAGCCCATGGAAGGGAATGTGCTTTAGTCATATGAACTGTAGCATCTGTGTTGTTGCTTTAGCACGGTTATTTTCCTTTCCTCTCAGCTGAGATCGACCGAGCCCTCTCAGCTAGGAGAACTTCTGCTGTGTGGAGAGAATGAAATAGTAAGCAAGGAGCTTACAGAAGGGGTGGAAGATAAGTTATGTTAAGAAAAGCATGGAGCAGACCCTATAGCTAGATCTCCAAGGAGAGGAAAAGAAATATTTTTTTTTTCCTAAACACTGCAGGGACCTTGCAGTATTTGTTGCCATCCAGGCTATCACTGAAAAGATCCTGTACTTAAAAGTGAACTAGAGGAAAAGGACCTGCCCTGTCAGGATGGTGTGGGGAGGACAAGCATTTATTTTTTTAAACTTTAAGTTAATCTCCTTTTCTTCTGTTCTGCCTTATTCTCTATTTCCAAAAATGCAGTATTCCTGTTTATGTTATGCTAGAACTGTCTTTGAGTTTAAAAGCTGTCTTGGTGGTTTGATGTGCTAGCTATAAAGAAAAGGTCTAAACGGTTCTACCTCAAAGATGTTGCTGTCTTGGGATCCCATTTAGACTTTCTGTTTTCAGAAACTTCACTGACAGCTTTTAGGCTTAAATAAAATCAAGACCCCGTTGCACTATAACTGGCTACTTATGAATAAAATACAGTATCTATCTAACTGGACTCAAACCCACTTGAATTCAGTCTTGAATTAGAATTAGGTCTTCAAATTAATGTAAAGTATAACTAAGAGATATATAGAAACAACTGTGTGTAAAAAAAAAAAAGTGCAATTGTAAATTTAAAATTAAAATAAATCTTTGCTAAAATTTTTTAAAATCTAGTTTTTGGTCTGATTAAGAATTTTAATACAGAAATCAAATTATTATCTCATATTTGAATCAAGTACTGTAAGTCTTGCTTTCTTCTTAGACGTGAATATTCAACGGAGACCAGGAGATCATCCTTTCATTTATGCTCAGCTCTCCAAAGTTAGGTTAGAGTTTTGCAGACTACATAATTTTAACAAATCTAGTTCACTGTCAATCAGAGGTAATAATCCTAAACTTTGTTGGCATGGAACGCTTTTTACTAAGCATCTTTATGAAGCATATTAGAGGGGTTTGAAGTCTGTTGGGTTTTCTTCCTGGTTTCTGCTATTTGGAGCCTTGTCGATATTCAGCAGTTTCATATACTGAAAATAAAAGAAGTTAGGATGTCTCCCAGATAAGGAAACAACCGCCACCCCTTCCCCTGTGATGGTATTGTACTGCTGAAAATGTCAGAGATTTGAGTTTTCTAGAAGACTTGCAGTCTTCTGCAACTTGGCAGAGTTGCCTTTGGAAAAGTCTGACAGTTTCTTGGCTGAGTGCTTTTACTTGATCAGCCTTTAGATAAAGGAAGAGTCTCATCGGAGGCACATGTTTTCCATCAGTTTTACTTGTACGCTTCTTTCTATAAAGGGAAGAGACATAAAGTGTTTGGCTTAGGTCTTTACATTCAGTGTGCAGACAACAGCAGGTGCTCGACAGGACTACTAAATCATCTTCACAGATTGGGGATTGTGGCCTCTCAGCAACTCTAGTCATTAGAATTTCTCAAAAAAAAGAAAAAAAAAGAAGGGTGGGCTGGGATGATACCAGAGAATCAATATGTACTTGTCTAAAGAAACTTTGAACACCAGTCTGCAATTATTGAGAGAGAGAAAGGAAGAAAGGAAGGGAGGTAGAGTGAGGGAGTGAAAGAAAGAAAGAAAAGGAAGTTCAGTATAGCTCTACCCTGTTATTTAATGACAGGTCATACATCTTTCATTGTTTTTCTTCAGGATTTAGCTTCTGAAGTAAAACGATTTTGTGCAAATTTCTGTTTTTTTCCTGAAAAGTTAATTTCAGCACTCATGATTGGAGAGATGCCTGAAAATCTATTGGGAATAAAAATTCATGTTATGAGAATGGGAAGAGAAATAATAACGCAAAATGTATTATTCTAGTGCCAGTGTTGTAAATTTGGGGAAAAATCATTACCTTTTTTTTAAAGCATTGGCATTCAACAGTTCTGAAAACATGATAAGGCTAACAGTGACAAGGGAATATTAAAATTGTAAGTACCAAGGAACGCAAAGCTTATCCTCCCCCACCCCACCAAGAGAAGATGAAACACCTTTTTGTAGCCTAAAAAATTGATTATTCTGTTATGAAGTCATTCTGTGTTGTTATAAGTTAAATTTTTGTAGATGGATATACAAGATGTTTCTTGCTTATGTGCTGCTCCCCTGGAAAGCATAAAAATGAATGTTTAAAAAAAGTTTCTTAGTAATTTTGAGTAAAGTATATATGTTGGTTAGGTGTCCTGGTGTAATTCCAACTAGAAAATTACCTTTCCAGCCCAACATAGAAAAGAAAAAAAAAAAAAATTGTGGCATTTTAATTTGGATCTAGTTACTGTTTATCCTCTACCCTAATTTTGCAGTGTGATTAACTTAATGTTAAAACTTCATATTTTTTACTAACAAAAAAAAAAACAAACTTGCAAGTTTTTCACCTATGGGTCCTATAGATGGCTAATACTACTATAACTCCCTCATTTAAAGGAAAAAGTACTTGCATTTTTTCCAGTTACTTCATGCACTTTTCTACTAGTGCAGTTGTGGAAGATGTTACAGCTAATGATAGTACTAAACTAATGATGGAAAAACAGACATGTTGGAAACCAAAATTTTACATGACTGTTGGTTTACTTTTTAAAATATGCTTAGTTTCTAGGAGACTCCACCTTTAAGCAATTGTTAAGTTGCTTGTGACTAGCAAATTAGACAGCCCTACATTGTTACATTGTCATATTCCATTGCTGAATATATGATCACAAGAAAATACATTCTGATCATCTCTTTTTTTACTCTTTCCCTAGTGAAAAGGCAGAGTCTGAAAGTTCAGATCAATGCAACAGATGACACCGTTTGCATGAGGTATCTTCGACCAAGTCAAAACACCAAACTAGAAGGTTTTGTCCTGGGTTATGGAAGTAACTTCTTCTCCAATCAGTACATTCCTTTACCTTTGGAAGGAAAAACCTACATAACAGAACTTGGTAAGGTATATTTGCTTTGCATGCTACTGTTGTCATGAATTGTGGGAAGAGAGTGAGGAGAATATGAACCTTTGGGTTTCTTAATTTTTGTTTCTATTGGGTTGTTGCTCAGGGTTTCTTTGTGTTTGTTTAAGGTTGTCTTGAGGAATTCCAGATGAAAGTGGAATTAGGATTCTTCAAGGAGAACAAATAGTTCTTGTTGTTTGGAAATGTTTGCTACTGGTATTTGTTTTGAGGATTTTCATTGTACTAAGAGATTGTACTATATTGACCACATCACAGATCAAACGGGATGATTTGCTTAAAGTTGCAGTTATAAAGTAGAATACAAGGGAGATGTGCATGTTTTTAACAAATAGTACAAGAAGCAATGAAACAGTTCTGAGAACTGTGTGGCTGATTCCCTTGGCTAGAAACGTTTGTATCAATAGGATGCCTTTTCTGGCAGGGGCCTATTCCAGTTCTATATGTTACAGAATTTCTATGTCAGAAGTTATGGATGGAATTCCATGAGCTGTTGTATGGAAGAGATTAAACCACATCAAGAATGTTATATCCTGTTGCCTGGGATAGGAAGGAAGAAGGGAATTTGGTTGTCCCATTGACTTGGGGTTATGTCAGTATAGGCAGGATAGCAAAATAGTAGAATTGGATTAGTTAGAATTGTCTGATAAATGATTAAAACATTGACTTATCAGGATTTGACCTTTTAAGAAACCTGTTCAATCTCTGAGGATTTTCCTTTTGCTTTCTTTAATGTTTTCTAGCCTGAAATGAATCTGGGTTACCCTCATCATTGTAATGCCAGTGATCTTGGTGTAAAACAAGGGGGAAGAAAGGATGCATAGGCATAGAAGTAACAATTACCGTCTTTTTGATGTGGTCAGTTGAGGCAATTCTGGAGGTCTGCTCCAGGCTGAAAACTGCAGAATAAAAAAGAATAAATAAGATGTTAGACACAGAATAATTAAGATATTAGAAACTTTCATTAGGTCACTGCAGCAAAGGCTGACTTTTGCTTTTTCGTGACTTGATACTCCTGGGATCTTTCTCTATTTCTAGCACCAATCCAGTGTTTGAGTTCATAACTGTCACTTAAGCTGTGTTTGATTTATCTGATTTATCCCATGTGTAACTTTTGAATCAGTTCACTAAGAATGGTGTACAGATTTTCTGTAGAATACTGTGAATTGGGCATAAGTAATACCTGCATAGCTGTATTGCAGGAGTAGTGAGGATTAATATTTTTCTCTGAGATCTTTGGAAAGAGGAAAAAGCACTGAATGTAACATCATGTGTAGATCATTTGCACTCCCTATTTAATAGCAGCTTTAATACCTAATGCTTTGTGAAACTGTATAAAAACAGGAAGCTGAATGTCACCTGGAACATATGGGATTTTGGTATTTTGTAACTTTAATAGCTAATGGCTGGAAACTGTAGACACCTTTCCTTAGTTCTGCAATGCATCAGAGTGCTAGCCACATGCGTATTCATTAAAGCTTACGGTTAAGCAATCAAAATCTTGTAGCAATGAACACAGAAGACGAGAAAACTCATGAAGCATACAGCCTGTAATGAAATGAACACATTTTCTCTAGTGTATCTGGAGAGGGAAAAGCACAAGTGTTGGGAATACTCTCCTTTTCCTTTTTAATTATTTTAAAGGAGAATAACTTCAAAATTTTAAATTACTCATACTAATACAAGTTGTCAATCAGTTTCCTAGTGACAATGAATCTATGATTGTGACTTCTGAGTGTCCAGTAACTGAAAATGCGATGTGCAACATAATGTAGATAAAGACTAGCATTTTCAACTTTAAGAAAATGTCATCTTTGAAAGGATAGGAATAAAAGAAGCTAACAGCAATATGTACTTCAAGTCACAAGCATTTATTTAAGGCAATTAACAGTACATTTATTGGAGCTATTGCTTTTAGTTAAGAGATATAGGGTTAGATTATATGCTTTGTGGAATTGTTTATTGGAGTTTGGAAGCAGAGAGCACATCCTCTTTCCCATTTCATTAATAGTAAACACAACAATAAACTGCAGTTTGACTGTACTTTCCAAGTGTGTACAGAACACGAGCTAAAGTGTCCTGGTTTTGGCTGGGATAGGGTTAAATTTCTTCCTAGTGCTGTGTTTTGGATTTAGTATGAGGAGAATGTTGATAACACACTGATGTTTTCAGTTGTTGCTAAGTGCCCTCCTAGTCCAAGGACAGCTCCCGTGCCTACTGACTGAGCTAGGTACACAAGATGGGAGGGAACATAATCAGGACAGCCAGCCCAGCTGGCTAATGGGGCATTCCATACCATGTGACGTCATGCTCAGTAAATTAATGGTAGGCGTGATCCGATTGCTACTTGGTTATCGGTCAGCGCGGGTGGTGAGCAATTGCATTGTGCATCACTCATTTTGTATATTCTGTCATTATTTATTGTTATTATTATTATTTTCCCTTTTCTGGTCTATTAAACTGTCTTTATCTCAACCCACGAGTTTTTCTCACTCTTACCCTTCTGATTCTCTCCCTGTCCCACTGGGGGGGGCGGGGGGAGTGAGTGAGCAGCTGCGTGGTATTTGGCTGCCTGCCAGATTAAACCACGACATAAAGCAAGAAACATCAGTTGTGGCTTTGGCTCTATTTTAGAGTGACTTGTGTGGCAGAGGTGAAGAGAAGACACTGATGATTGCTAGCACCCCCCACAGTTTCAGGGACCAGCTGCTGGCACAAACTGGAGGAGTTGCAGGATGGTTCTTAGTTTTAGGAACAATGATTAGGTTTCATTCTGGCAGCCAGAGAACTCAGCTCAGCACACACTTTATGTGGATGTTAGAAAAAATAAGGTATTGTAGAGGGACAATAAAAATACTCTCAAGATACTTTCCAAAGATACAAAACCCCTAGACCCTATTGCTGAAAAATCTTACAGTTATATTTGTACTCCTAGTACATCTCGTACATGATGAAGTTGGCCTAGTATGCTATCTTCATATTAAAACAATATATTTTTTAAATTTTACACTAAAAATTGTCTATTCCATGTTCTAGATATTCTAGTGATTCAAGTGCCACTGTACACTTTGGAAAAGATCTTCAATGGGTTCCACACATTTTTCCATAATCAAAACAACTAGGTTTATACAAAAATATTCACATTCACCCTGAGAACTCCCTCTTGGTCCTCTCATGCTTTGGCTTATCCGACTTGTACAGAACGCAGATGAACTTTTCAGGCTGCCCTGAATAGTGGTTGGTTGTGGTTTTTACTGAACAGGATGTGGAGGGAGTGATTCCCAAATGTGAAAACACATTGTGGCCTATTTAGACCCAGACTAATAGAATTTAATGTTTCCTCCTCTACGGTCAATTTTAGTGGTTCATGGAGAGAGAATACCTTTCCCAATCAATTTAGGGACTTTGATCACAACCTTAAATTGGTTTGGTAGCTGAAATATAAAGATCAAGAATGGAGATTAAGAGCATTTGTTAGTTACTAAAAGGTATGTTTTTCCCAATGGATTAAGGAACATTGCTTTAGAATATAATCTCCTGAGAGAGTGACTAGATCCAGGAGAATAGAATCTCTGTATCTAGACAAAAGTGGATCTTGTCCTAGTAGTATTAAAATTGTATATTCAGTGAAGATTTGTACATGAAGAAGATGGTACAGACATGCAATCAACTGTAGGCCCTACTCAAAGAAAAAAAAAATTCATTAATTTAGTAGTTAGGCCAATGTAAGAAAACATACACACTTTGCATGTAAATCAGTCGTGATTCCCTCCTAAAACGCATCAGTCCTTTAAAATGTCCTTTGTCCTTTCTAACAAACAGTGTAGGTCTACACAGCAGAATGAAGTGTCTTGCAGCCATTTCCTTGATTTAGCTCTGCATGCCTGGTTTTCTTAATGGAGCAGCATAATCAGTATTCTGTTTGGTAGAGGAGCCAATGAGGAGAGGTCCTATGCTGGACCATGTTCTCACCAACAAGGTGGGGCTGGTAGAGAATGTGAAGCTCAAGGGCAGCCTTTGCTGCAGTGACCATGAAATGGTGGAGTTCAAGATCCTTAGGGCACCGAGGAGGGCGTGCAGCAAGCTCACTACCCTGGACTTCAGGAGAGTGGACTTCGGCCTCTTCAGGGATCTGCTTGGTAGAGTGCCATGGAACAAAGCCCTGGAGGGAAGAGGGACCCAAGAAAGCTGGTAAATATTCAAGGATCACCTCAGGAGCAATGCATCCCAAGAAAGAGGAAACTGGGCAAAAACACCAGGAGGCCTGCATGGATGAACAAGGAGCTCCTGGACACACTCAAACACAAAAAGGAAGCCTACAGAGAGTGGAAGCAAGGACAGGTAGCCTGGGAGGAATACAGAGAAATTGTCCTAGCAACCAGGGATCAGGTTAGGAAAGCTAAAGGCCTGATAGAATTAAATCTGGCCAGGGATGTCAAGGGCAACAAGAAAAGCTTCTATAGGTACGTCCATGATAAAAGGAAGACTAGGGAAAATGTGGGCCCTCTCCGGAAGGAAATAGGAGACCTGGTTACCGTCCGGAGAAGGCGGAGGTACTCAATGACTTCTTTGCCTCGGTCTTCACCGGCAAGTGCTCGAGTTTCACCGCCCAAGCTGCAGAAGGCAAAGACAGGGACTGGGAGAAGAGCTGCCCGCTGTAGGAGAAGACCAGGTTTGAGACCATCTAAGGAACCTGAAGGTGCACAAGTCCATGGGACCCGATCTATCCGTGGGTCCTGAAGGAACTGGCGGATGAAGTTGCTAAGCTACTATCCATCGTATTTGAGAAATTGTGGCAGTCCGGTGAAGTTCCTGCTGACTGGAAAAGGGGAAACATAACACCCATTTTTAAAAAGGGAAAAAAGGAAGCCCCGGGGAACTACAGACCAGTCAGTCTCACCTCTGTGCCTGGGAAGATTATAGAGCAGATCCTCCTGGAAGCTATGCTAAGGCACATGGAGGACAGGGAGGTGATTCGAGACAGTCAACATGGCTTCACCAAGGGGCAAGTCCTGCCTGACCAACCTAGTGGCCTTCTATGATGGAGTGACTACCTCAGTGGACATGGGAAGGGCTGCCGATGTTGTCTATCTGGACCTCTGTAAGACCTTTGACACGGTCCCCCACAACATCTTTCTCTGGAGACGTATGGATTTGATGGGTGGACTGTCCAGTGGGTGAGGGATTGGTTGGATGGATGCATCCAGAGGGTAGTTGTCAATGGCTCAATATCCACATGGAGGTTGGTGACGAGTGGTGTCCCTCAGGGGTCTGTTTTAGGACCGGTACTGTTTAATATCTTCATCAGTGACATAGACAGTGAGATCGAGTGCACCCTCAGCAAGTTTGCAGATGACACCAAGCCGAGTGGTGCGGTCGACACGCCTGAGGGACGGGATGCCATCCAGAAGGACCTGGACAAGCTTGAGAAGTGGGCCTGTGTGAACCTCATGAGGTTCAACAAGGCCAAGTGCAGGGTCCTGCACCTGGGTCGGGCAACCCCCAGTATCAATACAGGCTGGGGGATGAAGGGATTGAGAGCAGCCCTGCCGAGAAGGACTTGCGGGTACTGGTGGATGAAAAGCTGGGCCTGAGCCAGCAATGTGCGCTCGCAGCCCAGAAGGCCAACCTTCTGACGTATCCTGGGCTGCATCGAAAGCAGCATGGCCAGCAGGTCGAGGAAGGGGATTCTGCCCCTCTACTCCGCTCTAGTGAGACCCCACCTGCAGTACTGCGTCCAGCTCTGGAGCCCTCAGCACAAGAAAGACATGGACCTCTTGGAGCGGGTCCAGAGGAGGGCCACGAAAACAGTCAGGGGGATGGAACGCCTCTCCTGTGAAGAAAGGCTGAGAGAGTTGGGCTTATTCAGCCTGAAGGGGAGAAGGCTCAGGGGAGACCTTATTGCGGCCTTTCAGTACTTAAAGGGGGCTTATAAGAAAGATGGGGACAAACTTTTTAGCAGGGTCTATTGCGACAGGACAAGGGGGAATGGTTTTAAACTAAAAGAGGGTAGATTCAGACTAGTTATAAGGAAGAAATTTTTACAATGAGGGTGGTGAAACACTGGAACAGGTTGCCCAGAGAGGTGGTAGATGCCCCATCCCTGGGGACATTCAAGGTCAGGTTGGACGGGGCTCTGAGCAACCTGATCTAGTTGAAGATAGGCAGATGAAATATTCTACCAGAGGCTGGCAGGAGTCTCCCAGTCGCTAGCCCTTGTTCTCGTGGGGGACTTCAACTTTCCAGATGTCTGCTGGAAATACCACACGGCAGAGAGGAAACAGTCGAGGAGGTTCCTGGAGTGTGTGGAGGATAACTTCCTGACGCAGCTGGTAAGCAAGCACACCAGGGGAGATGCCTCGCTTGACCTGCTGTTCACGAACAGAGAAGGGCTGGTGGGAGATGTGGTGGTCGGAGGCCGGCTTGGGCTTAGCGACCATGAAATGGTAGAATACTCAATACTTGGTGAAGTAAAAGAGGGGGGCCAGCAAAACCGCTACCATGGACTTCCGGCGGGCGGACTTTGGCCTGCTCAGGACACTGGTCGAGAGGGTCCCTTGGGAGACAGTCCTGAAGGGCAAAGGGGTCCAGGAAGGCTGGACGTTCTTCAAGAAGGAAGTCTTAAAGGCACAGGAGCGGGCTGTCCCCATGCGCCGCAAGAAGAACGGGCGGGGAAGGCGACGGGCCTGGCTGAACGGGGAGCTCTGGCTGGGACTCAGGGGAAAAAAGGAGAGTTTATCACCTTTGGAAGAAGGGGCAGGCAACTCAGGAAGAATACAGGGATCGCGTTAGGTCGTGCAGAGAGGAAATTAGAAAGGCAAAAGCCCGGCTAGAACTCAACCTGGCCACTGTCGTGAGAGACAACAAAAAATGCTTTTATAAGTATGTTAATGACAAAAGGAGAACCAAGGAGAATCTCCATCCTCTATTGGATGCGGGGGGGAACGTTGCCATCAAGGACGAGGAAAAGGCTGAGGTACTCAACACCTTCTTTGCCTCAGTCTTTAGTAGTCAGAGTGGTTATCCTCAGGGTACTCAGCCCCCTGAGCTGGAAGACATGGACGACGAGCAGGATAAACCCCCCATAATTCAAGAGAATGAAGTTAATGACCTGCTATGCCACCTGGACGTTCACAAGTCTATGGGGCCGGATGGGATCCACCCGAGGGTACTGACGGAACTGGCGGAGGAGCTTGCCGAGCCGCTCTCCATCATTTACCAGCAGTCCTGGTTAACTGGGGAGGTCCAGGACGACTGGAGGCTCACCAATGTGACTCCCATCTACAAGAAGGGCCGGAGGGAGGATCCGGGGAACTACAGACCGGTCAGCCTGACCTCGGTGCCAGGCTAGATCATGGAGCGGTTGGTTTTGAGGGTGCTCACGAGCCATGTCTGGGACAACCAGGGGATCAGGCCAGCCAGCACGGGTTCATGGAAGGCAGGTCCTGCTTGACCAACCTGATCTCCTTCTATGACCAGGTGACCCGCCTAATGGATGAGGGAAAGGCAGTGGATGTGGTCTACTTGGACTTCAGTAAGGCCTTTGACACTGTCTCCCGCAGCATTCTCCTAGAGAAGCTGGCGGCTCACGGCCTAGACAAGTACACTCTTCGCTGGGTAAAAAACTGGCTGGACGGCCAAGCCCAGAGAGTTGTGGTCAACGGAGTTAAATCCAGTTGGCAGCCGGTCACGAGCGGTGTTCCCCAGGGCTCAGTGCTGGGGCCGGTCCTGTTCAATATCTTTATCAACGATCTGGATGAGGGGAACGAGTGCTCCCTCAGTAAGTTTGCAGACGACACCAAGCTGGGTGGGAGTGTTGATCTGCTCGAGGGTAGGAAGGCTCTGCAGAGGGACCCGGACAGGCTGGATCGATGGGCTGAGGCCAACTGTATGAGGTTCAACAAGGCCAAGTGCCAGGTCCTGCACTTCGGCCACAACAACCCCAGGCAACGCTACAGGCTTGGGGAAGAGTGGCTGGAAAGCTGCCCAGAGGAAAAGGACCTGGGGGTGCTGATTGACAGCCGGCTGAACATGAGCCGGCAGTGTGCTCAGGTGGCCAAGAAGGCCAAAGGCATCCTGGCCTGTGTCAGAAATAGCGTGGCCAGCAGGAGCAGGGAGGTGATCGTGCCCCTGTACTTGGCACTGGTGAGGCCGCACCTCGAATACTGTGTTCAGTTTTGGGCCCCTCACTACAAGAAGGATATGGAGGTGCTGGAGCGTGTCCAGAGGAGGGCAACGAAGCTGGTGAAGGGCCTGGAGCACAAGCCTTATGAGGAGCGGCTGAGGGAACTGGGGTTGTTTAGCCTGGAGAAGAGGAGGCTGAGGAGAGACCTCATCGCGCCCTACAACTACCTGAAAGGAGGTTGTAGCGAGGTGGGTGTTGGTCTCTTCTGCCAAGTCACTAGCGATAGAACAAGAGGAAATGGCCTCAAGTTGCACCAAGGGAGGTTTAGATTGAACATTAGGAGAAATTTCTTTACTGAAAGAGTGGTCAGGCCTTGGAACAGGCTGCCCAGGGAAGTGGTGGAGTCACCATCCCTGGAGGTATTTAAAAGACGTGTAGATGAGGCCCTTAGGGACATGGTGTAGAGGGCATGGTGGTGTTGGGTTGACGGTTGGACACGTTGATCTTAGAGGTCTTTTCCAACCTGTATGATTCTATGATTCTATGATTCTATATCCCTGCCCATGGCAGGGCCGTTGGACTATGTGGCCTGTAAAGATCCTTTCCAACCCAAACTATTCTATGATCCTATAATTGTCCCTGATTCGAACTGAAGTATGGGGAATGAAGCAACGACTAACTTATTTTTTTAATAGATGACACAATATACACAATAATATATATATCTAAGGCCCATGACTTCCATATTTCCAACCCTGTCACTGTTGATTAAGATGAAATTTATTGTCAGATTTTTTGCTGGGTCACACACCTCTTATGTCCTGTTAACAATAAACTTGAAGTCAGCAGATTTATTGATTTATGAAATTACATGTGTATATGTGCATATATTTTAAAAGAAATTAATAAGGATGTGATCTTTCCTAGGATTTCCAGGAGACATATATGGCTTTGCAGCGAGTGTGACATCCGCCTACATTTCATCCATTAAAATATTCACCACCTCGCTGTGGTGATTCTTATCTTAAAATATTTATTTTTCCTTTCTTTTGCAACTAAAATAATAATCAAGCCAGTAACATCATCCATGAATTGGGAACTACCTGCAGAGGGCAAGTACAAAGAGAAAAGAGTTCTGTTGGATTTCCTGAACTTGTAATGAGCTCATGCTGGCAACAAACTCTTGAGCAGCTTCATGCATTGCTAGATAGATGAATTTGAATCACAGTGAATGTTAAATGACAATGATGAGGCAGCATCAAAGTTTGGTTCAAAAAAGTATGCTTCTTTATCAGGATACAAGATGTGGTTTTTTTGTGCTGAGTGTACTTTATGAGCTTACATGACAGTAAGCAACGTTATTATTGGTCATGTAACCTATTCAGACTGTGTCAAAAGATACCAAAATGTAAATTCAGCTAGACTAATAAATAAGGTGAATAGACCCATGCAAAAGTTCTGAGCTTGACTTAAACCTTTATCTAAATCTGTTCAGTCTGCGTGATTCATAGAGAAAGAGTATTTCCTTGAGAAATTTGTGCTAGTTTTTTCTAACTTGGTTAGGAAGATTGCAAGTCAGCCTCCTTGAATTTGTTGATACTGTTGGATGAACCCAAAAAATTGGTGGAGACAGGAAAATTTGGTAAGAATGAACAGTGATTAGCTAACAGAGTGAACAAAATTTATTTCCTTTTCAGTTTCTAAAACCAGCTCAGAGTTGGGCTGTGCTTTGGCCTTTCCTTTATCTGAGCCAGATTGTACAGTGTAAGAGGAGAATGTATTGGCCATCCTGCTTCATAGCAACCATAATAAGTGATGGGTGAATTTTGCATGTACATAGGGAAGAATTCTAGTACCACCTTGAACACTTTTACCACCTTAGTAATTCAGGGATGTGTGTTAGAGCAGTGCTTAGCTAAAAGATCTTGCTGCGCAGTTTCTTATATCTGATCAATTCCCAGAAATGTGCAGATGTATTAACTACATGCCAAATAATGTGAACATTAATTCAGAAACATGTGGCTTGCTAATAACTTACCAAAAAAACAGATTCTTATTGCTAATGTTAGATGAGCCCAGTGGACTGGAGGACCTGGAGGAGGTCAGCAGCTGCACCTTCAGCTGGACAAGGTGGTACTGACCAGCAGCAGGTTCATTCACAACAGCCCCTTTGCCCCCTTCTTTGTCTTTTCCCATGCTTGTTATACCACAATACACTTTGATCCTTCCCTTTCTCCACCTTTGGCCTTTGCCCTTAACAACATCCTGTAGTAAGTCTTTAGCAATCCCTAAATTCAGATTAGGGAATTGCAGCCTGAAGCTAAAAAATACTTTGTTTTGATCTCTGAATCTGCGGTTCTATGAGTTCTAATGATGCATTGTAACACCATTTTAAAATTTATCCTACGTTCACTAGTCAGTTCATTCTTACATTGTTTTGCTTTCAACTGCATTTTTGTATTGGCTGAACCCTGAATTGAATTAAAATAATATGCTTGAACACAAGCCGGATTTGCTAGTATTTTGCAGTGCATGTTAGTTGCCTGCTGCCACTTATTTGATAGCCTAGCTCATGGCGTATGGAAGTAAGTGTTCTCCTATATTAGCTTGATGTGTGAGTGGCATGTATTTTTGTTTTGTTCTGGTTGTCTCCTGAAGCTGTTAAGGTGGATAATAGAAGTTTTTTTCTTTTAATAATTTTATGTCACTAATATCACAGAAACTTAGTCAAAGAGTTGTTTTTTTCTTTTAAAATGACACCAAAGTGCTGGTTTACTTCTGTGCAACTTGCAGTCTTTGAAATGTTTCTTCTGTGGTAAATTGTAGACATACCTGTATGAACATGTAGTGTGTGTGTCTTTTAGGCTGTCTGCATGAAAAAATGCTGAGTAATTGAAGTAGTTCAGAAAACTATTTCATCTAATTGGTGACGGTTCATTGAGCTGTAGTAGCCTTCATGTTTAAAAACTAACACAAGATAACTGAATGCTTCTGTCTGGTATTTTTGAGAAGTGGAAGGAAAGGATATAAGAATATGTACTGAATGCATACTGAACTACTGTATGTATCAAATGTTATAGGTACGAATACTATTGCTTTACAAATACTATTGCTTTAAAATACTAGTGCCTCAGGTGTGTGACTAGTCTTCCCTCCTGCTTCAAAAATCATTTGGTTACGTGTACGTGCCTGCCAGAGTGTTGTGCTTTGGTCCAAAGTGGCACTGCTTTATTCAGCTGTGGATATTTAAACTTGAAAGAGCAATTCTGATGTTGTATTGGCGCCTCTCAACTGAATTGTCAAAACAACCCATGTTTGGGGAATTACAACACAAGAATTAGGCGTGAATTTGTGGACTAGCACTTTTCTGGTACATCTGGGCATTTTCCTGTAGTACTTTGTGGCTAGAGAATTGAAGGTGGTCATTATTTGGACTTCATTTCTCATCTGCAACTTCAAGGTGTTTATAAAGAAATAGTTGTATGCCAGCTGAAAGGAGCTCTGACATTTGTCATTCCAGCCTTAATAAAGGGGACTAGGCAGTAACAGGTTCAAACAAGTGGATTTGTTATGTTACAGCAGCCCTTCAAGGATGTGTAAGCAGCAAGGAACCACTAAGATTTTCATAGCAAATTTGCAAATGTATTTCAAACTGAAGTTGTTAAAGTTTGCATTGTTCCGTAGGGATCCATCATTTATGAAATTCTGGATGCTTACAAGATGAGAGCAGACAGATCTGTATCTTGCATCTGTATCATATGTATCTCTGTTATATACTAATGTATGTTGAAATGATTTCTGGGGGCAGATGCTGGGTTTGTGGATTTGTGTCCAGATATTTGAACATTAATATTTGAACATTAACCTTAATTATGTAACTGCCATTTTCTTACTAAACACAGTTCATACAAAATAAGAAATATTCAGCTGTAAACAGAATTGTCTATACTCTGTGATTTGGTTTGCGTTTACTTGAGGTTGTCATTTTATTTTAGAAATGCACTTCTCTTTTTAAATATATTTCAGTGTAACTAGTTGATGTATTCTGTGAATCATAATGACACACAGTCAGAACCCCATATTTTTATGGGTCTGACGGTCATCTTTCTGCTGCCTAGCTCTTATTTCAGCAGTCAATTTAACCTATCCCTTAAGGATTAAGATGAAGTAGCACAAGCTAAATTATGGTTTTATTTAGCTTTCTGTATTTCACAGCATTTTCTTTTTCTCCTCCTATATTACTCACCTCTCCCCAAGATTCCTTCTTCTCAAAGACATGGATCTGTAGAGTGGATTATGCATATATAAGCATCATAAAGGAATGCAGACGATCATAAAGAGTTCTTGCAACTTGATGGAGTTTAATACATGGATGAGGCAATGTTTTACGCCCCTGAAAATGAATTAAGTTGTAGTAGCATCAGATGAAGTTCTGTGTTGTGATGATGACTGATGCATACATTTCTTGGCAGGAGGACTGAATCAGTGTGAAAACTCAGTGGCCTTCTGAACTTAATAAATGAAATGTTAAATTGCAGTGGAAGACTAAGAAAGAACTCCCATTTCTAAACTTCAATCAGGGCTCATTATATGAGATTAAGCAAGTTGTCCGCCTTTCTTGGTTTCAGTTTCCATGGGTATAGAATGTATCTCTGTCCAGAATAGAAGTATTTTAAGGCCTGTGTCCTTCAGTCTGTGCATAATGCTTTGATACTGTGCATCAAACAGATTAATTTAAGTTAAACTACAGTTGCTGTACTCTTAACACCTATATAGTAGCATGGGTGGTTCTGCTCAGGAATGGCAAATCATATTTCTAAATTAAGATATATTTTTAGTTAAGTTCAGAACAGAATTTTAGTGTTGATAATTTCAAATTCTGATTTTAGTTATAAAGATCATAATATTGTCTTAAATTCAGTGGTTCTAAACCAGACAAGTGGTACTGTTTAAACTTGTCTGTTCTATAGCAGAGCTCGCTCAACATCTAGTCTTAGCCTGTTTTCCTAAATATTTCCTTTTGTAGATTGTATTATCAGAAGAGCTGTGAGTTTTCTGGGAAATGGGGATGTGTTGTCTTCTTTATTAAAGCAACATTTGCTAAATCCACAAAAAAGCTTAATGAACAGCACCTAACACAAAATATTCCTGCTGAGAGCACTTTGCTACAGAACAAAAGCACCTATTAGAACTAATGATTCCTAATAAATACCAGGGTTTGTAGCTTTAAGATGTGCAGGGAAAATTTTACATTCTTTGTTACATTACCACATTTTGTTTAACAAATAATCTATTTCTATACTGCTACACATGTCATTTCAGACTTCAGCCAGAATGAATTTTTCCAGTGATGGAGCAGGGCAAAACTAGCTGTTTCAAACCATTTGGATAACTTTCTTTCACAATCTTTGGATATTTTGTTGATGAAAACATAAATTTTTGCTGTTTTGAAGACTGACTTTGTAGTTCATGAGTTTTTAAGGTGATGTTTGAAACTAATTTTGTGGAAGTTGAGGTTGCTCAATACTTTTGAGAATTGTAAGAGTCTCACAAGTGGGCATGAATGCATAGCAGAAAACTGGGATTAAAGTACAGAGAAAACAAATTACTTTGAAGTGTCACTTATTTCTGGTTTTAGATCTCAACACAAAAAATGTCCAGATGATTGCACAGATCTCAGAAGAACTGTGTGCCACCCTAAATATGAAAAAAGATTTTTTTTGTAAATGATAGATATTTGCCCTTTGGGTTGCTCTTTCTTTTTAACTAATTCTTTTTTCCACACTGCTTCGAGCAGCTGTTTTCAATGCTCATCTTAGTTATGTTTATATTGGGTGGAGTTGAAACTCATATAAAATCAATAATTAAACAATTAAAGTACACCCATAATACAGATTTACAGTGACTTAAATGCATAGAATCCATTCCAGTCAAAGTCACAGCCCTGTGTGGATTTTACATACATATTAGTCCCTTGCTCTTAAATGTTAGTAATAACTTTACTTTCACAAAGAATATTCAAAACTGTCAAAGCCCTTAATAGTTAAATCTCATAATAAGTCTCTGGAAAAAGTATGTAAACCTAATTATAAAACAAGCCAGTAACCGATGTGGAGATTATCTTAAGCATGTCTGACATTGTGTTGTTTCCTGCAACCAGACAATCATACAAATCTTGAATGATTTAGTATTAGTCTATTGGAGTATGTACTCCTAAATGATCAATGCATTTTGTTTAGTCTTTTTACAATATGTCAGCTTTTTACTGAGAAACTGCTTAAAACGAGAAAACTAAGGTGTATACCGTGAAACACAATACAGAAAATATTGTAGGAAAAGTTCCTCTGGCTCCTGTCAGGAGAGTAGGTATCTCGTGGTTGTACTCTTCAGGCTTTGCCCTCTTATTACTTTACCTGTTTTACATTTTTGTTTTGCCATCACGTCTTCCTCTTGATCTGGGTTTTCATTCCCCTTCACTTTCCAAGTAATGTTTGCGTTGAAATGTTACATGTATGTCCTGTTATGTTCACCTGTTTGTTGTGTCTCAGTAAAAAAGAATTGCCAAATCTTTTGTGCATTGGTGTATTATTTTTTCTAATGGCTAGAATATTTCTGAATGATTGGTGAATAAATCTTCAAACAAACATGCTGAAAGATCACAAAGATTGGATAACGTGTCAAGCATTCACTGAATATTGGACTTTCTCTTATGAATTATAGGTTAATCCCTTTCTCAAGTAAAGTACACGTACAAGTACACGTCTGTACTAATTGCTGCTTTCTTCATTTACAGATGCAGAGCCGCGGTATTTGGTTTCAGTAAGACCAGCACGTGTTTCAAATAACAAGAAATCTTGTTCAGGTATTTTACCACTACTGCATCTCTTTCTTAAAGTGGTTAAAGGAAGACAGAATCTTTTACTGGGTTTCTCTGAAAAGATATTTGTAACTAGGTGTCTTACTGGGATGCACAAATTCCATACATAGGAAGGTAAAATGTAGGACAGTATTTCCTAGACAGTAATTAGTTACACATGTGGTGTTCAAAACATGAAGTACCTAAAGATTGTTCTTGTAAAAAGTTCTTACAAATGAGAATTGAAATTTAGAATACTAATTTTTTATATCATTTTTAATGATGTTTAAAGAAGTCACAAGTGCATGCAAAAAAAGTAAGAGTTTTGACATACAGTGATCTGGTGTATTGAAGTTACTCTTCCAAAACTACCAGTAAGGATTCCTTCATCCATGGACATGTTAATGTTCTTTGTTTCTCATTGGAAACAGTAACACGTGTGTGTGTGTGTGTGTGTGTGTATATGTAAAAAAAAGTATCTGTAAATTAGTACTACTACTAAGTTTGCTGATGCAAGAAGTTAAGGAAAGAGGGATGTTTCTAGCTTAAACTATACATAGCAGAGCAGAAATCTGAATTTTATTCTTGTCTGTTCCAAAGACATTCTATATGACCTTAATCATGTCATTAATATTGTTAGTTTTTAATTCCTTACTTTAATATGGAGATGACTCTCAGGATCACTGGGCTGCTGCAAAGAATAAACTGATAGTATGTATGTATATATTTATAGTTTGAGATCCTTATATGAATTTTTTCCTAATTCCTGGTAACAGCTTGGGATTAATTTCTTCTTGCTCTTGGCCAGATGTAAAACAGTATGTCTGAAGAGGTTTTGAAAAGTGATTTACCTTTCAGATGCAACATATATATATCAAAAACCACAAAACAAAAAAAAATGCCAAATACACTACTGGGAAATTATTAATTTTTGTATCTACAGTCTACAGAAACTAATTTGTAGAACAAGATTCAGGTAATTGACTTTTCAGCCCAGCAGACAAAGGTGTAAGAACAGCTGTTGGTTTAGTGCTAGCTAAATACATGCAAGTCTTTTTAGTAGTGAGAATAGTTAAACTGGACACATTACCAAGAATTGTAGAGTCTGAGTTGCTGCAATTTTAAATTTACAACTGACGACTGGTTACATTTATAGAAGATACACTGTAGTTCAAACTGTGATTAATACAAGGGAGTTGTATGGTTTGTATTCGTATAGATCAACATAGATGATCACCGCCTCATTTTACAGTGTATAAATCATCGCAGTCTCTAACTGAGAAGTAATGGCATAATAAGAGTCATAATCAAAATCATATGTAGGTCCTCCCAAAAAATAGTATGATTTCAAGTTATATGAGAGCTTGTTTTTTCTTTTTCTTAAAACTCACATATTTTCCATGTTTCCTCAAAAAGTGATCAAGAAAGGGATTTTGCTATAGATAGTAGACTTGTCAGATAGTTTGGTGAATGATCAAACTATTTCTTCTAAGTTTTTCTTTAAAAATGGAGAAAGAGTATGGGAACTGGTCCAGAAAACAAGAAAATTATTCAGACATTTGCCCTTGTGGAAGTATCACATGTTCCACAGTATTTCAAAGCATGTCATACTTCCTCTTGACAGTAGAGAGTGTTCTTGTTTGTTTGTGGGGGTTTTGTGGCAACTTATTAATTATCAATATGAAATAAAAACCCACATGGTTAATGTTTCTAAATGAACACACGTGCATTGGTTGAAAGTACAAATCAGACTTTCATTGGGGCTTGTTAAGTGAAGAGATATTAGGGTTCAAAAGGCATGAAAAGAAAGTCAGATCTGTTTCACAACAGTGAAAAATACAACCCTTAGATCAGTGGCTTATAAACTTTTGGGGAATTTGTGGTCACCTGTACATTTTGAGGAGGTACAGATCCTTTAGATTTTTGAAGTGTGTAATGCGATGTAAAGAATATATGAATTTCCTTTAATTAATCATCTTTCAAACACCAAAGGTTCTCCTTGGGCTTGTAGCAATCCACAAACTACAGGTTCAAAATAGTTGCTCTAGACCATTTCTTCATTTCCAACTATTAGCATTTAAATCTTATTTAAAGAAAGTTCTTTCTCCACATGAGAGTTATGCTACTTCATTCAGACCGAAGTTAAAGTATCATGCAAAAGCTGAACACTTTGAGTGTACTAGGTTGTTAAAAGAGAAAAATGCCCCCAGATACAGACACCGACTCAGATCTACCTACAGGTAAAAGCCACAGAATTTTTCTAGGTTTTATTTTACTCTTGACATGCTATAGAAATGCTCAAGAATGCTGTAGAAAATATGAATTATCTATGGACAAAATTGCAGTGTTGCTAAGAATCCTGCCAAGAAGTTACTATTTCTGTCACATGCAGAGAGACTTCCTAATGTCCTGAACTCTGTGTAACACCTTCTGTGATGCAGTCCAAGACAGCCAGAGCTTTGAAGTTAATCTGCATATAGCATATTCTCATACTAAGCATACCAAAACCACCCACTGTTCATTTAAAAAAACTAGGTTTAACTGGAACATAGGCTGAAAAAAGAGAAATAAAGAAAACCTATAATTAGACAAAATTGAAACAAAGTTTAATAAACAAATCTTCCTCCTACCCACCAAATAATAGCAAGAATTGCTTTAGGTTTATCCTGGATCTGCAAGTCTGGTGGTGAAGTCTTCCAGTTTCTTCCTAAGTTGAAATACATGCTGTACAAGTCCAGAGAGGACCTAAAAATAGTCTTTCTGAGGCTTGCGTGTCTGATACCTGCTTTCTAAAGCACTATCCTAATCTGTGCTCCTGCTGCCTGCTAGCTGCATCCTCTCTTTATGCCAGCTTTGTTCTGCACTTCTTTCCTCTGTTCATGCTCAATTGGCTTCAGAGAAGGAGCAGTCTCCCTTCCTTGCAGAGGTTTCACTTGCCTCAACGAGAAGCCAACAAACAGAACACAGACACTGTCTCTTCCCCCTTTTTTAAATCGTACATTAGAAACGGTGACCATGAAAAAGAGAGAACTGTTGTACCTTTCCCTTCAAATTTAGAGGAGAAGTAGGTCTTCATTTACTTTATTATCCAACTACAAAACTTTCCCCTACATAATGCACAAGAGAGAAACTAACTTGTAAATGGAATTATATGTTTCTTATGTAGGTCGGACCAAGACTCAAAAGCCTCTGCAGCTGGTAGTTGGCACTCTCACCCCAACGTCTGTGTTCCTGTCTTGGGGCATCCTAGTCAATCCTCAACATGACTGGACAGCAACAAGTAATTGTGCTAGTGACAGGTAACACAGCAGAAAACCATTTTTATGATGATTATGATTTAATTCAATGTCATTATCTGATGTGGCTGAAATAAGTTTGACAGTGGAAATTAGAAAATTGGAAGCAATAGTTCTAGATGTGAAGTAAATTAGTACTTCATAAGCCTTTACTTGTCTTGAGTGCAAATTCAGTCAGACGTCTACATGCTGAAGTACAGAGCTTGCTATTTCACACTAGATCCTTTGTTCTTCTTAAACCAATGGCCTTGGCTCTACCTTCATTTGTACGTGAATGAATTGAAAGAAACTTTGTTAACTCATAGGAAATATATTGGTTTAATGTTGGTTGAGAGAAGTAAAATAAGTCCCTTGCTGTGCTCTGGTAAGGGAATGATGTTTTAATGCTACTTGATTTTTGTTTCCTGTACATGGTCTTACCACTACACTACTTTCCTGATACAGTACAGCTTTCATTAATTTTCTGTCGTACGTAAAAGAAGATCTCTTCTACTATAACATTTTTGTTTTGCTGTAATTATTTAAAGAGTGGCACAATAGGTGGGGAGCTTAGGAAGATTCACCAAGTAGCAGTTTCAAGAGAAGTCATAGTGCTACGTAGCTACTCATTTAAGTGCACCATTACATTTTAAGCAACTCTTGGCAAATGAATAAAATTAATCTGCTGCGATTATTTAAATTGTTAATACAGATATTTCTCCTGCTCTGTCATTTTGGTGTTCTCTTTGTATTCTTCCTTTTATGACAGAAGAATTTTTTTGTCTTCATTTACATCATTTGAAGCTATGTTTACTGTCCATTTAGGTCTGAAAAAGAGAGTATAGACTATTGTATAGACTTTTCTTGGCCTTTCCTTTCATTAAAACAGTTCCACAGATCCCAAAACGGAGCAGGGAGTTGAAAAAGGTGGAGTTTGACCTTCAGTTCTTTGAGTAGGGGGATTCGGGGGAAGGAACAGAAAATGGTTTTTCCATGCAAGACAAATACAGAGTTTGTAGATAGAATACTATATTTTACTGTATCAAGTGGATTGTATAGAAAAACAAACACGCTTTCAGATACATGTGAAATAGAAATTTAAAACCTGAAGGTATGGGGTTTGTTGTGAAATACAACTAATTTAGGAACTTTGAGAAATTCACATTCATATTGTTTAAATTTGTTTCCCTGTGATTTAAATGTCCTAATGTCATATTTGCGAGTAGTATAGATTTTGTGTTTTACTTCATTAGTATCTGATGCTTTAAAAAGAAAAAGGTAAGGAAAATAAAGAGAGAGGAAAAAACAGAGAAGAATCCATATTTACTCTTTACATTGTACAGCGCATAGAAGTAGGGTTTTTAAAACCCTAAATTCAGAAAGATATGTGCATGCATCTCCTTTTGTGCCTATCTACAAATCTGTGTTACTATGCAGCTGCCAACTTAATCATACTTTGTGTTGCAAATGTCATAGAAAATGTATTTTAAACTTAGCAGAATTCCTTAAAGGAAAACATACTGCAGCAAAGAAACTTCTTGAGTTTCAGATACTTTTGAGTTACTGCTGTGGGAGTATATGCTGAAAGCTTGTTTAAACATGGAAAGATTTGTTGGTGGTCAACCTCTCATTCTTCAGAACCCCTAACTCTTCATTTTAGTTGTTCTACTAAAAAATTTAAGTGAAAAAAGTGAATGTTAGTGATCATGAAAAAGTGAAAACTAGATTAGAAAGTGCTTTGCAAACTTAACTGGTAGCCATCAGCGATATAATTCTTTCCATCTTTTTATATATGTCAGCGTCTGTTACTTTAAAGTAAACTTGGCAACAAAAGGGTAACAGTATAATCAACTTCATGTGCCAATTTGTGAAACACTCAGTATCTGAAAAATCGTAGTTCAAACCATTTCTTTTATTACTTTCTAACACTAAATGGATGCTGGGCTTCTAATGACATTTAGCTATAAACAGATAAATAAATATATGTGTATGCTAATAGTCTTTTTTTTAAAAGTCTGATTACATTCCTATGCACAAAAGTGCAATAAGTTTTATAATCTTTTATCTACGGCAACACGAAATCACAGAGCAGGAATGTTCTTATATCTCCAAGGCTTAGTTGTTTGTTTAGTGTTACGTGTGACTAAAATAGTCATGATTAAATTGTTTGGAGTTTTGGTTTGGATCTGGTTCCAAATAAACCCATGATATTTATACAAACTGACCTAGTCTGGAAATCTCATAAAACCATGTGCCTTATAAGATTTCCAGTATCTAACTGTTTATGCCCAAATATTTGACTGTGCAAGCATTTTCTGGGAATCTGGCTGAAAAGAGATTTGGTTAACAGTTGGAAAAATAGCACTGGAATTCCTGGCAAGACAGTGTCATTCATACTAATATATGAAAACTTAATGTTTTGCCTATCCATCCCAGAATTTTGCTTCTCTTAGCAGCAAGCTAGATTTCCTTCATTTCACAAGCAAAAGCCCTGTGGTCTGCTTCCTTAAAATGGTCATCATATTTTGATTTCTTGTGTAATAGAAAGGTTAGCTCTAAGCTGAGAAAGAAAAGGTTTCACTGCCTTGCATTGTGGAGTTTAAAAAAAACCTACATAAACCGAACATAGAAATTACAGAAACATCCTTTTGTATAGGACAGATGATAGTCTTTTACATAGAATTTGCAGATACAGTAATCACTACAGTGATTGGCCTATGGAGTAACATCGTACTCTCGTGGCTTCCTTTAAACCATGAGTTTGGTTTTACTGCTTTTATTTCTGCTGTTATTTCACATTTTGTGTGCTCCACTCATAGGTGGAGGCAAGTGAAGTCAGAATATTGTAAAAGAATACTTAAAGTTCTTTAATATAGAGAGAGTTTCAAGAATGTAAACATTAAACATGCCATGGTGTTGCACAAATGCATGTGGAGAGAGGCTGTCTTGGAGAATGTAGGCTCTTTATGTCTTTCCCGTGGCTTGGTTTGTTTTTTTTTTTTGGTTGGCTTTATTATAGCAATTAACTCTGAGTGGAACAGCATCCCTCACCTGCTCATGATACCTTCTGTTTAAATTGTTGGGGTTTATTATCCTTTCAGTTGTCTAGTGAAAAGGGAGGAGGTAAAATTTCTCTACAGTCCCCATGGTGGTTTGCTTGGAGGTATCTCCTAAGGAGTGAAACGTTGCCTGTTAGGGAGAGAGGGAGAGAAATTAATTTTTATGGAGCTTAACAAAAGATGTCTAACGTTTTATAGAGTGCTAGCTGGAAAAGAAGTGAAGTGAACCCTGAAATCTTTTGATTAGTATTTGTTGTAAATAGGAATACAAGTGCTATTCAATAAACATTGTTCTGATAAAATGTACCCTTTTCATATCCCCCACCAAAACAAATAAAGAGTCAAAATTAAAAGCAGTTAAATATTGCCAGGTCTTTGTACATGCTGAGAATCTAGATTAAAATAAATTCTCACTCAGTGTAACTGGGTGTGCCACCTCCTTTCTGAAACATCACCCTAGGATTCACAGCTGTGAACAGCATTCCCAGGACTGTTCCAATTACACTTTACTTGAGTAGTGTATTACTTTCATATTGGTTATTAGGGCCTTGAGTATGCAATCAGTTTTTCACATTCTTACCTCACAGAGATGATGGGAAGTGTTTTATGTGAGAAACAGTGTAGTGTACCCCTCCATTTCAGCCTGCTTTCTGTCATTTTGGGGGGCAATCTATGGAGAGGTTTCTCTGAATGTTTGCAATCCAGGAGAAGCAGTTTTGTAGCTTCTGATACACATAGCAGTCCAGCTGCACAGATTTTTTGTGTATGTCACTGCCACAAGGCGACTGATATATGTGAGTGGTGACTGGATTTTATTGCTTTCTCATGTCTTCAATTATATGTGTTGATTGTTTGGTATTGTATTTTTTCTGAAAGGAAGGTTTGAAAAAGGGAGAAATTAAAATGACAACAAAGTTTAATCAGTAGAATGTTCTCAGGCAGGCACTGAAATTGCACTATATTTGCCAACTTGTTGATCTGGTTTAACAATGAATTGTTGTTCTTTAATAATGAACAACAATGTCAAAACTTGGCATTTCTGAATTCATACTCTATAAAGAAATTATTGCTTTTCCCCAAAAGTGCATGTTGTTTACAATTTGGATATTTTTAATACTCAAACGATTGTGACTTGCAAACTGTTAAATGGAACTTCATTTTGGTTGCTTTTTATTGAAATGGTTGAGGAAATTCTGTCATCACAGTCAGTGTTTTTATTACTTGTTGTGGCAAGTTTCCACCAAAATAATTACACCCTTGGTGAAGTTTTTACAGGCTTGGGAATCTTGGAGTTGAGAGCACATTTCTTCTACGCTCTATGTTTCTATTTCTAATTGCACAGTTTGGCACAACTATGAAAATCTTCTTGTCAGATTTTTTAATAGCCTTGAATTTTAGTGAAAGATGGTTTTTGACGTGCAAGTGTTCTCGGTATTTTAATTCATGTTAGGGAGAAGGAATGTGCAGGTGTGGCGACAGTATTCAAAAATAGAACATTTTTCTACAGTAGAAGCAAGTGGGAGCTGCCACTTAAAAGCCTATTCATTATGAACAAGATTTTGGTGGGTTTTTTCCTCCTCATTTCTGATGCAGCTATTCAAGTTAGACTGTTAAATAACTGAAATGAATCAGTATACTGTTTTCTTTCCGTCACACGCAAGCACTTTATTTCTATCCCATTCAACTAAAATAGGTAGGAAAAGGTAAGGATGAAGATGAAAACAAATGAAATTTTCTCTTTCAGGCAAGCTGGGAAGAAGGTGACTACTTCTACTTGTGATTCCCATTTTGATCATAGATGTATCTATACCTATTCTAAATCCCTTACCGGGACGGTAAGGGGGTCCAGCAAGATGCATATGTGTTGCAGATGGGATTTGTTTATTACTATTAGGTCCTTTGAAAGATAGTGGCAGAGATTTCAAATGAGCTTTTCTTGGCTCTTAATGTCTGTGTGACTATGTATGAAAGGATTAAGAAGATAAAGGAGGAGAAAATTTCCTCATTTTCATGTTGCCAATAATTTCTTGTTAAAAACATTCTTTGTCGGTCCAACTGATAGGTAGATCTTACGTTGCTTGACATGAAATTTGAGTAGATCACAGAAGTAAGGATGCAGATTATTATTTAGTACTCCAGGAATTGGTAAGAAGAGAGAGGATATTCACTACTTATTGTATTTCTTTCCTTTCCAAGGTTTGGGTTAGACTATGGCTTGTTTTGAATGCAAAGTAGTGCAGCTAATGAGGAGAGATTTGTGACCCAACATAAATACTATTTTTGTAACCGTGCAGAATACCTGAATGAGCTGAATTGTAGCAACTAAAACAGGAGAACCTATATTTTTGGTGCCAAGAAAACAAATTTGACAGTTATGAGATAAAATACATAAACAAAGTGAATCTTTGTGTATGAAAATATTTTCCATGATTGGCACTTGCCTTGTCTTAGGTTGTGTTTTAATACTGAAGTAGGAATTTCCCTGTGCTCAACAGTCATCCTTCACATATAGTTTACTCTGGAAGTGCTCTTCTGTAACTTTGGCAAAAGCAACTTTATGCATTGACAGTAGTATATTTGATTCATTAAGTCATTTTAATCTGGACCTTTGATACCTTTTCTGTTGATTAAAGAATTTTTTTTGGTTGTTTTCTTAAGGTCCCTTCCTTTCTCTCCATATATTTTCCTATATAATACCTGCATTAAATCTCACAACCCATATTTCTTTTTCTTTTTGCTTCTGAATGATTCTTGGGCACGTACCTGGGATTTTAGAGTTGTGTTTGGTTTACGGCCTTAATTTGCTTTATTGAAGTGTGGAAAAATACAATTGGATGGAATTCATCCTTTTTGAGCTGATGTAGATGTGAGGTGGATATGGACAATGGATATGCTTTATTTACGTTATGTGTAACAATTTTCAGTAATACTTGGATTAAAGTTGCCAAATCTCTCTGAGATTTGTTTTTACAAAAACAGGAAACCCCACCCCATTCTGGCAGTGATAGAGTATGTATAGTGAAAATGAGACTGAGGCAGGCAGTGGAGTTCTTGTGCCATAACTCTCACCGTTTACATTGCATTGTTTTATACTGGTTAACATCGCAGTCATACTTTTTCAGGGTGGTGCTGCTTGATTGAATTGAGCAATTTCTGTAGAAATGTTTTTTAACTTCATAATCTGTTAGCATTATCACATTATTGATTTAAACTGGTGAAAGTAATGTCTTGGTTTACTTTCTTGTTTGAAGTGCGGGCAATACATAATGGGATCACTGAATGAGGAATGTATTATATAAATGTCAAGTATTACTGATTTTCCCTTGACAATATTTTTGGATTAATTTTGAGGGGAACACCTTCCCCTGGACAGATATAGAAGATTTTGAGAAATTGGTTGAGACTTCCTGACTAATAGACTCATGATTCAATTGACTCGTTTTGGCATATGTCAGAATCACAGAAACTGCTTGCAAAATGAGCTTGCAGTTTGTGGTCAGAACCACACACACATGGTTGTTTGTGAATAAGGAGATGGTTCTTTTGGCCTTTATATAATACTCCTGATGTCAGGGTCTGTATGATGGGGAGCATATATGTATCTAGGAGATGACTGGGCTAGCACTACATTTGCAGGGAAGATATGCTGGCTTTTCTGATATTTGACAACCATAAGGGGCCAGAAAGAACAAGAACAACGGTGGGTAGAAATCATTTTAGTAATTCTTAATGCAAATGGTTGTAGTGAGTTTCTTTGTAAAGAAAATTTTTTTTTTTTTTTTTTGTCGAGCAGGTTCTATACAGTTCGCTACAGAGAAAAGGATAAAGACAAGAAATGGGTTTTTCAGCTTTGCCCAGTTACAGAGACGGTGGTAGACAATCTGAAGCCAAACACACTTTATGAATTTGGAGTTAAAGACAACGTAGAAGATAGTATTTGGAGCAAGACTTTCAATCATAAGACAGTTCTGTCTAGTAAGTATTTAGCAATAATTAACCAAGTAGCTACTCAGTTTGACAGTATTTTTTCCTCCATTGTGGTATTACTTAAAGTAAGCTACTGATCAGGTTTTCATTGTTTAAATGCTATCCTTTATGCCCCTAACAAATTCTTTTAGGAATTGGTGAAACTAGAAATAGTTTGTGTTTGAAAAACTGCCACATTCTCTTCTGGGAAGTGTTCTCTTCTCATTGCAAATAGTGGAGGATCTGCTGCAGGTTGGTAGAACTCTAACAGTGATTAGCTTAGATACACATAAAGTATTCAGTATGTATGTTTATACTACTGACTGGATTCCAAGCTTTTTCCTTGGGCCTTGAATAATAAGATCATTACTAATTTGAGTTGATGGAAAGTATTATCCTTGTTTGAATCTTCTTTTATATCTGCTTTTATGTTCAAGCTGGTTAAAAGCTAGACAGGGCCTGTCCTCTCCAGCATGCATCACAATGGGCCCTTTATGAGTCTGCTGGAAGGTTGAATTTGAAGCTAATTTTCAGTCGAGGAATTATCTAAATTGTGTTTGAAGCACTTTCATGTATGCTTTTGTTTGGGTTTTCATGGAGGCAGTGTATGGCATCTCTGGCTGTTCTCTCAGTCATATTTTAAGCTTCTTCTCCAAAGTCCAAAGACAATGCAGGGAAAGTGACATCAAATTAACCCTTAAAAAAACATGTACTGCTCAAAGAATCACTGCTATCAATGGAGGAAATAGGCAGCAGCAGAGTCTTCCTCCTTTTAAAGAGAGGAAGAGAGCATTTAATGGACATTGTCCAATTTCATTTATTTTCCTCAAGCATTTACATAAAGGTATTTCTCAGCATCATGTTGGTCAGAAGATGCCGCAAACTCCTATGCTCAGTATTTCTAGCTTGAGAAGAATGGGAATTCTCATGAGAGCGCCTTATTCATATGAGATTTACAGCTGAAATTTGATTTGGACCTCAGTTTCAAGTTGTAGGTGAGCTACGTAACTTAATATACTTGAGGATAAGGGAGGGAAGTAGTAGGGTGGCTTGTAACACTGCAAAAGCCCTCATACACCCTAATAAAGAACTTTGCTGGCCTTCATCATAAATTAGAAAGCTGTAACTTTGAAGTACCTGCCCAGTGCCCGTAGAGTCATTTTAGTAGTCCAGAATAATGCCATGGTTACACATGAGCTTAAAGTGGAGAATGGTGGTAGTCTTTTCCCATACCTGCCTCACAAAAAGAAACTCTGCTTCACAGCTCTGAAGAAGGCCTAGTAAATGGCTGTTTTTCCTACATTTTAAACATTTTAAAGTCATCCGTAGAAAGAGTGCTGGAATATATTTGAGCACTTAAAATAGGAGGGAGTGAAGAGTGCATAGTGTTTTTAGTTTAATACTGTGTTCAAGACTGATTGAAATGTCCACTGGCATCACCAGATTTGCACTTTGTATATAATGTATTTCTAAACGCTGTTTCTTACAGACACTATACATTTTTAATAGGCCAGAAGAATCATTCTTGTAAGTTATGGAGACAGATTGAGTTTGATTGAAATATACTTTCTTGTAAGAGTTCATATTCTATTGAATGAGATTTCTTTTTCCTAGAATGTAGCCTTGCGTATTCAGTGGGTGCTTCTGCAGCAACTAAAAATCCAGGGAGCTTGTTGTTACCCTGTATGTCTACATTCAGATCTACTGATAAAGTATCTTGTAATTGGAAAGTTGACAGCACCATTCAGATTAAAGCCTTTCATATTGTCAGTGCATAGTAGGTAGACACAGAAACTGTGGGCAGCAGAGTGAGCATATATTATAAATTTGTAACCAACCAGCACAAGTGACCACTTTTTTTTCTGTTTTAACTTATTGTCTTGTAGTAACTCAAGGTCTTTTCATATATTAAGAAGTATCTCAACCTAAATCAAACATCCTTCACTGTAAATTTTCTTTCCTCACTGAAGAACATATAAATGACTATAAACTGTAATTCCTGTTGCATATTCTTGTATTTGTTGAATCCACAGGCCAAATTTTTGTTATATACTAAATACGTTGGGAGGAGAATCTTTTTTTAATTCATGATTTGAGGAAGACCTAAAAGGCATGGAAATGTTCAACATTTATTTAACCAAAATTTATCAAAAGAGATGAAAGTAGATTATTTCTGACCATCTTAACATGATTTTCTCATGAAGTCAGCGTGAAACTTTGTCAGTTTTCCCCTGTCTTTAGGCCAATAGTAAGTCCTGTTCCTGAGAAGTATCAAGCACTTTGAAATATTTTTTTCAGGATAGTGTGTCAACTTAAATGTCTCTCAATTCATATTTCTTTATAGTTGAATTTTTTTCTATTGCTTATCTGTTTTGGATAGAATTGTGAAGAAATGTGATAACATTTAGCTTGATTCTTATTTACATGCCCATCGACACAAAGGGAGCAGAAAAGCGTAAAGGTGGAAGATGTAGACAAAGTTTGAATTATCATGCTAGAATATAAGAGGTGCTGGGGGGGACTATTTCTCCTCTGTACTTAACAGCTGCATGACAAGAAGCTTCTAATAATAAGAAGTTAAGAGGAAAAACCTAAGAGAAAAATTTCAGAGATTAAATCCATGGGTTACTTTGTTCATATATTGAGATAAAGGAAACCATGTCAGACCCAAAGAGAAGTGATATGCCTGCTCTGTATTGCCAGTGCTAACGGTGTATTTCTTTTAGAAGAGTGCACTTAAAAGAAAGACTAACTATTGGAGACCTTAAAACATGCTGCTTTTAGCCAATCCTTTAGCTCTCTTACCCGCTGTTGTAGAACAACAAGAATACATTTCATTTCCTCTCTATCAAAATGTAAAGAGGAGGCTTTGCAGATGAATTAATTAATCTGGAGAAACAGGACCAAACAAAACTGTTACATGGTGTGTTTTTATACCTTGTAATTAAGACTCCTAACTTTCTTAGCTATTGGAAAAAAGTGAATAAACTTGGTTTGCTTTGCTTTAGACAAAACAAAAAGTGATTCATTGTATTTATTTCTCTTTCTGTCAAATCAGGTAAAAAAGTAAATGGACAACTCCAGAATATGTACAAGTTGATACCTAACTCCCAAACACAGGTATGCAAAACAGGCTTATTTTTTGTACCAGATTTGTATTTTGTATGGTCAAATTTTTGCTTCTCTGTGAGAGTAAAGTGAGAAAGAGGTTATGGCCACAAATTGCCAATATAACAATTCTGTTAAATCTAAGACTAGATAACTGTATGGAGAAGTGTTTATATGTGTGGATTGATAAAGTGATTGAGAACTGTAGCTGAGATGATTATATCTACTGATTCCGGTTTAACAAAGATGAAGCTGATGGTTTCCGTGTGTGGATTCTAAACATTAAAATTTGCTTTTCCCTTTGTAGTAGTCGGGTTTGTTAACCTGTGATATTTGTGGTGGTCAGTTCTTTTTGTGATAAGGTAGTGCTGCTATTTTATAGAGTAATCTTGTGTATATACAGGGCTTCTAAAATCATTAGTCATCCCACTGAATTCACGGATAGAACTCATATGCGAGGCAAGTGTTTGCAGAAGCAGAGGAAGCTGGAAATGGCAATTTAATTTTCTTATCGAGATTGCTAGGCAGTTCATTAAATCCTTGCAGATGGCAAGGTAGAATTTTTAACTGTTTCATCAAAGCATTTGAAGATTTTTAAAAATAAATAAATAAGTATCAATCGTTATTAATTTCTTTTTTTTTTCTCATCTGGCATTTGCCATAACAGCTATCAAGCAAGCATGGGTGGGTTTCATAGGTTCATGGATTCACACACACAGATACTTTTTGCTTCCGAGACCTGAAGCAGAAATGAAGGATCTGTAGGTTGAACCTGTTAGTAGACTAGTTTTAATACAGTGAAAAACAGACATTTTATTCATAACTTTCGAGCATTACCTCCTCTTCTATGAGATTAAATTAGTTTCTTCATATTTCCTTTCCTTAATGTTTCATCAAAGTGCAAGTTTCAGCAGGTAATCTTCTGGGGTTTTTTTTGTTCTGCTTTGTTTTCAAGGTACTATCGCATGAGGTAGACTATGGGATAACTTCCCAAGAAAAGTTGTAGAAATCCTTGGTATAGAATAGTTTGGGTTAGAAGGGACCTTTAAAGGTCATCTAGTCCAACGCCCCTGCCATGGGCAGGGACATCTTCAACTAGATCAGGTTGCTCAGAGCCCCGTCCAACCTGACCTTGAATGTCCCCAGGGATGGGGCATCTACCACCTCTCTGGGCAACCCGTTCCAGTGTTTCACCACCCTCACTCTCTAGTAAAAAATTTCTTCCTTATATCTAGTCTGAATCTACCCTCTTTTAGTTTAAAACCATTCCCCCTTGTCCTGTCGCAATTGGCCCTGCTAAAAAGTTTGTCGCCATCTTTCTTATAAGTCCCCTTTAAGTACTGATAGGCTGCAATAAGGTCTCCCCGGAGCCTTCTCTCCTCCAGGCGGAATAAGCCCAACTCTCTCAGCCTTTCTTCACAGGAGAGGCGTTCCATCCCCCTGACTGTTTTCGTGGCCCTCTGGATCTGCTCCAACAGGTCCATGCCTTTCTTGTGCTGAGGGCTCCAGAGCTGGACGCAGTACTGCAGGTGGGGTTTCACCAGAGGGGAGTAGAGGGGCAGAATCCCCTCCCTCGACCTGCTGGCCACGCTGCTTTTGATGCAGCCCAGGATACAGTTGGCCTTCTGGGCTGCGAGCGCACATTGTCAGCTCATGTCCAGCTTTTCATCCACCAGTACCCCCAAGTCCTCCTTGTAACTTCAGACATTTTAAAGAGTTGACTCATGAGTGATTATTATAAGGGAACAATCCATTCTTCACAATTCTCTTCTGTCTCTGATTTTACAAGCGTTTTCATGGTAGGAAATGGTCATGTATAGTTTCTCATTGTTCATTCTTCATACTGTACAATATTGTAAATGGTCTGTAATTATCAGACCTGGAATTCCTTCAGGAATGGACCACAGTCCATTACATAAATTTTCTTGTAGGAATAATTAGGTATTCATTTAGGACAGTAATACTTTAATTATAGCATTATACAGACTTAGAGCAGTATAATGCTTAAGTTATTGGAAACATAGTCATGTCTCACACTCAAGAGAAAATGTTTTATCTGTGAGTAGATGCTCAGGAAGGTGCTCATCTCATTATGTTTTTGATGAAATCAACTTTACTGTTCTTCCCATTGGTTCCATAAGCATCTTTAAAGTTACATGTGACAGCCCAAGACCGGGTAATTCATTCTGGCATCTGGAGTGCAAGCTGAGTTCCTTTCTTCCTCTTAGCAAACCCTGTGTGCTAGGACCCTGGCTCTGTTATGCTGCTTCTGTGAAAGTAGGGATTCTATTTATGCAAGAGAGTCCTGAGAAAGTGAGCTAAAACAGTTTTCCAAATATTTGCACAGCTTAAGCATGAAAGGAGGACTGGAGCCAACATCTAGTCTTTTTAGTCAGCTTCACAAGGCTTAGCTGCAGAGCAGTAGTGCTTTATCACCCTCCACAGAAATATCATGAAAACATTCCATAGATTATTCTAAAAATTCTCTTATCATTCTCATTTTAGTGGTGCAAAAAGCCATAAAACTAGGGCTGGGAAGCAGATAGTGGCCAGCTCTTAAGTTTACGTTATTACTTCAATTTCCACAGTATGAGGTCGGCTATGTTTCAGCAGTGCAATCGCATCATCAGTGCAAAGCCAGAATGAGTGTTATTTAGGCCAAGCGTTGTTTGTTCCTTATTTTGCTCCAAAGACACAACTGGCTCACATCAGCATGGTTCTAACTCTTCTCTGTAAGGAGACATTTTTAAGGACTATTTATTAAAGCAACATTACCAATCCATCTAGTCATTCTGCCCTTTCAACATCGGTCACATATCAGCTTGTGTTTCTTTTGGCAGGTTCATCCTTTAAGTTTGACTAATGAGAGGGGAAGAAAAGGAGAGGTCTAGGGATGGTCATTCTTCTTTCCTTCGTAAACAATGGGTGGTGGTAGGGTGGAGATGATACATTAGAAATTTATTTCCTCTTCTGTCTGATTAGGTTCCTGTAATTTCATAATGTCAGTCTGAAAGGTGGTGTTCTCCTCCATTTTTCCAGCCAAAAAGAAGGACTCTTAGCTTCTATCATTTGTTAAACTCTGGAAGAAAACATGCCTGCTCTTCCAAAAGTTATCCAATCCAGGTTGACTGTAATGCTTTCTTGAGGAGTCTCTTACATGTATGCCAGTTATTTGTGTCATTTTGGAGTATTGGAATATAAGAGGGGTGGAAAGAACAAGTATCTCTTAAAGTAATGTTGCCATATGCCATTTGACAGAATGTCTGAGAACTGCAGTCCTTTATGCAAATTCCATAGGTATGTGGTCAGAAGTTAAGATGCCTAACTTATGGTATAACTTACATCTCTAATTTTCCTCTGAAATTAAGAAATACCTTATTTGCCATCTTCCTTCATTCATGGAGATGCCACAGTCATTTTAATAACTAATGTTCCTAATACCTGTGTGCTTTATATTCTCTGTCTGGAAAATACAGTTAATAGTGCCATTCCTACAGATGATATGTTGACGTTTCTGAAATAGCCTGTCCAAGTAATAAATTTTACTAGACATAGAAATATCTGAAGTAGTCCCTTTTTGGAGACTGAGAAGAGAGGATTGACAACATGGTGGTAGATTTCAAATGCAGCACCTGCAGATTCGTGCAGGTGAGCAGTGTAATTAAAGCAGCTGCAGAACACGGATTTCATGTCAATGATTTGTTCTTGAGTGAGAAACTAAATTTTGAATGTGTATTAATGTATTTGGCATTTTCATATTGCTGTCATTACAGTTATCCATTATTATTCAACAAAGATAGGATGCTCTTGTCAGTATAAGAACTTTTTACTTGTAAAAGGACTGATAATAATTATGATTAGAAGTTCCGCACTGGAGTTACAAGAGTGCTCACTACAACTTGAGAGCTGTTTATTTGATAGTAGGGCTTCTGATGAGAAATACAATAAAACGAACACCATCTTCTGCTAAATGCATTTCATCCCACTTGTTAGCCACATGAATAGCAGGGTTACTTCAAAAGCTGATCAACTGCAACAAAATTTTTTCACTAGAAGGCACAACAGAAATGTAAACCTTGTTAATAATAAAGGAAAAATAGTAAGCAATAGAAAAAAGATTCTTTTGTATCCTTCATTAATGACAATGATTGAAACTTCCACTTAATTTCAAACCATGTTCATGCCAATGCAAAACTGTTATTAGGAAGCAGAAAATAACGGGTTTCATAGAATAGAAACAGAACCATAGAATAGTTTGGGTTGGAAGGGATCTTTCAAGGTCATCTAATCCAACCACCCCTGCCATGGGCAGGGACATCTTCAACTAGATCAGGTTGCTCAGAGCCCCGTCCAACCTGACCTTGAATGTCCCCAGGGATGGGGCATCTACCACCTCTCTGGGCAACCCGTTCCAGTGTTTCACCACCCTCACTCTCTAGTAAAAAATTTCTTCCTTATATCTAGTCTGAATCTACCCTCTTTTAGTTTAAAACCATTCCCCCTTGTCCTGTCGCAATTGGCCCTGCTAAAAAGTTTGTCGCCATCTTTCTTATAAGCCCCCTTTAAGTACTGAAAGGCCGCAATAAGGTCTCCCCTGAGCCTTCTCTCCTCCAGGCGGAATAAGCCCAACTCTCTCAGCCTTTCTTCACAGGAGAGGCGTTCCATCCCCCTGACTGTTTTCGTGGCCCTCTGGATCTGCTCCAACAGGTCCATGCCTTTCTTGTGCTGAGGGCTCCAGAGCTGGACGCAGTACTGCAGGTGGGGTTTCACCAGAGGGGAGTAGAGGGGCAGAATCCCCTCCCTCGACCTGCTGGCCACACTGCTTTTGATGCAGCCCAGGATACAGTTGGCCTTCTGGGCTGCGAGCGCACATTGTCGGCTCATGTCCAGCTTTTCATCCACCAGTACCCCCATCATAAGCAGCCTCATCCATTTTCCTGAGGAAAGGGCCATCCTACTTGTTGAGATTTGCCTCCTTCCAGCTTCTTAGACTGTGGTATGTGTTTGATATGTACCCAACCATTGCTTTTAAAGATTTTTTTTTTTTTTATATTTAGAATAGAGCAAAAATAGTTATCCTTAGGTAAATAATTAAAGCTTTGTCATCAGATGCTGAATTTTCATGCAAGTGTTCCTTCACATGAAGTAGACCAGATGTCATGAAGTGCAAAATGAACATTAACTGATTCTGACTTTAGTGGTGCATATTTAACACAGAGAGGTAATTAACTGAGTTATTTTCTTTCCTGTAACTCAGATATAACTGGGGGAAAAAATGCACTTTTAGTGTATTTAGCATTTTTATATTGCTGGCATTACAGTCTACCTCCTCTCATCACCTGAGTGTATTATTAAGCTTTCAGAAGTGATTCCTAGTACCCGCGCGTGGTGGTGAATATTGATTTATAATCTTTGGGATCAGCTGATTTCTTCCTTTTAATAAATGTGGGGTCCATTCATGTGTTCCTTATTTTCATGGTATCAAAATGCTGGAAAAGATTCACACTTAGGCAAAAAGTAATCTAGGTCAAAGACAAGTGAACAGCAGGAAAGTCCAAGTATTTAGCATAAAAATGTGAGAAGAACATGGGTGGCTGGCGAATTATACTTTGGAAACAATTTCACCAAATAAAATTACTCTGAGTTAATCTACTTTAAGCAGACTATGCACCCAAGAGTGCTGATAGTTTACAAATGTACACCTGGTTCTGGAATAGTTTGTGTTCTAAATATACTATTCCTGAGAATATAATTATATCCTGTGACCAAATTTGTAAATGCATATGTTTCAGATATTTTGTTGTAGTTAAATTTTAGCTTTTCTTAGCTTTCTGGACTACTCCCCAGTGAGTGCTCAAGAGATTCTTAAAAGTAAAAAGGATTGGGGATTCCTAAGCTGTCAAATACTGTGTTTTTATGAAGCAAAACATCTCAAGCTGAAAAAAGGAGATCAAAATGCAACATTCCTATACTAGTCCGTGGGAATTGAAGCAATAGCGTAACCTTCAGTGACTAGGGCCAGAGCCATATCCAGTGTTAACTTAGGGCAGGTGCAGTATTGGATTAAAGCCCTCTAATTTTGTTACTAAGAAAGTTCAATTACTGTTATGGCAGTTATCCCAAGGCTTTTTTTTCCCCCTCTTTTCTCAGCTTACACTGCGTGATAATAAGAAGTTGGTCCCTGTCACAATAATCAAACAAGGTAAATTTGTATATTTTTTAATTGATTCTTATGCTCTGCAAGAGTAACTTCAAATTAAAATGAAAAAAAATTCTGTCTGATGTGAATGTCATGGAAGTTTCCTTTTAGAATAGGTGGAACCTTACAAACTACCATATCCTTTAATTACAAATACTATTAAGCTATACGTCTTAATAAAATGAGCTATTACATTGCATTATAAACAATGACTTAGCGGAGTCGTTGAATGGATACCAATCAGTTCTGATTGCTGCTAGTATCCATTCTTTTTCTCTTTCAACTGGCTTGTCCAGGTATGTTGATCTCCAGCTGTGCATAACTTGATAGTCAGGCATGAAGGGTAGCAGTATGGGTAAGATTCATGCTACCAAACTTTTGGTGGGTATCTTCAGCTAAGTCATTGACTTAGACTCCCTTCTTCTCCTTTCCTTGCTCAGTGGAGAGAGAGATCTACAACAGACTTAAACATATTGCCCTTTAGAAAAGCCTGTTTCTCTCTAGTAGTGAGAGGTAGTATAGTAGTGTAATCTTTGGAAATTAACTAGTTAAAGATAGCTGATAGAAAACGAGCTGCAGATTAAAACTTGCTAACAGAAATTGTATTGTGAATAATTTTAAATAACAAAATCAAGCAAAATTTCTTTGGAGGTGGTTCACTGTTCAGGGACAGGAAAACACTGGAGGGTGGTGTGAAAGCAAATTACGGTAATTACCGTTAAAATATGACTGTACTGGCATTTACTTCACATGCATCTTTTTTTAAGACTTGTGATCGGCAGGGTAAAGAGATGGCCTGGAGCTGGCCCTATATTAACATAAGCATGGAATGTCATTTTTCACCAAGGATGTAAAACTGATATGCTAAGGCAAAAAAGAGATGCACAGTTAAGAGATGATGTAGAGGAAACACAGTTTGCAGTCTCTTAAACTGAATGCAAATACAGAAAAGATTAGGATGGTGTCCTCATCTCCAATTATTAAGTGGAGGGAAGGTTTTCAGAATACTTAGACTCGTCTCAGGTGTGGTTTTGTTTCTTGTGGGTTTTTTTTTTTTTTTTAAATGATTTTCTAATACCTCTGTGTTGTCTCCACAGTTATTCAAAATCGGACGCAGTCAAAAACTTCAGATAGTTCTTCTCTGCCAGGAGCAATATTAGGTGACTAGAAGATATTTTTATTATTTTTCCTCATCTTTGGCTGAAACTTAGAACTGTGTAAATACTTTTAATTTTCTTGATCTTGATAGTTCTTTCCTTGCATATCAAAGGTATTTTGCAACTGGTTCAGACAGTATTTGTTATATTTTATGGTGGTACAGATGGTTCAAAGATGGTGTAGCCTAAGGGAAATAGAATCATTTTATTGTGATAGTATTTAAAACCAGATACTGTCACTGTTTAAGCCAAGAAGTTCTTTCATACTTCAAGTAAAGTTCTGTGGCAAAGATCTTACTAAGATCAGGGGTTGCTCTTTTTGTTTTTTTTATGGTAGTATGTTAACATATGATCTACAGACACAAATCTCTACTGATATATTAGGCTATAGTGATGTATATTATAACCTTCCATGCAATTAGAGCTTGATGTTAGATTTCGGGGCATAACTGTTTCCCTCAAGCCATTCAGTTTCATGCTTTCTGTTCTCGTTTGACCTATAAGAACACACAACATTGGCTTAGAACATAGAAATAGGGAAAAGTCTATCATATAGTGCTTAGTGTGGTGAACTACTGATCTGCCTGAAATAGATAGGAAAGGCTCACTGCATCATGCACCTTGTGACCAATTTATTCCTGGATTCAGGAAGGTGTTTAGTCCTTTATATATATGGAAATACTTTATATAACTATATAACTTTGGCTTAAGTTTGCTTTGTGTGAGTTTTAATGTATTGATGTGAATCAAACAGATCCTTACTAACCTCGTTTGGTGTTGAGTCTTCTTGGTCCACCAGACAGAATGTCCCAGCATCTGTGATACTGCAGTACTTCAGGGTTGTATGCTCCAGTATTGAATTGTTTTCAATTCTGATTAATCGGTGGTGAAATGGTGGTAATACCATCATACCAGTGAGTGGTGTAAAGGGGAAATAGCACCAAATGGGAGTGATAATTACTGAATAGAACTAACTCATTTCCCAGATACTCAGACTAAACTCCCAAGGGTTCAGTAGTAGTTTCTTACATATCTCAGAGGGCAGGCTGTGTGTTTTTCATCTCTGCTGAAATTAATGGCACACATCTTTGTGTGTAGTGCACCTTATTGTTCCAGGTCTCAATGAAACTCAGCAGAAACTTCCTCCTCTCCTGACAATAGATGACATACCTCAAGCATCCAGGAAAAAACTAGGTAAGCAGAACGATCTAAGCTTGTGTTGTTCATGAGTAGTATCAGAAGCCTAGCGATGTGAGATCATGTATGCAAGCAGAAAAGTCCTTTTGTTTTTCCTCTCTTACCTTCTTTTTTTCTATTTGTTTAATTAATGATTAGCTTGGTGTTATTAAGGATTCATAGAAATTCATTTATTTTAAAACATCTGAACAGGTTTTTAAGGTATTTTGTAGCCATTTAAAAGAATATGCAGTAGCTTTGATCCATAGAGGAAAGAAGGGAAACCAGTCATGTTAATGGTATTTAGGGGTTTGGTTTTGTTTTACAATGTAACTTTTCTTTTTCATAGATTATATCTTTCAATATATGTCTTTAAAAATTGAAATTTTTGTGTCCATTTGAAAGACCAGATTTTTAGTGAATTTTAATTATGAGTTGAGTATATGTGAGAAATTGAGTGTATGTGAGAAATTGTTTGTCGTGGTTTAACCTGGCAGCAGCCAAATACCATGCAGCCGCTCACTCACTCCCCCCACCCCCAGCGGGATGGGGAGAGAATCGGAAAGGTAAGAGTGAGAAAACTCGTGGGTTGAGATAAAGACAGTTTAATAGGGAAAGCAAAAGCCGCGCACGCAAGCAAAGCAAAACAAGGAATTCATTCACCACTTCCCATCGGCAGGCAGGTGTTCAGCCATCGCCAGGAAAGCAGGGCTCCATCACGCGTAACGGTTACTTGGGAAGACAAACGCCATCACTCCGAACGCCCCCCCTCCTTCTTCTTCACCCAGCCTTATATACTGAGCATGACGTCATATGGTATGGAATAGCCTATTGGCCAGCTGGGCCAGCCGCCCTGGCCACACTCCCTCCCAGCCCCCTGCACATCTGGCAGGGCATGGGAAGATGAAAAGTCCTTGACTAGTGTAAACAATACCTAGCAACAACCAAAACATCAGCGTGTCATCAACATTATTCTCACACTACATCCAAAACACAGCACTATACCAGTTAATAGGAAGAAAATCAACTCCATCCCAGCCAAAACCAGGACATTGTTTCATGAAAAAATTCTTATTTATCACCTGTAACTAAATCCATGAAAGAATAGTAGCCAGAAATTAGAACATTTTAGTACAGGTTTCACATGTGTCTTGTGAATGTGCCTGAAACCTGCAGGAAAAAGATTAATTGGGGCTTTTGTTAAAGATATGTAAACTAGTGTGTCATCTGTGAATAGCATAATTGTGGGAAATATAGCTGTCTTTAAAAACCTTAATAATGCCCCCAGTGCATCTTTCACAGATCCCTTGAGTAGAGTCCTAGAGCTGATGACTTTTGGCTTAGCTAGTCTTAATACTTAATTTGAACTTCAAACAACTGGGTCAGATTCTTTTCCTTTCTTATTTCTGCTTTGTTTAATTTACTCTGTCACTCTATTGCTGGCCATGGCACATTCTCAGACTGGCTTGCTTTGCAGTGAGAAAACAGCAGTGCTTGTTCCTGTTAAGATAGTGTGTATGTGTAAGGGTAGAGCTACACAGTAGAATAATACTTGAATGTGTTTGAGTAAGAATATGTTTGAACTGAGGCTGAGTTCCTTAGAAATTAGTATCTAGAAGTATTTACCAGCATTTGACAGACAAATATTGTTAGCATCACCTGTGGCTACTGAAAGTTTAAGCTAAGTGGAAAACTTAATTGCGGTATTTACATTACAGAGCATTACTGTTTTCAATCATGATGATAAAATTATCACATCATTAACTTGATTACTAACATTGTCTTTGAGCAGCAAGCATAGAAAACAAGGTGTTTATCATCACTAGCTTGGTTTTTACATGTAGATGATGTGCAGGTAACAAAGATACCATTAAAACTCAGTAGACTGTATTTTGACAAATCTGTTTTTCATACCCCTTTTAGTAAACCATATCTTAAGACCTCCAATATTAGTTTTGGACTACAGTATCTAGAACTTTTATATTTGTTTTTATTTTCTACCAGTAAAATTATACCTTTCTGCAGGAAAAAAAATGTTGTGTTTTCAGATAGGTCATAAGGTTCAGTAGTGTGCGTGGTAAAAATGGCAGAATGTGACTATGAGCAAAAGATGCGGAAAAAGATAAAGGTAGCTTCAGTTGTCCTAGAGATGTCCAACTTCCTCAGTAGGCTGAGCATAGAACTTGGACTTCTAAATTTAAATGCTCTGATATGTCTAAAATAGATAGTTGATGTGATGCCAGTTTGGAGCCACTCTTTATGGTAGATTACACAAACACCTTTGTGAAAATAACCAGTGCAGGCAAGTGATGTTTTGTTCTGTTTACTATGTGTTCCTTACCAGAGAAGTACATGGGTGTACACACAAGAGACTACTGGATTTCAAAGGAGTGTAAAACAGGGAAGAGTCATTGCCTGGGAAGCAAAAATACTCTGAGAAGTAATTTAAATGTATAAAATAATTGACAGAAAGCCATATTGTCCAAATCTATGTAGATATCCTTCACTGATGCCTGGGAATGATGTATAACTATAATAAAATGCAATAAGGCTTGCGCTGTGTGTGAAGTTATGACTAATTATGATTTGCTGACATACTGCAACTATTCTAATTCTGTATTATTTAGAAAAGTCAAAATAATGCATCACAATATCATATTTCTTGAATTCTCAAAATATTTTTTTTCTGTTTACTTAGTCAAAAACTTACTGGTTTTTTTCAAAAGAGTAGTAGTCCAGAAAAAAAACCACAAAATATATTGCCTTAGTCCTCAGTGGAAAAAAAACAACAGGTATATTACTGAAGTCAAAATTAATTAGTTTTCCCTATATCCGCTGCTGGAATATCTTTATATCTGTTGGAATAGAAGGTTATTGTCATACCACTGTAATTTTTAGAAGTAATGTGAAGGAAAATAAGGACATGACTAGTGTGACAATTCCATTGTGTTTGAAAATTTATTAGACTATTCTTGTATAATGCTTAGAACTATATTATATCTTTGAACTTTGAAAAGCATTTTTGCTGTTAACGCTCAAATGCTAGACAAATGAAAACCACTGAAAACTATTTTGCACTGTGAAAGTAATGATTTGTAAGGCATTAAATTCCTTGCTGTAAATTTTACTTTTAAAGGATCTCTTAATGAACAAAACAATACCAAAAATGCATGTGTTTAACATAGCTAGATAGATGCTTGTATTGATTGTGCAGTGGAAGTTCATTGATTCCTAAAGGTATTCAGCTTTCCATATTTATCCATGTTGGTTTACTCTGGCAAACTGAAGTGGGACATAAATAAATCTGTGGTAGAACAGAGCAGATACAGCTTTGCAATTATTCTCTAATGCCTTTGTCCCTTAGCTAAGAACGAAACTCAAGTATGGCCTGCTGAATCCAAAACACCAGAAGTTCAAGAAATCTCTCCACAGTCCCTCCCAGGTAATGAAAATTCTATTTTTAGAAACTCTGTGGAATATCTTTGTCAAATATATAAACTAAAATTAAATCCTTTTTTGTGTTGCTTAATCTGCAGTTAAAGGCAGTAGTTGGAAAATAAGAAGATAATGTAGCTGAATTAGTAGTCATGATGTGGATAAAAATCTGAATCTAATTTTGGAGGAAAGTTTCAGATGCTACAATTGTTAGGTTTATAGAAACACTTAGAATCAGAACCATATCTTTGTGGGGTTCTAGATACCTTGAAATTGTGAAAAATGGCAAAACAAAAGTTTTCTCATGATGCCCCTTGAACTTCTGACTTTCATTAAATATATGAAGAAGAAAATTAGGGATAAGAGCATGAATGTGCAAAATACATGCATGAGATTAAGACGGAACAGTCACAGTAACAAGCTCTATTTCAGAGGTGCAGAGGATGACAGCATGATGTTCCATTTAAGTTCAGCTTTGAACACATTAATCTTGACCACACTCTCTCTGTGGACTTACTGATCCTATTAAAGTAAATGGGAGCTGTTCATATATGTGGGAAAGGAATATAAAATTTGATCCTAGACTCATATTCAAGGTTATGTATCTGTGAAACATATCCTAACTTATATATTTGGAAGACTGAAGTTTTCTATCATCTACTTGTGGCTGAAAAAATATTGCTTATTTAAAAGAGCATACTCAGATGCTAATTTCTTAAACTGTTCAAAAACATGAAGTGAAATTTTAAAACTCGCAAGATTTACTGCCTTGATTTGCTTAGGAAACAAGTTAGTGTAACATAAATAGACTACTTTATCAAGTGGTATGACAAGTATAACCCTATATTTTAACATTTGCAATCTGAAGGCAAGAAGATTGGAGAGAACTAAATTGTTCAGAGTCAAATGATAAGAGTGACTTTCCACCCACTTTATCGACCCACATTTCGGAATAGTTTAAGCAGACATAGGCCTCTCCATCTTCTGTAGTCTGGCTTTTATCCTATAACTGAGACTGAAGTCTTGATTCTGCTGTCACTAGAGACAATAGTTGGCCTCTGCCAACTTCTTTGCTGAAAGGGGAGAAAGGAGGCTTGAACCGTGGCAAGACTTTAAAATGAAAAAAGAATTTGAGGAAAAAATACAGCAAAGGTTTGCTTTGGTTTAGTTTAGTCATATTATGTGATCTTGCTGACATTACTCTATTCCATCTATAAAGTATTTCCTGGCTGGCTGAAATAGTGTAGCACGTTATTCCTCTGACATCACACAATTCACACAGATACTGCCCTTAAATATGACTGCATTTATTTTATTCCTTAATGCCGTACTTTACGTCACCAGAACAACGCAGTCTTTAAAACAAACAAACAAAAAATACCCTCCCAAAGAATATGTAGGGAATAAAAGACATGTAGGATGAAGTAATGCAGCAAAATCATGTAATGATTGACAACCATCTTTTAGATTAAACAATCCATCTTTTTTTTGCTCTGGAAATGTTTGCAGAATTTTATTTTCCACTCAATAGATAAGTGTATTTGCCAAATTCTAGTTTTAACCATCAATTCCTTTCTGCAAAACCTTCATATGGATAGCTCTTTTGTGTTCATCCTAAATATTAAGAGGAAAACAAAAATGCTCCTCCACAGGAATTTATTATCAAAGGAGGCTCTGAACTTTGCAAGTTTAGCATATGTGTAATAAACAGCTTGCTTTTAATTGGAAAAGTGTGGTTACTTTTTAAAAAACTGTAAAGAATATTTTTTTCTCAACTTCTTGGGTTTTCTTGTGTTACAGTTTGAGGTCTCTTGTGGACTTAAATTCTGCAGTTATTTTACTAAATTATTTACCTTGTCTAAGTAACTGCAGAACAAGCAATCTACAAATACATTTTATAGAACTTTGCCATCTTGTGAAAGTGAGAATTGAATGCATAAATTTATATAATCATCTCTCCTGCAAAATCCTAGTCCTCAGGCTTGCATTCATCTAATCAAAATACATAATTCCTTGTGCTGGAATTTACTGGTTAATCAGGTAAACAGTGTGAAATCTGACACCAGAATTGATATATCACCTTGGGAGGAGAGAATCAGTCCATTCTGTTTCCTTTCGTCTGTGTTCTGTAATTATGTTTATGTACCTGGCATGCAGTAATTCTAACCATAAACATCGTCATCTCTAGACATAGCACAGTGTTTTGTTACATATGGTAATAATTGGCAAGTACTGTCTTTTTAGTGACAAATTGTATATAACCATCTGTTACAACTAAACATGTTCTTATTGCTATCACACCATTAGTTATTTACTGAAATATTTAGAATCATTTTCATCTTCCACTTCATGCTTCCTCTGTGGTTTTGCTTCCATGTCTCTTTTCCTGTGGTGACCATTCCTTTCAGTCATTCTTTGTTGGTCACAGCACCAGTGTCTCATGTTAAAGTATGAGTATGTCACACTATTTACATTAAAGAATGTATTTGTTGTGGTTAAAGAGAACAAAAAAAGAGGGTGGCAGGAAACAGGGAACGGAAAGTGAATTCTTTAAAAGAAAAAAGAAGTTCTTTGCGTGTAATTTCTGTCCAGCCATTGCATATGCAAAAATAACTTGAATACTTAGGCATTTGAGCCAGACTTTCACAAGTAACTTAAGCTAGAGATCTGAGCACCGGCCTTTTGCAAGGGTGGCATTTGAGAGACGGGGTAATATATACAGGCACAACCAATTGAGTTTAGCAATAGGATCTACTTCATTATATTTCATTCAGACTTCCCTATTTGAAGATCATACTGGATTCTTTGAGTAAGGCATAGTAATTATTTGCTGTGAAAGGTTTAAGGACTGGTGCCAGAAGTGGCAACAGAACACTGATTTAAAAGGAACTGTGTGCTGTAGCCGTTGTGTCATCAGTCATGCAAGAAGGGAAGAAAGGAGCTTGAAGTATTTCAGCAAGCGGACTATCTGAAAGGCTCTCTGAGCTGGGCCGCTCAGTATTCCACTGGGTCTTTGTCAAGGGTGTGTTTTGTAATGTGATGCGGTTCAGTAACTTTTTTTGATGTGTTTGTCAGCCAGGCATCCCATCATTTTCTTAATTTCAGGCCTTACCTCCCTTGGCATGCACTTCCATGGAAAGACTGGTTAGTAAGCTCTTTCATGCTTTGTTTTTGCCACGCTTGTTACCATATTTTCCACTTAGGATTAATTTATTCTTAACACAACAGCACAAATTCATAATGCCTTTCCCCACCCCCCCGCTTCAATCTTTAAAATGCTGTCTAATATACCTCAAACTACCACTACGTTTTTTCTCTCAGTTGAATCAAATGTGAGCCTTTTTATTAACTTTACAGGGAAATTGGAGTTAACCAATAGTTAGAAATATCAGCTCATTTGTTTAGGACATGGAAGAATTAATTTAAAAAAAAAAAAAAAAAAGAGCAAGTTATTTCTTTATGTAAGGGATTGTACCAGAAATTTATCAAAGTAGGTTTCTGAAATAGAGAATAGGCTTGAAATGAAAAGTATCACCTGTGAATTCAAACTAGGGTTAATGTTTAGTAGGAATAACTCCTTTGTTGCCATGTTTCCCAAATTCTGCTCCTCCTGTCTTCCTTCTAGCCCCTGAAGGCTTCCCCTTGCATTCACGTGGGATATGAGAAGGAGTGAGATTATTGCTTCCATCAGAATATCTTAATTCCAGTTGTGGAGGAAGAGAGGAACATGAATGAGAGGGTCAAGAGAAGTTAGAGGAAAAATAGTTTAAGAAATGTTGCCTAAATGCATTCTTGCTATATTCCATGCTGTGATAGTAAAGTAACTTACCTTGCTTAGTTGTATTAACCATTTACTTTGCAGCTACCATTGAACTAGCACATTAAGACTAGTTTACCTGGTGCCCTGGAAAAGTCAGAGGCATTTCTCTCTTTTTCTCTAATTTAGCTTTTAAAGCCTAAATTTTCTGCTTCCTGTATCTTTTTTTAAAAGGATGTCTGCTGCTGTTTCACGCCATCCCTACGATGTTCTGTGCAAAACAGAGGAAAGCCTGTTTTCTTTTGTCCCAATTCTAGGCACACTTTTGCGTGTTCAGCTTGCTCAGCTAACTTAGCTGACAGGAGATATGCTTCATATAAGTATAAACCATCTGACCTCTAAAAAAAAACACCAAGCATAATGAGTTCTAAATTTCTGTATTTGCTTTTGATGGGTTTGTGGTGTTTGGTGTTTTTTTTTCATTATTACATTTCACCAATAAGAAATGTTAGCTTTTGAAGTGCTTCTGAGGTACTTCTGAGGTATGGGTTTGTTAGTTGTTGTTTCAGGGTCTCATGGGTGAATTTTCTCCCACAAGCTTCATAGAGATAAATTGCTTTAACTTCTCTGTAAAGCGAAATCCTCCTTCCACTGGTGACAGTAATAGCACAGTAACTGACTTAGTAAAAGCTGAATTGAGTCTGTGGAGATTGCAGCTTTTGTGGCACTGAAAAGCACCATACTCCAAAACAGAAAATAGTATAATGGTTGTAACTGTAGTAGCATCTATGTAACTATTTAGAATCTAGAAAACAGCATGTTTTCTTTGGGAAATGAAATAAGCAGCTTAGAAACCTACGTGATCAGTTCTTGCTTGAAACATGCTCAGTAGATTGTGGAAAAAGCATGGAGAGCATGCTGGGGAAAAAAAAAGTAACTCTATTCTATTGTTTCTCAAAAAGAAAGTGATCTTTTATTAAACCGAATGAGTACTAAAACAGTGTGCTGTATTGATGCTGATCACCAATATTAAAGATCTCCTCTAAATACCAACATATGCTAAATACTGCGCAATTTGCTCTGTGGAAGGAATTAATGCTCTTATCACATTCAAGGCTGAGACCTTACCATCCTGTGTTCCATATCAATAAGCTTTGCCATTTTATACTCTGAGATTACCAGTTGTGTGTACTGTATGACTGATTAAAAGCTATGGGACCTCCAGCAAGGTGGAGAGCAAAGAAGTGATCTTGACTTACATACCATAGGAATTAAATGTTATGTGAAACGGCTGGAAGAGTATAATATGCACTAGTTTATTAAAATACAGTCAGCAATTCAGTTTAGGTACATTTGATGGCTGTTTAATAAACTGCCTATGCTTTACTCTGAACATGTAGAATTAGAAGAATGAATGAAAGTCAAAAGCCTATTATATTATTATTAGAAAAATGAAAGAGCTAAGGTATTATAGATGAATCTTTATTCTTTTTCTGATAATTTTTATATCAGAAGGATTTAAAAAAATCCAGAATATCAGGGAAAATATTTGTAAATACACTTTGTGATGTAATGGATCTTGTTTATAATGTATATCATAATGAATATCGGAGGCTGTAACAGAAGCACAGTGTGAGCTTCTGATCTTAGCTTTGCTCTTTGTGACTTATATTTTCCTTTGCTTATGCAAAACTGCAGCAAAATAAATCCAGAACATCATATAGACTTCACATTTAAAACAAAAAATAAATATTAATCATGATGGAGTCGAACTGCTGCAGAAATTATTCTAATCAGGTGGCAAAAATGGTAAAGAAAGCAATGAGCTTTGGGCAGTAGATAAAGAAAAGCTCAGAGGGATTCTAAATTAAATAAAGCTTCTTTCTTCTAGCTCAGGCTGAGAAAAAACATGGACCTGAGGAATTTAAATCAACGCCTAAACCTGAATTGGTGCAAACTCAAAGCATACTGGGTAACTAATTTTGCTGCTTTTTACCTTCTTTGTACATTAAATGTTTTTTTCATCTCCAGCAGAATTTTTCTACTACTTGCTGCATCCCCTTTGTATTGACTCCAAGGGAAGTCCTAATTAAAAATTTCTGATTCCCTTTGTGTTTCCAGCAACTCACACATGAAATGTAAAGCAGGATGCATCTACCTCTGGCTGAACTGTGACTGTTATACATATGATTATTGCTAGTAGATTTGACTGGGTGATAAAATTTTATTTTTCAAAATAAGGCTTTCCGTCTATGTGATCTGCATGATTGACATCACATAAAATTTCCATCAGTAAAATTAACCTCAAGTGACAGAATTGAAAGAATTACCTCCTTGATTTTCTTCTGATGACAGGGTCATTTAGGTAGCATCAACAGTGATGCAAAAGGAAAATTTTATATTGCATGTGAATGATATAATTGTATTTGTCCTGGAGGAAAAAAGAGCTCTACTGATTTTTTCATAGAAATGTCTTAGAATGAGAGATTTCTGAATTAAGTAGTAGTATTGTTAGTTTTGTGATTTGGAGCAGCATCTACTTACTTCTTGCATTCAGAATTCTGAATTATCCAATGTTGATTTTGTTGCCTGTATTTTAATCCCCAAACCATGCAAAATTATGAACACAAATTTAAACTTGAAGTTGTTTTTCATTTTTGTTTTTTTAAAATTTGGATTAGATTTTTCTAAAGCACGGATGGCATACATACAGGATGATGTGTGATAAAGGAAAAGATCATCAGCATTTGCAGGACTGAAATACAGATCTTCGCATGAAGAGGACTGCTAATGCTTCTCAACAAACATATTTTACATAATCCTGTTGATTCATGTTAATGTCATACTCTCTCTTTTACCTTTTTTCATTTACAGTTGCAAGCAGATTTCCAGAATTTACCGAAGCTAAACCATCAGTCAATCTAATTTTCATTCTAAATTTAATCAGGTTTTTTTTAAGCATAATCAACCTTGCTTGTTTTTTGCCATGCTTTTAAAGATTAAAATATGAAATTTAATCAAGATGAAATTTAACTGCTTAATTTCAAACTAGGTCATAGTTACTGATGGACGTTCCTTATCAAATTCCTGTAATTGATAGATCTTTATATTATGATTAGGGAAAAGGTGATTTCATTCATATTCCACACAGCTTTTTAAGTGAAAAAGTTATGTGTTTTTTTTCTAGGTTGGAACTACTTTTTTTCTTCCTTATTAAATATCATTGATTTCAGGAGTGAGTGGTTTATAAGCCAAAATATAGTTCCATACGGTGTCTTGTAATATTCTTAATCAAGTAAAGCCTTGATTATTTCTTTTATCATAGTTTCTAATGAAATACAGCCACTTCCTTCTGGATCCAGAATCTCTGATGCTCCAAAAAGTCCATTGACAGAACTTGGTAATTACTTTCTTTGTAAATTCGAATAAATTTCAGTGGAAAATTATCTAATTCTTTTGTTGTTTCTGTGGCTGGTAGATTTTAATGCTTCAGTTGCAATAATATCATTCTGTATGTAAAATATGGTAGCCATTATCATTTTCTTCACAAAATTTGCAAATTTCTTCTTTCATTCTAAGTCTGGTTTTGCTTTATTGTTGTGACAGGATGCTCCAGATAAATGCTTCATTTTGAAAAAGAAACAAACAAAGAAAAACTCGTGAGGATATATGGGCTAACTTTTTTCTTTAGAATGATGATGGCAATTCATACTTAGCTAAAATCTGTACTCTTAGTTTTGTAATTCTCTTGGAAGTACCCCGTGAGCTTCTGAGACTGATTGTATTTCAGAGTTGGAGTACTGTTCTAGCCAACATCAGTTCTGTGGGTTCTCATGTAGTTTGCCAAATACTTGTATATTTGGTTAAAATAGTACCATAATTTGTAGATGTTGTTGTGGTTTAAATATTTGTAAGTGTTTGCTTACTTGTTTGGTGATGAACTTCAGGACACTTTGGAAAGGCCTGATATTTGAGAAAGTATGGCACTGCTCACATTTTCAAAATAGTTTTACCTGTGTTAGGGTCAAAATGTTATGGTCAAGATCTTCATATGGGCAAAGAGGAAACACACCTTTTCTTTCTTTTTTTTAAAGTTATATTTTGTATATATACACACACATTTACATGTATGTATATATGTATAGACATATGTATTTACATATAGGTATATGCATATATGTGTATATGTATATAAAGCCAAGAATTTATTGTTACTGTAATGGAGATCTTAACCGTCTATCTAATTCAAGAATCATCATTAGTCTAGATGTAACTCTTACAGTAAAACAAAAATATTAATGCAGGTAGATTGCTTACATACAGAAAAAGCCGCAATAACAGCAGTAACATAATTAAAATAGTAACGCACAAACTTCTTAGTTTCTACCCTTTTTCCTGGTGTTTTGCACACCCTTTCACTACACCCCTCTGGGTCCTAAGCTTGGTGATTTCATGCTTGTGTTGGTCATGAGTGGGGATGTTTCAGCAAGTTATGAGCATCTGGAGTCCTGTGCTGGGAAAAATGTGATGTTCATGTTGATGATTTCTTCCTCCTCTCTTCTTTCTTTCTTTCTTCCGCTGAGACACATCTTACATCTGAATTTACCATATATGGTGCCATTTGTGTATGTTAGATACTATTTCTGTGTTCTTGTTGTTACCCCTAAAGAAAATTTTGTCCAGCTCCAGGTGTGCAGTTTTTATAATTGACCATCACTGAGCTGTTCATGGCATGGGGTCTCCAGTGCCAAGCCTGGTCCCTATCTCTTATCATCGCATGCATGCACTCCTCTACGCCATATCCTGTGTCTCCCCTTCTCAAGACCTCTGCTTTTATAACAGGCCTGTATTTCTCTACACTATGTCATTGTGTTAGTCATAAATATCCCTTTCTACTGAAACAGCTGCTTGTTGCTGCTATCTATATAAACAGCTATTACACTACTTAACAGGAGTGACCTTGAATCAGTATGGATTTATATTTCACTAAGCATTAGTCAGGAAGTTATCATATAGTAGTGCTGGTTTATTTAGACAGCACACTTTTACTTAATGCAGTCTGCCAAATTTTAAAAGCATTTCCAGGATCAGCTCTTACTTCTTGAAATGTGTATTTGAACCAAATTCTCAAGAACAGGAAAATGGTCTTTACAATTTGTTCTTAATTTGCTACAACTTTTGACAGCTCTTTTCCAGATATGTTTGAGGGGATGGGGATACATACTTGTTTTCACTGTAGTGAAAGAAGTTTGGTTAAATCCAGTTAGAGGCAGTATTGGAGAGAGAGAGAGAGAGACATTCGGTGATTTAAGGACCTATTTGCTATAAATGTAGCTGAAAACCTGAAAATTATTAAGGATGGGAAGTATTTTTGCTTTCTGCTGGGGAATAATAACCTAATCCTATGTTTTTCTCAGTGCTAAAGGTAAAATAATAACAACAGTTGAGGCAAAATGTATGTTTCATTCAAGTATTTATTCTGGTTTTGTTCTCACGTCTTTCATTCTGCCAAATATTTCCACTTAGCAAAAGTGGAATTTAATTATGTGAGGCTGGGCCCAGGCATTAGGTCAGCTGGAGCATCTGTGCTCCCCATGAAGTCAATGCTGAAGTCAAAGATATTATGTGAGAGTGAGGAGGGGGTCATACAGAGGAGATTTCTCTCCACCGTGCCTCTGCGGCCTTGATCACCTGCTGTCATAAAAGAAAGCAAAATTTAATTTCTGAAGTTTAAGAGTGTGTGACCTGTATTCTGCCCTAGTTCCCCTGAAGACTTTTTTTTCTTTATTTTTCTATCTTGATTGTACCAGAGGGAGACATCTCCTTTGTTTTATAAGCTTTCTGTGTGGTCGGTATATTTTGAATTCAAACCTTTCTGAAAAGATAGCTTTGTTAACATGCCTTCAATGTTCTGATGCCTTTGGGAGATCTCTTGTAGTTCTTACTGTATGTAAATGGAACAACAGAAGCTTTTGCCAAAAGCTGTGAATCACACTGCTTTTGTTGGTATTATTTTCTTCTCTATAAATATAGAATAGAATAAATCCCGTTGGAAGGGACCTGCAACAATCATCTGGTCCAACTGCTGAGTCCAACTATATCAGGACAGTAACCTGGGATCAGATTTGTTAATGTGATAAGCTGGATTGAAAGTACACGGGAAAGCAGATCCAATATATGAAATAAAAGTCTGTTCACTTTTTGGCTTATATTCATATTGCCTACATTAAAAATGAATCCTACACTGAGTTGTTTGAATGTTTTTCTCAATCTCAAGTATTCAGAGAAGTTTAATTTTGAAAATCTGGTATAACTGCTTTTCAAAAAACCTCATCTTGATAAAGACTGATTAAAAATACAGATGGAAATTTTCTCTTTCAAATGTATTATAACCTAAACAGGCATAAGTGAGTGGTGCAGATAAGTTTACTGGAAAGAATGGTACTTACTGGCCTTTACACACAGTTGAATAGGATCTGTTTCTTAGAAGCAGGACAGTAGTGCAAAACCTACACATGGTGGAAACTCGTTCATGATGGCCTTTAGGTAAGAATGCCCAATTCCACCTGGGTTCCCTGTTTTCATTAAAGCAGACTTCAGGTTATCCATACTTCAAAGTGAAATAACCATAAGATCTTTGTAATAGTCTTCATTACAACATAACAGATAAAAGATGTTGTTTACTAACTTTCATTATTATTTCATTGACTTCATTGTACTAATCTTTTTTTATCTTTTCCCATTACACCTCTTTTTAAAATAATTATACATAATATAATAGTAACCAGTCTATACAGACCTGCAAGTACTGTGAAGATCAAATATATTGTGTTTGGGTTGTAGCTGCTTCACTGTGAAGAAAAACCTTATAAGTAATATGGATTCAACCTGATTAGATAATGTATGCCAAAGTTGGAATGGGGTTAAAATTAATGGAAAGAAGAGACCTTCAAAAAAACCAAAAACTTGCTAGTTACAGTTAAAATTAGATTTTGTACCACTTGCAAGGAGAGTGTCTGCCTCAGTATCATAAATTTTTTTTCATGTTTGCTCTTAGCTACTCAGAGTCCAGCCTTGAAATCTGTATCTCTACCTTCTGCAGAAACCACAGAGACTGTGATGGGTAATCACCAGATTATTTCCATGATCTTTTTTCCATTATCTTAGCATCACATAGATCTGCAAATGGTAATTTTAAGATCTGCTTTATAATCTTGGCTACCAACACTCACAGAGAGCTGCTCATTCACCATTCTTGTGCCTGTGTAACCAGCTGAAAAACATGTTTGTTACTGGCTTAAAAACTGCTTAAAGTTAGTGTTGTCTATCTCATCGTTAGCTTATTTCTTTTTGTATAGCTGCAGCTCTTACCCCAGAAAATTTAATAAGATAAAACTCCTTGCTGATAAGAATTCTTTTGGGCATGTGGAACTCAAATTTCAAGGCCAGAGGACTGTATTGCAAGCCATCATCTCCTGTTGTCATGACACACTTGTCTCACATCTCACTTTCAGGCCATTTGCCATCTTGCTTAGCTTTGCATTAGCATCATCTTGAATTGCACAGCCTTCATTAAGCTATTTGATGCTAATCCATTAAGTCACAGGTCTCTCAGCATTTTAAGCTCAGATTCTTTTTTCAGCTTTTGAGGAAACACAGCCTGTTTCTTCAGGATCCAAAACATCTGGTACCACAGAAGTGCAACCAACCAGATCTGGTAATGATTTATCATAAGATTAATCTTCTTGACAGTTAGGAATTTTCAGAGGAGACATAGTGCCTCTCATTAAATAGTTTGTTCAGTTTGACATAAATGAAGAATAACTGCAGGTATGAAAGTGCTGTATCAAATAGCAGATTTCTTTATGACATTTTATATGAAATATTGAACTAGTAGTTTGGAGGTTTTTCCATATTTGGCTACAGCATGTAGTTCTTAGCTTTAAAATTAAATCGGACTTACAGTAATTTAAATAGGCCTGTCCTCGCCTCAGTTTTGTAAGTGGAATATCCTGATTTGCTGAAGTACTCAGAGTCCTAAGAAATGAATGGAAACTGCAGAAGTTCCAACACCTTTTGAAAATGTAGCTCTTCTGTATAAACATAGACATACTTCCAAGTGTCCAGATTTCAAAACTGGCACTATAAAAACATGTCATTGAAGATTCAGACACTGGCTAGTTGGTCCTTAGAAAATTTCTATTATGTGTTTCTCTTATTTTATAGAGTTTGTAAGAGCTAGTTATTTACCTGGGGCCACTGACAGTTACCCAAAAGAAGAAAAAAAAATAGTAAGATGGGCGCCAGCTGGAAAGATTTCACTTCATTAGCATGCCAATAGTGGAATGCCTGATGCATACGTTTTTGGAAGAAATTAATTTTTGAAGGAAATCCAGTACTAAACGGGGAGGTTGATTGCAAGTGTCAGCCATTCACATGTCTGACAAAAGACAGGTTATATGTTTCATTTGGTACAGTTCGTGCTTTGTCATCCTTTTTCCTTCTCCAATTTCAGCACCAGGATGTCCTCCTTCTTGATCCTTGGAATTCTAGACAAAAATTCCATTCAGTTCCAGTTTGCTAATTTTTATTCATAATTTGTTCTCCTTTTTGGAGCGGCCTTGTATTTCTCCTTTTTAACTCTATAGTTCAACTTTTCTTGTGCAGTTCTACTAGCAATTTGGTCATTAGTTGCATTATGTGTCTGTGCATTAATGCATGTTTTTGGAAATTGTTTTAGAGTCATACTTAATTGGTTATTGTACATTTCAGAGTCTACCTTTCTGCGGAACATAATGTGTTAAATACTTCCTAGAAGTTTCTTCAGCTCATAAAAGAATATGATGCTGTTGCATGATGGTTCTTGTCACTTCAAAACAATGCAGCATGATTTTTGTTTTTATTTTCCAGCTTCACATGACTTCCTTCATGTAACTTCTACTCCCCAAACTTTTACAACTTCAGAAATACCAGACACTGGTAAATTATAGTAATATTACTTCAGAAGCATACCCTTTTGTTTGGTTGGTTGGTGCTGAAAAGTTTACTACTGCTTCCATGTTGATGATTTCTATATTTATTCCATAGTGTTTGCATTGGGTGTTGCCTTATGTGTTAGTTTTTCAAATCCTATAACAGCATCCTAATTCCTGGGATCAGGCACAGCACAGGTTTAAAGCAATACTGCAGCTAGCTTACAGAGCCTGAATAACGCAGTATCGATCAAATGGGTGTGTCAAGAAAATATTTAAAATTTGCAAGGCAGTTCCAGTCAAGTAAGATATACTTTTTAGTGATAAGATTGTTTTCTTTCTCTCTTTCTGTCTGTCTGGTTTTCCATGTCCATATACATTTTGCTGTGATTTTTTCCTATGTATTGTCTTAAAATAAGAAAGTAAACACATCTCAGGCCAGACCTTTCCAACTAAGCTATACTTTGGGTTACAGCTTTGGAGATAGGTTGTTGTTTTTCCTGTAGCCTTTGATATTTGAGGACGCTTAAGTTTTTTAAGCATTTCTTGAAGTATGTGCATAAGAGGTGACGGCAATGGGGAAGGGGTAGGAGGAGGTGGAGGGGAAAGGAAAGCAGTTCATTTCTCAAAACTTTATTACGTTCTCTGCTGTATAACCTATTGGTTCTTGGCATCCCAATACAGTTTTCAAAAGTTCGGTTTTGCTGCACTGTTCTATAAAGCATCCTACTCCCAGGCAATAATTTTAAATCAAGTTAGGTCATTCTGTTATATGGGATACCTGAGCCCAAATCTGACTGAAGGAAATTGGCTGAAATTGAGAAATTGCATAGAGCTAAGTGACTTAATGAAGTGGTACCAAGAGACTTTAATCTCCTGAAATCACAATTTTTCCTAAATTTTCTGAACAATTCTTAACTTCATGGAAAGATGCGGTATAAGTTGTAGAGCTGTTTTTTCAGGTGCTACTTAAGGCAAATGCATGTAAAACTATATATAGATTGCTTTTCAAACTCTTTGTGAACATTTACACACATAGGAAAACTAGAATAACATCTTCAGCTAAGTAGTTCGTGAGGGTATTTAAAATACTTAGAAAAAAGAAGGTTAATTTTGTAAGTAAAGAAATAATAATAAAAAATAATTCCTCTGCAGAGCAGTGGAAGGTAAAATTTCTGTCCCCCAAATCTTCCTTCTTAATTTATTTACATAAAATTATTTCTCAAGTGTATTTACATTTTTTTTTCCTGCAGCTAGAGATACTACTGAGTTGGAAATATCCATGCCCATAATTCCTACAGAACCTCAGTTGTTAGAAATGGCACTGGGTAAAATTGATAAGACGATTTTATTTAGTTGTAAAGATTTTCTTTTCATTTTTATCCTTGCTGCTATTTTTGGAAGCTTTGCATTGCTTTAGTTGTCACCATCCCAGTAATTCATACCACTTATTGCTGCCATTAACTAGATTCTCATCTGCACTCATCATTCATCTTTGTAGATGGAGGATCAGGGACATAGAGGTGGGTTCCATTTAGTTGGTTGGGTTTGGTTTTCTCATTATTGAGGTTCCCAGCTGTAGACCTGCCTTTCTCAGTTTTGGGTTTTTTTCCTGTGCTGAGAGAACTTATCTGTGAGAGGGAATTGAGCACTTAACATATATTTCTGTTAAATGTTTCTGTGAAAAGGCTGTTTTGGCTAGCTGTATGTTGGCTGGCCCACTGACTGTTTTCTGGATCAGAAGGTGTTCTCTTACTACCTGCAATTCTTAATGCTAAGATTATTAAGTAGTAATAAGAATTCTCATTAGTATGAATAATTAGGTCACGTGGTTTCCACATTGACTTCCACACCAGCCTAACACTTCATGAGACACATGCCTAGCTGATTTGCAAGCAATCTTCCCTGTGCTTCCATTTTAACAATGCAACATTTGTCTGCTGAGTCCTGTGCTATCCATAGTAGCTCTGAGGTAATTAAGCCTTTTAACACAAGATTATCTTTTCGGATTTAGGTGAAACAAAGCCTCTTTCTTCAAGATCCACAACATCTGGCATGCCAGAAATGCCACCAATCTCAGCTGGTAATGATATCTCTCTTCATTGTAGTTCTGACATCTAGGCAGCCTCTCAAAAGACACAGCAACGCTTTGCTAAATGGAAGGTTCATTCTGACTTGCTCTGTATAAAAGTGTAACTGGAGAGAGAGAGAAACCAGTTGTATCTGCTGCAATGTTTGAGAAATTTGGAATGAAATGTTGGAATGATAAGATTAATTTTTCTTATGTTTGTAAATTATTAGCTAGATTGTCCTGTGGGGTTGTCATCCATTTTTTTGTGAAATGGAGGCCTGTTATTTGCAATGGTTAAGTAAGTGCTAACATGTCAAATTTGGTCCTTTTGTACGTTGGATGTAAAAGCTGCTCCATGGTGGAAAAATTTTAGCTGCTGTTCTTAAGAACACCCGGTGAGTTTTTAACCATGGGAGAATGTCAGTTACTGATTTGGTTAGTGAGACATTGAACGTTGCTAGAAAAGGTTCACATAAAAGGGACTTGAACAGAAGGGTTTCAATTTCCAAAGGCTGGGAATATAAAAAAATCTCAGAGAAATAACTAGGCACCGTTTCCTTATTACCACCAACTTCTTCATATTTATGCATGTTTGAAAACTGTCACCAACAGTCTTGTCTTCCTTACATCTGGAGTCAAGCCCACAGTGTAGCAAAGACGCACAGTGCAAATGACTACACATATACTAGATTTTACACTGGTTTATGTATTAGGTTGTGCATTTTCTCTGTGCAAAATTAGGATAAGAGAGTATGAGGAAGTCACTTAGTGAAGTTATTTGTTTGTCAGAGTACCATGGGATGATGGACTGTACAAGTGTAAGTGGTTGAAAGATGTGCTAAAATTCTGCAGAAAAATTTCCTTTGGTCACTTGTTTGCAGGCATTTCTCTACAGAGTCACAGCACTTTATTAGTGCCAGGGACTGAGATTTCTGACCCATAGAATGAAGGATTTGGTTGATTCTAGGGAAAAGTGAGATCAGATCTTGAATTCTGACTCCAAAGCTGGGTCTCCTGGCTCCCATGTTCAGTCTGCGATGACTGTTGGCATCTTTCAAAGAAATGTAAGGAATGCTTTGATGAAGTAGTCATTTAGTCATTATTCTGCTGATGGAGAGCCATTCAGCTACTGAGTTTCTAGGAGTATTGTGTTAGTTTCATCATGGCACAATGGTTAACTGCTGATTTGGTCACTGAGTCACAAGATACTGCCAGGAAAAGGCATGTGTTGCCCTAAATACGGACATTTGGGGTGCTGTGAACCGGTGCTGCTTGTACTGCTGTGGCAAGACTGTGTGGATATCTCAAGATCATTTCCGTGTCTGATTGTAGCAAGCCAGAAACCGGACCTGGAATCCACCTCGTCTGCTTCACTGGAAACGACAAGGACTGTGATGGGTAAATAGCCAGTGATTCCCTTCCTATGTCGATTACTTTGGCAATGCGATGAGCCTGTTCAGATGTTCCGATGTCCTGAAAAGTGGGTCCATGATGCGGTTGGTCCTTTAGGGCTCCTTATTAGAAATCGCTCCATTTGTAAGCTTTCTGCTGCCTTTTTTGGGGTTCCACTTCTAGGTTTACTCTGTTACCCTGGGCTACCAAAGCCACTTGAAAGATAGCATCGTGCTACTACGGGGAGTGATGCTGTGACATGGAAGCCTGCCCCAAGCAGGGCCACGTCTCTTTGTTTATAGCTGTGTCTTGATACCACCCATGCGACAACAGCCTGTCTGAGGACCTCAAGGTGGTTTTTGTGTTTGATCTTAGCTACTCGAAGACCAAGGCTGAAGTCCACCACACCTTCTTCCCTGGCAACCCAGCAAACCATGATGGGTAACTAGCAAACCCCCTTCTTCTTCCGTTTTCCCCTTTCTCTCCTGCTCCCCATCACGCCTCCCACCCCAAACCACCTGGCATCCTTGTCATCTTCCATGGAGAGTACAAAGACTTGTTGGTGCAGCTTGGCTTGCCGAAGCATTCGCCACACTTGTCCTGCGATTCTGTTGTTTGATCCCACGCTTTTTCCATTGCTGACAAGCATTTTCTGCGGTGACTGAGTGACAGCTTGCGGAGAGAACATATTATCGCACCTTGCCTTCAGCTGCCATTCCCCTGCTTCTTTGTGTTTTGGTAGCGAGTCTTGCTTTCTCTGACGCATTCAAGTATGACAGCGTTCTTAGGAGGCAAATTCCACCTGGGCTGGCACAAGAGGACAGCACTGCAGTTCAGCTGCCCACCAGGGTTTCCTGGTCCAAAGGTGCAGCTATTGGTTGCTTCACCACTGACTTTCAAGGCAGCCGGTTGTCATCTGCCCACACCTTGACATTGCCATCACCTGGAAGTGGGAGTGCTCTGCTTTACTGCTGCTTTTGAGGTCACATTAGGGTTTTAAGAACGATGCCTCTTCTCAGCTTTCGGTGAACCACGGCATGTTTCTTCAAGGTTCAAAACACCGGCAGCCTTTGGCATCTGGCCGTGCTGCCAACCTAATTTGGTAATGATATTTCTTGCAGATCTGGTAACAATGCAAGACGGGAATTGTCCCAAGAGATATGGTTGTGCTTTTAGCTGAACTGTTACTTCTCTGGGCCTACGTTGGGGAGAAGCATAAATGTAGAGACGAAACGGCCGTACATGAAAAGCTGTATTTGCTTAAGGCATTGGATATGGCACTTGGTGACAATGAGTGGAGATGCTCATGGAGGTAGCTTTTTTCACATTGGCAGATGTACAAGACCAGTCCTGTGGCTTGGCAGTATTTTTTGGCCCCTGAGGTACCAAAGCAATACATGAGCAGGCTGGTAAGCCTACAGACCTGAAGTCGAGTGCAAGTTAAATGTGTAATGAACCATATTAAGTGTCTTGCAATGTTATTGTGGCACTTTTGTCTGTAGCAGTCTTGCTTTCATATCAGCTGAGTTATGTCATGCACTTCAGGGTATTTTCCAGGGAAGTTACATTTCTTGCTTTGCATCACTTAAAGGACTTTTCTTAGCTTTCTCGTTTTTTACAGTGGAGAAGTCAGATACTTGTAATTATAACAAAACATATAAATTTGGCTGGGCTATGGATATTTCCTTCTCTTTCCCTGTCTGTTGATGTTATCTGGATCACTTTTTACATTCTTTTATTTTTGCCAAATTTTTTAACTGGATTTGTTTCAGTATCATCATCTTGTAAATTTACTTTCTCTTTGCCTCCCTTTGCCCAGTGTTCTTGAGCTTTTTCAGTCTTACATTCCTACTAATCTCATGGGAATTGTTTTCCATTCTACTTGTGACGTTCCATTTCATTTTTTGCGTTATATTTATGTGTTTTTACTCATCTTTGCATATTAACCTCTTTCTTTTTAAAATCTTGCTTATTTTGCAGAATATGTTTTTATGTTTCTTCAGTTCCTTATTGTTCGGACACTAAACCATCGAGTCCATGGTTGCAGATGATGCCATGGTGTGATGGTTCATGTATCTTTTAAATAATAAGCCACAATTTTTTTTTCAGCCTTACATGACTTTCTTCATGTTACTTCCACTCCCCAAACATCTACATCTGCAAAAATGTCAGAGCGAGAGACTGGTAAATGGCATTTGTTTTCTTTCCAATCCTTGATCTTTCTTGATATTTAAGTAGTACTATTCCAATGTTTGTTATTTGTCCTGGCTTTTTAATGTTGCCTGCAATGGTCTTTCATTTGTTCATTAAGGCTTCATGTTATTTGTAATAATTGCCAGTGTCTAGCAGTTCTAGCCTCAAATAAGGGATCCTGATATGATCTGGCTATTTCAGGATAGTATCGTATTACTGAAGGATTCTGACGGGGGAGAGTGGGGCAGAATTTAGCAGATGAGAGGAAATTGTCAAGCTTTGATGAATTTGGGTTGTCAGTATAACAATTATCCTTCGGGGAGGGAATGTTTTGTCTTTAGCTAGTAGGCACTTTTTAAAGAGATTTGTTGGTTGAACATTTGTTTCCTTTTACAACTTTTTAAAGTAGTCTTTAATATTCAAAAGACTGCTGCGCTACAGCATTTTAATATTAAAAATTATTTTTACAGTTATTTCTGCTAATAATTTATTATTTCTCCCCGTGTATTTATGGAGAACATAGGTTTTTTAGGCAGAATATATGCATTTGTATTTGAGCATGAGATTTTTCCCAGAATGTGGTCATAAAAAAAAAGTAGAGTGTTGCTATGAGGTTCTCAGCTGTGTTTTCTGTTCATGCTAGGATGATTTAAGCAAGCGATATTTTATTACATCATTATATCAAACATCATTATCTTTCTGGGGACCAACTTAAAATCACTTGGCTTGATTCTGCAATATACTATGCTGAGACAACAAAGCAAGCATATATAAAGCTGGCTTCTGAGTGAAAAATTAGTTGAAGCAACTTCTTCATTTCCTCGTGATGTGTTTGCAAGTGGTGTTCAGTACTGTAAGGGCAATGAGCATTAATCTTTTTGAATGCACTTACAGAAGTGCTATACAATGCTTGTGTGTCAGATGCATGTCTTATGACCTGATTGAAATACCTTTATAGAATTGTTGAACACGCACAGGTTGTATGGAAACATAGGACTGTGGATGCTCTACATTTACTAAACGTACAGACACAATATTAGTACTCTCAGGAAGGATTTGGTCCTTAATTTTAAGCGCACAGGTTCAAAAGTGCTGGGTGGTATAAACTGTAAAATACTTCGAGAATAGTAAGGCTGTGTTTCTCTGGTCAGGATGTTTAAAGTAGAATATAAATCTCAAATAATGTAAAATTAATTCAGGCCTGGGTTTTCCACTCATTTGCACTTTTGTACTCTTATTTTGTTGGTGTAGAATTAGTAGAACAGGTGGCTGAATTGCTCTGAAATCAGTTGAGTTAGTTATCCACTGTGTGCAGGGATGAGTAGCTGCCCAAAGTACAAAGCAGTGGTGATTCAGACCTTGAAGTCTTCAGTGTAAAACAGCTGTATATATTTTTTTTAAGTCCTTTCAAGTTATACACTCCAGCTCAGTGTTGATGATTTTTCATTTTAGTAATTCTAAAACTTACTAAATGGACACCTCCTTACATTTGTGGCTGTATTGGTTAAGTACAACTTAGTAAACACAGTTACAGAAAAAGTGAATTTGTTAGCAATGTATTTGTGAGAGGCAATGTGATCTAAAATCCTAACACACGAAAATGACATATTTCTCTATTACAATAACTATTCAAGTGCCTTTCAAACCTGTTACATCTGACAACAGTGAAGTGGAATTGGGTAAATGATCATCAACGTTTTTTGTCATCTGGAGATTAGCTTGTTACAACACACATACACTATCTATGTTTTCCCTAGTGTTACTTGTTAAATTTTAGCCCGTGTTCTTTTAGTTTCTCATCACAGATAAATTTAGAAAAGTGTTAGCTTTTATCTGTTACAGAATTCGGACTGAACGGAAACATGATGCAGCTGTGTTAATACTCCATGGGTGGTACTGACAGTTATCCTGCCTCTGTGTGAATGCAGTATTTTTTTAATGTTGAGAATTCTATTTTATCCAAGGTCATTTCAATCAAATTAAACTATCTTCATTAGATGGAAAACTTTTAGCAGCTAGTCAAGTATGGCTTTACTGCTTTCTGCAGCATGTTCTCTCAGAAGTACCACAGCATTCTCTCTTGATGCAAAGAATCGGGCTACTTAGATTTCTTATTACTTGTCCTTTGACTTTAATCAGTCATGAGTGTTCTTAACATCAAGAGCATCTACTCTTCAGTTTTTCATATACCACTGCCCATAGAAATAGACCATGTTTCTTTCATGCTGGCTGCACAATTTTTCTAACAGAAATGATGGTCTTAGTGACCACCTGATAGAATCTGATTTTTTTGCATTTGTGTTTTCAGTAAAATATTGTCATAAAAACATAAAGATGCTTTTAAGCCATTTTCCACTGGAGGATGGTCTTTCTCAGTAATCCTGTTTATATCAAAGTAACTTTGTGGCAGTTGCAGGGAAAATCCAATCCCTGGGCGAAATATGAATTTGCTGGTATGTTCAGGAAAGTGTTTTGATACCACCTGGGTGAAGACTATCTGCCTCAGTATCTCAAGACTTTTTCTGTTTTGTTAGCTGTTTTGTTAGCTTCCCAGAGACCAGCTTTGATCAACATCTCTTTCTTACCTGGTAACCAGATGTGTAGCAATAGGTAAATAGCACATACTTGCATTATAGTTTCCACTTTCTCATCACTGCCCTGGACTGTAGCAAGACCAGAAGTCATTATCTGTAAACAAAATGTGTCTCTCGGGTTTCTTGTGCAATATTTCATGTCAACTATTTCTTTTTATTGGCAAGTAGAAAGCATTCTGCTCAGAGTGAATAACTGAGGAACATACTCTTATATTACTGTAAGCAATTTTATGTAGGTTTAGTTCTCATTTGAAATTTACTTTACCTAAGCTCTTTGAAAGGATACAAATTCTGTGTCTTGGAAATGTAATAGGTATGAGAATACCACTCTGATCGAACTCATGTTGTATCCATACCATAGGAGACATCAGCTTGGTTGTTCTGTCAGTCATCCTACAGCTGACTCTCAGGCCATTTACTGTCTTGATTTTTATTTGTATCATTGTTTCCTTTTACAGAACAGCTTCTGCCAGCTAGGTAATGTGGTATTTTAGTGGCTTTGATGCCACTGCAATTTTTAAAACTCAGATTCTCTTTTCAGCTTCTGATGAAACACAGCCTATTTCTTCAAGATCCACAATGTTTGCCATTCCAGAAATGCCATCAACAAAATCTGGTAATGACATTTCTTGAAAATTTTGTTAGTGTTAGGAATTCTCACAAGAAATGTCCTTACTCTTTTGGTTGTATTGGTAATTTACATTTCTTTACCTTGGGGTTAATATTATTGCAGGAAGAAGGTGGTACATTGCTGCATTTGGGATAACAATGTTGAAATAATAGGCTTTTAGGATTATCATGACACAGAATAGTGGAGTATGACAGTTATATGTTAGTTTTTTGGTAATTTCATATTACACACAAATTATAATTTTTCTGGAAGTTTTAAGGATAGAGATGACTCAGATTATCATTGTTTATTTGTACTTTGATTGAAAATTAATTTACTCATACTATAATTACTGATTTACATCAATATTGATCCCTGCCCCAATTCAGCTGTCCTGATTTTGAAAAAGTGCCATATCAACAGATTTCCTGAAATCAGTATAACTACCAGCAACCACCAGTGACAGTTATTCTAAATAAATAAATAAATAACAGTACTTTTGTCACCCATAATACTCTATTTGTGCAGTGTGATTTCCCTAAAATATCTTTTGCTTCAAAATTACAATTACAGAAATTTTTATTGTGATAAAGGGTGATTTGACAGGTTCAAGCTGAACGTGGTATTTGTTTGGTTTGGTATTTTTACAGTAACTCTTCAAATAGCTTTGCAACCTGTTATATTTGACTCAAGTAAAGTGGAACTGGGTAAATTATTATTATGTTTTCTTAATGTCTAATATGATAATTTCTCAGACAAGCACCAATATATTTTCTTTTACTGGCTTCTGGTTGTGAAAACTTACTCTTCAGCCTCTTTTATTTTATTTTAGGAGAAATTCTAAAGCCTCTCAACAGTTTATGTTTTACAGAACACATATAGGGTGGTTAGGTTAATATTCACAATTCTGACAATTTTCCTGTCTCTGTGAATGCAATGGTTTGTTTCTTCCTAAAGCTGAAAATTTTGTAGAACTTCGTGCTATTTCAAGTTGTTTGCTCTGTGAATGTTCATTTGATGGCATTTTTTTCAGCATCTGGCATACTGGATGCCCCTTCCAACCTCAATTATGCTGTGTTTCACTGATTTTGTGATACTGCTTTAGGTTGATACCACATGCTTTTGTTATGCAGTGAACCAATCCCACATGACTTTTAAAAATGCAGGCTAGCTAGATTTAATGTGTATCCCACATTGCATCAGGTGTGTTTATAAACTAAATGATAAAGTTTCTAGTTTAGTAGTAAGCTTTTGTGTGCAGACAAAACAATGTTTCGTGTAACTTAGCTATTAATTTATTTTGTGCCTAAAAAGATCATCTAGAGGCTTTTTTCCATGCTGGATGTATACGTTTTCCAACTTGTGTGCATAAAGTGATGTCTTTAGGTTGAATTAAGCCCTGATTCATAACTTTATGCCTAATTTCTAATGTGAAGGCATGCTGTATCAAAATAGCATTAGGCATTTGCAGCTCCTTATTTAAAAAATTTATCTCGAGCATCCAAACTAAAGTGTAGGGAAGAAGGGATTTGCTGTCAGCTGTTGCTATTGGCTAGAATTTTAAAATCAGATGCAGACAGCTGGCCTTGTAGTAAATGTCTCAAAATTAGAAGTTATGTATTAAAAAAAAAAAACACAACACAAGACAAAGAACAGAGTAGGCTACCGCAAATATCAATTAGAAGTGTGTATACAAGAAATCTAAAATAAATTTAGACCTTTCGGACCTGCTAATAAAGGGCCAAAGATCACCTTATCTAAAGACTGGTCTCACTCATTGTTTAAGATTGTTTTTGTATTTGATCTTAGCTACCCAGGGACCAGGCCTGAAATTCACATCTCATCCCTCCGTGGAAACCAGAGGGAGCATGTTGGGTAAATAGCATATAATTCCATTAGCTTTTCCATCCCTTGTCTTCACTTCCATTGCCTGTGGACAGTGCCAAGATTCATTCAGACACATTGCTTTGAAGACTACTTGATGCTAGGCTTTTTTTTTTTTCCCTCTTTTTCCCTCCCCTCAACTCAACCATTTCTCTATAATCAAAGCTGAAAAATAATTTATCACACTAACTAAATAACAGTCTACAAAAAGACCCCTGCTAGCATATATTGCCTTTAATTTTCTTCTGGTAGTTGCAAATTGCTTTCAAAGAATAAGTACTTTAAAAAAGAGGCCAGTGAGAAGAATTCTGCCTAGCATGAGATACCAGAATCGACCCTACTTTATTTCACACCAGCTTCAGTGTTTATGTAAAACCTCATTTCACAGCTGATCTTTAAAGCTGCTGCCATCTTGCTTGATCTCATATCAGTGTTGTCTTGAACTGCCCAACAGCTGCTGTCCAAATACTGTGGCTTTGAAGTCACTTCTCATTTTAACTCCAGATTTTCTTTCAGCTTTTGATGAAAAGCAGCACATTTCTTCAAGACCTGAAACATCTGGCATCCAAGAAATGCCGTCAGCTGTACTTGGTAATGTTTGAAAACGTGATTTTAAATAGAAATTTTCACAGAGATTTCATCATACTTTTGGTATATTGTTGGTTAAGTTTCATGTGAATCAGAATAACTACAGAACGGTCATAATTAATTTGCTCTCTCAAATACCAGGCTAAATTAGGAAATTTTGTATGATGCTTTAAAACAGTAAATACTCTAAATTCCTAATATATTTACAAGTCTGTATTGCTGTGCTTGGTGATAATAGGCTTTGGCACGTCTTGTTACATATAGTAGCTTTCTCTTTTTAAGTTGCAAATACTGCAGATAGGTAAGAGTGAAAATTAATATAAGCTTGTTTAAATCACTGAATAAAACTATTCTAATGGTTGAAAGTGTTGAGTAAGTCCCACAGATATAACAGGATCAATAGCAATGAATATGTAGGCTTCAGAATAGTGGGGAATGGACCCTTAAGTCCTTTCATTTGAATATATTTAAAGCAGTTATCCTAGTTAGACATTTTGCTGCCAGTAAGTGAGACAGCATAGGTCCAAGGCTAACAGAAATAAAAGCATGCTTATCACATATATTGCTGTATCGCCTGAGTACAACTTTTTAAACTAAACTGCACAACATTGTAATTAAAGAAAATATTTGCAACAAATTGATTTTGAGCTGGTGTGTCTATGGTAGATGTGATGCTTTCAAACACCCTTGAAACCTGTTATACCAGACCCCGGTAAATTTAAACTGGTTGAAGTATGGTATTTTCTTGACATTTAAATTGCTCACACTTATTAATATATAATAATCTAAAGTATATAGTTTTCCTGTTCTTCCTTGCCATTTATTCTTTAGGATTCTTCTACTTCCTGTGTTCAGAAAATAAACTAAAACTTACCAATGCCTTACAAAATGACACTGAACAAATGCAGTTCTATCAATGCTCAAGGTTCTGCTTGTTTTACTGTCCCTGCATGAAGAAATATTTCATTTCCTTTCAATAATGACAATTCCATCCAAAATCTATTTGCCAGAATCTGTTGCCAGAACTCCCTTGCAGTAAAAAGTGGACTAAATGGATATTTGACAGGAAACTTCTAATAACTGTCCAATTGCCTGTAATCGCAGGTTAATGGCAAAGCTTGTAACTAAACATTCTTAAAATCAAGAAATGGAGATGAGTTAAGTTTTATGCATTTATTTTTCAGAGGTATTAATCAGTCTTTATCATTAATGCATCTTCCATACTGACCAATAACTTATGATCAAGTGCCTTAACAAAAAGTTTCAGTAATGGTTTTCTGCATATTGATATAACAGCACATCCGAGTTCAATTCTTTATTCTGCATGCTTTGCCTATAAAGAAAGTTATACTGCACTCTTTTCAAACCAGAGGGATCGATTTCCCAACACTCACAATGTTTGGGAGAATGGAGAAAATCATGTCTGATCTAGTCTGGAATTCATAAACATTTCCATGCAAAGATAATTCCCAGATTTGGAGGAGAGTTAAAAACGTGATTAAATATGATAATAACATTTAATTAACATATTCTAGGCATAGGTTTGGTATAAGATGAGAACCATTAGCATGTACAGTTGCTTGTATTTAAAGGACTTCCTTGGAATAACCTAAGGAATTCTGATTTTTAGTTTTGCGTTGGGGAGGGGAGGAAGACAGAGAGAAGAGAGTGAATAGAAGGATCTTTCAACTAAAGGAAGGCGAGGAAGTCCAGCCACATGATGAAGACTGCAGTGAAATACTTGCTTACATGTTATTTCCTCTGGAGTGGCTCTCTTAGTCACCTTAATGATCTCTCTTAAAAACCTGTTGCTTAGTTGGTCACTTGTTTATTAGTTGTTTTTAGCAAATGTTTACTTGCCGAGGTTCTTCAAGCCTGCTTGAACTCTTCCTCATTTCTCAAAGACTGATTAATGATTTCACATTTATTGTGCTCTATGGAGCTACACAACCCAAAAACCTAATGTGGTTATTCAGGTAATGAACAATACTGACTTACTTTCAATCTAGACTACTTTTTTTTCCTTTAAAGCCACATTGTTATCACTTGTGCAGAGACTGCCTATTTCAAGATGACTTTCATATTTGATTTAACTACATAGGGACTAGTCCTCAAGTCTACTTCTCATCCTTTTTGGAAACCAGACAAAGAGTGATTGGTAAGCAATATGGGATTCCATTTTAGTTTCCATCACATTGCCACTTGCTTCCTTTCTTCTGCTGTGAACACCTTCAGACATGTTTGCTTTTAAGTCTAAACGGCAAGCCTGTTAAAGAACTCTTTTGTGTCAATCACTTCTTGATCAGCAGCTAGAAAGCACTTTTGGTACAAAGTGCTAAAGGACCGGTCTTTTACACCAACTTGTAACAATTTCCTTTTTCTGTTGGTGCAAATTAAATTCCAGAAAGTGTAAAAGAAGAAGTGTCTTAGGAGTTCTGTCTAGCATCAGATATTGGATCCTGTTGCCACCATATTGGGCTGCATATTTTTCCCTTTATTCACATAATACAGAGAGGACTTGTAAGTATTCAATGTCTTGCTTGTGTTTGCAGTTACATCATCTTGAACAGCACAACTTGTGCTGGGCAGTGTGTTGTGCTATCCCAGCAACAGTGAAATTCCTCAGCATTTTAAATCCAGATTTTCTTTTCAGCTCTTAATGAAACACAGATAGTTTCACAATTCATGTCTAAAGCATCTGGAGTCTCGGAAATACCATCAATCCAACCTGATAATGACATTTCTTGCAAACTGAGTGTTCTTGACTTGGAGGAATTATCAGAAGAGTTCCCAGTGTGCTTTTGGTGAAATGTTCGTTTAATTTTCCTTACTTTGGGGATAAGGATTTATCTTTGCAAGATAAAAATTCTGCATCAGGTACTACTTTCATTTAAGGCAATGTATATAATGTTTACAATGCTGGATTATGATTTTTTTTTTTAATTCTTAGTTCACTTTTGCAATACTAATTGGTACTATTACCCATCATTGCCGTTGACCAACTATGTATTACTTAATATAGTAGAATTTTACAGTCTAACGTCCTCGGTACTTCTGTGCCTGTGAAATACTGTGAGGTTGGTAATCAGACTTTGACTTCTCCATTATATGCAGAGTTTCCTGATACAGATAACTACTGTATTGCTTGAAGGTATACTGCTTTTTATTTTATATTTACTTTGTTATTACTATAGTGAATTTTTGTGGTTATTGGTATTTGAGACATCTTCCTGATCAGTTACAATGTTGCGGGGGGTGTGTGTGATCTGTGTAGGGAATTCTCTTTGTAGATTTACTTTCTATTGACTGTTCGTGTTCACTTGTCTTTTTAGAACAGTTAAAAAGTTGTTCAAGTTGAAAATACTGCCATTGTGTAGAATATTCAAGTATATTTCTCATGAAAGAGGACTCTTAAGCTACGTTGTAGTGACAAAATTCTTATTAGGGAGATGAAAGATAGATAGCACAAAGGACATTGCAAACCCAAGTTCATTTTTTTTTAAATAGTTCAAGACTTGGCAGTCCAAATATGCCTAGGAGAAAAAAGAAATAAATGTTTATTTGGGGAGATGAAAGGTTTGTCGGCCTTCTGCATGTATCCTAAAGAATCAAGCCAGTTTCTTTAATATTTTTCTTCCTCTATAGGACAAATTTAATGCTGAACACAGGAACCCTCCTTTTCTTCTTTTGGTATACTCTGAACCTTGTCTTCTACTGCAGACCCCTATAGATATTTCCAAATGTTCTATAGTATTCCCCTGTACGCTGACAAGTAGGTACTCTGTTTTATATTTGCCATCCTAACTGCTGTGTTTATCAGTTCTTCCACTGAATGCTAGTAAAGATGAAAACATTGGCTAGGTAATTCAGAAAACATATTTGTGGAGCTCTTGTTATTCTCATTTTCAGCAAACAAAATGAAGATGGAGAGGACAGTAAATGGCCGAGAGCCACAGAGAATCATGTAGTCAAATGGATCATTGAAAGGGAGAAATTTCTGAAACTCTTTCAATCTATTCCCCTGTCAATCAAGTCTACAAACTTTTATTGATTTTCGAAGGATTTTGTTCGCTTGGACTGGAGGAGTCTAACAGAGTTCTTTCAGAACAAGAATTCCATGTTTGAAATTTTCTCTTTGTTGGTCCATCAAATTTGTGCTCTTCCACTTTTCCTATAATGTGTTCTTGCAAGTGTGATGGCAGTTTCAAAATTTTGATTCCATTTTCTGAGGTAACTACTCAGACCTATCTTGTGCTTGTGTTAAGAATTTGCTCTACGCTTTTATCAGAAACTCTCTTCTCTTTTTTTTTCAATAATATATTCTTACACAAGTAAAGGGATTTTTATCATGATCTTTGCATTTCACTGTTGTCATTTGCATATCTGCTCACTAATTTCTGGAAAACAAATGTGACTCGTCTTTTAGCTCATGCTGGTCTAACAGTGTGCTTATGAGATTCTGTCTGTTCGAAGTACTTCATACCTCTTCAGGATGAAAACCTGCTCCTGTAAATTAAGCAGATGCTGTTCCATTAGAGATTCTTGCAGATTTTGGTTAAGAAAGCAAACGTTATTTTTCTTCTAATAATTGGCTCAACTCTTGATAGAAATCCTTATTAAGTTCACCTGTATGCATTTTTCTGCAGAAAAGCAGTTTCCTTTTTTTCCAGGCATATATCTTTTTAGCCCCAAAGTTCAGATTTTTAAGGGTGGTGAAGAATATCGTAATTAGAGCTAGTTAATTGTTATTCAGATTAAATATAAGGTGGTCATTTCCAAAACTTGACAGTATCTTTGATGCGGGCTGAAGTTCTGGCTACATATTCGTTGACTAGTTCTCAATTTATAGTTTGAAAATATTTATTTGATGCTAGAAAACGGATTTGGGGATCTGTCATTTATTGCGATTAAAAAGCAGTTCTGGAACATCATGACTGCCATTATTATCTACTAGGAGCAGTGTTCAGCCCGTGGCTGGGGTTTTTTGGTAATACAGAGTGACAAAAAATTGATGTATGAATTATTTGGTAGGAAAAGTATACCTGAGAAACCACAGTTTAAATACTGATTTATTTAGATGTGATTAAAGTGATGCCTTCATACGCGTAGAGAGACTGCCATAACATCTCAAGATAGTTTCCATCTCTAATCTTAGTTCTCCCAAGACCAGTCGTGGAGCCCACATCTTTTCCTTCACTGGAAACCACGAAGACAGTGATGGGTAAACAGTGATTCCATCATAATTTCTATCATTTTGGCAATAATTAAATATGAAAAACATTCTTTTATAATTTAGTGAAAACCTTTTGATTTTTTTTCCTGTTAGTGGCAATGCCAAACATGTCAGTGAGATGGTCAGTCATTTATATAAAAAATATAATAAGGAGATACTTAATTGTTAAGCTTCTCAATCCCTCTTCATAATTTTCTGCTCTATAAGCCTAGTTCACTAAAAGGTTAACTGTTTGTATTCTACATTAACTCAGCTAGGTCACCCTGATTTAAAAATGGAATAATACTGCAATGAATGCAAATATTTATGTAAGAAAGCTGAATGTAATATGGGCTTCATTAATTTAAAACTCTGTACTGACACTGCTTTGAAAAAAACTGTTCATCTGTAATATCTGAAGGCAGTTTTCTGGTTTAATCTTAGTTACTCAGAGACCAAAGCTGAAATCTTCTACTCCTTACCTTGCAAGCCAAGGAACAGTGGAGGGTAAATATATCATCTTCATTTTTTCTTTTCCCCTGCCATCACCTGACATAATTTTCATCTGCTTTGAGCAATATCTAGGTTTGTTAATGCACTTTGGCTTGCAAAAACACTTGCCATGATGTGATTCTGATGTTTGAACCTATACTTTTTTCCATCACTTGAAAAATCACTTTTTGCAGGGAGAGCTGGCAAAAAGAATTTGTCACACAATGCCTGTGTGTCTGTAGATGCAGTTTTTATTTTGAAAAATCTTTCTAGAATGAAATATTCCAATATGGCAGAAACATAATTTTACTTCTTCTTAGTCTTGCTATTGATGTGGTATAGCTGTCTCATAGATTCCTTACAGGTCATCAGTTATTTTTTCATCTTTCGTTTCACTAACTTGAGCACTGAAGTTCAAGCTTGATTGATAGGCATGTTACTCACTGGCTTAGAGACTAACCTAAAGGAAGAATGGGAATTTTCAGATGCCATGGGGAATGGTGAGGCCTTTCCTGGGAATGGTGAGGCCTTATATAGTCTGTTCTTTGTAAAAATAGTAATAATAATAGTGACAACAACAGTAAGAAAATACATTTTGCAAAAAGTATTGAACTTCTAACGAGACTTGGAGTTATGACTGAATATTGATAGGATAATGTGCAGTTTATTCTTTCACGTTGGAATAAGGAAGTATTTAGTATTTGTAGTTGCTTGCGTTTGGGAGGTACGTACCACATGTCATCTTGAATTCTGATACAAAGTCTCCTGGCTCCCATGTTCAGTCTGCGATGACTGTTGGCATCTTTCAAAGAAATGTAAGGAATGCTTTGATGAAGTAGTCATTTAGTCATTATTCTGCTGATGGAGAGCCATTCAGCTACTGAGTTTCTAGGAGTATTGTGTTAGTTTCATCATGGCACAATGGTTAACTGCTGATTTGGTCACTGAGTCACAAGATACTGCCAGGAAAAGGCATGTGTTGCCCTAAATACGGACATTTGGGGTGCTGTGAACCGGTGCTGCTTGTACTGCTGTGGCAAGACTGTGTGGATATCTCAAGATCATTTCCGTGTCTGATTGTAGCAAGCCAGAAACCGGACCTGGAATCCACCTCGTCTGCTTCACTGGAAACGACAAGGACTGTGATGGGTAAATAGCCAGTGATTCCCTTCCTATGTCGATTACTTTGGCAATGCGATGAGCCTGTTCAGATGTTCCGATGTCCTGAAAAGTGGGTCCATGATGCGGTTGGTCCTTTAGGGCTCCTTATTAGAAATCGCTCCATTTGTAAGCTTTCTGCTGCCTTTTTTGGGGTTCCACTTCTAGGTTTACTCTGTTACCCTGGGCTACCAAAGCCACTTGAAAGATAGCATCGTGCTACTACGGGGAGTGATGCTGTGACATGGAAGCCTGCCCCAAGCAGGGCCACGTCTCTTTGTTTATAGCTGTGTCTTGATACCACCCATGCGACAACAGCCTGTCTGAGGACCTCAAGGTGGTTTTTGTGTTTGATCTTAGCTACTCGAAGACCAAGGCTGAAGTCCACCACACCTTCTTCCCTGGCAACCCAGCAAACCATGATGGGTAACTAGCAAACCCCCTTCTTCTTCCGTTTTCCCCTTTCTCTCCTGCTCCCCATCACGCCTCCCACCCCAAACCACCTGGCATCCTTGTCATCTTCCATGGAGAGTACAAAGACTTGTTGGTGCAGCTTGGCTTGCCGAAGCATTCGCCACACTTGTCCTGCGATTCTGTTGTTTGATCCCACGCTTTTTCCATTGCTGACAAGCATTTTCTGCGGTGACTGAGTGACAGCTTGCGGAGAGAACATATTATCGCACCTTGCCTTCAGCTGCCATTCCCCTGCTTCTTTGTGTTTTGGTAGCGAGTCTTGCTTTCTCTGACGCATTCAAGTATGACAGCGTTCTTAGGAGGCAAATTCCACCTGGGCTGGCACAAGAGGACAGCACTGCAGTTCAGCTGCCCACCAGGGTTTCCTGGTCCAAAGGTGCAGCTATTGGTTGCTTCACCACTGACTTTCAAGGCAGCCGGTTGTCATCTGCCCACACCTTGACATTGCCATCACCTGGAAGTGGGAGTGCTCTGCTTTACTGCTGCTTTTGAGGTCACATTAGGGTTTTAAGAACGATGCCTCTTCTCAGCTTTCGGTGAACCACGGCATGTTTCTTCAAGGTTCAAAACACCGGCAGCCTTTGGCATCTGGCCGTGCTGCCAACCTAATTTGGTAATGATATTTCTTGCAGATCTGGTAACAATGCAAGACGGGAATTGTCCCAAGAGATATGGTTGTGCTTTTAGCTGAACTGTTACTTCTCTGGGCCTACGTTGGGGAGAAGCATAAATGTAGAGACGAAACGGCCGTACATGAAAAGCTGTATTTGCTTAAGGCATTGGATATGGCACTTGGTGACAATGAGTGGAGATGCTCATGGAGGTAGCTTTTTTCACATTGGCAGATGTACAAGACCAGTCCTGTGGCTTGGCAGTATTTTTTGGCCCCTGAGGTACCAAAGCAATACATGAGCAGGCTGGTAAGCCTACAGACCTGAAGTCGAGTGCAAGTTAAATGTGTAATGAACCACAGTGACAAATCCTTCCCATTGAGATGCAGTTGAATCGTGTGTTCCCAGATGTGCTGGCCGTGTTTATTGGTGTCTCAGTCTAAGTGGTGGAAAGTGATTCTGAAGTGTGTTTTTGTGGCACTGGAGAAATCTTGTACTTTGTCAGCTGAGTGTCATGTACTTCAGGGCCTTTTCCAATGATGCTGCAATTCTTGTCTCTATTAATCCTTTCAGGATCCTTCTACCTTCTCTTTTGCAAGAAAATGCTTTTTGTGTATCAGAAATTGTACATCTCTCCTCTGTTTTTAAATAGTGTTTTCAAACTGAGTTTTTGTATGTCACATCTTGTCCTGCAAGGCATAAGCAAGTCTTTTTTTCCTTTCATGTCTTTTTTTTTAGTGTATTTTTGTGTTCTTTTTTCTTATTTTTCCGTCATATTGTCTGATGTCTTTGAATATTTCTTCCTATTTCTTGCAACAGCTTCTTCATCATTTGCATCTTCATCATCAGTGCATCTTCACACATTCACATTACAAAATCCATTCCATGTGCATTTGAGTTTTTTTCTTGTCTGAAGTCGCTAGTTCCTTAGTCATGGGTTGAAACCTGTTCAGTCTATAGATTCAGATGATGCCAAAAAGAATGTTTTGTTTTGCTTTGTTTTCCAGCTTCACTGGACTCTCACCATATTACTTTCCCGTCCCAAACATCTGCATCTGCAGAAATATCAAAAATAGAGACTGGTAAATTGTGTTTATGATACTTCCATAGCTTAGGATATGGTTTTGCATCAAGGATGTTACATTTACAGGCAGTTTGCTCTGATTGCTTGGTGTTGTCTGAAAAGGAATTTTGTCTGCAGTGTTTGGTAGTCAGGCTCTGTAACTACATGATGATATTCTGTGGCATAGAATCAAATAAAAAAACCTACAGGAATCAATATTGTTTTGGGTGGTTTTAATCTGTTGGACCACTAGCTAGATGGAGTCATTATCAGTTCATATATATAAAGATATATTCTTGATTGGGACATTTTACCTTGGGTGATTTTTTGTTGGTCATACTATACACTTTTTTTTTGCAGTTTTCTTCATTACTAAGCTTTTTTTTTCAAGTTATGTTATGTTATGTTGGAACTTTTCTTACTGGGGTCATAGCTGTCCAAGATTAAATTTGTATTCATAGCAAAGGTATGAATGTGTGAGAGATGAGAAGGAAAATTATCCTAAACCTGACAGTCAATATTTTAACAGTATTTTTTTGAATTTTCTGCCTCACCTTCTGGCTCTTCAGTATGTCACAAAAGTTGTGTTAATTTATGTTATGTCAATTAGATAAAATATCATAATTTAATTTAAATGACAAATTACATGATGTGTACTGTATTAAAACCTATAACTCAAAATACTGGCATCTGTTGAACTGAAACAAGCAGAGCGTTGGCAATAGAAATACCTGGTTGTAGAAATTCGTATTAGCACGTATTTTAAGTATGTAGGTCTCTCTACAGATGTAGATGATGTCAAAAGCACAGGTTTTTTCATGTTACATGTGCACAGATCAATTGACGCCTGTTGATAAGTCTGCTTTTAGGGGGACTGCAGCTTCTGTTAGGGTGTGTCTGTTAGGTGCGTTGTGACTTTGGGGTTTTGTTCATTTCTTTTCAAGCTGGAAATCTTGTGAAACTGTATTATAGTGGTGTTGGCATCTTGCAAAGCAATGTAAAGTAATATTATTTTTTCTGATTTTTCCAAATACACCCCCTCCCTATTTCTGCACCAATATGAATCTATCTCTCAGGGTTATTTACGTTTTTCTGCAGTTACAAGTTCAGCCGACCTGGAAAAGTCTATGCCTCCACTTTCCAGAACACCTCATGTGCTAACAACAACTATGGGTAATAGTAATGCATTAGCTTTTCAGTTAAACCACTTTTGGTGTTTCGATAGCAATTTTGGAAATCCTATTCATCCCAGATATTTTGGTCATCTGCCACACTTATCTTCTGCTTGAGTCATGATCATCAGCGTAGACAAAGTACCCTTTTTCACATGAGGCAAGACGACTTGTGCTTGCCGCTGAGAAACTCATCCGATAGTGTTTCTGATCTTACATTTGTCTCCCAAAAAGCTACTAGGGCTATTTTGAGATATACTTAAAAGAAGTAAGCTTGGTTTAATAATAACAATAATAATAATAATAACAACAATAATAGTGCCTAAAGCTTAATAAGAATCTTAAAATAACTTGTTTTTTTCTTTCAAGCTTAATTGTTATACTCTCAGATAGATGGATACACACATTTATATGCTCTATATTGTTTATGCCAGCACAGTAAGCTTCTTTCTCACTACTTACTGTTCAGTGATTTTTTTACTTTATTTTACCCTTGTTTTATAAGCGTATATATGTACACAGATTATACGACATTAAAATTCACTAACAAAATCTTGACAGAAAACAAAGCACTGAATAGAATTAAGACAGTCTTTTTTACAGAAATATATTTGCAGTGGTTTTTAGTTTTGTAGATTATATTTTTTCTGCCTTTTTTAGAGTGCTTTATGCTTATAACCATGGTGTTGGAAGTTCTTTTACCTTTATATTTTCTGGGTTGCTTTAAACTACATGGACCATGCTATCTAAAGTAATATTAGCTTTAGTTGGCTGACACTTTAGTTTCAGTTGTCATTTTAACCACTAGCTTCAGCTCCCACTGTAAACCAGCATTGCTCCATTATCAAGGTAAGGCATGCTTATTGTGGGTGGACCTCTGCATTGCAAATTAGGTATGTTATAACCTTTAACATTTTTTGTTTCTTCTTACAAAACAAAAAAAGCTATGTGTAGAATTAATAATGATAGATACTGTGACCTGTTTTTTTTATAGCTTTCAGTGATATTCAGCCTGTTCTTTCAAGCCCTGTGACACCTAGTAAGCCTGAAATAGCAGATGCTGGACCAGGTACAATAACCTCTATCTAGTTCTTAATTCAGTAGCTCAAACCATGCTCTAAGACTCACTGAAATGAATACATTGGTAATCTTCTCTTTCAGTGCACATTTGGATTAGACTCTAATACCTGAATTTTGAATTTAGATGGCTGTTAATGGTTGAAATTGGTGCTTTCTCACAGTTAAAATGCATATGGCAACTCATATTCATGTGATTCTCCTTCAGTATTTTGAAAAATATGCCACATAGATAATTGAGAAAACAGTATTTATTGTCCAGTAGTGCTGATGAAAATACTGTGATGTATGCTGTAGACTGCATTCTACTGCTGTAGCCTTGTTAAAAATACTAAGGAAAGTGTATCCTTAACGGCATGAAATTGGTTAACAGTCGCAGGCACTCGATGCTTCTGGACTGAAAACATAGTTGGATCAGTTGTCAGCTTTCTACTCCAAATTTTGTATGGTTTTAATGTCTGACTAATTGATTGTTCAACATGTCGTCTTCATTAAATTCCTACATTTTACACCATACCATCTTCCTAAGTAATGGACTAAAATTCAAAATGTCCAAATGTTCAACTTAAAATCTTACTTGGCAGTGGTTGAGATCCAGACCAGTTGCAATGAAGGCAGGAGGAAATGAACATCCAGAATTTCTGCACATCACAAATGCGATGATTTATAGTCACTGAAGCTCTGTGCAGTTCAAAAGACTGAATTTCTCTCTAATGCATACTAAACTCATAAGTGTCCAAACATTAGTGAAATATTTGTTGTTCTTGTAAAAACAAATTTGTTTTTGCTTATGAAGGAAGAGTTTCTTCCATTAGCTCTTTGCTTTCTTATGACTGTCACCATTTCTTCCAACAGCAACAAGTGAATCCATTCTGGAATCTTTCACACCTAAAACTTCTCATCCTTTTCAAGGGCCAAGGGTAATATTAGGTAATGTTGTTGTTTTCACCCAGTGAAAAACTCTGTGTTTGTTTTGAGCACTTCATCCCATATGAATGCATTTCTTCCAGCATATCATTTCACATGCGTAATCATTATTCTTTTTCATGGTTATAGTCTTGTTCTTCCATTGTCATTAGACTGATTCTTCTTGATATATCTCTGTATGAGAACATAGTTCAGGATGGTTTTACTGTCCTCAGAGAAGTAAAACTTGCCTTTTGCATGAAAAAGTCCACCAACCTTTTATTAAAGTGTATTGTCTCTCTCTTTCACTCTCAGCACACGCATGTGTTGCCTTTGTCTCTGATATGTAGAGCTTTCATAGTGCAAATTTTAATTGTTTTGGAGACATAGAATCTATTTCTGATCAAGGCACAGCATTTCAATATCATCTCCATTCCACACTTTAAACTGATTCATCAGATGGCTTTGACATTCCATACTAAGTTGTCTTTTCTTCAATATAAACTTGTGGCATGTGCTGTTTGTTGTGGGAAACCCTTGTTAAACAATTTGTGATTGCAAACTGAGCTCTTTCTTTCAGCTCCAAAAGAAATACCACATATTCCTTCTAAACTGAAACCATCTGCTACCCCAGAAGTACAACATGTGAAACCTGGTAATTGTGCACACCATTTTTATAAGTCAATATGCAGAGACATATGTTCACTAAAAATACGTAAGCAAAACTTCCTAAAAAGGACAGGAGCTATGCAATACATGAGCATCTTGACTAATTTATCATTCTAAAATCAGTCATTTGATGTTGCCTAACAGAAGGAATGAGAGTTAAGCTCATCAGTTTTACACATTTGGGTGCGGTGATAAAAATATAAACAAGTCCTGTAGTTTTGTAAGATTTTTAAGGGACTGGAAGGGAAAAATCTTCTTCTGGGTGGCACAAGGTTTTTTTATATCACTTGTATAAACAATATATATGATTATCATTTCTATAATCTCTTTTGCCCGTCCCCATCTCCCACTTTCACACAGACATATTATGGCAAAGATGGCATCTTTGCTAGTCACAACAGTTTGTTGATTGAAAATAAAGTACTACTCATGATCAATAAGTCCTCCTGCAGGGAACTCAATGGAAAGAATTACCATTTTAGTGGAAATAGGAGAGCTTGCTCAAAGTAGAAGGGGAAACTTTCATATACACGAGATTCATTCTTTGACCATGGGAATATTATCATCATGTCATGTCTCTTTTCCTTTTCTGCTTTTTGATCAAAAAATAGATCTCTGTACTCATTTTCTTCTGATTTGGGATTAAGGGAGATGAATTTTCCTCCTTTATTGATTCAGGTATTGGACCAATAAATATTATGGTGTGCATTACTAAAGCCCTAAAATGTTTCTGTTCTCATATCTTATGAACAGGCAGGTCAGTAAAAAACAGGACTTGCCTTTGATGTCTTATACATGTCTTACAATTGACTGCAGGCTCTGATTTAAGATTTTCAGCAAGATTTTGGCATTTAGAAGTTTCCTCTTTGGTATAGATTCTCTGGTATTTGTTATGGACTGCGGTCTTTTCTTCAGTCAAAGCCCTCATCTGTCCTTTCTCGCTATTCTCCCATAACATAAAAGAAATTTATTTATTGATTGAATCAAACAATGGATTAAAAATGTCCTGAGAACATAAATATGGGGAAGGAGCCTCAGAAGCAGACTCTCACATATACCCACGAGCATACAAACAAAACTAAAAGGAGAGTTGGGTGTTATACGTAAGAGTAGGTCTTAGTTGCATGCTTATCTAATCTATTTAAAAACAAACAACCCCCCTGAACTGTTGGAATGATAATGCTTTTGGCTTACTGCTGATACATCTACTGGTCTGTTCGATTACACCTGAATTTTTCTTTTCTAGCCCCTAAACCACCACTTTTGGAGCCTAAAACTTCTCAGACTGTTGAACAACCAAAAGCAACACTAGGTAATACATGTTTCTGTAGCTGTTGGTCACTCTTCTTTGCAGTCCACACCACAGTTTGTACTCTGTTTGTTTAATCTATGTTTAATCCATTTCTCAGAGAGAGGAAAGAAGGTAGCAAATAAGCATTCAGAAATACGTTTTTCGAAACTTAGGAGGAAAAGAAACTTGAGGTTTTTTCATACGGTTTTACTAGTTCTATAGTACAGTAAAATTTTGGGGATCAGGATTGTCTTCCATTTTGTTGGGAGTTTTTCTACACCAACACACTTTACACTCAGAAAATCATCAGAAACCCATTGGAAATACTATTGAAAGGCCAAGTGCAAGGTTAATTTGTGAACATTAATCCTAAAACTCTCAGTGAAGGATTCCTGTGGCACTAGGTGGATATGTTAATTCTACTGTTCTTTTATGAATCCTTCTGAATGTCATTGTGGCTTGAAAAACACTTCTCAGTCAATTCATATGTTTTATTCTACTCTGTTCTTTCTATAAATGTCATATGCTTTTCCACTGTGTCTATTGCTATGAAAATTTTTCTTGGAAAGCAGTCTCACTGCACTGCTTACAAGAATGAACAAAATTATTGACTATACTATCTGAAACTCACCTTAAGCTTTATCTGATGTCAGATTAACAGTCATATTTAGCTAATTACAGTTTCAGCCCATGTATGTTCAGGGGAAAAAAGTTTCTAGGACTGGTTGCTCTTAATTTTTACCATTTAGATGACTCTACTTCTATTTTATTAACACAATTCAATGACTACAGTTATGAAGCAATTCCTTTTTTTATTATTGATTCCATGTTTTTCTAGCTCCCTAGCAGTAATTTCTTTGCAGTGTTGAAAATTGAGGACATTTTTGCATATTTTGTCTACGTGTGTCTTTTGATGGTTTAAAATCGACCTGGAGTTCAGAATGATAAACAGCATTATTATTTTACCTCTTAGGTATCTTACAAAAATGAATTTGCTAACTTAATGAGAGGAACATTTTGATGTGATTGCGAGCTACAATTATATATCATAAATTTACTTACTGACTTTTACAGTGAAGAACAAGCAGGGATTTTGCTGGGCTAGTGAAATCTTAGGAAGATTTTTGAGAAGCCTTCTCAGCAAATCTGATTTGGCCATTTGCTTTTGTTCCCAGTAGCCATTCATTGCTTCATTTCAGGCTTGAAGAATGTGATTTTTATGTGATACAGTGGAAAGGATAATCTTATAATCCGGTATATTTCTTTCAGCTCCTAAAGAAGCAAAACTCACACCTTCTGCATCTAAACCTAAACCACCTGCCAGACCCAAAAAGCCACGAACTAAACCTGGTAACTAACTTCCATAGCGAACATTTGTTACAACGTATCGCTTAAGTAGTATACTTTAGTTTAAATTTATTCTGTGTGAAGCTCAGCATTTAATCATCAGAAAGATGGGCACTGAGGGGAGCTGTGCTCTTTGAGGAACATTATTTTTCTATTGAATCAAAAAAATCTGATGCAAAGCAAGAAAATTTTTGACTTTTATATCCCAAATTACCAAGTCGCATGGCCTGGCATTGAAACAAATTGTTTTCCTGCTTTTCATTTCAAAATGACAAGTTTTCCAACTTAGTTCAGCTCAGTGTCCAGAAAATGCAAATTCTGCTGCTTTGCTGATCGTTATAGCATCTTACCTAGAACCATAGGATTTGTATTGATTCAGTGATCATTAATGCATACGTAGACTTAACCTGAAATGTGGAAATAAGAGTGAAATTTTGCTCTGGAATTTAGTTAAAGGCATATTTTATGATGGCAAATGAAATTGCATCTTCACACCGGGGTTGAATTTGGTTTATGATGTATGTCAGAGAATAAAAGACACCTGGCATTTTCTGGAGCTGAAGAATAAGTGAATACAGTTACAAAAATATTACTAGTGTCACATGGTTTAAAATGAAGTTAGAATGCTTAAAATTGCATAATTGTATATTGTAAGAATATATTACTTAATCCTGGAAGAGATCAAGCAATATTATTAAATTCTTTCCAGATTCTCTGTGAATTATTTTTTTGCTCATAAAAAGAATTACTCTCTTCAGACCAAATAATTCTTTGTGAAACTTGTTAACTAAATGGTATTTATGACTTGGAACTGTCTCAAAATAGTGTGCATAATTAGTTTTTCATGGTGATTACAGCTCCTACAACATTTTTAGTGCAGGAAATCCAATATTGTATTACTAGAACAATTACATTTGTCTCTGCTGTAGATGCCTATGTCTGAATATAGACCTGAATCCTGCACAGTTTTTTTGAAATGACAGAGAAAAAAACCAACTTATTTGGAAACTGTTGCATAAAATAGTTTTACACCCTTGGATGGCCAAGATCAACACTTATATTGAGGTTTCCACAACGAATGGCTATACAACAAGTTTCCAAACTACAAAGAAGGTGGCATGATTCTGTATTTGAATCCTCTCGTTTGTCCTTTCTTTGTTAGTGGTTTCACTGATCGATCAGGTGGACTCCTTAGAAACACTTTTTAATCATAATTAAGCTTGTAATGATCTTCCTGTTAGTAGGTATTTGTGAATTTGGCATCTGTTCTGGTGGGACAAATGATGATATTCTTGTTCAGAAATTATTATTTGAGGCATAAAATATGCAGTGCATGGGGATAACCTGGCTTTTGGGTGTCAAAATGTTCAAAGAGCAGGATCTCCTCTGTATTCCAGCGTCACTTGGGAGTTCAGATTAAATTAGAAATTTGTGCCATGAAGTGGTTGTCACCTTTGCTTAACAGTGAATCAAAATAATGAAGAATATGTGCAAATTCATACTTGATCACTGACTTACTAATGACCCACTTTGAGTCAAACAGAATTCCTGAAATTGTTGAAATTCCTTGTCTCTCATTGTTAATAAGACTTTTGTACTCTTTCTGGTAAACTATTTGCCTTTTTGCAGTGGAGCAAAAAACTTCATTTAAAAACGAAACAAAACAATTTTTATTTTTTCCAACCAACCAACTGTACATTCTAGTGAAAGTTTGCAGCTGCATTCTTTTTCTTGATACGTGGGTAATTGAGTCTGTTGCCTGCATGAAGAAAATGTTCTTTTTGCCAATGTCATCATGCCCAACCATTTTACTCACTTGTATTATTGTTAGCATTAATCTCTCTATGTAAACATACTAAGTTCCTCATTTTTCCAGAAAGGAAATCATAATTAATTTTCTACCATACATCCAACTGCACTGCAACATTTTCTTTCCAGAAAAGTGCAAGAATAGCTCTTTGTAATGAACCCCTGTTGAGTCCCTGTAGATGCATTATAAATTTGCACTCTCTTGTGCCTCTAGTACAAAATGCTAGTTCTTCATAATGTGTCCATACATTTTCACTTGTGTGATATGAGACTTCTGCAAGAGAACTGCAGAACTGTTTTAATAACAAATAGGCAGAACTTATCTCTTGTAGAGGAGGATCTCAACCACCTACTATTCGTAAACTTCTGTAGTCTCAATACAGTACTGAAGTTAAGACAGAGTAATGTTAGCTAGATTGGTGCATACATGTAGTTTTTCCTTTTACAGTCTTCTCTCCCTTACCAGGGAAAAAGAAAAAACAGATCTGAGTGATTTACGATTTATCAGAAAAATGTGGTGCAATGAATATATGGCCCTAGGTTAGTTCTGGAAGAATGTGCAAAGTACTTAACTTATAAGTTAGTATGCTTCTTACTGGATTTCCCTGCTTGGATTTAGAGCAAAGTGTAGTCCTGAGGCACAGATACGTTATGCAGTACTCAGTGCTGCCATGCGTAGAAAAGTAGTCTCTAGTTGTTAAATAAGTAAGAATTCCCTGCTAATCTTTGTCATGACAGAGCAGTACTTCCACATGTGGCAGTTCAGAGAAGAACTTGGTAAAGAACAAAGAGATCCTACTAGTGAATGATTTTTCCGTAATTGCTTCTAGGTATTCTCATTCTTCACCTTTTGACCCCAACTAGTACCAGAGCCCTGTGGTTGGGAGCAAGAACTGATTGCAGTGGCTGAGTTGGATTTTTATGTTTTTTTTCTTTTTAAAAAGAACAGTGCTGTCACTTCACGTGAGCCACTTCATGCATTATCATTTTCAATGGTATGGCTTTAAAGGGGATTGTCTCGAGGAGAGATTTACCTACCCAGCAGATGTTACTTTAGAGATCTGATTCCCAGAGAACATAGGAAAACTTCACAATTGCTCTCCGTCGGAATTTTTTTCAACTTTTCAGTTCCCAGTAAAGCTTCTCCTTCCAAACCTAAAGTCTTTTTGCATACAGAATAGCCTATGACAATGCTGGGTAATTGCTATGTCCTTTCACAGAATCACAGAATGGTTGAGGTTGGAAGGGACCTCTGGAGTTCAACTGGTCCAACCCCCTGCTCAAGCAGGGCCACCTAGAGCCGGTTGCCCAGGACCATGTCCAGAAAGTTTTTTAATATCTCCAGGGATTGAGACTCCACAATCTCTCTGGGCAACCAGTTTACTTAATTGCCCAAATGATTTGTTTTGAAGACATTTTGGAGTATTTTGCTTTCTTAGAGTAGTTGCAATAGTATCAAATACATCAATCATTAACTATAAAAAAAGCCAGTAAATAAATGAGGGAAGATTTAAAATTCTGAATGAAATATGTCAGTTCCTTTATTCAGTCTTTTAAACTTAAACACAGTCCCCCCAAATATAATCCCCTCATCACAAACTTTCATGCAAGAAAATAGAGGCTTTTAAATTAATAAAGTAATTTCATATCTAAACTGACGGAGTTTTGAAGTTTTAGGTCTCAGATTTTGTGGTATTTAAAAGTTTTAAGATTAATTCCTCAAAATGACGGTACTTGTGAGCCTTAAAATGTTTGTGAACTTCAACATGACAATTTGTCATTATGTCCAAAAATAAAGTTTGAGGTACATTATACAATATTCATAAATCATTTTTTCTTTCCTAATTAAAATCTGTATCATGATAAAGAGAGAGAGAGCACCAGGTGGTATAGGTAATAAAACATAGGCTGAGAAGAGTCAAAGCAGAGGAAACAAGTGAAGTAAAGTGTGAAGGTCTGGATAAGCATGTTGATTACTTAATGATTGTAGATGTATTTGGGAATGAAAATGGACTCCAATTGTAAAGTCATGCTAATACTAAACAATTCTACCGACTTTGTCTTCAAAGTTCATCTTTTTCAGAGTCTTTGGAGCTCTTTCCTTTCAAACCTAATTAATTGCTTTGGAGAGAGATGGGAAGATTTTTAACTTGATTATCTAATGTGCTGTAGCACTAGATAACCTACTGGGATCTTCAGCCTTACTTTGTGTGACTTTGCAGTTATTTACACCTGAAATCTTTCACATCTAATGTTTGCTTCACTCTCAAAGAAACTCAGGAAAATTAATAGAAAGATTTAACAAAGAAAAAAGAATTCTCTGGAACTGTTTCTTTTTCGTGGTCTACAGCTGTAAAGAGGAAAAAAAATTGTCGGGAAAACAGGAAGATGAAGTCTCAGAAAGCTCCTCTGCCAGTGGTGTTCCTGTGGCATAAATGCACCTTTGTTTTCAAAGAGCAGCAAAAGCTGCACAGGGTAGTTACTGTTGCTTAAGAACATTCCGTAAATTTATTACTTAGTCAGTGTTTCCATTTGAATAGTGGGGAGGAGGCGGATTTTAACTGGGAAGCAAGAGCAGCTGAGCCATACCAGAAGTTGAGAAATAGATATAGATGCACCTGTATTTCTCTCAAGAAAATTCTCTTTATTCCAGCAGCAACCATTCCGGTGTCAGTCACTACTAGGAGTCCCTACACATATGAACATCCAAAGACTGCAGAGGGTAATGATTACAAGTCATCTTTAGTCATTTTTCTTTTCAGTGGTCTGATAATATGTGCAGTTGAAAACACAGTTTCCTGTAGGCTTCTCGCTTATTCATATGTGGTCCAAACCCAACAAATGGAAATAGAGTCTTGGTGCTTTATTATTTCTCCATGTTTCTGGCATGGAGATACTGTCTTCTAAAGGACAGGATATCACTTCAAAGGTATCTGATTAGAAGCCTCAATTACATTAGAAAAAGAAAGAATAAGACTTATTGCAATAATAAAAATTTTATGAAATATAAAAATAATATACTTAATCTAAAAATCACATTTAAAACTACAAACTGCTGAACAATTTCTGCAGAAGGGGGAGCTCTTTGTTGCACATAACTGAGCATTGCTTGATAATTTCTCAAATTGATGGAAAATATTGCATCTTTTCAGTTAATCCATGGAAACCTGTGTTCAATTCAAGAAAATAAAGTAATTCTAGTTTTAGTGAAGAGGAAAGTTTATGTAAAGTAATACCTGATAATTATCTTTTTTGGTATGGGAATATATATTTAGTGATGTGTTTAATAAATATGTTTTTAATGTAGACTAAGAACAAAGGTGTCCTTTGCAGTGACCTTTGAAATGTTATATCTATTTCAAAGGAAGATTTGAGTCACTGTTTTTATTTACTGTGCAGATTGTATTCTGAGAAGCACTTTAAGACGTTTTCAGAGGTATATAGCTTTGGTCTTTAAAACCTGAATGAAGCCAACTACACATATAATATGTATGGATGAGGATGGCTTTAAGTCTGTGCTAAATTATTTGATTAAATAGAATCAATTTGTTTTGGTTAATTAACAACAAATCACTTAAATTCACTGTTTCCAACTCCAACAAGTTCTACTCCATAAAGTATTCTGAAATGACCTTGATTTACCAAGGGCAACATTGGATAACAATGTTTTCTTAGCATCGTTTCTTAGCTCTCTTTTCTTTGGCTTTTGGCTAAACTCTTAGAAGCTAATTTTGCTGCAGAAGAACATTTGATTATCCCTTTCTTCAAAGGCTCTGTCTGCTTTTTTTGCCCATATCCAAGAACATTTTATGCATTAAACCCATAGCACCATTTTTTTTCTGTGTTTATTCATTGATACGAACTGAAGGTCATTTCCTAGACTTCATTTCTTCATTGCTGAATGTGAATGTGATTCTTCTATGGGACACCATTTACTTTTAGCTTAAATACTGGTTTTTACAAACCAAGTTTTTTCCAGTATCCGAAATCACAATCCACACATTTGAAGACCAAATAATCTGCTAAGACCGAAACACCTCAAGCTAAATCTGATAGGGCACTTCTTTTGAAATTGTGTACTTTGAGGCTTGCTATTAGTGCAGAAAGTAAAAAAAGTGAAAAACTTTTTTTTCTGGAGGAGGGGAGAAGGAAGTCATTCATTATTTTGGGATAATGTTTATACAAAGAGAAACCAAATTGCTTCAGAAAGCAATTTGCAGACCTAACAAAGACTTTAATTTTACTCTGAGTATCTGAAATTTTTTTTATTTTCAAGAACTCACTGATTTTCCAAAGGCAACCTGAAAATAGAAATGAGTGGTTTATAGAAAAAGATTTTTAATTTGAATTCTGAAGGTAATTGATGAGCTTGAATAATGGCAAAGTCATTGCAAGCCAGGGATATGTAGTGAGCACATTAGAAAGATTAGTAACTAGTTTAATTTTTCTATACAGTATGTGGCCATTGTCGACAGAAAGAAGTTAATGCTGTTTGTTTTCGCTTTTTTCCTCATTTGCAGCAATATTAATACTAGGCTATATTATACTGTGAATGTTAATAGCAGTGTAAGAAATACTGTAGTATCAAAAGCATCAATTGCAAACAAAGTTTTATAGTTTTATTTATTGTAAATCCCATTTTTAAAATAGGTAGGTGTATAAAGGAGTTTGGGAGATGAGTACAGGTTATAGAAAAGGTTCTATCTTTAGGTGAGTATGTCTGTATGTTATATGTTACTTTAGCTGTTACTGCCGTGAGAAGGGAGAATTTGTTCTGCCAGGAAATTTTTATAGATTGTGCCGTGTTGTAATTTAGGATTGTGATTTTTTTTTTTTTCCTTTTTTTTTCCCCCCAATTTGGCATAGTTTGTGAGGAGGAAAAAAAGGACATGATGTATTGGTTTTGTGATCCAAATTATAAGAGGATATAATGAGAAAAAACTAAGAGGCTTTATCAAAATAAGTTTTTTCAGATAATTATATAGCTGTACCCATAGCAGCCTTTTAGTCCTCTGTTTGACTGCTCACCTTAGAGGAAAAATTCAACTGTTTTGTCATGGTCAGCATGCCACTTTCAAGTAGTAGCAGACTTCAGTTTGGGGATACCTGACATTTTTGTATATCAAGAGTCCCTTGCTGTCTCTGAGTTAAGCTGTGTGATCTCTTCCCTTGCTTGTTCTAGGATTTACTGATTTCTATTAACATATTTTTTGTTCCATTGCCATCAAGTTTGTGCAATTATATTTTTCTTATTGAACCTATATTATTAGGAAGTTTAATTGTCCATGGTTTTAAAAAGTAAATGTTAATTTGAAGATCCGCATTACTGTGGTGTAGTATTAGCACTTGCTTTTATACTTACCAGTGGAGTAATTGTAAGTTTTTTGGACTACGCTCCATATTTACTCTGTCACACTGTTTCTGTTGCAGTCTTGGAACCTATTACACTTAGAATTGAACCACCAAGGTCAACGATAAGTAATGATATTTCCTTCGCAATCTGTTGTGTTTGCTTTTTCATCACAGAAAGCATCACTGAAGTTAATCACCTTATGCCTTAGGATTGTTTCATTAAACTTCATTTTTCTTCTAGGTAATTCTGTTGTTTGTCACTCATGACAGTTGGGCATATTGGTCTCTTCACAGTTGGAACGTCTCCTTTTTTTAAAGGGAGTTTTTAAGAAAATGATGTTGGCAGCTCTGAATCACCTTTCTTGTAATTATGCTTGCCTGTGCTTGCCCCAGCTTTTTATTTAAAAAAATAAAACTTGAGCTTCAAAAATGACTAAAATTCCACTCTCTTGCTTAGATTGTTGTAAACACAGGGAGAGTATTACCTGACTTTCTTTCCTACTTCATATAAAGAGACTTTTTTTCTCTGTTGCAGGTGTGAGGTTTCTGTGTTTGTGTGTTCAACTTGATATCAGACACTTAAGTGCTGTGCAATTTAACCAACTTGTTACCCACATTTTCTCTTCCAGCTCCAAAGGAGACTCAGCGTATTCCTTCTAAACCTAAAACCTCACCCAAACCTCATATCCCACAGGCCAAAGATGGTAAACTGCTTTGTGTGATTATTGCTAATACAGTTTATATTGGATTGAAACGTATTTCTGAGCAGCTATTTAGTTATCTAAGCCAGTTAAAACATAATGGGGTTCTGTTCTGCTGTGTGTTCAGTGATTTATTTGCAGTTTTCAGAAGTAGTAGCATTCACTAGGTATTTTTCATCATGCAGAAGAATAAACCTCTGCTACTTCATGGCAGCAGGATGAGAATATTGTTGTTAAACTCAGATTACAGTGGTAACTAAAGCAAATACCTAGCAATTAAAGCATGTATTATGGCTATTTAGGTGGTACAATTCTTTCCCACATTGCTTTGCATTGTTAGAATAAATATATTTCCCCTTTAAGTCACAATTACATAATTTCATGACATTATTATTTTCTGTATAAATGAGTAAATTACCCAGTGCATAGTTACTATTTGTTTATAAATTTTAATATTTATTAGCATTAATGATCATTTATGCCGTATTCCAAAATACTGGATTTCTATACTATGTCATTAAATGTGAGTGCAGCTGAATTCAGTGGTAGGCAGAAAAAAATTACTCTCTGTCCTCTGCTATCCAGTTGGCAATATCAACAGAAAATTACAAGGGTATCAAATATTAACATATATTATCTTCTGGTAAATGTGAAAAATTTCATGATAATCACTTCACTGAAGATCTTTAAATTGTAGACGTGGAACAATATTTTTGAAAGCTGATGTTATCTATTAAATATGATTTCCTCATGTAGAAAACAGTCAAAATCCTTGTTCTTTCATAATTTTTTAACCATGGCAGCTGATTGTAAAACATTGTAAAACAAACTACAACTTAAAATGCAACTTCTCATAAACTCAGTTTTTACCTCTGTGGCTGTTTTTTATTATTATGGTAGTCTGGCCTTCTCAAAAAATGGTTTTGTCACACAAATGTTACAGGTTTGTACTGTTCTGTGGGGTTTTTTTTGTTGTGTTGTTTTTTTTTTTTTAAAGTTACTGTTTCTTCAAGAATCTGTAATATACAGAACTTTTTTTACAGTGTCATCCACTTACCTTGTGATTGTCTTAAAAGATCCAAAGACTTTTTTTTTTATTGTCACTCATACAGAAGAATTGATGCAGAGAGGGATACCATTTCTATTGTGCCTCTGTTTTTAATGTGGGAAATGCAAGAAAATAGCATTAATTTCACATCCTTATGCCCCTTAAACAGCCAGTTTTATTTTACATCCATACCGGTTTAGAGCTGAAGTATGTGATCATGCAATGCAATACACCGTAATGCTCTTTAATAATATAACATCCAGAAAACAAGCAAGTGGTCTGTGATTCCAATTGTATATATAAACTGCATTTGAAATACACCACAAATGGAAGAGATTTGTGTCCCTAAAAAGCCATTTTCTGAATAAGGGAGTGATACGTATTTGGATATCTCATTGAAGCCTATGGGAGAACTAAGCTCCCATTATGTTTCAGCTTACACTGCTTTCTCAGAGACCTCATTTAACATAACAGGTTTTGTATGAGGCAGTATACATAGTATATAATTCAAAATGCAGTTACTAGACAAGTAATACTAATTGTAGTGGAATTATTTTCTTCAATTTTCATAATAGCTTCTATGTTTTGTTTCTCATACAGTTGTGGAATCTATAACACTTAGAACTGATCAACTAAAAGCAACAATAGGTAACAGTTTTACCTACAGGGATCATCACATTTAGCTTTTTTCTCAGTATACACCAAGCATCACAAGTACATCTTTATACTCCACCGTCATAATTTTTTACTATTAAATTTAGTCCTTCTGTAAGTTTTTTTGTGATTTTACACTAACAATTCATAATCATCTTGTTTGGTTTTTCTCACACAAATGTGTTCTGTAAAGAGGATGGAAGCATCACAATCTACCTTTGACTACGTGTCTGATGTCAATCCACCTTTGACTCAGCTTCTGTCATGTGCTGCTTCATCTTTTATACTAGTCCATCCATACTGACCTTGCTTTATGTTATCCTGTTACAGAGGTTCCCCATTAGCACTATTTCATTGTGTAGCAGACATTCATGCTTCTCCATTACTCATACAAGATTTTTGTGTTTCCAGAGGGTCCCAAAGGCATGTGTTCTTTTTTAATATTATGCTTTCTGTCAGTTCTTGAAAGATTTTAATAGTTGCATTTTTTTTTTTTATTTCAGTTCCAAAAGAAACACAGCGTGTTCCTTCCAAACCTAGAACATCACCAAGTTCAGAGGTGCCACAAACCAAACCTGGTAAGTACATTGTTTCTTCTTCTTACCATACTGATATATGTGTCTTATGAATTCTACTGTTATCAGTGGAGCTTCAGATTTATATGTATCCCTTGGGCGTATATGTTGGAGGATTTCTTGAGGGATAAAATCGAGTATCACATGTCACGACATGTGGAATTTATAAGCAACCTGGTAAGTTTAAAATCTTTACCTTCAGTTCTTTTCTACATTTTAAGTCACTGCAACAGTGGGCATTTTCTGTGCAGTTGTCAGTGAAAATAGGTCTTTTCTGTGTGAATTTGCTTGGGTTTTGAGAAAGTGAAGGTGAAAAGGAGGGATGTCATTGAAAAAAGGAAGGTTTTTTTTCTGTATTTCTCAAATTGTGCACTTGTTTTTTCTTTCCCAGGCACAATCATTCATTTATACTTTTCAGTTCACTTTTGCTCAGCTCTTGTGTTGTCCAGAGATTTACGAATGTGTAATACTTTCTATAATGTTGTTTACACAGCTTGGTATAGAGCAATATACAACCCTCGGCTAATTAAGGGTGGAGGAAGAAAGTTATACAACTCACACTAGCGATTGCATGAGGTACTGTGGTGGGTTGACCCCAGCCAGCAACTAAGCACCCACTAGCCACTTGCTCATTCCACCCTGCAGTGGGTTGGGGGAGAGAATCAATCAGAAGAGCAAAAGAGAGAAAAAAATCATAGTTCAAGATAAAGACAGTTTAACAAGCGAAGGATAAAAAGAGGGGAAAAAAACAAGTGACACAAAGGCAACCACTCACCACATCCCGCTAGCAGACCAATGCCAGTCGAGGAGCAATGGATCCTTTGAAAGACTACCCCCCAGTTTTGTTGCTAAGCATGACGTTATATGAGGTGGAATATCCCTTTGGTCAATGTGGTTCAGCTGTCACAGCTGTGTCCCCTCCTAGCATTTTGCTCACCCCCAGCCTACTTACTTGGGGCAGAGTGAAAAACAAAGTCGTCCTTGGTGCTGTAACAAGCACGATTCAGCAATAGCTAAAACATTGGTGTGTTACCAACGCTGTCTTGGTCATGAATCTAAAGCAGAGTACCACAGGGGCTGCTATGAAGAAAATAAACTCCATCCCAGCCAGACCGAGTATGGGTATCCAAAGTGTATGCAGTATTAGATGGTGCTGCTGGAGAAATGGGCAGAAAGATGACAACTAAGGTTCTTTTTTCCCCCAGTAAGTCTGCTCCTATTGTTTGAATCAAAACCTTGAAATAAGTCAGGAAAGTATACAAAGTTGAAGGTGAAAAACCTTCTTTGTGGCTTATTACAGAAGCTTCAGATTTATATTTGGGCTCTGTTCTGTGTTAGAGCTATTGCCTTGAACTGGAGGCAATTCTGAGCGGTATAATACTCTGACATGTGTTGAGTTTCAAGGAGGAGTGACCATCTGTCATTGGCTGTAGCAGGGATGGTAGGATCATCGTGGAGGTAGTGATTGTAATGTTTTGATTGTTCTTTGTAATACTTGTTTTTGTTTTTTATCATGCTAATGCAGTTCTCGAACCAATTACGTTTAGAACTGAGAAACCGAGGTCAACAATAGGTAATGATCCTTTCTTACTTGAACAGTAATGTTGTCTTTCCTCTTCAACACAAATCATTAAGAGTAGACCTGCAAAAATTTATTACCTTTCTTTTTATGTGCCTTAATAATTTAACAGTCAAGATTCTCTGTCTCTTTTCTTATTTTCTGCCAAATGATTGAGAAGGATCCTTGTGCCTTTCAAGTTGTTATGCACATAACATAAGGCAATTTTCTTCAATATTTAATGATAAGAGGCAGAGGGCAGATCAGAACAGGATTCTAATTTACATGTTCTCAGTCATACTGTAGAGGTGGCACTGTTCTAGTTAGTCATATGGTTTGGGTGAGCAGAGCTGCATGCTGCAGGTTTCCTTTCTCTGCTTCCCTTCCCCTCCAGTTTTACTAAATGAAATTCAGTCCTTCATAGAGGTCTGAAAAATAATTCTGTTTCCCTCAAACCTCAATTCCACTGTCAGAACAGAATCACTTCAGTGATCTTTGGATCATATGATTCCTTGAGGCAGATCCATTTGACTAAGGCATTTTTATCATTTGAATCTGGTACTGCGAATCATTCCAGTACAACCTCCATTACAGACAAGTGGTGTCTTTGTATTCGAAGCTACTTATTTTGTTTTCTTCTTTTATTTAAGTCCTCACACGCTTAGTTGATGATATGTCACAGAAGATAATTTCTTTTCTCTGTAGCCTGATTTTGTTCCAAAAAACCCTTCTCTCTTGCATCACTTCCATAGTATATGTTTTGTTCAAATCTTTGCTCTGCTTTTGTTGACTGTTATGGGTGGTAGTGGACACTGACACCTCAGAAAATTTTAGTACGGTGTAACCTAGTTTCTTTCTTTCAGCTCCTAAAGATACACGTCATGGGCCTTCCAAACCTAAAACATCACCCAGTCCACGTGTTCCTCCAACTAGAGCAAGTAAGTTATCAATATTTTGCCCTTTAGTGCATGAGAGTTTTATCAGTTTGAAAATTGTCAAAATTGACGAGTTCTCTGAAGGTACACAGATACTTATTGAATAGGCTGTGTTTTACTGTCATAATCAAATTTTGCTATACAGCTGTCATGGAACAAGATAATCAGCTAGATATTTATATATGTCAATAACGTATAATGGGAGGGATGTGGGGGTTAACACTCATCTTTAGCCCTTGCACATAGGAAAATTTGTGTCTTAATTTCCATACAATGTAACAGAGGTATTTGTATTTTCTAGTTACTCATTTACAAGTGTAAAATTACAGTACTTTCCTGTTCCCAAAATTTTGGAAGTAGTTCTGTGCATTTGAAAATTAGTGGTAAATTGTCACGTTTCTTCTGCTTTGACTGCTTTGCTGAAGACTTTTTTTTAACGTAAAGTTGATTTAAATGAGCAGTAGATTTTTGGAATATTAAACACTTGAGAAGCACAACTAGGGGAACTGTTAGAACTACAGCAGTTTACTCAGTAGAAAGCTCTGTTTGATAGAGCTGAGAGGAGTGGAGAGTTAATCCAACATTGCACTGTAACAGTCACTTTGTCTTTCGTTTCTGCACTAACGTAACATCGATTGCATTGACAGGAGATCTCTTTGTGATTATTTTCGAATGGAAAAAATACTTCCTAAAAAATTTCTTTGCAGAAAAGGAATCTCCTGTCAGAAAAATCAAAAGACTTATCTTGAATCCTCGTCCTCAATAACGTGTTCAAAACTTTGCTCATCTTCACAGGTCCAAAAGAAAGTCGTCGAGTCTCTTCCAAGCCCAGAGCATCACCAAGTCCAGGTGTACCACACACAAAACCTGGTAAATACATTGTTATTTTGTTGTGCTTGAATATTCAGGGTTTCTTTTGGGTTGTCTTTCCTCAATGAATCAAGTGTTGATTAACATCTCTTCATATTACAAACAAATAGATTTTCTAATGATCATTAAATATGTGTTTAAAGGAAGATAGAGCTGATTTGTATTGTTAATGGCTGAGTTTTGACGAGTTGTATATGCTTTTCAGCCACATGACAGCTGTCACTGATGAATAATCTGCATAGTAGGGTAGACAACATACAAACATTGTAAGAATGTTCTCGGAAGAAATCGCATCACTTCTGTGCCTATCAAAAAATGCTTAGAGAAGAACATATTTGAGGGCCTTCATGTATGACTCTTAAATATCTGTAACTCAAACCACTCATGTGTTTGTGTGCCCTAGTAATGGAATTTGACCCTTAAAAATATACTTAATAGGGATTTACATACCAGTGAACTGCCAAACCTTTGTAACACCTGATGGTTCTGAAAGCATCAGTTGAACCTTTCTTTTGAGTGAGTGTATATTCACTAATTCCACCAATAAATAATTTAGAAAAAGAAAAGAATAAATTTAAGTATGTGTTCCAATTTGAAAAGAAATCAGTCCTATAAAAGGGAGTATTTTTACCCTTTTGCTTGTACTTATCACTAGTTCTGTGTACATTCTTGTTTTTATGAAGTTTTGGCACCTGCTACATTTACAGCTGAACAACCAAAGACAGCAACGGGTAAAGATGTTACCTTAGGCTGGTCATTATTATTTTTTCCCTGCTGCTCCTTGGACCAAAGATTATATATCATTAGTTTGTTTTTCACGTCCTCTGTTTGTGATTTTGATTTGTTTTCTTTTCTACTTATTGAACTTAATTCTACTCTGTTCCAGGTATTGAAAGATTGCTAGCTGTTTTGTTGTCTTCACAGAAAATTTCTTTCACACATATTGTAATTCCTTTGACACTTGTAGGAGACAAGTATATGCCATGGGTATTGCAGTTATGAGCTCTGAAATACAGATGGAAACACGTCCACTGTAGTTGTCTGTGTTCTTTCAGGTTTTTTTGCTTGACTCTAGTTTTTGCTTACTTGATCAATTTTCCACCCATGTTTTCATTCATGATTTTCTTTTCACTTTAAATTCCTGTATGTATCTGACACTCAGTTTTTCAGTCTCTCATGTAAGGACTTCGTTTTTCTTTGCAAGCACAAGGCATGCAGTGCCGGTGCAATAAACCTGTCTAATTTCTGAAGAGTATAAACCCTTAAAACGGGTCTTTTCTTTCAGCTCCTAAAGAACCACAACATACTTCCTTTAAACCTAAAGCAGCTCCCATCCCAGATGCTCCACACAGCAAGCCTGGTAAATTATCTGGTCTTTTGTCAAGCTGTGGTTGATAATTGAGCAACTGCGTTCAGGGCGGGCAGTGGGGGGAGTTGTCAATAGCACATTTACTGTTATCTGGGTATCATTCTAGCTTAAGAAACCTCTGCAATGCTACAGTTAAGTCATACCACTGATGGAAACTACAACATTTCAAGATTTTTTTTTATATTATGTGGATATTACCAGAAGAAGAAATAATAGGGACCTGTATGTTTAAATCAATGATAAAAAGTTATTCACAGCTTGTATCTGAGCAACACACTTCAGTTGCTGGCACCATGCTTTTGAAGCTCTTATGAGAGAAGCCTCTTAAAGCTGTTGCAGTGCTTTTCCTTTATATACACATTTTCACCCAGATTAGACTGAGGATTCCCTTGAATTGTATTTCGATTGGGAGACTCCCCATCATAAATCTGACTGACCTGTATGAGATAACCAGTGGTTTCACTGAAGGGTTGTTATTGTTGTTTTTTAAGTATCTAGATGTTAAAAACAAACAAAAAATTGAACTCTTTGTAACCATAAATGTCTGAGGGTAAATGCCCATTGCTGTTTTAAAACATCCCTTTCCCGGTGTATATAGTATAGGACTGAAGGTTTTTTTTAAGGGGGTGGGAGGGAAAGGAGAGTCTCTTTATTATTCTGAGCGTTTATCGACATTTTTTCCAACAGAAATCATTCCAACCTTCCATGAACCAGATACTACTATGATTCCTCATATTCCTGAAAGAACAAAGGCAACATTGGGTAATCATGTGTATTTCATAAATAATTATTCTGTTTTTCTTGTTAGAGAAGAAATTCTTAGAGAGAGCTCATTACACGATATTAAAAACTAATAATGAAGTTTTTCTCTGCTTCTAGATACTTGCTTGCCCTTTGGTCTTGATAAGGGTAATAACACATGAGCTCATTTACTTTTGAAGGTTCTTTTCCTCATCTTCTAGCCCTTCCAGTCAGGATGATGTAATTCCTTCAGATGTTATATATTTTCCAGTAAAAAAGGGACTTTATTTAAAGAGCGGGTAGTGATTCTTGTAATTTCTGCATCTGAGGTATGGATACTGTCATCCTAAAATACTCTTCTGCTTCACTCCTTATGGTATAACTTTACAGAAGAAAACTGCAAGAAAATTATAAGGTATCAACTATAGCATAACATATACCAAAACAGACCAGCTATGTGACCCTTCAAATCAAATACTAGTTCTTAAAGCCATCTTCTCTGCTAACTTCTAGTCATCCCTCTGGAAAAACTTGCTTAAATATATGAAACATTATCTGAGAATTCGTTGTTCTTAACTTAAATGTCAGTTGTGGACTAAATAAGGGTCAATGAATCCAAGCGGTATTGGGCAGCAGGAATATTGCTTGAGCAATCTTTGTTAATAATCAGTTCTCTGTCCCCAGTTTCAGAGACACATTGACCATGATTTTCTGAGAATGAAATGGTATCATTAACGAAGTATTAATAGCCATTTAATAATATTCAAACCATGTTTTTTCTTTTTGAGGAATAGAAAATGAAAAATGCTTTTCATCATGTTTCTGTTTTAATACATATTCCCTGTATGCATTGATGCTTACGTTAGTATTCATTTGATATCTCTTTATATAGCTTTATGAAGTTTATGTGCCCTGTCATACACATCTGGGGCTACCTGATGCAATGTTCATATGCAGAAAATAGTTCTTCAGAGCAAGGGGGATGAAGAATGCACAGGCGAAGGCAGATATTTTGAGAACCTCTCACATTACTGTGGATCACAGACTAGCAAGTGCTAAGATAACCTTTTCCAGTAAATGATTCCTACATGGCAAGAATTTTTAACTGAATAGTATGATAACAACAAGATTGAATAGTTCCCACATAAGAACAAAGAAGTTAATTTATAAATCAAGTCTGATATGAAGGGTCCACTGAAAAATAGATCCTGTCCTTAGATACTTATGTATGGCAGATGCGGAAGATGTAGGCTACTACTGTCTATTTTTGTCCTATTACTTTATTGTATGCTGTTTGTGACTATATTCTTCACTGCTTCATCCAAAGCTACAAATTTGTATACAATTTTGGGGAAGTCTGTCTGCGTCAGCAGCCATATAATTTCTTTTCCTTTCTTTGCAGGAATTCCAACTGATTGATTTTTAGCTTTACCCTTACTTACATAATTTGCCTTATTACAGATCAGATCGTACTTATGTTCCTTGTATACTATGAAAGCAGTGTGTCTTTTCAATTATTGTTCCGGGTGCGGTTTGTTTTTATTTCAGCTCCAACTGAAAAACAGTTCATTCATACCAAACCAAAAACATCTGAAAAACCGAGAGTGCCACACACCAAACCTGGTAATGGAGTCATTTTTTTAATTTTGCATGTTTGTGTTTAATCATTCTTTCCCTTAGTCTTGGGTTTTGTGCTTTTTAATGGAATTATTCATAGCTGGTTTTGTGCTGAAACAAATGCATTACACTTAAGTCAGTCAATCCAAAATATGCCAAAACTAAACTGAAAATAATAGTAGGATTTGTAGTGTAGCATCAAAAATATTTTTCCACCTTTCTCTTACATAGAGCAAATGATGACTAAAATGTAGTAATGTGAGCGTTGACAAATTTCAGTGGCTAGATAGACTGAGTTCTCTCTGATTACTTCCTGGTAATCAGAGAAGCTTCTCTGTGAGCACTTTTTTAATCCATAAAATGCAACAGAACTCCTTTGTAATGTGCTTGTACAGTTAGCAAGTGACATTGTGTGCTATACTGAAACAAAAGTAGTCTTAAAAATAGTTACAGAGGGCTGTGTCTCTTCCCATTTTCGTTAAGAAGGAATGTATAGGAGAAGTTAATAGAAAGATAATGATATCTGTCAGCAGTCAATTTTTAAGATATTCTGCCACTCTTTAATTTGGGGCATTTTGAAAGTTTTAGAAATAGTGCAAATGCTACTTTGTTTCTATTATAGCTTAATATTCTAAGATTCTTCACATTTTCTCCTTAACAGCAATACATCAGACAACTCCTCAACCAATTATTACAAAATCTTCTACTACCACTGAGCATTCAAGGGCAACAATGGGTAAATAAGTTTCCTTAAAGTTAAGATGTTGGTATTTTTAATTTTTCAATGGAGAAATTTCTATGGAGAACATGCTCTGGTGTGGTATTTTGTGTAACATCATTCTACTGTCCTTCATTCTGCTTACACACATGCATGTTTCTTAATACAGATGAGTCTCAGTTCTATCCTAGAAGTAAAGCAGAAACAGCCTACAGCTCATGTCTCGTCAGAAGCCTGTATTTGTCAGATCTCCAACCAAATTCAGTGGTCTAATTTTTCTTTTAGAGCAAGAATTTTAGCCACTAACTCAACTTATCCTACAGCACAGTGCTAGAACTTTTCTGTGTTTTGGATAGTCGTTTTGTTTCAGGTTCCAGAAAGCCGTGGAATTGTTATTGTCTTTTTTTCAGGCATTTGAGGCATGCATTTTCTGTGGGCTAAATATGGCATTTGATCATGACTCCATGATCCAGAATACAATAATAATCTTTTTCCTTTTCTTTCAGCTCCAAAAGAAACACTGCTCATTCCTTCCAAACCCAAAACATCTGTCGGGCCAGAAGTACCACAGACTAAACCTGGTAATTTAAAGTTTGTAACTTTAAAAGTGTTATTGTGGCACTGCCTTAATTACACTTTCTGCTGTCATTCAGTACTACAGTCATGTGACATGCATGATATATAGACAGAAATTAGTGTCATTGTTCAGCTCAGAGTATGTTAATAAATTATATCAAAGAGAATGCCCAAGAATTGCATCAATTTCCATGGAGAGCAGAAGTTAAGATGGTTGGGGTTTTGAACTTTTGTTTGTTGAATTGTGGGTAGTAGCCATTAAAAATGTGAGGAATTCTATAAATTTTAATAAAAATATACTGCTGTAGCCAGCTTCACTAAGTCCTTTTCTTTTGGGGGATTTTATTACCCTAGACATATTTGCTTCAATTTCTGAAGTACTTTTGAAACTTGGGTTACAGAATCTCAGTCCAACATAGTTAGATGCTAACAGTATAGGTACCTTCTTCCTATCAGTGATTTTTGCAGTAACTACAGTAGATTTAGGGATGCGTAGTTATAATGAAGGATGATGATACCTCAGCCTTACCCTGGGTGTGAACCATTTCCATAAAAATTACTAGGTAGGAAGGTTACAGGAGAAAAAAAATGTGTTGGGGAGGAGTGATTATAAGAGCATGATTATAAGAGTGAGCAGCTCCTAATCTTTCTTACTCTGTGATCTAATCTCCAAACTGATAATATTTTAGTTTTAGGTAAATAAGTTAATGGATAGTTTTATCATTCCCCCCTTTTTTTCCCTTAGACTTTGAGCCTTTTTTATATAGCCAAAAAGAATTTAAGCAGAGACCCTATTCATTCAAGAACTGTACATACATATTACTATGAAAATCAAGCTGAACAGTCCAGGAAAACGATTTATTTTCCGAAGGCCTTATTTTGAAAGGCTTTCTGTTAAGTTACCAAGTTAGGTTTTGAGTCTCAGTTGAATAAGAGCTATTTCCAATCATGTAATTGTTAAAACGTTCCATGTTTTGGTACAACTACAAGTTAGTTTTAGGCAAAGAATTTTAGAAAACAGAACTTATAGGTTTATTCTTTTCCTGTTAAATTTTAAATCATTGTAATGATATATATGCAAAATAAACTACTGTTAGGAAAGTTGTTAAAAACAAATGGCACTATTTAGCCACTGCTCTTTATGCTAGTAGGTAGGTTACTTTCCAGCTTCCATATTTTAACCTTATTTCTGAAAGACAGAGAGACATGTAATGTGTGCCTCTGCCTGTCAGTCTCTCCTTTTCATCCAGTAACTTAGATACCTTTCACTAAATTCAATCAAATTTGAGTGAGGGAAAAATGAAAGATAAGTACTTTACTACAAGCTTTTAGAAATTTTTTAGGGAAGTGCAAATTAATATACCTAGTGTGAGAAAGACCAAAGATTGTCTGAACTCCACCTTTAGGGCATTTGTTCTGAAGTTGGTGGGGGCCTGGCAGAATAGTTGCACTGTCTGGCTGTCAGCATGAAAATACATCCAGACTAATCAGAACATGTGTCTGTCTCATGTCTGTTAAAATTGTCTTAGCAGATGTGTAGATAGGTTTTTAGGAAACAAAGGACACAGATCCTTAATGAAATTCAACTTCTTTAATTTCACTTCTCACAGAACAATGTTTTATTTCTTGTAGCTCCGAGGGCAACACACCTGGGATCAATTAACCTTATAACAGTTCATGTTGTTGATGGATCCAAAATGACTTTGGGTAATGAAGATATTATGTCAGTTTATTTTTCATAAAACTTTACTTTCTCTGCTTTTGCTATATGGCTAAACTTACACTTTAATCAACAGAAATACCTTAATATATCTTTATGTCGTGTTCATTTGTTAGTCACATTCCAGTGCATGGACAAAATGTTGCTGGTTTTAATTTTCCAGCCATTTTTTCGTTCATGCAATTCTTTCTAGAAATAAGTACTTCATGTACAAGGCTGAGGAGTCATATAAAAAGGCATTACCTGATCATCTTTTCTTCTTTTGTCTGACTTAACAATGATATATATCTTCCCAGCCTTGAAAAGTCTTTTATCTGTATAAAAGCATGATTTTCAGCCAGGTTTCTAGCACTGACTCTTTTTGTTTATGGTCTGCACAAAGACAGTTTGAATTTCCCTTCCACCTGTGGTGCCTTATGTTTAAAAGGAAATAATTTCAATTTGATAAGTAATAATGTTTCCACTTTCAGTTCCCAATGAAACGTACCAGATTTCACCCAAGCCCAAAACTGCTCTAGCAACTGAAATTCCACAGTTCCATACAGGTGATTTTTAGGATTTTCTTAAGTTGTTGTATTGAGAGGCTGTAGATATTAAGTAAAATCAGTATGGTTTAAGGTTTAATGGTCTGTTCATTATTACCTTTAAAACTATTTCAAATATGTAACACGAAAATTTATTTTTACCCTTATCAAATGTTTTTTGTTCATTGCTCTGAAAATCAAGGTTTAATCAGTATTGTCTCAGAGATGATACGACGCTTTTAAACAGTATTAGTGCTGCGTATTGGATCCTCAGATGTAGGGTGTTGCAAACTCTAAATAAATGTAACTGAATTCCACCTTTTTCCTTATAAAATACTAAATCTAAATCTGTAAAACATTTCCCAAATGTAAATGTCAAAAATGAGTAATATGTTCTTTCCTGCATAAGTATTTTCTCTGACACTTCAGAGAAGCTGGATTAAGTGTTGTGGATAGAATGTTATTAGATTCGAATATCAAATAGCTCTATTTATTTAAAAATTTCAGTTACAGAAGTTGATAATTTGGCACAAGACAACAGTGACTACTGCTTATGCTTTTAGCTTTCAGTGTGATTCACACAGATTCTGTAACAACTAAAACATCAAAATTATTTGGCAAGTGAAAGGCGATAATAAGAAAAGGTTGAAGGCTTCTGATTTTAACCTTCATGATGACACTATGCTTCAGCAGCCCTACACAGTGTCTGCATTGAGTGCTTCCAGTTGTTTTCTTGGCAATATTTTAATGTTTCATGTTTTTATCTGAATATTTTATTTGGGGGGGTTCAGTTCGGTGTTTTATTTTGAGGTTTTTTGTTTGTTTGTTTTTTACAGAACCTAATTAAATGTCTTAAGGCCATGGATACCTTGCAGAGCTAACTCTGTATCCATATACAGTTGGGTAACTGGCTGTAAATATTTTATATCTTTTCCTAAACCTAAACATGAATGTAACTGGTCAGACTGCATGATGGAGTCATCTGACAAAGAAACTAGCATTTTCAGCGTGCATTTTGGATTGGAACTCATAGAATTCTCATATGTCCATTTTGCTATATTGCATTGGTGCATGGACCTTTTTTCTGGCAAATTATACTGCGCTATTGGTGTTCCTTTTACATATAACATTTAAACTGAACCTTATTTCTTTTAGCACCTCATAAAACACGTCTCACTTCTGCAAGACCAAGGCCATCTGATAAATCACAGACCAGACCTGGTAATAATTGTTTGTTCAATTTGGGATGGGGAGGAGAGTAATTAATTAATTAATTTCACCTATTCTCAGTGGAATTTTAAGTGTTGCTGGGAAAAAAGGGTATTTTTCTTTCAATTAATCAGTCCACAGGTAAAGCCTTTCCAAATCAGAAAAAAAGAAACCAAAACTGTGTAACACAGCAAGTGTTACTTTTTCTTCTCTAATGTGGAATTGTTGGCATCAAATAAAAGTCTGTTGGGTTTTCTTTTCATGGAACTTTTCTCTTTTTTTTTTTTTCTTTTTTCTTTTTAAACTCTCTCACAGCTCTTAGTAAAACCACACTAGCACCAGCTAGAACAAAAGCACCTGGACTGCCAAAGTGGATTGTGCCAACAACAGGTAGAGCTGCAGTTTTGGGGTTTTTTTTAACTTATCAGTAAAAGACAGGAATGTGACTTCCTCAAATCATCTTGAGCACTGCAAAATATTTCATTGTGTTTAATTATAGAAGTTAATTCCTCGGAGTACTGTATGTAATTGCTACTACTGGTCATGCTATATAATTCCTGAGTATCATTATGAAATTATATTGACGCTCAGTCAGTGTAAACTTACAGATAGATAGATTATTATGTGGCTACTGTTTACTGATGTTTTCTAGATGATAGGTCCAGAATAATTACTGGAAAACACTTTGTTGAAAAGGGTTACCCAGTTCATAGAATAGAACCATAGAATCATTAAGGTTGGAAAAGACCTTTAAGATCATCAAGTCCAACTGTCAACCCAACACCACCATGCCCACTAAACCATGTCCCTAAGCGCCTCATCTACACGTCTTTTAAATACCTCCAGGAAGGGTGACTCAACCGCTTCCCTGGGCAGCCTGGTCCAATGTTTAATGACTCTTTAGGTAAAGAAATTTTTCCTAATTTCCAATCTAAACCTCCCTTGGCGCAACTTGAGGCCATTTTCTCTCGTCCTATCGCTAGTTACTTGGCAGAAGAGACCAACACCCACCTCGCTACAACCTCCTTCCAGGTAGTTGTAGAGCGCAATAAGGTCTCCCCTGAGTCTCCTCTTCTCCAGACTAAACAGTCCCAGTTCTCTCAGCCGCTCCTCATAAGACGTGTTCTCCAGACCCTTCACCAGCTTCGTTGCCCTTCTCTGGACACGCTCCAGCACCTCAATGTCCTTCTTGTAGTGAGGGGCCCAAAACTGAACACAGTATTTGAGGTGCGGCTTCACCAGTGCCGAGTACAGGGGCACGATCACCTCCCTGCTCCTGCTGGCCACGCTATTTCTGACACAGGCCAGGATGCCTTTGGCCTTCTTGGCCACCTGAGCACACTGCTGGCTCATGTTCAGCCGGCTGTCAACCAGCACCCCCAGGTCCTTTTCCTCTGGGCAGCTTTCCAGCCACTCTTCCCCAAGCCTGTAGCGTTGCATGGGGTTGCTGTCACCCAAGTGCAGGACCTGGCACTTGGCCTTGTTGAACCTCATACAGTTGGCCTCAGCCAATCGATCCAGCCTGTCCAGGTCCCTCTGCAGAGCCTTCCTGCCCTCGAGCAGATCAACACTCCCGCCCAGCTTGGTGTCGTCTGCAAACTCACTGAGGGAGCACTCGATCCCCTCATCCAGATCATTGATAAAGACATTGAACAGGACCAGCCCCAGTACTGAGCCCTGGGGAACACCGCTCGTGACCAGCTGCCAACTGGATTTAACTCCATTCACTACAACTCTCTGGGCTCGGCCGTCCAGCCAGTTTTTTACCCAGCGAAGAGTGTACCTGTCTAGGCCGTGAGCCTCCAGCTTCTCTAGGAGAATGCTGTGGGAGACAGTGTCAAAGGCTTTACTGAAGTCCAGGTAGACCACATCCACAGCCTTTCCCTCATCCACAAGACGGGTCACCTGGTCATAGAAGGAGATCAGGTTGGTCAAGCAGGACCTGCCTTTCATGAACCTGTGCTGGCTGGGCCTGATGCCCTGGTTGTCCCATACATGCCTTGTGAGCACCTTCAAGATGAACTGCTCCATAATCTTCCCCAGTACCGAGGTCAGGTTGACAGGCCTGTAGTTCCCTGGATCCTCCTTCTGGCCTTTCTTGTAGATGGGCATCACATTGGCAAGCCTCCAGTCGTCCGGGACCTCCCCAGTTAACCAGGATTGCTGGTAAATGATGGAGAGTGGCTTGGCAAGCTCCTCCGCCAGCTCCGTCAGTACCCTCGGGTGGATCCCATCCGGCCCCATAGACTTGTGAGCGTCCAGGTGGCGTAGCAGGTCATTAACTGCTTCCTTTTGGATTATGGGGAGTTTATATCCAAGTTGTTTATGTCCAAGTCAGAAGACTTGGTAAGAAAGCCTTAAAGCCAGGTATCTTGCTAGCTACTGGCTATGCATGTTGTGTGTTCACGTCGGACCTACTCTATTCAGACTATGCAGTATTCAGACTATACAGTATTCAGCCTTGAATTCTTCAGCACCAAGAAGATTCCAAGCTGATGGATGATAGAGGAGGGTGAGAACTGTCACTTCAATTTACACATCCTTACACACACACATAACTTACATCCCCAAAACCACAAGATTTATTCAAAATACTGGTTTGTTTGGGGGAAAAATAATTTATCCTTTTTCAATTGTACTTGATTTTTCCATCCAAACAAAATAATGTTGTCAGTGCTAATTCAAATGAATCCATATTTTTTATTTAATAAAGCATTAATTTATTATACCAATACAAATACTGCTGGTTTTGTTTTAATACAGCCATTGGTTAATTAAATACAGAATTTTGGTATTCTTCATCAATGATGCAAGTTTAAAATAATAAATAATATAAATAAATAAACAAATAACACACACATATTCAAACAAACTTTTGGCTGTTCACCCACTACTAACAATGCTACTGTCCCATACTATTGTTCTGTGCTAGCTAGGTTAGGATAACCTGAGTAATATACCATCTATTCTACACATTCCTTTTTTTGTCTGTATAACGTTTCCCTGTACTAGGATTTTCAAAGTATCTTTGGCAATTTAATACCTGTTGTTGACCTTAGTATGACTTGAGCTACTCATTCCTGTACATAATTTTGAGAAGCCCACCATGTTTTTAGAAATGGCAAAACCTCAGAAGAGATGGTTGTATATTTAAATTGAATTACAAATAGCCTGTTTGCAACATGACATGCTCTTCTGTATTACATAGAGAGTGGATACCTTCATTGGAGGTATGTGCTCTTTGATCTTTCATAGTCCTTCTCGTAAATGAAATGACTCCATCGAATTCCAGGATATCAGAGACAGTTACAGTATTAAATGACCAATGGCAGTATTTGTGGGTCAGAAAGTTTTGTTCTTTGCTTGTGTTGGCAGCCTGCGTATAAGTGAGCTTTCTAATGTCTGATTACCAAAATAGGCAGAATGCACACAGGTGTCCAGGAGCAGGTGGCTTTTAAATCACATTATGAAATTATGCATGAATACACAATTATGTTAGACAGTATATTAAGCTTTTCCCTTCTTCCATATAGTAGTAACCTTGGCAGAGGTATTTGTAGGTTAAAAAGAAGAAAAAAAAGAGTGTATGCTAAGTATATCGCAGTATAAACATAATAGTAGACATGTAAATTGTTAAATGTAGTTTATTGTGCTTAATGCTGTTTTAGGTGACTGCTAAAGTATGGTTTTAAGCAATCTTATTTTAAATGCTCCTGTTGGAGTGCCCACTAGTCGTCATTATTTCCATGTCTTTATAGTATTGCCAGGAGGAAGTAGAGCTTCATTGTGGTAGACGATGTCAAAAATCGTCACAAGACTATTATCTTGCTATGTGTACTCACAGGTGAATAAGTACCTTCTTTTAGAATTCTTCTGGAAAATGATACTTCTAGTAATATTTCCCATTGCTCAGTTATGTAAGTCTTTTTTCTCTAACATAAAGAAATGTCCTGAAGATGTCTGTTACCTTGATTTTGTGTCCTGCCAAGTGAGCCCTTTAATTTAAGCCTGGTGTCCAAAATAGGAAGGAAGAGCTGGCATTTATTATCTACTGTCCATTTCTTTCTGCTTCCAACCCTGCTGACATAGCAACTCATTGATATCTTTCTGTGAGTCTGCACCTTTCTTCTGAGAAGTGTAGAGAAATCACCAATGAATTTTGTACGTTCATGACATGTTGAGAGAGGACTGTTTTTCGCAACTTTTCAGTCTGTACTTCCCTTGATAATCAATAAGTGAAATTCCAAGTCTTCTGTAAAGGAGGTACCTCACAGTATTGTGGCAAATGCAGTATCTGAGCCTACAAGGCTGTCTGTGCTCATAATTTCTCACAACAAGAGAGTTCAGGTAATCAATTAAAGAAATCCATATCTCTCCCAAGCAACGTGCAATACATATTGCAAACAGAATTCCTAAGTCTGCAGAAGAGACTTAGAAAAGAGAACTCTACTAACCTGGAACCCTGAATCTTGCCGGCTGAGCAAAGACAAAAAGGTTTCTTTTTCAGTAAGTGATATCTTAGAGAAATGATAACATATTAAGATATCCGGATGATTTTTGGGGGTGGGGAAGTTTATTTCTTCCATTATGAAAATGATATGTTATTTTCTGTGATTAGCTTATCAGAATCCTTAACTTCTGATCTAAGCTGATCAGAATCCTTAATTGAACTGTAAGGAACAACATGTTTTCAGGCTTACCTTTAGATATTACATCATTTTTTCTTTCTTTGAAGAAGAGCACATTTACTGAAGAGCCATGGATACTCTGTTGTTTGAAGACCAGTTTGGATCTTTTAATTCCTTGCTGGGCTGGCACTGCTGTTGGATGTACTCCACTTCTTCCTGATTGTGCCCATTAGCATCAGTGCAAAGATGTTTCACCCCATGCAGAGTGTGCTTGGCAGCTGCAGGGTCCGGATGATAAGCAGCGGAATTTGTTTTTTCCAGTGGCAGCACGTGGGATTGTGGCTGGTTTCCTGGCAGGCTTTTCAGTCTCCTGGCTAGCTGTAGTGCCAGGTGGTAAACTTGACTGTGGGAAAGAGACAGGGATTGCCTCCTCATGACTAACATTCCTTCTAGTTTTCTACCATGTTTTAGCCATTTTCTCTAGAATTTAATTTTGTTGAGATGGCTTTTCATATTTGTCTTAGTGTATGTAACTTATCTTACTCAATTTTTTTTTTTTATTTAACCCTAACCATTTAAAAACCACTCTATTAAGCTTCCAGACAACCTTCAGCAAACAAACTTTGAGCAACGTTTCCATTTCCCTTGTGACAGAGAAATAGTTGGTTTTCATTGTAATGGCCATTAATTTAGTGTTCTATTTTCTTTTTATTTTTGAAACTGTGAGTGTATAGCCAAGTTCTAGAGGAACTCAAGTATTAAGGTATTTCAGTTTGTTTTATCAAGGGCACTTTTTCCGGTTCTTCCCTTAAAATGATCCACACTTCTAATGGTATTCCTGCTATTAAAGATGCAGTGGTTAGTTTTAAGGAGTTCCAGACCCCATGAATATTTCCAGGAAAAAAGACAGAAATAAAAGAAGACACAAACACACATGCAAGTAATACATGTATTCTCAGTCCTGTTAAAAGTTTGGATGAATGTGGTAAGTCGAAATGCTTATAATAAGCAAGTTATGTTAGCTAGCATAAGGCATATGCTATGATAAACACAGCAAGCTGTTTGACAGTGCAGGTACCTTGTGTGAAAACACAAACTTTTATGTAACTTTAAAGTGCATTGAAACATTCAAAAAGGAGGTTTTGTCAACAGGGGAGTGTTGTGGTTTGATCAGCTTTTTCCCTGAAACTTTGACTTATTTTTCATTACTACTTTACTAATGGCAGCAGTGCAAGTTTCTGAAAAAAACTAAAGAACAGCAGTGCAAGTTTCTGAAAAAAAAAAAATTACTTCTTCCATCTAGAATGTATACAATATTTTGTTCATTCCTAGCTGATATAACTCAGAAAAGCTTGTGATTCTAAATTAGATTGTAAGGAGCAGGACAGAGGTAGGCTTTTCTGTAGACTCTGTAAAATGCAAAACTAAATTAGACTTGTAATGGGTACTTGGGTGCTTTAGTGTGATTTAGTCAATGTGCTACTACATTTTGTTGATGTGTTTATTGTGAGATGAAGCTAAGAACCTCAATATCCTCTGACTATAGTCTGTGGTGTACAAGATTATTTTTCTTTTTAAAACTGGTGCTGGTCTTCTCATGCCTCTTCTTCCTTGAACACCATTCCCGTGAAACATTGATTAGCACTCTGGCACTTTGTATATCTGAACATCTAATCAACCACTTTAGTTACCTAAGACTAACCTTTAGTTACCGAAGACAAATATCAGTTATATAAAACCACATGATGTGTTTAGAAATTTTAGTCACAGGGACCAGGTGACCTGCATCCTGTTCCCAGCTTACTACAAGTCTCATTACTTTAATCTTAAGTAAATCATTTAACGTGTCCATACTATGGACTGTGGATTCCTAAGGTATGACTAACAAGAATGGCCAAATAGTAAAATAATTGAAAAATTATCTGCTTTATGCTTTCAAAATACTAGTTTAATCTCAAAACAAACTGAGCACCAGATTATAAACCTATGAAATCTTTGGTTGAAATGTTTAGATCATGTTGGAATAGGGTTGGAATTTGATAATGAATTTAATTTTGAGATTTTTTTTTTTTTTACTACATTAATTTTTCTTATGTCATGAGAAAGAGTGATTCCCCCCCGCCCAACATGATGAAATTGCAATGCATCTTCTCACTCTACCATATATAGAGTTTTTAAAAAGTAAATATACTTACTTTTATAGGGAAAGTATATTAATTTAACAGTCTGGCTATCCTATAAATATCAGCACGTGAAACAGTTGTTCTGTACCAGGAGTAGTGGTGTTGATCTTTTTAATGGCATTTACTTCATTTTTTTTTTAAAATGTGTTTATGTAACTTTTAAGTAGGACTTTCTTTTATATACAAACTGAATTTTATGTACATTTTGCCTCCAGTACTCTGAATATGGTATATGTTTGGTTCAGAATTGCTCTAGCCATTCTATGGGGGATAACCGAAGATCTTTTTTTGGGGAGAAGGAGAACTTTGCCCTTTGCAAGAATCAATGGACATTTTATTCTGTATATTGAAAAACTAAAATGTTCTCTGTACTCATCTTTCCACATATAATCTTGTTTTAACTCATCTGTTCTCTCTTAATCTTATTAATTCTCTGTTTCCAAATATACTTTTTTCAAAGAATTTTTAAAAATACATTTCAGACTCTAGACCCAGATCACTTTCTACTTACTTGAATGGGAAGATAACGGATATCACTAAGTTATCAGTAAAAACATAGGTGGCCATATATGCCAGTTTTGTACGTAATGTTAGCTAGAGTTTGAAGATATGCAATATACAAGTATTCCATAACTTGGTACTGCACTGTAGATACTTATTTCATTTCCTTTGTTTCACAGGTGATATATATACACCTGAGGATATTGCCAGAAAAATTGGCGTGGATGTCAAAAAACCTTTGGAATATAGCGATACCTGGGAAAAGCCAATTTCTGGTAAGGTTAATAAGAGAAGACAATATAGCAAATTTTAACAGTTATGAAAAATAAAAACACCGCCTTTCCTACACAAAAAGCACCTCCACTAAGAAGAGAAAATAATACTTAGTCATCCTCATCAATACACCTTCTCTTGGCTTCAGGATGCTACTAAAAAGAGATAAAAATAAGAATATTTCATGGTCACTACTTAGTCACTAACATATGCCATATATTAAAAATTACCACCACCAGCATTGTATTCTTATGATCAAACAGCCACAATACTGTAAGCACTGATTTTTTTCATACTAATAGTTTCTACATAGCAAGTGAGAATAAGGTGAATGCATAACCAAATTGTCCTCCCATTTATGAGAAAGTTTTGTTGAATATTAGGATTGCAGGGAAAATTAGAATGTTAGGCTTGAAGCAAAATAACAATGTGGAGTAAATAAGGTTACAGGTTTTTTTACAGGGGCTATACCAGGCTTGTCAGTTTTACTTTTCTTGCAAGTCTTGCAATCATATTTTCAAAACAATCAAAATATTTTTACTGAAAAATGGCTTCCCCAAATAGGCCTTCAAAAATAGACTTTTTGTATTTCACTTTTTTCTAGTCAGCTTCTTAGAAATTTTCTGTTTCAACTGAAAAGTTGTAGTATAGAGTGTGTTTGTATGCCACATGTATAGACACAAACATACATACAAACATGTAAACACTCTTACATGTAGAGAAATTCTTTGTTTCATAAGCATAACCAAGAATAGATCTTGTTTTAGCTGTGCTTTTTTACTGATATAAAAACTGACTGAAAATAAAATCTTTTTTGGTTTTAGCCTTGGATGTACTATTCAGCTGCAGCTGCTCTTTTTAGTTAGGTTTTCCTTTGAAAACATGTTATTAGATTTAAAAACCCAGATACAAATATATGCCCCTGACTAATCTATAAACTGCTGTTTGCTCCTAATCCCTGCTGAATTTCCTTTGCACCTAATTTACCTGCACAAAGACGAGCTTATCTTGACAGCTGAGTTCTGATGTTGTATCTTTTTTAAGTTTATTCAATCTGAAGATTGTACTTTGCAAAGATTAAGTCCAGTGTGATATACTATTAGTAGTAGCTGGATGCAGACTGTAAACTGAAAACAAGGATGGTGCTCTGCATTTTTTGTTACTGAATGTCAGGCAGTGGTGTCTACTTAAGTAAATTCAGCTTGTGATTTGCAGAAACTGGAAGGTTTTTTATGCACATAGATTTGAAGGAACATCTACATCTGCTTTTACTCATCTTATGACATTAGATGTTTAAAGTTAAGCTTTTAGAGCTTTGAAGTAAGCCAATACCTTGAACTGTTGCCATAAAAGACAGTTGGGTATGGTTGTGAAGTTAGCTGCTACTCTTTCTTAATTTTCTTATATACTTCTGTGATCACAGCTCTCTTCATGAGGCCTTAATATGTATATCAAAATTCAGAATTATAGAATCATAGAATGGTTTGGTTTGGAAGGAACCTTTAAAGATCAAATAGTTCCAGCCCCTCCTGCTGTGGGCACGGACATCTTTCATTAGATCAGGTTGCTTAAAGCCCCATCCAACCTGGCCTTGAACACTTCCAGAGAGGGGGCATCCACAACTTCTCTGAGCAACATATTCCAGTGTCTCACCACCCTAATAGTAAAGAATTTCTTCCTTATATTTAACCTAAATCTACCCTCGTTTAGTTTAAAACTATTACCCCTTGTCCTATCACTACAGGCCCTGGTAAAAAGTCTCTCTCAGTTTCTCTTATAAGTTCCCTTTAAGTACTGAATGTTGCAATAATGTCTCCCTGGAGCCTTCTCTTCTCCAGGCTAAACAACCCCAACTCTCTCAGACTTTCTTCATAGGAGAGGTGTTCCAGCCCTCTGATCATTTTTGTGGCCCTCCTCTGGACCCACTGTAACAGGTCCATGTCTTTCTGGTGCTGAAGGCTCCAGAGCTGGACACAGTACTCCAGGTGGGGTCTCACAAGAGCAGAGTAGAAGGAGAGAATCACCTCCCTTGCCCTGCTGGCCACAATTCTTTTGATGCAGCCCAGGATACAATTGGCTTTCTGGGCTGCAAGCACACACTGCTGGCCTATATCTAATTTTTCATCTACGAATATCCCCAAGTCTTTCTCTGCAGGTTTGTTCTGAATTCACCTGTCACCTAGCCTGTACTGAGAATGGTGATTACCCTGACCCAGGTGCAGGACCTTGCACTTGGCCTTGTTGAACTTCATGAGGTTTGCATTGGCCCACTTCTCCAGCCTGCCAGGGTCTCTCTTGATGGCATACCTTCCTTCAAGCGTATCAACTGCACCACTCAGCTTAGTGTCAAGCTTGCTGAGGGTGCACTCAATCCTACCGTCTATGTCATCACTAAAGATATTGAACAGTACTGGTCCCAATATGGACCCCTGAGGGACACCACTTGTTACTTATCAACATATGGACATAGAGCCATTGATGGCAAGTATTTATATGGGGCTGTCTAGCCAATTCCTTTTCCATTGAATAGCCCATCCATCAAACCCATATCTCTCCAATTTAGCAACAAGGATGTTGTGTGGGACTGTGTCAGAGGCCTTGCAAAAGTCAAGATAGATAACATCAGTTGCTCTTCCCTTATACACCAACACAGTCATTCCATCATAGAAAGCCACCAGATTAGTCAGGCACGATTTGCCATTATGAAGCCATGTTGGCTGTCTTTAATCACCTCCCTGTCATTCATATGCCTTGACAGAACTTCCAGGAGGATCTGTTCCATGATCTTACCAGGCAAAGAGGTGAGGCTGATTAATCAGATATTGCTATAAGTTAGCCAGTATTTGACTTTGCTTTTAAATACATTTACTTTTTCTGAAAATTTAGTGTGTGTTAACTGAAAAATTTACATTTACGCTAGTTACGAGAAATGAAAAAGATAGGTTATAGCACACAAGAATTAAGCTTGATGTGTTAAAAGTCTGTCCTAAGAGGATGCATGCCCTCCTTTTTCATGAAGAGTGACAGAGTCAAGGAAATACATTCCTGGTCCACAAAGAACTCCTGAGATTAAATAAATCCTAATAGTTCACCATGCCGCTGTCCTCACAAGAGTCTACGCTATCACAAAATCCCTAAATTCTATTGTATGTCCTAGTTTAGAAGCTCAACCTCCAAACATTGTTGATTAGATTTGGTAGCATCATAAACCGTCATCCAAATCATTGTGGAAGTAGTAGAAGGGAAGAGTAGGGAATCTTGTTTTTCCAGAGTGCAGTGTAGTAGATTCAACTGTGACACAGTCCGCTAAAAGTGATGTTTTGGCTTGCATGTAACTGTTGCAATTGTGTTGTTCAGAATATGTGACAGAAACCACTGACAAGTCAATACTTGCACATTTTTACCCCATAAATATCTCAGACAATCCCATTCCCTAAATATGGACAGGGGGAAAATTAATCATGGATACTACCATGTAGTAGTATGTAGGGTATGATGACTTATATATACAACAATTTATTATCCTTTTTCAGGTCTTTAGGCATATTTTTTTCATCTCCATCTGGGGATTAAGAATGAATATAAAACCTACAAATGCTATTTTCAAAACCATTACATTAACCTGAATTAGACAGAGCATTATTTCCTTTCTTGTTCTGAGGGATTTAAAAAAAATGTGTTTTATAAGTGACTACAAAAGTCCAAAAGGAAAAAGGAACAGAGAAAGATGGAGGTGTTCCTGTTTGTATATTGTAAGTATTTCTAAAAAGGCTCTCCGAATGAGTCTTTGGATCTGCTCCCTTCTCGCCCACAGTCACTCTATTTATAGGGTAAACTAAGGTCTGATATGTAGAGCCCGAGGTACTCCCTGTAGCCAGTAACTCAGTATCAGGCATCTTGCATATTTGTTGACATTGGCAGCATTATAAGAATTACATTACTCTTGAAGATTTTCCCCTGTTAGGTACAAAATGTCTTTTGTTACATAAATGTGTTGCACATATCTCCTGTTTTTTTCTTAAGGAAAGAAGTGCAAAGGTGAATAGTGGAAGAAAAATCTTTTCCTTTGCCTTTCCTTTGCATAATAAAATCCTTTATAATTGCATGGAAAATACACTAAAATGTTTTGTAAGTATGAATTAAGAGGCGTAGGTTCTCCTTTCAGACCTCACTGCCAAAGGACCTTACCAGATAAATTTAATAGAGATTGGCTGGAACTGCACATTGAAACAACCTAGCTGGGTGCTTCAGGAGTTTCTAACACAATAACTGTCTCTAGCCATGTCAGTGCATGAAGTGACACTGACTTTTTTCATTTTTCACTTTTGAACAGCATAGCATGCATTGTCCCTAATGATAATCCCCCTTTTGCTATATCTTTTGGTTCAAGCTGAGGGTGACCAGTTTTATCAGTTAGAAAGTACAGAAATGTTGTGAGTAGGATACTGAAGATGTTTCCAAGTACACTGAGGTAGTGTTTATTGTGGGAAGAAGTATCCTGTTGGCTGCCAAAAAATTACTGTTGACAGAAATGCATAACTACACAGAAAATGAATTGCTGAAACACTTGTACAAAATCCCAGAGGAGCTCCATTTTTTCAGTGTAAGCTTGGTTTAAAACTCCATGGCACACGCTTCCCAAAGAATTTAAGGCTGAAAATACAACTCATTTCAGCTCCTAACCTTGCTTCTCTGCTTTTGATATTAAACCAGACGTGAAACATTTGTTTGAGAAGTCAGAATATAACTTAAAATGGGTTTCTGATTTTATGGAATTTGAGGTTAAATAAATAACAACACTGTCTTGTAATGTCATTCAGTAACTACATCACCTGGCCCTCAGCATCCTCCTATACCTCCTGTCAAGCCTACACAAATGCGAAGAAAACCTCTGCCTCCAAACACAGTGACTGGTAAACCAGGGAGTCCAGGTATCTCAGCCTTTTCAGCATAAATATTTTATTATGTGTGAGATAATACTGAATGACTAGCAGGATATGGGAGAATTTTATAGTATAGATTCTTTTTCTTTAATCTGTGATATCTGTAGAAACTAGTCTTCTGGAACACGCAGGCCTTGTCTTCTGTCTTCATACATAAACTCTGTTTTCCTTTTGTTTTCCTAACCCAGTTATGTCAAAATCATCCCTCATAAGGGAGCTGAAAGCACAATAGCATAATGCAAGTCATCCTTCAAGATGATCAACCTTAAGAACATTTCATGTCTACTAATAACATTTGCAGTTACTTAATGTGCATGTCAGATGGGAGATATTTCATATTATGCTTCAATGCATACTCCCAACTGGTTATTTGTAAAGAAATTCTGTACCATACATATGGCATATCCATTAACCACTGCAAATAATGAGCTAATAGGCACCCAGAAAGCTAACTGCACTGGGAGGTAGAGCAAGCTGAGTTATTTCATGTGCAAAGAGTTTAGCTTCATTCCTGTGCTACAGTATTCCTGCTTCTCAGGATCAGTATAGGGGCATACAGAAACTTTCACATTTCCTATTTTATTTTAATTTTGTCCTGAAGCTGATATTCAGTATCCTTGTGTATGTTTTGTCTGTGGATTCTGTATAAGAATCCTCAGGCTAACGTTATTCCAGGTAGTCAGAAACTATCATCTCATTATGCTTAGCATCATGAGAAATGCTTCCCTCTTCATATTACCCTCTGTAGTTCACTGGAAATATGAAAGTCTTGGTTCTGCTGTATTTCCTTTTGACTTTTTATGATTTGTTTCATTTGGGGCTTTGTGTGCTATTAAGTCACCAAAGACCTAAATAATTTTTCAGTATTTTGTGCAGCAGATTAGAAGGAAGAATCTCTAAGCTGGATGAAACAAGCTGTATATTTACTCAACAGCAGAGCCAAGATCGAAAAGTTGTGTCTATACTTGCTGTTGATCGATGGTATTTCCTTAGTACTAACTACAACAGAACATAATACATTGTCAGCCTTAATCTGTATCATAAAAAAAAGTTGACCTGATACATTTTCTTTTCCTTGTAATGGGATTTATGCTAATTTTCTCCATTAAGTGTATAATTAATTTACCAGTGTTTTGAAATTTCACCCTTTTTCCATACAGTAGAGGCCAGGTTATGTGGTAGTCAGCAGTTACCATATCGTCTCAGGCATTCAAGATGGAATAAATTGGTTAGATGATTTGGTTCTTCCTTGTGGGGCTAGTAGCAGATTTTCCTTTTTCTGTGTTTCCTAGTGTTTTATCCAGCTTAGTTTTAAACTTCATAGTTGAGTTTTTTCTGGTTCCCTGGAGAGATAGTTCCACAGTACCAACAGGAAAAATTTGCCTCAATGTTCTTCTTGGATTTTCCCTTTCCTGATTCTGTCTTGTTTCTCTTTCTCATTAACACTGTGATTAATTCCTTACTTGCATCTTTCTTACTCATCCAGTGAATGAGTATTATGGGAAGGTTTCTATGCAGACATTAAAATGTTCCTGAATGGGAAAAAAGGAAACAACAGTGTTCCAGGACCTTTGTGAAACTGGGCTCTAGTGAGAATCTTAATAAATTTCCACTTTATTAAGGAAATTAGTGGAAAGTAGGGATTTTTGTTGTTTTAAACTTGGTTCACCACAGTTCTGCCTTCAGTCACCATGTTCTTCTGTGTCATATATGCAGGGAAGGTAACTACATTATGTAGTTCTTGACTTTTTGGGGGTTGAGATTTCACAGTCACGCAGTGGTTATCTGGGGGTATCTGCATGTTTTGTGAATGTAGTTCTTGTCTGTTACAGCTATTTTGGAAACAATCAAGACATCCTTTACCATGGATTGTTTGCCTTTTAGAAACCTGTTTTCTTTATTAGGTGATAACAGCTGAGGAGTAAAAGCAATGTCACATAATCTAAAACAATTTTTAAAATAGCTATTTAATCATGGGAAATAATATTGCCTCTATCGATCAGTTTCTGTCGGAACTTACAGTGCCTACTACAGAATAGATCAGTTCAGAAAGAAAGCTTTTTCCCTTGGGTCATGTAGTGTTATAAATATTGAAAATGTTGGACTTGGTTGCATTTTTCTTACCTTCGTTTGAAGTGCATCTTAATTTCATTTAGTGGAAGCTCCAGTACTGTTCTGTGGTTAAACTCTTAATGCAGACACTAATGCAGGACTCAGTGTTTATCGTTACACATGTTCCAGCTACAGCCTTGCTAATATATATGCTGTATTGAGAGTAGAAATGAAAGAACCTTACCTATATTTGAGGGAAGAATCCAAGTTTCAGTTGCTAGCTTCAGCTATTCTGTCTTACAACTCATGAAGAAATGTGCTCTTTCATTTGAGAAACAGAAATGTCAATGCTGGTCATTTTGCATCCTTTTACTAGTCTGTATAGGATGGTTCTGTGCATTAAACCAGGTCATATTCTAGCCGATTGAAGTCCTCCAAGACAATCTCCAAGTAGCAAAGAATTTTCTTGCTGGGTTTCAGGAGTAGATTATATCGGCAATGAGGACAATTTGGAACTTTCCTAAATCCAACTGGAAGCTGTTGTATAAGTTTTGAGGGAATATCACAGTTTAAATGAAAGTACTTGTTTCATGAAGCAGTTGCCACAAATCTGAGTTCTGTTAGAAAATCAGAAAGTTGTGCCACTCTTTTAAATAGTGAATGGCTTGTTGCCACAAGTTCCTCCTTCTGTCACTATAGCTAAACCTGCTGGACCAACAACACCTGTGAGGACAGGAACATCATATAAGACGCCAACAGCTTTTGCAACTCCAGAGTATTATGGTAAGCATATTACAGACAGTTCTGGTTTCTTTTTTTTTCCTTTTTTTTTTTTTTAATGAACATAAAGGTTTCCTCTTTTTTCTTTTGCTTCCCTTCCTTAAACTATATTGATGCATTGTATATTTAATGTAAGAAGTATTCTGTCTGGGGTGATTCTGATTTCCTTTATGCCACTTTGTGACTTTTCTAACTTGACTGAGTTCATCTGGCTATCTTCTGATACACACCTTGGTAAATGAGAACATGACGTCCCTTCTGTCTTCCTAGAAATCAATACATGCTTAGCAGGCTTTCAGTACTATTCAGTGACTGTTTTAAATCTGTGAAGGACACTTCTTTTCCTGAACATTTCTTTTTGCACAGGACATAAATTCACATTATTATTCGACAGTGACTGATAGTGCTCAACATGGTTGTGATATCCTAGCTATCTGATCAAACTGCCACCATTTAAATAGAAAAAAAATGTAATAGGGTAAACATACAGGTTAGTTGGTAATTTGCCCTTTATAAAACTGGGAGTGAACTACAAGTTCAGACCTAAATCTCCTCAAAGTGGCATACAGGAATGGGTTTGGGAGAGGGTGTGCTTAGAATTTTTGAGCCAAAATATGCAGCTCTAGGTATATTCTCATAAATGATGCTGTTTCTAATTCTCCTGGATTTATAGTAATACTGAAATTCTTAATATAAGTCTCCTTATAATGATCATGAACTCACTGTGACCCTTAGTGCTCAGTAAAGCAAGCTGGATGCTAGATTTATTAAAAAATGCTTGTTGTGAATATATTGTGTTTTGTCTGTTGAGGTCCATTGCAGTATTTGCATCTAAGAGAAGATTCTGTTGTGTATAGTGGCTATTTAACACAACACTGGTGTCATGAATCCTGACTGCCTTAGCACATTTCTGTTCACCAGAGTATTTGCCTTCAATTTCCTTCAAATTTTGTGGAAGTTGTACACTCTGGAGACAGAATTTGTGATTTCCTTGTTGCTATTTTCAGAGAAGTTCATGTGCCAACATGTGCTATATATTCTATGAACATGAAACAAGCTCCAAGCTAAACAGCCAGTACAGTGCAAAAAGATGTTTTTTAAAAGGTCTAAAGAGCATTTTGCATATATTGCATGAACTGAATCCAGCTGCAGTCATGAAGTCTGTCACTTTGATTATGGCTATCTTTATATTAGCAGGTAAGTATGGGTAAGTATTACTTAGCATCACAGCCAAAATGAAGTCCTTAAAAGGAAAAGGCACATCTGGCAGCAAAGGTCTACCATGGAAGAGCTTTACCATGATTTAAAATGCCAAATGAACTGTGAAATGCTGCAGTTCTAACACTGAAACTTCGTATTTATTGCAAATTAAATTATAACTGTGTTTCCTACAGTTGATGCAACTGTCTTCAGCTCAAGTCCTACATCAGAAACAGATTCTTCAGGCAAACCGAGGTACCAAGGTAGGATTTTAATAACTATGGTATTTTTATTTGAGGGAATATATGAAGACTGACATATCTTGCATCAAAATTATCTTGTTTAGTTACTGGAAGGCCAAAATTTCATTTGATTCTGTTTCACTTCAGTGTCAGATGAAAGGGCTGTAGTGCAGACCATCAGCATATTCTTGACTAAATTTTACTTCCACTTTCTTCCCTGCTACCACCTCCTAGTTTACAGTCTTGCCCACAAACCTGTTGTGGCTCTTCCTGTATGCCAGCTGTAGTACAACTGCACACTGTTCGCATTCCACCAAACCAAACGAAAATCTTCCTGTGGGCTTGCAAGTGTACCTGGAGAGGTATTGCCCCAATACCAATGCACCTTACCATGAGGGATATCTACCCATCGTATATGCCTCACCTCTCATTCCAGGCTGTGCACATGCAGGTAGTTTAGTAATATGGTAACATAGTCAAGTTATTGCTGTTGCAGTAAACTAGAGAGTTTAGCAAGGTGAGATGAGAGGAAGAAGTGCTTTTGTACCAAAAAATTTTTCAGGTTTTTTTCTTGGTCTGGTACGAGACACTACCTTTCTGAAGACACTGCCTTTCTTGCAAGAGCTTATTGTTTACATCCAATAGAAGTTTTAATTTTAGAACTAATGTGTTTGTCCTCAGTAATCTTTCTAATTTTGATGTAGAGTACAAGATGTTTGCCTCAGAAGGTTTGTTGCAAGGTTTGGTCTTGTACCACTGAAAATGGTTAAGATTTTGACAGTCACTTTAGAAACTGCAAGTTTAATGATGGAATGACTCTGGACTAAACTTGTTACTCTCTCTGGTGAAACAAAGCGGTGATGGGCATTACATCTTTGTATTAGCATAGCGCTCAAAAGCTGCAAATGGAATTGTAGTGTCATTTGACTATAGAAGGACTAAAGTTAATTGTCCTATTTTATGACAGAAGTTAATTCTTTCAAACAGTGCTTATCACCCACTAATACCTTCAGAGTGATATTTCATCAGTGGTGCCAATGGGAAGGGGGCGAAGGCAGTGCAGATTCCAGGTCTTACAATAATAAAAAACCCAACAAACAGCTTAATATTGAATATATGGGTTTTATTCTTAAACATTTATGTTTGGCTTTGACTTGTGCAAATTTTTAGTTGGTGCCCTGAGATGGTAGTTGTGCACTAGGTGAAATGGCATTGACATTTTGTAAAAACATCCTGTATTGAGTAACAGCTCTTTCCTATTGCTACAGCCCCCCATGTCAAGTACATGAAGAAAGATGATGATGTGCCTTGCTCTATCACAAGCTCTCTTGAACATTTTCCTCAAGAAGAAGCTGGCAGCAAGGAAGAACCTACTCATCCTCCACAGAATCCTCCAACCAACCTCACAGTGGTGACTGTTGAGGGCTGTCCAACTTTCGTCATATTGGACTGGGAAAAACCAGACAATGACACTGTTACTGGTTGGTTTGATTTCTTTCCTCCATTGTATCAGAATACAGTATTTCCAGCTTATTTTTACTTTCACAGTGGTTTTATGCCATTTAAAAAATACTTTAATCCCAAGGGAGTCTTATACCTCAGTGCTTTTATTTTGTGCTACTGTCAACTCCAGCGTGGATAAGAAAATGCTACTAGATTAGAACGAGATTTTCACTACTATATCATTGGTGTCAGTGATAACACAAAAAGATACTTAAGAAGCATGACTCTGCTTCTTCTTTTAATTTCTGGCTTCTCTGTGTACAGGATCTGGTAAGATCTAGTCAAGAAGTTCCATCAGTGTGACAGTAGTCTTTATTATATAGATGCATACACATAGTGTAGACATCTTTCTTGACTTGAGGATGTTGTTGATCAGTGGACCGAACACCATGAAACCTTACATCCATCTAGTAAGTCAGTAGAACTGTGACAGCATAACACTTGCTGTGCCCACCATAGGGTCACCAAGTTGTCTATGTTAAAAGAATTTGTTTGTTTTTTTCATTTCCAAAGGAAGGTTTTTGTATTGAGAATAAATCCTTGTGAGACATGCAGGAATCAGTACATAGACAGGTAAGCATGCAAGACGACCATTTATAATTTTTCTGTCGTCTTCTGTATATCAACACAAGTTACCAAAATTGAACATTTAAATTAATTAGAAACTGAAAATTATGGTTCTTCTGTACTGTTGGGAAAATGGCTTTTGTTTTTACCATGGACATAAAACTTTGATTTGCAAAATCACTGGTTCATCACAGCCATGACCAAACGGATTTGGCTGTGTTGCATTACATGTGAGTAGAACAGATAAGACTAGGAACTGTGAGGACTAAGACTTGATCATTAGCCATTCACTTTAGCATGTAAGTGGGATGTTTTCAGATGTTGTTGTATATGCATGTCATGAGAGATTTCAGTGCAGGGGTATAATTAGGTGACTGTCACGAGCACTCTCTTCCCCAAATTAGTCCTTCCTTGATTTTCTAGAAATAATTACTAGGTTTAGCCTCTATTGTTTCTTGCTCTCCCTGCCGTTTTGAAAAATAATACAGGCAAAAAACCAAAGGGACATTCAAAACAAAAATTAGCCTGCACTTTTTTCTTCTGGGAAAGAGGAAGAAAGTTAGCCCTTCTGCTGGGTTAAAAGGGGAATAAAAAGAGACTGTAGGCTAATAAAAAGTACCAACAAGAGAGAAGAATGGTTACCTGGCTTGATTTCCACGATGCACTTTATCCTGGAAGAAAAGGAAGTGTGAGCTTATTGCTAACCTTAGAATTAGGGTAAGGATAGGCTCTCTGTGAACACTCCCCATTCCAGGCAGTTCTGCAGTGCTTCTTTTTTTTCAGGGAAAAGCCTTTTTGTTGCTGTTGTCATTTGGAGGCCTCCTCCACAGACCAGTCCTTAGCTTGATTAGATCAGATAATGTCATTTAGTCCTCGTGTTTTCTTGGAAGTAGACCTGCTGTTTTTCTTGAGTATGTTAATGAACCCACTGCAGCACAGCCATTTGTATTGCAAAAATAGAAAAACATTTCCACTATAGCTGGTAAAACTGTCAGCACACATCATCTACTGATGAGAGCAAGGGCTAATTGCCTTCTGATACTATTTCCTTTCTTTTTCAATGCGTTTTGTGAAATATAGAGCAAGCAATACTCACTGTTTCTTCTGAGACTTTAGGTGGAAACTCTTTCTCTGTTCAGTTGTAATCAGCATTTGTAAGAGTTAACTTTCCATTAAGTTTCTTCTCTTCTGTAAGACTATTCTGTAATAACTGAGACACCTGGCATACCCTTCCCCATTCCAGAAAAGAAGATTAAAATCTTCTGCAGAATATGTGACTAATACTCATTTTGCTTCACTGAGAGAAACTGTAGTTTTCAATCTAGTTATCTTCCTATCTAGATGTAACAGCTTTCCCATAAACACCATCTTCATTCTTTTTAACTTCAATGTGTAATACAAAATGTTTGAACTCTGTGGCTTACAAATAATACTCTCATTGAGCTTGTCTCCTTCGTCTTCACTTCAAAAAATTATTCAGTGACTCATCCAAGGACACTTTCTGAATTCAAGAGAAGGCATTGAATCCCATTTTCTGAAAACAGTGATTACTTCATATTGGCACCAGTACGACATTACTGGTTTAGACAGACTTAAACCAAGTTTTCTGTCATCTCTTTTTATTTTTGTAGTTTATACATGTTTTTTCAATCATCTGATTTTTTTTAATGCACTGTTTCAGATAGAACTGTGGAAATAGAAAACGTAATTTGTTGAGCCATTTTTTTTAAATGATTACTTTGGTTGACTTTTAGCTATGCACAAGGGGTTTCATTGTATTGGGTATTCCTAAAAACAAAATTGTACTTCAGTAATGGAAAGGTCTGACAAATAATAATCAAAACGGTGATCAAGCTTACCTCCTTGTTTTCATAAAGGCTGCAAATGTCAGGAACCAGGACCATTTTGCTGGTGCTCCGCTACTCCTGTTGTGTTGCCACAGAAATGTAGGGCAGTTTGTTGTCTTGTGCACTGAGACTCCTGCACTGAGTAACAAGCAGGTTCCAGATGCGCTCAGTAGTTCTTTTTGTGTGTGTGTGTGCGCGCGCGCGTGTGTGTGTGCATGCACATATTTGCGTGCCCATTCACATGTGCTGTGTTTTCTTTTCCAACTTGAATGAATTAAAAAGCTCAAGTCACATATTGATTTGGGGCTGGCAGAAGGCAGAGAGACTGAATTCCTGTAAAGTTAATTACTCATTCTCTATCTGGATGCACCTAAGGGAGTGGATACCCACTCTCCCTCCCATGCTTCCTAAGAAACATAATTTCTCTAATGAGGCTTAATTAGTGCAAACAAGGACTTTTGCGTGTTTTTTTTCTCCGTGGTTCACTCAGCCCTTGGTGGCTATATAGGAAAAGGTCTTTTTTTCCAAAAAGGAAATGCATAGAGAGAAAACAGATATGTTTTACACAAATACATACTATGAATGCTAATGACGTCTTTGGTCATTGCATTGGGGTCCCACTTGAATAAATGATCTAAAGTAAAAGCCCTCTACTGACTTTTTTTTCCCCCCTCTCATCTGAGACAACCGTTCCTGCAGGTCCATGAGTTTGTTTTTAAAAGGCAGTGGTTGGTCTTTTGCTGTTCATGGGTGACTGTTGTGGGAGAGGACTGCTGAACATGGAAATTTTGAAAATCTTCAGTATTAGCAGTAATTCCTTCCTTCATGCTGACTTTCTGACATACTTTTAAAACTGTTTTAAAGTTTTATGTTGCTCTGTATATGCTCTAAATAACTGAGTCTATTACAAGGTAAAGATAAAAAGATGCTGTGTAGGGGTCCCTTTTGAAACTATTGCAGTAAATCTGAAATTCACATGTGCATACATGTATATAATTGCTCAGATTGAATTGCTGTGGTTTAGAAGCTTGGAATTTTAGAACATAATTTTTTAGGGCTGCTCTGCACTTCCACTTAATTGCATTGTCTTACATAATTTACCCCAGTGGTTTTGATGGCTGCTTTTTGCATAGAAGAGTGCAAAGGAAGCTATAGTTGCACAATTGAGGTCAAAATCAGGTCAATTTGTGTGTGTATGCTCATTTACATACACATCTCCTACATTTACTAGGAGTGAGGATCTGAGAGTCCAGCAACAATTAAGAGAGTTTTTTTCTTTTTTGACACTGAATCCCATTGCATGTATTTTATCTTTCTGTGTTGACAACAAATGGGTCTCCTTGTATTGAGAACTAAAAAATTTAGCAAAAGAAGAGCCCTACAGCTTGCTAGCATTTAGTCAAGAACTCGAAAATTAGTAGTATCATTAGCAATAAACAGGAAAGAAAGTCGTTTTCTAGAGGTTTTGTAGCTGTTGATAGGTGGTCTCTGTCTTTGTCCTCACAGTATAATACCTGCTTTATTCATTGTGCTGTAGATCTAAATGCTCATTGCAAATGTCCTTTGAAAACATTCCCCTTTGCTAGCTTACAATTAGCAAAGCTGCACTTGGTATTACAGACACGTTTTAGGAAGGGAAAAGAAAGGGGCTGGGGAGGTTGTGAATTTCTTTGCGAAGGGAGGAAAATTAGCAATATACTCAGTGTGTTTATTAGAAGAGGTTGTTATGCATTGGGACAGAGGTTGCCTGCTAGAGAGAGACTATATCTTGGACAGGGCTGTAACTGAAGGGGTATCTGTTGTTAATTCCCTGTTCAGAGTATGGCTTGTGCTTGATGATGCATCCCAGTGAGATGAAAAGAAAGTAGTGAGACTCTATAAATCGTATAAATACAGAAGTAAATTTATGCAAAATTATTTCATTGTAAACTGGCAGATTCCCTGAGTGCACAATCCAAGTTAGTTGGGCAGTTTCCTTTGGAAATCTTAAAAATATAGGTCTTATTTTAAGTTAATCAAGGTTTAAGCATTTAGAAACTGTACTTTCATCTTTGATACTTTTTCATTCAAACTGCAGAATGCTTATACTGCAGTATAATTGGAATTTTGTCACTAGTGTACCTGTGGGCAGAGGTGAGATGTTGAGTATCCTCTATGCCATAATTGAATTACAAGGAAGGATGAGGTGCTAGGCACTCAGCAATCTGGAATTGGATCTCTCTTTCCTAACCATTTTAGCATAATAATGTTCAGACTGGTTCACACAAGATGTCCTTACAACCTATTAGACAGTAGGAGTGGAAATCAGATGAGAAGAGAACAATGAAGAAGCTCTTACTTAAATAACAGTAAGAGCTGTTATTTAAGCAAATTTCTCTTTACTGTAATTTTCCAGAGTATGAGGTTGTGTCAACTGAAAATGGAGCAAGTGATGGTGAAAAGGAGAAATCGATTATCACTACAAATCAAACCCATTCTACCGTGGAAAACCTAAAACCTGACACAAGGTAATTAAATAAAATAATTCTCTAAGTTAATCCAACTAATTTAGACTGTCAGCTGTCTGCCACTTCAAATGAAAATACATATGTATTTAAGACGAAATTGGTTTTACTCCTGTTCTGATAGGCAAAGGTATGCTTTGGTTTGGCTTTCTTTTAAGTTAACAGATAAGACACATCTGAGGAATCTTTAGGAAATTTCCAAGAGAATTTATGGTCTGGATAAACTGCAGAAGTGACCTGTTCTGTCAGAAAGATTAACAGTCAAATGTAAGAAAACGTATTGCTTTTTATCAAAAAATCTCTTGAATTTAGCAGATAAAGATGGATGTTCATTCAAATACTGGAATGCAAGTTGGGCCACTGTATGATGCTTGATTATTGTATTGCACCATGGAGACGAAAGATACATTTATCCTGTATATGTAGTTTTCTTTCAGTGTCTTGAAACAGCTGGCAAGTTAAAAATAGGTCAGTGAATTCCAGTTGATGGCGTACATCTCATGCAAGTAGTCCAAATAAGCATTACCATTCTTTAAAAAAAAAAAAAATCTCATAAAAAATGATTCTTCTTTTTTGCAGTAAAATTCAGAGCAGGGAAGAAAACCACTTGTCCTTTGTTTGTGTTGCTTGTTGATTGCATCAGAAAATTAATGAATGACAGGTTAGTTTTTCTTCTGTAAGACCATCCATTTGGCTTTGGTAACTGGATTTTTCTGTTTCAAATAAACTGCCCTTTTCTATTATTATCCTTAAATTGGTAACACAGCACAAAATTCTGCACAGAACCCATCTTGAACCTTTATTTTTAGACAATGTGTGGTTTGATCTGGGGTGTTGGTTCTTAGCTTATGTACTTGTGACCAGCAGCTCCTAGGAGGAGGAATGAGGAACTATTGCAGAAAGTGGTGGGGAAGGGAAGGAAATTGGAAAATAAAGGCATGGGGAAATTGTCATACACAAAAAGAGCTTCTTTGAGAGACTCTAACAGTCATAAGATGGGCTAGAATTGCCGTGTATTGCATCAAGAATATCTCTGTTATTTCTTAAAGGCATGTGGCTTGTGAAAGGGTGAACTTCAGCTATGTTGTTCTGTCTTGTTAAGAGGCAATTAGGATATGTTAGCAATACAGCTGGAGACTAAGCATCAGTTTCCTCAATCTCTTCCTCAATCAGTTGAGAAGGCTTAGAAGAGACAGCAAAACAACATATTTCTGGAGTAGCGACTAAGAAAAGGCAGTAGGTGCTGCTAAACTTGTCAGGCTATGCTGTTTGTGTTTTCATTTCAGTTCTGCTTTGAAATAATGCAGTTGCATCCTTGAAAAGAACTGTGTGTTATTAATGAGATTCTCTTCCACTGCACGCTCGAACTCTTCGTGTCACATATGATGACAGAAATGGGATGGATTTGGTTAAGTGTAGAAAAGACATGGAAGCAAAGAGAAGTCCTTGATGCTGAGAGCAAATGGCCAAAAGAGAAAAGCATTTTTAGTCTGCTCTTTGTTCAGAAAGGAAGCAAGATGGAGGCAGGCAGACCATGAGAAAGGTCTACAACCATTGGAAAGGTCATAAGGAAGGCAGGAGCTATGCAGATAGATGGTTTTTAATTTTAATTAGTAACAATTCTGTTAATCCTATGAGAGGACTTTCTGGTTTTGGTAAGCAAGAGCAGACCAAAGACCATGGAGAAAAGTTGTCTTTTGGAGCATGGATTTTGCTACAAGAAGCTAGATATGAGATCAGTACTGACTGGTGGAGGCTGACTTAAGACATGAAGGGATAACTTTTCCCTGATGAGGTGGTGGCTATTATCCCCTCCGCCCCCAACCTCAAAAGGGAAAAACAGTGAAAGGCTTTCTGGATTCAGGAGGCCATCGGCCGAAATTGAAAGCCTTTAATACAAATTGCAGTGGTGCATGTCCCTTGAGTCTCACAGGATTTAAAGGATGTAAAGTCCTTCTCAGAGTGGCTCTGTTTGATTAAACCCCCATTTCAAAATGTAAGTTTCCTAATTTTGAGGACACCTTGAGAGCTTTGGCAGAAGCACAAGAAATTGTTACTGTTACCATTTGAATCCAGGCTTGTTGGCACACTAAATTCAGGGAAAATAAGGAAGTGATTAAGACAGCTGCCATCATGTAGAGAGTATCAGTGTTGTAGGGAATGGCATATGTCCATAATAAAAGTCTCCTGTCTGTCAGGAGCTGATTGCTCACTAGATGAAGAAAATGGACCTGTGGACAAAAATGACTGAAAATAGGAGGAAGAGAGACAATGAAACACAAATCAATAAATTAATTAACAGAGTCCCTGAAATGTCTGCAAATTCATCAAGTAACACATTAAGACTGGGAAGCAGACTTTTCCATAACTAGCCTTAAAGGAAAGAGCTGTAGAAGAGGTGGAACTGGAAAAGAAAGTTGGAAGAGAAAAAGAAATTATCAACATTTACAAAACTACCAGCAAGTATATGGAAAGAGAGATGCTCAGTAGCAGGACGTGGATTAACTGGGGAAGAACCTCTTGGCCTTGAAACGCTTTGGAGAAGCTGACAAGCTGAATTTGAGATCCTATTTTTTCCAGCTTTCCTGAAGCCATCAGTGAGGCTGTGTGAATCCCCTATGCTGCTCTGAAGGTTCAGTGCATCCAGAGCTGAAGACAGTTCAGGACAGATCTAAACCAGACAGACCTAAACAAACACTTTCCAACAGGAATAAAGATGTTTGTGAATGTGGTGTCTCAGCCTCCATGGGTGAATTTAAACCAGAAAGATCCTAACAGCAAGATAACCAGCAAGCCTGTAATTCTCCAGATGTATGTTCTTGAGGAGCAGTACCTGACAAAGATGGTCTGCAGTCACGTTGCCCAAGGTCTACCATCCTGTTGAGGTAAATTAGGTAGGATATGTTAGTGCCTGGCCCAGAAGCTGAAGAGTTAATCACCCACATCCAGCAGGAGGGAAGCAAGACAAACAGCTCTTCAGTGTGAAGGGGGCAGAACAAGCAGCAGGGAAAAACTGGGCGCATCGGAGCCTGCCAGATCATGCTGTTTGTTTGCTTTTCTCTTTCACATTCTTCTTTCAAATAGGTCATACTGCTACACCTCTGGGAAGCTCTGCAGTAAGTCAGACACCCGTCTTCCTTTGAGCTGGCTTTTTGACAAGGCAGCTTTTAAAGATTAGGAGCTAATGGCCAGACTTTGAATATTTAAGAAATTTGGACAGTGTTAGGGAGGCAGCGATGAGAGACTCTTACAGTCTCTCATGAAAAATTGCATGTGTGACTGCAACTGTCAGTAAGTACAAACATAGAAGTTAAATGGGATACAAATTCCTCTGAATCAGAGGATTATCATGTAGTATTCTGTGTGTCCATTTAGCTGTTTGAAAAGTGACTAGATCCAGAAAAAAAATGCACTGGCTGAAAAAGAAAAGGAGTTCTGACTTTCAGTACAGTTACCAAGTATTTGGTTTTAACAGACTCATACCATGCTAATATGGAAGTGAAAATGGACTTCCATAGGCATACAACAATTTGTGAGGGTTACTTTTAAACAAATAAAGTTGTATATATTATGGCAGTTTGTCATATCTCTTGTTTGTCTTATATACGCCAGCTTTATGTGTTCTTGGTGACTTGATTGCAAGACATCGAGACACTGAGGTGAAAGTAAAATAGTGATTTGAAAATCTAACTGTGAGGACATACACCCCTAAAATAAATGTGGGGCACAGTCAGCTGCTTTCCAACACAACTGCTTGATTTTTAAAAAAAAAAAGCGTTCTAAAGGGTCCTGTACAATGTGATTTTGTTGGCGCACTGAGATCCCTATGTTTTTTGCCCAGGAAAAGGCACATTGTATCCATGCCATTCTCTCACAGTAAGGCATGCCTGACAGTTGACAACATCACATTCATTTAAAGGATTTTTCCTTACAGGACGAGTACGTTGGCCTCTTTTTCACCTGGAGAATTGCCAAATATGATGCTTGCAGTATTTCACTATCACATCTTAGAAAACTTCTGATAGTTTAAGTAACCTGGAAAGTTCAAATCTTGATATCCATTATTTGGTTGGTCAGAGTTCTTGGAACTGCTACTGTTCCTGGCACTAAGCTGCTGTCTGGGTCCAATCTAGAATTCTGTTTAATTTCATCGGATATTTTGCTTTTGATTGTAACTTTTATCTGAAATCTCTCAAAGCATGTGTGTGGTTATGCTATGAGAGCTAGATAACTATATATATCCTTCTTATACAGATAGTTAATCGGATATAGCTGCTGCCTGAAAAGGAAAACTTTCTCGTTTTATGAATGTCTTCTGCTTAAACATTTCTATTATAGATGTGCTTCTGTGATCTAATAATCACATATACACAGCTGTTGATTACAACTTTGTACTGTAGTTAGCTTTTGTTACCCTTTACATTATTTCCAAGAATTTTAGAGTAGATCCAGGTCACATTTCACTCAGCCCTCTTTTCAGTATCACACTTAAACACACACCAAATTTTCTGCAGTTTTTGCCATCTTTATCCTTCAATTAGTCCTTCACTTGTTAAATGAGCAAAATAGCCAAATTCCATTCATCCTTCTTTCTTCTAATTAGTCTGAACCGACTATTGAGCTAGTCAGTATTTACTCTGTTGTTATCCACAATTTTCGGTATTTCCCTCCTTGAGATGCCTGTTTGTAATAAACCTTCAGAGGCCTGAGATAGAAATGGGCTCACTGTGTTTTTTGTTTTCTTCATTCTGTCTCCCGTGTAGTAATGATGGTGCTCATCTGCATCTCCTTTTGTTAAAATCGGTTTCACTGATCTGCAGTTCTTTCATGGACCTTTCCTAGCCTAGAATATTAAATGCAGATGTTGTTATTTTTTTGCTTCCAATTCTATTTTCCCATTTCCAAAGGAATTTTCGTTTTGGTTTTGTTTTTTTTTTTTAACTAGTTTTGGAGTTTTCTAACTCTTTAAAATTTATTTATTTTTTTAAGTCTTCGAGTCATCTGATATAGTATAATTTTGACTTTTTCTGCTATTTATGCTGGTTTCTCTGCCAAAATATGTAGTTCTTATTTCTGTATCCCTGCCCTATCTTGAAATACTTTTTTTGATTAGGTGTACGTTTCCTCTTTCATTCTGGTGGTTTGTTTAAGGGCAATTAAGTTCATAGCACATACCACAGGTGTTCAGGAAACTTTGCAGCACTAATTTCTATACAAGCCTTCAAAAAAGAGTCTCAATATTGTTGAAAACAGCTCTCATGCATGTTTGTGTTGGCAGGAATTGGAAGGTAGTAAAGAAAAATACTAAGACTGCAGTCAGAGATGTGCCAAATATCTCTGGGGAAGTTCAGGTAGCCGTTAGAGGATGTGTCCCACCAGCCTGCTGGTGTAGATTTTTTTAATAGAAAAAAAGTATTAATAAGAAACAAAAAGCCTGTGATGCTTGCATTCCACAGCTTTATACTACTTCCCTTTAGGTGCTGATCCTTTGCCTGGTTAAGTAGTTTGGTGATTTCAAATATACTTTTCTGCTTTTTAAAAACATTTTGAGTGGTCTCTTTTGGACTTTTGGGTTAGATTGTGTCCCAAGGCAAAGTATATTTCCAGCCATGAGGTCTCTTGAGGAATATAAATAACAGGAAATGTTAAAAAAAGAAAAAAAAAAAACAAACGTCCAAGACCCCCCCCAAAAAAACAAAAATGTGAAGGATATATGCATGTACTAAGCTGTTTTTATAATGTGTGTAGATAGTTTCCTTCAAAAGCTTTTTCATATGTCTTACAAAAGGTATGAAACAAAAAAAGAGAATGTTACGCAAAGGCCATACCAAGTCAGTCTTCAACCCTCTACTGAATAAGCTTTTTGTGCAACTTGCATACAATAATTCATGTCTACCTGCTCATGGTGTTATTACCACTATCTAGTATTGTTTTGTATTACAGTTAGCACCCAAAATGCGCTAATCACATACAAGGAAAAAAATCTACCAATGCAGAGAGCTTAGCTTTTGTTAACAGCAAGGGTCAAGAGATGAGAACTACAGTGAAAGTTGAAATGCAGAAAAATGTAGAAAATGGCAGAAAAATGCTGGGGGTTTGTACTCTTTATTACAAAAGTAACAGATTTTTGTACTAAATTGCTGTTGATGTCAGGGTTCATAGGTAAACGTTTCCCATTTCTCTCAGCCCTTCTTCCAACTTGATTAGGAGAAAGACTCCTCAAACAAGCCCAGTACTTTTTTTTCTTTCTTTTTTCATTCCCTCCTCTTAAACCTAGTTTTATTTGCTGTGTCTGATCATACTGCTGTCCAAGCACACTCTGCAGAGACAGAGAAGCTCTATACATTGAGCAGTCTTGCATGATTGCCATCTAACCACCAGCATCTCCCCAGCAATTGACCTGAAGTCCCAGGACTGTACTTAGCTGCTCCAGTCCTCCTATTGTGGTAAAAATCTCTCTTCACCTATTTTCAGTTCTGCAATCTTCAATCTTCTCCTTTTGCATGATTTGAAAAATGCAGGAGCAGCTGCGTCTGCCAAAGTTCCATGTGGAATAGCGATTTCCTATGGTGGAAAAACATGCTCTGCACAGTAATTACTGTAAGTCAAGTCCATTTAATCTGCACAAGGACTTTTATTGTCTTATGCAGTTTGGGAGGATTTGGGAGGCCTAGTCTCCAAAGTTCGCAGAATAGTAATCTTATAGATGTTAGAGGTGTGACACATGTTAGATTGCTGCATATATTGGGTAGCAGAGATTTTGGCATCATAGGCACACAGGTATAAAGATGAAATATAGGCTCCAGTTTCTCATGAATAAGTCTAGCTAAGGGGTAGACATGGGATAATCATTACATAGCTTTGCTATTTCCCTTTATTAACTTTGCCCTACATACTTTCTTGAACCTCTAAGCATTTTTTCCCCTCCCTTGTGGTTTGTATAGAAGTGCATAATATTGCAGCAGGTACCCTTTTTCCACCATTTTATTTTTATTTTTCAGATTTTTCACCTGACACACAAAAGGCGAGACTTTAAATGGTTTTCTATGAAAAGAGCTACACCATGGCTTTAAAATTACAGTTAGATCTGTAAACTCTATCAAATCATGAGCTCAGTCTAACTTTCAGTTTTCACTCTCTTCATCTCCAAAAGTGGTTGTTTGTGGTTCTTCTACTGTTGCAACCACTGCTATTGTTTCAGGATTGAATTTGGCAGAGGAAAGGAGTCTGTGATATTTGGGCATCTGTAAAAACACCTACCACAAAATTGTAGAATTGTATATATTTTAGTTTAAAAAATTTGCTCTTTAACATTATTAATAGGAGGCTCCCCTCATTGACTAAGCTTAACTTTGGACATTTCTTTATTACTTCCCTTTTCTCCAATTTTGTTTATATGTTTATATGAGCTGAAATCTCTATGTGTAGATTTTAGTTCTTTATTTCAATCTTGCCGTAATTTTCCCAACTGTGGTTTGATCTTTTGCAGAGATCCTAGTGGTCCCTAGCCCACAATTTGAAAAACACTGCTTTGACAATATTAATCGTCAGTTCTTGTTTTGGTTTTTTAATGGAGTTAGAGAATTGACGGGTCCAAGTTCATCGACTTAAGTTTTTTGGGAACAGGACTGTTTCCTATGAAGAATGTTGCCTGATGCAACTCAAACTAGGGCATATCAGCTCTTGAGGACAATATATTTGTACAAAAAATCAGCAAAATACTCAAGTTTGTTTCAAAATCCTCCACCGTCTTGTCCAGCTTGTGATTTTCTGCCTGACAGAGGCATGTAAATCCAGCTTGCAAAATCTGTGAAACCCTTACATATGTGAGATCCAGATATGCTGACTGTACATCTTTATCTTTAGTTCACGCTTGCCTGCATCATTACCTTCCGAGTCCCTGTGGCTGCCCAGTCCGGCTCCATAAGAGCATTTCCCCTGCTCAGTTTTTGTCCTTTCCTTGTAGCCAATCCTATGGAATCAAAAAACTCTAGGTCCGGAATCCTAGGCAATGCTCTTCATATTTCCCTTTCGATTTCACACAAAGGGACATAAACAGATTATTATCGTCCATAAGGTCACACTATAAACTCCCAGTAAAGTAATAGAACATGCCATGTTGAGCTATCAATGATCAAAATTACAGTAATAGCTCTAGATAAGGTGTTCCTGCTGTGAAGGAAACAGGACAACTTTTTTGGAGTTTTTTATCTCTAGACGTGCATTAATTTGTACATTGTCCAAAATGTATCTTCTAGCTATTACTTTAAAACACCCAACATATTAGCAAATCTTCATTTATGCTTCAGTGATTCTTCAGAAGGAATCTCCAACTGCTCTGCTACAGTTCTCTGGATAACGACCTTTCCTACCAGATAAGAATACTTCTTGACCAAAAAAGTTACTGTACCACAAAAAGGCCCAATGTGAATATTAACTGCGCAGATCCAATTTTTAAAAGCATGTATTTGTTCAAACAATTTGAAGTCGATCATGAAGAAGATTTTGTGTCGAGAACTTATTATTTAATTTATTTTTTATTTAATGTCTCCCTCCTACAGTAGGGTAATACGAGTTGCTCAAAATGGTCTTGCAGCATGTTTGAATACATGGTAAGATTACTCCAAAAAGACTTTTTAAAGCTCAAAACAAGCCCACGTTTCACTTATAAATATCCACGAATTGTCCACAATGCATCTGTTCAGCATACCAATCTTTGTAAGTATTTCCCTTAAAAAAGAAAAGAAAACGCTAGAAATAAAGGCAATTGCTTATGTAAGCAATTTCAAAGTTAAATATTGTCTTAGAAGTACTGTGGATGGAAAACAGTTGCTTGGTACTGCATTAGTCCACTGAGGTTAATTAGCGAGCCGTTCAGGTTTTGTAGGAGCCAAGAAGCAATGAAAGGTAATCCAAAGTTTGGATTGAATTATTCTGTCTCTTGTAGGGACTTGCAAATGGAGTTTACAAATTTCCAACCGTGCAGAGGGTGGCATGTTTTTTTTCTTTAGAAAATTGCTGTTTGGAAACAATTTCAGCAATACATTACAATGCTATGTTATAATCATGAGCTACCAAGTTATCATTGGTAAGTGATCCTTCACCAGGCAAGAGCTGGATGTTTAATTGCCCGCTTCTGGGATTCTCATTTTGCTCTGTGTTTAGTCCCTAAGTCAGGGCCCATTTTCCAGGCCTACAATCCTTTTGACTCGTGTCCTGTGGATCCCTCTTGCTGATGAAAAAACGCTGTGTCTTAAGAGAGGTTCGCCATGTATGCACTCAAAGCATGGAAATCTCTCTGTAGGTGGCATGCGTGGGACGGATTATTGCTTATAGCTCACGGGAGAGGCATGAAGAGGGTGCTGTTGGCTGGGTGTATGCATGCTGCTCATCAGGGTGCTTTGGCATGGGTGTGCAGGTCCTACAGGGGGGCACTGAGCCGCTGCTGAGCAGTGAGAAATTCCCAGGTGCTGCCAGCCTGGAGCCAGGAGAGCTGAGAAGCGGCTTGCTGGGATAGTGTGCGCTGGGAGGAAGGAAATAGAGTCTGTTCCTAGCTCTGCCCTCGATGCAAGGTCTTAGCTGTGTCCAGTGTCCACCCTTGTAACTCTTTTTCTTGCCTTAACCATCTGGCGTCTTCTGTGTAACATTTTTAGGTTCGCAACTGTCTTTCAATAGCTGTTTACCTAGAGCTTCTAATTGAAAGCGTAAGTTTCAGATGAGCTGCAGAGTTAGAAACCACCTTGTCTTGCCTGTCCATCACTGTTAATCAAGTATTGAGGGGTGGGAGAGGCTTAAGCAGAGGAGCCTGGCTTGGATTTTTTTCTTCAATCTTGTTCCATTTTCATAGCACCATGTTTGGTTGCCAGCACAGCTGCGATGAAAAGAGATCATGAGATAACTACAGACTGGTGTTGTGCGACATTACTATGAAAAGATAAGAAAGAGATGCTGCACAGCATCTTTTCATTACTTCATATATTTACTAATAACATTACTTCATATATTTACTAATAACAAGGATCTTTGCCTTGGCTGAGCTCCTGTTCTGGAAGACATGCCCTGTGTTTCACCACTGGCCCTGTCTGTCACTGTTGGTGGGCCTGAGAGGCATTGAACTGGAGATTTGTGTTCTTATGCGCAAAAAATGTGCAAATAAATAGCAATGTGCTTTACTCAATCTCTGCTTATCAGATTGCTTCTGACCTCACCTGAACTGCTCCCTTTGCCAGAACTGAAACTGCATGTGTGAGAAGAGACAGACTTAAACCAGTGGTGCATTAAATCAAATATTAATAGTATGTGTGCAAAGAACTATCAAAAGGACTGGTAAATCATGTGTTCAGAGAGGCCTCATGCAGTTAGGACAAAGAATGTCTCAGTGTTTTCAGAGCAAGAAATGAGGTCTTTTGTTCTTCTCCAGGAGGCAAGTAGCAGCAAGGTGCGTGTTGGCAGTTTGCTTGCTCCAGACTCTGAAAGAATGCTTGGTTTGCAAAATTTTCATCTCTTCTATTTTATTCCCCAGTTATGAATTCCACGTGAAACCTAGAAACCCTCTTGGTGAAGGTCCAAGTAGCAATGTTGTGGCATTCAATACTGAATCAGGTAAGAACTTCCAAAGGTCCCACCATCATTTACAGTGGCTCTAGTATCCATGTTTGCAGGATATATGAAAGGCTCTCTTGCTTCATTTTGCACGTTTGGTCTTGCTCTTTACTATCTCCAGATTGGCTTTTTACTACTGAGCGTGTTACGGTAGTGCTTGGAAGGTCAGTCTGAGATCAGGGCTATATTGTGTGAGGATGTAAGATGGCTAGACTGCAGGAGAAAAAAACAGGAGCACAGAGAGTTTGTCTGATGTTTGTTATGAAGAAACTAACTTTATCCTTAGAGAAGGCTGGGTCATTTAAGATTAATATTCCTGACCTTTTTGTATCTATCATCAAACTCATTAATGACTTCTGCATGGGGAACATAAGGGGTTTGTTTAGGCTGGTGTGTTTACAGGCACTTTTGCTACCCGGTCAATAAGGCTGCTGTATAATGGTGATGTCTTCTGGCTGAAATAAGGATTGAGAAATAGCAGTTGGGAAAAGTCAATGTCCCAGTATGTCCTCTTCCATCCTGTTTACTCTCCTGTTAGAGAGGTGTATACAAGCCTATTTTGACCATTGGTTGGTTCCCAAGCTAAGTCCTATCTGACTCAGAGGTGAGAATGAGAGAGTGCCTTTGCTTTCCCTATTCCAGTTCCCCATGAGGCTAACTACAGTTGACTTGTTGACTTTATACGAGCAAGATGCCATCTTTTGTGTCGAAGTGTTTATTGTGTGATAGTACTTAAGGACCATATGAAACACGAAATGGATTTAGCCTTTTTAAAAGGACTTTCTCAATCTGCATTTTGAGCCAGGTGTAATAATATAACAGTCCTCACCTAGTGCTGTCACTGATGGATGAGAGTTTTGGCTGAGCAAGGGATTAGTCAGGGAGGAGTTCAGACTGTGCCACACATAATTAAAAATTGTGAATACACTCTTTGTAATCCCAGATTGTTAAAACTGAAAAAATGTTTATGCCGAGTGCAGTTTTCCTGGATGACAAGGCTTATGTTCTGTCTCCTATTTAGCTTGGACAAATTAAGCGGTCATTTTTATTTTTTCTTAATTGCACACATCCATTTCTCGCTTTTGGGCTTTCATAGCCAATTTTTGTGTGGCAAGTATTACAGAGGGGTCCTTCTTATTATTTAGGTTTTGAAATTGAAATTTTAAAAAAGATGCAGTAGAATTGGTTTTTGCTGGTTACAGGTTTAAACTCTTGTTTTTACTAGAACTTTGTTTGACTGGTATTGTCCCATAAGTAAAATTTTTAAAAGCTCGTTGATACTGTAGTTTCATATAAGAAATATATTTCTTTTAATTTAATTTAATACAAAAGTGAACTTTGCTTCCAAAACTCTTTCTGTTTCACAAATTACAGCTTATGTCAACTGTAGAAAATCACTTACCAATGCTTTTCCATTGAAATATTGGGAAAGTTCATTTTACAGTGTCTGATTGAATGTTTGTTTTCTTCCCCCAGCGGATCCAAGAGTGAGTGAGCCAATTTCAAGTAAGACCTTTATGTGTATTATAGTGGCTTCTGATTAGGAATTTTTTTCAGACATGAGATAGCATAATTTTATGAGGAGGGTGGCTGTACTGCACCAATTAAATGAGTTATGGAATCAAACAGCATTCACACATGATTTCACTCCTTCCACCCATACCCCTGGTAAGGAATTCATGCCAGGCTGCTTGTTTACCTGAGCGGAACGCAATCAACGTGATGTGGTGCTCCCACGGCAGCTGGGATGGCTTCAAACCAATGTACACAAATGAGCCAAGGACAGCCTCATATTTTCTCAGCCTTGTCATTAAAGCAAAAGAAAGCTCTGTAAAATGAATAAGCTACTCCACGCTTTTTAAGTGAGTTAACAGAGCACAACTCAGAGGACACTATTTATCTGCCATTGTGTTTTAGAAAAATTTTCTGCATCTGAAGGCTTGATCAGCTCTGCTTTAGGCCACTTACAAGACTCTTGCTGTCTTCAGTGGGAGGTGGACTGAGCTTCTGAAGAACAGTTGAGATCACTCAAGCAAACTGGGCTACTTTTTGCATTTGTAATGGGCATCACTTTGACAAACATTGAGACACCATTTCTTTCCATGTAATTCATGACACTTAATTTTTATATGTATTTTTGTTAAACCACATACAGTTTGCTGCAAGTTGACTGTCCTGGCTTGAACCCACTGAAAAACAGTGACTGTATCTTTGAAACACACTTACACACGCTTTGTAAATGACAGCTTTGCCAACACACAGGCATTGTCCCCCTAACAAGGTCCTAGAATGAGCTTATGCCAAACTGGCACCACACACATAGAGCAGAAGCAGTTCACCGCATCGATCATATCTGCACCCTTTGGTGCTTCCCTGAAATAGCTTTCTTGTTCAACATGCAGGTGACTGGTGCCATGGTGCATTCTGCTCCATCAAGGTTTCTAATTCTATTTATTTGAATACATTTGTTGTACGTAATTTTGTACGCAGCATCATACTTCAGCCTCTTTCTTCCTCTCCTGCAGTGGGAAAGGATGCTATCTGGACTGAAATCCCGTTCAATTCGGACACCGATTCAGAATGCAAAGGGAAACAATACGTAAAGAGGACTTGGTATAAGAAGTTTGTAGGTGTGCAGCTGTGTAATTCTTTGAGATACAAGATATACCTCAGTGATTCACTTACAGGTAAGAGACATTCAAATCAGTGTTGTCCACATTACACACTCCTTAAAGATATCATGGTTCCAGAACTAGAGGTTTAACAAGATGAGCTCTGCTGAAGTGTGATCAGGTATGTTTAATCTAGTCCATAGACAGATTAATCATAAACAGTAATCTGCTTGTGCTCAGTAATCATTGGTGTGTTTGATACTGGCTTTTCAGACTCAGGAGTTATTTCTCTGTGGTGTTCATCTGATTTTAAATACCTCTTAGTATCCTGGGAGTCATACAGAAAACTGGTAAAGATCATGTCTCTGCCAGTGAATAGCATATATTGTAAAGGTGCCGAATTTGTATTTAAAGGGTAACCAGGAACAGTTCTTAATTAGAGGATTAGGACCTAATTTTAGACTAGGATTAGACTCAGTCATTCTCGTCCCATTCGGTAAGCGTCTGGTTACTTCATTACTGTGAGGCTTATAAATACTTGAGGCCTATAAATACTTATAAAAACTTACTACTTCAACTGTAGTAGTACAGGTTTTATTCACCTGCTTTGAAATTTTTATTTTGTTTTCACATTCCTCATTTTTGCTTATAATATCTTCCCCCCCCCCCCCCCCTTCTTTTTCTTATATTATGTTTTATTACTAACAGAAGCCTCCTGGCCTTATCTTCTCAAGTTTTGATCAGTGTCTTAAGGTCACTAGAGTGTGATGTATTTAAGACCTGAATCAAGTGACACATGCTGTGTGTAAGCTGGGGAAACAGCCTGTAAAAGTGTTTTTCAGTTAGTTGATAGTTAAGCAGAACTTTGTGTCTCATGTAGCTTGTACAAGCTATATTCAGAAACACGTTAACTTCTTATAATCCATCCCAAGCTCCTGGCTTTCTTCTGTATGAGGTCTTTTATCAGAGCTGCATGGACAACTTTGTCACAATGGCATTAGTATGGCGTCCAGAGCACAAAGAGTGTCATACAACTGTGTATGGGAAATGTCTTTTGAGGGCAAGTTAGGCAGTACGTTCATCGCATTGGATTGAATTCACTAGGAGAAACTGTGGCTGAAAGAACCAACTTTCATTACCTGAAGTGGCCCCATCTGAGAGCTCAGCACCTCACAGGAGCAGGGCCCTGGTCTCTGTGTGTAGGAACATGGAAAGACAAGAGCAGGGGAGCGTAGGGCAGCCATGCCGATACAATTTTAAGCTGCCCGGCCTCGCACCCGGCACCATTCTCCCATGAGCAGACAAGGAAGGAAAGCCCTGTCGTTAACAGTAAGTACAATCCCTCATACGTAAATAACATCTTGGCAATTACGTGAATAAAAGAGGCTGTTTTGAACAGAGGTATCATTCATTCAGCATTCATACTCTAACCAGCTGTGATCAAATGACAAACACTGGCAATGAGGCATAGTGTATCACAAAACCAGCCAGTAGAGGAAATAGCAGCGCTAATCTAGAGGACCAGACTTCAGCCCTAAATCAAGTGAATTAACACTGCAGTGAAAGCTACTTCAATCTTAGAAGAAAAGTTTAATATATCAGGAGCCCATTTTCCTATTTTCGTTAGATTGTTTTTGTTCTTGCTGGAAGGGTGGTGATTTAACTTGGCTGGAGAAAGATGGTGGTAGCCACATTGCATTCATTATACTTGCTAAGCCTGGTTCTTGCACTTGAATTGTTACAACCAGTGCTGACCAGTTGTCACAACATTTGAAAGAACTGAAATATTTATGTAGAAGGAAAGCTGCTTTCCCCCGTTTCCTAAGTGAGACTGTCATGGCACGGGCCTCTATCTGTGAGCGAGAAAGTTTCCAGTTTGAAGCCAAGCTCTCTTCTGACGTGTTTCAGTCACACCTTGTCTCATCGTGCCCCCGAGGCCAGCGGAAGTCCATCTGCTAGCACCAGCCAGCTGGGCAATGTGTGCTGGTAGCGAAGGGCTGCGCTGAGGTCTGAGTTCCACCTTACGCTGAAAATACCTTCCAAAGCTTTGCTGTTTAAGCAGCGTAATGATCTTGAAATTTGGGTGCGTTGTACAAATGCTGTTGTATAAGGCAGCCAACAACCGTATCTTTGCGTGCTGGTTTTTAGCATGAATTTACACTTCTGGTGTTGCAGAATTCACAATGTATAAAACAAAGATGGCATCTAATTTTCTTAAGACCACCCATAAGGGAACGCTGGGGAAAAAAAAGAAAATTACTTTATGCTAGAATTGCTGTCCCCAAAAGAGAAAGATTAATCTAGTCATTTGTTAGCTAAATGTTTTTAAGTGTGTTCCTCTATTATGGAAAGAATTGGGCAGTAAGAATTTAATAGTCACTGAGAATGCTGCTAATTTATGTATAGCAATTGTTTGAATTATGCATAGGTTATGCTGTGGGCCAGAAGAGTATGTGTGTATCTGAAAGTTACTGTTCTTGTGTTAGCCATAAAAATATCTGTTTTATTCTGTCTCTCATGAAGAAAAACTGATCTACGTTACACATGCCAGGACTGTTCTATAAACCAGCATCTACTGCTGACCTCATTTAACAGTCCTCCAGAGCAGTCACTGTAGGCATTCCAGGAAAGCAGGCCACCTAAAAAAAAGCATTTATTGAGGGGAGGAAAAAAATAAATTCTAAGTGTGACCTTCAACAGCCATGGAAAAAAAATGCCATTCTGGGCAGCCTGAATGTTCTTAATTTCAGACAAAAAAATTGCTGAGAGGAACTCCCTCTGACCAGTTCTCCTATGGAAAAAAAATGCCTGCAGCCAAAACTAGATAGTAATAAATAATTTTCTAAAGCTAGAGAAGAACAGCATGCACAGAGACTGTCAACTGGAGGTGAGAATTTTTGGCGGAGTATTGATCAGATCACAAAAATATGAGAAAGAGAGAGTTTATTGGTAGGCTGCTCTTTTATTAATTGCACTTCAGGGAGCAGTATTGTAAGCCACCTCACCATCTCTCAAATGGCCAGACTGGCACAGATTCAAGGCTACAGGACACCCAACATCTAATGAGTAACTGGACTTTCTGCCTAGCCTTATACCTGAGTACTGAGCCTATTTCTAAATGCTCTCACCTTTCCTTTCAACTCACAACCAAAGGCTGAACATATTAAGAACAAGTGCTGTGAAAGGAGTTTAGAAAGAACTGCAAGTTTATCTGAAAATGTTTTCTGCCAAGGCTTGGGAAGAGAACGTAGCATGCTTTCCTCCATCTTCTGAACCCAATTTTACTAATGTCTTGCAAATCAAATCAGTAAGTACAAACATCTCTCCGTCAGAACTCCTTCACTGTGAGTCCTCTTGTTAACAGGATAAGCACAGCCCGTAACGTCAGCACACGCTGCATGGGGCACTTGAGACCTTGTTTCCTCCTCAGTTGCAGTCAAGTGTCCTGTGAAGCAATCCTGCAGATAAATACACGGGCACACTTCATGCTCTGGGTAAGCAGTTATGATACCGAGGTCATCTGTTTGTTAGAAGATATCACTTGCACATACATGTTGTAAAAATATGATGATTTATAAAACAGGCCGTGGCTGTGTTATGAGGTGGTCTATAAAAACACCTTTGAAGGTACTGGGGCCTTCCTGACAGGGAAGCAAACCCGCCTTCCATTCAAATCACTAGCAAAACTTACCTCATTTTTGATGCCATCAGGATGAGGTTCTGGGTAATAACAGAATTCCACTTCCTGTACGAAATGTAGGGAGGACAAAAAATACACTCGGGCATAGATTTTGGCCAGGAACAGGGCACTTTCGTCTACAGCCATGAGCGCTGTACTTGGAGTATGCACATGATGTTCAAATTACACCAAACATCCTGAGAGGAAAAGAATCGTAGCATTCACCTTGGCTTCCCCACAGGGCGAAGAGCACAGCCCATTGCCTCTGGTGGTCTTTGGAAATAGCCCTCACGAAACTGGATATGGATTTTTCAACTTTGCTGCTTCTTTGCTTTCAGGAAAATTTTATAACATAGGAGACCAGAGGGGCCATGGAGAAGATCACTGCCAATTTGTAGACTCATTCTTAGATGGAAGGACAGGACAGCAAGATGATCTACCAGTCAAAGATGGTAATTCCTTACGCCTGTCTCTGTCGCCAACCTTGGCAATTCCTTTGTTTGTGTGTTTCTTTTTCCTGCCAGTGGATTCAGCCCCCACTGCTGGGGTGGGCGATGGCAAGGGACTACCGGCTGCAGGCAGAAGAGAGTCGAGAAGTTTTCGAAGATGAGCAATGACTTATTAAAAGAAGGTTATGACTCGGGTTCTGTTAGGTAGTAAACAGCCTCTCTCCTGTTTAAAACATTCCAACAGATTATTCATAGTTGGTATTACATATTTAAACCCAACCACAGATTTGAGTTTGCAGAGAGGCATGAAGGGTTATGTTCAAACTAGCAAGGTTGATTTAAAGCGCAGTAAATCACCAGCTGGGCATTAAACAGCTTTGTTTAGTGCTAATGAGAAACTAAAAAGTTATTACTGGAAAATATAATTCATGCTGCAGTAATTCTGTGTGCACTAATTTGAACTGGGTGCCTAGAATTCCAGTCTGGTCTAAGTGGGCATGTCCTAAACACAGCTGTGACCTGCCTGGCTATTTTTCACATGTTGCTGAGGCTCGAGCATAAGAAAATTCTACTTCTGTCGGCTGAACTCCTGCCTTGCTTGTTTGCAGCAGTGCCAGTGGGTGAGGTATTGCATTCCCGTGTGGGGCAAGAACGCAGGCTGTATTGATACACGCGTGCATGCTGAGCGTGTCATGGAATGTTTTACTGACAAAAATATCGAAACGGTTTTCAGTACAATATCCGTGTGTTGACCAAACCTTCCTGTCTGTAGTGCGTCACTTGTAAAACACCTTACAGAAGTACAGAAATGCATTGAGGTAGGTGTGGGAGATTGACGTGACGTGCCTAAATCTTTCAGAGGTTTTTCCAAAAACAAAGTAGGTGAACAATCTGAAAGGTGTTTGCTTATGTGGTTTGTGTTTGTTTTTTTTTTTTTAAAGAGGGCTTTGCTTTTCCTTTCCCAGTCAGTGTTGCCCATTTGTAAAGGTATTTTGTTTGTGTAAGGGATTGTCTGAATCCAATTTGGCGTTGCCAGGACAGCAGACCTCTCAGTTGTACCAGATTCACTCTTTTTTGAAAGGTTTTATAACTAAAAAATCTCTTCTACATAAAAAGCTCGCTACCCCAGCTTAAAAGACATTTAAAACCTGTTTGTTTTCAGCGACATTGAGTGGATTCATGAGCTACATTCATTTTGGGGGGGGAGCAGGGAACCCACAACAAAACAAAACCCCCAAAAACCAAACAACCAAACAAAAAAAGCCCCCACCTTTTCTGTGGCTTATAATTCTAGTAAAGGAACTGAACAGAGGAAAGAACAGACAGATTGTCCGTTGCTGCTCAGCTCCTCCCTGGCTGCAGCAAGTTGAGTTCAAACCAGAATTAACTACATATATTTGACCTGAAGCGCAGGGAGGGCATCGTGACCGCTGTTGCGCATTAGTTGCAGAACAGTATTTTGTGCGTGAGTGTGTGCGCGCACGTGCGCACATCTGCGTATGCACACATGCACGCTGTAGCCGCACGTACATTTCTGATGATCAGGTTGGATTCAGCACTAATTGCTCACTTTCATTTTTAACTTAAGGTTAATTGTTTGAATGGGAAGCATGTGTATTGTCATACAGAACAGATTTAAAGTAGGAGGTATGATCTTTCGCTTGGGGATGGCAAGATAGCGTGAAATATCCCCAACTGCCAAGTTTCAGGTTCACTGGAGTATTAAGGCTGCTGCAGTGGGGACTAGTTAATCATTGTAACTTTGCAAGGAGGAACCGCCTCTTGTTTAGAGAAGACCCCAGCAGCAGCCAGAGGGGGGACAGGAGGGGGCGCTGGCCTCGCCCGGCCGGCACCATCCGTGGGTGGGTGCTGGGGACACAAGCCTCAAGGGGAGGCAGGCTGCTTCACCTCTCCTGCTCTGGGCTGCAGCAAGCCCAAGCGCTTCAGCTTTTGTTTGAGTTGGGTGGGCGAACGCCGGCTGTTTCAGAGTGCTAACGGATGGAGGGGCAGCACACAGCCCTGTTTGTGGCAGATGGGTCCACAGCTTAGTGACCAGTGTAGCCACTAAGTGCACCGTATACAGACTCCACAGGGGAATCAGGAAGGTACTGGCTGAGGGCTTCATGCAAACACTTCTCTGTTCTCTGTTCCAGGGTATTTCAGGGCAGTTCGTCAGGAACCTGTCAAATTTGGAAAAATAGGCGGGGAGACTCACATTAACTATGTTGGCTGGTACGAGTGTGGAACATCAATCCCTGGGAAATGGTAGCTGCGACATGAACTTGGTGAAAAGGCCCAGCACTTACCACCCCCGTCCGACTGCCCAACGCAGGCTCAGAGGTGGAAATGTTTATGGTATGCCTGGCACTTAAATAAGTTTGCTGATGTGCAAGGGTTTATACAAGTCTAATGCCAATACTGCATTAATTGTGTAATAGCGTAGGCTGCTTACTGTAGTTATCCAGTTTTACAAATTTGTTTTTAGATTAAAAAAATCCCAAACAGGCTAGGGACATGTTGTAGGATAATGTATAGGGAAGCTGGCTCCCTATTCTTGAGGTGTGGTTCATATGGTATTTTAAAAGATACGGTGTGTATATTATTTATCACAATGTTGTAATAAATGTTTAAGGCACAGTTATGGCAGAGTTGGTCATGGAATGCAATGTGCATTAGTTTTTAAATATTCACTGGTCTTCTTGTAACGGAAGTGCCATAAGCTACCTGTCCAGATAGACCTGTAATGTCTCCCCAGTCATAAATTATAGAAAAGACCCTACAGTTTTTAATGTCCTGCAACCAGTAAACTTGAAGCGCTTTCTCCTTACATGTACAAACAGTTTATACTCCTGCCAAAATGCTGAGGTAGGTTGCTATATGTGCAGCTTTACACGATCAGGTTAGTGGGTTTTTTCCATGTTTGTTTTCAAATGCTTCAGCTCCAGCACAACAGTATGTTCAGCCTCTCGCTACGGAGTTAGAGCCACTGCCCCCGGGCTTGGCAGTGGTTGGTTGGTGGGTTTGGTTTCCTCCCGTTAAAGCAGACAGGTACATATATATACGTACATGGAATAAAAAAATGAAACTGCCCTCCGCTGCTGTGGCTTTTCATGAAAATGTTGTTTTCAGAGACAGAGACTTACTGGTTCAAAAGCCAAATGTACGTACAGTGCAGGGGGACTTGAAAAGATAAATGAAACGGGGGAAAAAATAAGCTACTTATAACAGCATAATCAGGTTTATTTTATTTAAAAAACAGTAAAAAGTGGTTTAAAACATTGTTCATCGGGGACAAAGGGGAAATAGTGATAACTGAACTTTAAAACTGCTTTACGGTAATTTTGATTCAAACCTCTCCCAAAGCTACTTGTTGTACTGCTTGAACATTTATGAACTAAATAAAGAGATGTAGTTTTTTTTAAAGGTGTTATTCATTACATTACTAATGTATTGAAAAAATATGAACAGGAACACCCATATATATATATAGTAGAAATAGTCATTTATAGAAAATGCCTTATAAAGTACATTGCAGGTACACTGTACTCCTAATAAAATATTTTTTAATCAAGTGTTTTTCTTAGTGTTTTACATGAAAACAAATACTAGTTTCTGTGGCAAATGCTATTATTTCAGGAAGCAGCGTGTTCTGAAACAGGTACCGGTTACCTGGCGTGGTGGTAGGCCTGACAAGAGTACAAACAGGAGGAGTTACAGCTATGGCTTACTGGATAGCGCGGCTATCCAGTGGGAGCAGCAATATTTAAGGATACCGAGGGTACAAATATTTTCACTCACTTTATTTCCTAATTTGTCTTTATGAGAGTTCAAGCAGCTTGCTCCAGTTCATTTTTTTTATTCCCTACTTAGTTTTATGTATTCCTAGAATCCGTAAGATGGAAAATATTAACTGGGAGAATGTTTTGCCCTCTGCTGTTATATGGTCTATTGAATCTGTTACAGCTCTTGATCTGCTTTTTCTTGGCTCAAAATCGAGTCACTAGAATTGCACTCCCAAGTTTTTCTGGGTGGCAAAGGACCTGTGGAAAGTTGTTCCTTTTTAAGAGTTCTTTTTTAAAAATACGTATTTGGCTTAAATTTTCAAGTAATAAACCCATTCTCCCCCTGCCCTTGTTAAAGTGAAATTGGTAAGGGGCTCCAAGATTTTATGTATTGGTTCTTATTCATTTGGTAAAAGGGTCACTTGGCAATTAATAACAGCAGACAGTGCAAAACCATCTACTGCTGCATAACCTCTGCGAAAGCAATCTGTATTCACAACATTTCTCCATTTACGCACCCACAAACCTGAGCACCGCTGATCTTTACCTCAGCATCTGTACACCCAGCACGCGTACTTGACAGTTTTCTTGTTCAGGATTACCCAAATTCTAAAATCAAGATCAGGCGTCTAATAGATTCAGGGTTTTTATTAGTTTTCCGTGTGAGCATTACAATTTATAATACATCATATCTAGTTTTACCTCCAGAATGAATCTAATTTAGTACACCATGGTATTAGTAAAAACAAGCCTGATAAGTGGGCTAAACTTCCAACTAGCATCTTCATACCCTTCGAACAAGGCAAGCTAGAATGTCAATCACTTCACAGACACTTAAGTAGTGTTTCCCAAAAACAGCCCAGCCCCAAATTAAACTAGGAAGCGTATACGATTTAAAGCAGGAAAGATTCGTTTGGTCGTTCCCCTCCCCCCAGCAGAATTTAATTAACAGCTATAGTTCTGCCTCATTACAGTTTTGGAATCTCAATTAAAAATCCTGGAGTCTGTTGGGGTGGAATCCTACGCGCCGCACCAGTCGCCCGTGCCGGGCGGCACCTCCTTACCGGTAGCCAGGTCCTGGCTGGGTGTAGCCCTGGGGCCCGAAGGGCGGCCGGCTGCGGGCATAGGGGTTGGGCCCGCTGGGCGGGGGGGTGATGGTGCTGCCGGGCGGGGGGGTGAAGCCGGGCCGCGGCTGGTAGGCGCCGGGCGCCGCCTGGGAGCCGGGGGGGCCGCTGTAGGGGGCGGGCGGGGAGGCCTGCGTGGTGTAGGGCTGCGGCGGGTAGCTGCCCCCCGCGTACTGCGGCGGCTGCTGCGCCGGCAGCTGCTGCGCCTGCCCCGGGAAGGCGGCGGCCGGGGCCGGGGCCGCCGGCTGGCTGTAGGCCGGGAACTGCTGGGCTGTCTGCGAGGGGGTTTGCTGCTGGCTGTAGCCTGCTGGAAAGAGCAAGGTGGGGTGAGAGAGAGCAAACAACCGTCGGCGCCTGCAGAAATACCCCTTTTTGGTTTTTTTTTTCTTTTTTTTTTTTTTTTTTTTTTTTTTACCGTGGCAAACACAAAACAGGGCGGTAAGCACAGAAAAGGCAAACCGAGAATGAACCGCAAGTTCTCCTGCCTTTCACATAACCACACTGCCCGGTTTTTGGTGCACTACCGTGGCAGCACAGCAACACTGAAAATAGTTGGTGTAAAACAGTTCTCCCGTGACTGACAAGAAATTAAAAAAAAAATGACAAATAGTATTCTACCATCATGTCACATGAAAAATAAAAAGTCTTCACTGGCAAACGAGGCCAAATGCAACCTCTTCCCCAAATAAGAACTCAAAACTAAACCGTCGTGAGAATATTGTCAGGGTTTAATACAAGTCATACCTTTGGTTAAATCGAAGGTGTTTTCAGTTCGTTAGAGTTAAACATGAAAAAGTTGTGCAGGACAGAATGCTTTAGTACAAAACTTCCATTTAAACATGTCCCAAACTTGATTTTTCTGTATAAGAGGAATTTCTCTTACGGAAAACTTTAACATTACACAAAGTCCTTTTATGAAGAAATAGCTACTTTTATCCGTCATGAAACACACCTGCAGCTACTTGCAATGAAACCTCTCCAGTGACTGGAATCCTGTCAGCATTAAACACCAGACACACAAATTATTACAAGTGCACAGCCCTGAACAGAAAGAGTAAGGATTGAAGAATGCACTGGAGTAAACTCACCTTGACACTGGGATCAAAATTTACTCATGAGACAAACCTCTGAAGGGTCCATTTTTACTACCATGAGTAAATAGCCACATTGTTGCCTAGTAGATCTACAAGAGTGGGAATGGATCCTGCTCTTGGGGGACATGGGTTTGAAAGGAGACAATACTCATGGGAACAACAGCAAAACAAACAAAAAAATCCTATGATTCAAGACCTTCAACGGCTGCTGTCCCTAGGTTCTCAAAAAAAGACTATTTCTGAAAGATTAAGTTAATCGTGAAATAAGTTATGAGAAACAGAGGAGCCCCAGATCAGTTCTGGTGGTGTTTCATTCTTACTTGAAGATGATGTCGATTAGAAATGCAGAACAACTCGCATTGCGCTACAGCTTTCACAGGAACTTCTCCCGTACAATAATGGATTAGATGATAGTAGGATATGACTAGAAAGCAGATGGAAACTCCTTTTTCCCCCCCCCTCAGTTTTTAAGCCTAAGGAAAGTCAGATAGACCCTTCTACTTCCAACAGGCTTGTTACTTCTTCTGAAATTAGACTTCAGAAAGTCTGTCACTGTCTTCTAATTACAAATGTGGGGGTGAGAAATCTGCAGAGAACAAGATACCATTTAGAGACCCAAATCAACCAGCTGTCGCACAGTGCACAGGAAAAAGGGCTGAGGCACAAACCTTCAGTTCCAAGTTTTCTAGGGTTCTTATCCAAGATAAACACGGAATTTCTTCGTAAGCTCTGCAAGTGTTCTCATCTACATCAAAATTGATGCACTCCACTGTATATATTGCACACAAAAAAAAAGGCCATACAGACTCTATTCTGAGTCACTTAATGGTATGGGAGTCTTTTGTTTAGTTTAAGGAAGATTGTTTAAAACAAGGAATGATAAATGCTTTGTATCATTTTCTGAAAGTATTAAGCAACTTGCAATTTATTATGGAACCTGCTGTTACAGGTTCATCCCTGTACTTTAGCTGGATTATGATTACTAGCATATAATACGCATTATTAGATGCCAGCTGCTTCTAAAGTAAATAACTGAAAGTTCTGAAGTCAAGTTTATTTTGGGTATAGGCAAAGGCCAGCTTTTCGTATTTGACTGCACATAAACCCCTAGTGCACTAAAATGTTCTTCTGCTGAAAGTCTACTGGCACCTTTACGTGAGGTATCAGCAAAATCAATAACTAAAAAAACCTATCACTTGAAAGTGTCTCTGAAATTACAGTATTTATAACAGCTAAGGATTTACCAAATGACAACTATAATCACTGTTCACACCACTAGATTTTGTACATGGAGATCATTCCAGATGCAAGAAATAGGGGCCATCTTTATATACCTCTGACAATTAAGGAATTGGGATGTTTTAGTCACTTACTTGCTAGAATCCCAAGACTGCAGACGTTAATCCTGAAGACTGCTCATACTTCAGGTGATTCATTTTGCCTACTTCTCTAACAACGCATTCTGCTGGTTAATAATGAAGTCTGCTTTTGGTCACAATCAAGTAGGACTGAGATACCAGAACTCCAACTACGTATTAAAAATATAAACAGCTACAGTGTTCTCTTACTGGTCATTTTTGAATTGTGCCAGTTCCCATCAGAACCACAGGCACTCAGGCTGCTCAGCACCCTGACCTGCCCCACAGGTTCGGGCACTGAAGGAGAGGTTCTACAGCTGAACTGCCGTTTGATAGAGCCGCTTACCTGGGTACTGCATACCGTACTGTTGCTGAGGCTGAGCCTGCGGCTGCTGAGCAGGGTAACCAGGCTGTTGGTACTGTTGATACATCTGACCTATGGATTAAAAACATATTTGGTTGAAGCCCAGTACCCTAGCTGTTTTATAGACAGACGCTGAACAACATCCTAACAGTTCAAAATCACAGAAACAAACCCCCTCACAACATGTTAAAACTTTTTTAAAAAAATGTGAACATAGTGAAGTTTGAATATGTGTTCCACCCAATTACCGACTGAAATCAATCTACAGATTTTAGTTTCTGAACCATGCCGTTCTGAAGATTAAATTATGTTTATCTAGCTCCAACAGAATAAGTAGTTCTAATTTGGTACGTGAGGCTTACTATTTCACATTTTCAGAGGATGCCAGAAGCCATACACCTCAATTAGTGCTACTCTGATGGGTAACAGAGCAGGAATCTTTAAACGTCTTGATAACTGCTCCACAACTTACACTGTAAATTAAAGTACCTCAAAAGCTAACTATGTCCTCAGACTGTCTGTTTATATTAGGTTTTTAAGACCATTTCTGCATCAAAGTACTGTAAGCAGAGTGGTACATTATTTATTCTGACCACATTTTCCAGATAAGTCATCCATCTCTTCGTATCTGACTTGCTGTAAGCCAAGTTTTCTTAAGAGACCCAAGGGTATACACCCTAAAGCAAAAATATAACCATACATTCTTAAGCTTAGGTATTCCAATTCAGTGCTAATTTTTCTTAAATTCACTGTTTCCAATTTCTTGGCAAGAAGAGGCAGAATATTTGCTTAGACTTAACCTATGGGCCCTGTTTAGGTTTTATGCTTCTGCTGTTTTTCAATTTAGTAACAGGCACAAAGAACAAAAACCATTATCTGCCAAAACTAAAGCTTAGCTGAACCAGAGCAGAGATGGAAACTTCACTGTTACAAAGTGTTACTGTACTATTATTCATTCTGCAAAGATCAGCAGACTGTATAAATATTCTGTGTAAGCTGTATCTTCTGAAGTGCACCAAGACAAAAGCAACTCGTCTCGGCTCCAAGTCCTCCCAGACACCTGTGCACACTGCAACTCCTTATTTCATCTTTTCTCTGCATTACTTGCAGCTGAAAGCAGCGGTATTTTACATAAACACTAAGGCATGCAAAATATTATTTGGTGTGCAATTATTGTGGGATGAAGAGAGTGCTAAACACAAGGCTTGAAGAGAATTTAAGCCTGTTAGCTTGATAATTAAGAATTAGAAATTCAGAATGCCTGTTTTCTGTTTCTTAAACCCAGTTGTTATAGGGAAGTTCTGGGAGAACAACCAGGAGGCTGCCTGTCTTGGGATAATCACCTACAGGCTAACAGAGCGACCACACTGGCACCTGCTGGAGACCCCAGGTAAAGGGACCTGAAAGAAAGAGCATGGAGTTTTTCCAAAGCTTTCTGAGGCGGCTTGCTGTCCTCACCAGGATTGAAGCATTAGTGAGGAGCAGAGAGGTGTTCCAGTGCCATTCAAGAAAAAATTCTTAATTTACAGCCATGAATGCAGTCAGGGATCCTATGGCTCCTTAAACACACAGAGTTTTCCCTCTCACTGGATTTTTACACTGGAAACAAGATGAGCTACAACATCAGTGTCTGGTTTTGTTCTTAGCAGTGCTTATTGCAGTCAAGGATCTGCCAGCATTGTTGCTGTGCACCGAAACAGCCATTTTAGCTTGATTCACAAAAAAGACCAAATAGGTTTATTCACACAACATTCTTTTCCCTAGAAGATCATGAAGCGCTTAGGTGAATGAACTTTTACATCTATTTCAGCAAAGACTAAAAAAGTGTCCACATCTGTACATAACTGGTTCTTGTGTGTGTTCAGTGACTGGACTTAGCGGTACAAAAGCGCAGGTGTGCCACAGGAGACAGCACTATACTGAAACATCTTTGTTGTATTGATTTAATTCAAACTAGTGAATGTTTAAAACTACCAAGGGAGGCAAGCCATTCATTAGTATCAGCACATAGAGGTGAGGTGACTTGGTATTCACAAATAACAACAACTAATAACCAATTATAATCATCATAACATCATTTATTGGCAAAGAATACCATTAAAAAATAATCCCTGATATAGCAGAATGATTGACATGTAATTGGCATCACCATTTTACTTATATCCTCAAAATACTGGGAAGGTGGTGGGGAAGCACAGCTTGGGATGTTTTGGTTTTTTTAAGAAGTGAACGATTTTTTTTAAAACTAGTTTTAAAACCAGTTTCTAACAAGAACTGCACCAGCAGTGCCACTGGTGTGAGCCAATCCTGTTGAAAACCTAACCATGAAAACGTATCCAGAGTTCTGGCTGGGCCATGGCCCTGCACTAGTTGTCATCTCAGCTGCACTAGAGCGGGGCGCGGCAGCACAGGTCCCCAGATTACCACTGGACTGAGTGCTATCAAACAGTGAAGTACGGAAAGCTACTCCATGTTTCAAAGGAAAGTCTTTGAACACTTTGGATAAAAGCAACTTAGTTTATGAAAAAAACTCAGAGGTTGATAATCACAAGCTGGTATTACCCAGCTTTGGTAAGAGACTGCTATTTACCATAGGCATACAATGCACAGCATAAGTGCTCCCACTAGTATTTTCTGATGAACAAAATGCAATAGTGACTTCTGATCTCTTCCCATGAACTGAACCATCCTATTTTATCCATAAAGTGAAGAAAATATAATCAATACTTAACATATTTCAGTGGCAATAATAAAAACTGCATAAACTACAGACCAAAACCTTCATAATTAGTGCTGTTGTACTTTACATGGAAAAAAAGGGACTTGGGCAAAGGCATAGCACAGTTCAGTGTTTAAAAAAAAAAAAACCACTATACTTTCCTTGACCCAAGTTTAGAAAAATCATTACATCCACTCTGATACACGAGCCTAGACAACTTCTCTCCTAAGTTTCTGCTGAAACAAGTACTTTTTCCCTTCCCTGGTGTAAGCAGCCATTCAGGATTCCAACCTACTGCTGCTAGTGCTTTTAAGAGTTTCACTTTTTTGTTTCAGTTCTAGCCTCATACCTTATTGTATTAAAGTAAAAGTAAAGTAAAAAGGCTAAATTCATAAAATACAAGTTCAGTAGCTGAGAGTATATTTTTTGAATATTAAGTTTTCTAGCCGCTGACAGAAGAACCTGAAGCACTTTTTTCCAAAAGTAACTTCCACATACATCAAATGTCAAACAGTTGTTATATCTTTAAGCTACAAAGATGTCTCTTGCTGTCTCATTTATATCACTTAACTAATTCTTACAGAAGTAAGAAAAAAAAAAACAGCTGAAAGCAGCAAAACAAGTGTTTTATAAGCTCCACTGCAACCAACAGCATTCATGCCTGCTTAAATATTATGCCTAACTACAAGTTGCTTAAATACTCTGCTCAATCAAAATGTTACTGATGCCCTTCAGGCAAGATATTCCAAGTGACTGTAGATACTGTCATCACCCTCAATAATGCCCCTCACATTTACCTCAGCATTATGTCAGTACAGAAAGCAGCAGAGGGTTGTAACTTGTTTCTACACTAACACAGAAACAACTTTATATTGTACTTCGTACAGAGGCAGAAATACCAAAGCAAGTCATTCCACAGACAGTTTCATCCAGAACTATGCAGGTCCAAAGGCTCAGTGCTCTTAGAAAATACCAATAGAAAAATGATGCCCAAATGTAGCAAACCTCTGAATAGGTTTATTTTTAGAAGTCAAATAACATGTAAAAGGGTATAGTACAAAGGATCTGAATACAAGACTTAAGACCTTAAGCTTTAAAGGAGAACCAGCTGAGGGTCTCAAGGGTTACATAGGAAAACTGCAAAGCATGTGAGATAGTTATAAGGTTTAACCTGACTAGCACAGAGCCGTACATAGTGAAGAAGCAATGCAATAATGGCTCTGCTTTGTTAGATAGAAAGGATGAGTAAACAACATTTGTAATTCATAGCAGACAAGCCAACGAAGTGTTAGCTGAGTGAAAGCAACTACTAATACTGCTTGACACAACACGCAGGGTATGATACGAACTAAGATCTTCAGAGAGCTTTAAAGTGCAGCGTACATAAATCTGCCTTACAGTAAAGTGAGCACGGATGCAAGTAGAAACCAGCACTGTGAAAGTCCTCCTCACATTACATCACCTACCCTTTTAAATAAAGCTACTGCTCCACCTGCTGTTTCTGTATTGAACAGCACGTGAGGAAAAAAGTTTTTCTGCCTAGTGGCACAGATGAACCTGTACTTTAGTATCAACTTCGAGTCTGCTAATTGGAAGTCATAGCTACTGATCACTTAGATTCAGACATCATCATTCATGTCTTAAATAGAAGAAAAACCTGCTGCTTACCTTCCACCTGACCAGTCTGTGGCTGTGTTCCGGGGTATGGTGGCTGCTGTGCCTGAACACCAGGGGGATGGGCTGCAGAAGAGGAGGAAGCAATGCTGTCCGGTGTCCCTGATCGCTCTTCTGCAGGGGCACTGGGTGGTCCTAGCAGAGCAAGAACAAAATACAGTACATGAAATGAACAGAGAGTTTGAATTAAAAAAAAAAAAAATATCTAATACAAGACCATTCCCTTGCAAAGTTTTTAACGTTTTTTCCAGTTTTCCATAGATTTACATCTGAGAGTGTCACACCCAAGCTAAAACTAAATATATTTGCACATCTAAACTCTCCTTTGAAAATATGTTTGGGGGAATTTTCCACCTGTCTCTAAGTCACTCAAATTTCATCATTCCGAGGAACCTGATCCATTTGTGGGATAAAACCATGTGTGACAACATGGTTTTGCCACAGCTTCAAGCGTTAACCTTGCACACGTACATTGAAGACTTGCTACGTGTGGACAGAATACGCACCTACGTACCTATCCTTTCTCATCTGGAGCAAAGGTGCAAGGCTGCGTGAAACTGTTCAAATGCACTGGTGTTTTACTGTAGCCCACATGGGCCCAGGCAACAAAGTGTTTTACCCACAGTCATACACCATGTGAACAGAAAACCTCCAAGGAATGTATTAAATTCACACTCCCGGACAGGACATGGCAGACTTCAGTCTAAAAGCAATTGTCTGCTTTGATAATTCTGAAAATATTCCAGCTAGCACCCAAAGAAAACATGGAATCAGAGAACTTGGATTTTCTCTACATTAGTGAGAAGTTCTGAAATATGCATGTGAACGGGTATAATATAATACAATTTAATGCAAAATATTTTGATAGAAATAAGGGAGCTTTAATCTGGATTTCTTATATCCCACTTAAATGGTCCTCTGTGAAGTTCTTTGTACATTCAAAGCATGGCCAAGTCAGTTCACTATCAGAAGAATTATGGAGACACATAAATATTGAAGTATCACTCATGCTATGATCAAAGCATTAACTGACACAGAGGCTTTGTACCAAGCGACAAAATCACTCCCTGAAAAATTAGGTCCAATTTTCTGCTAGTTGTACTTCATATTCTACTCTATCACTTCATTGTTCAGAGGTAGCCCATTGTAAGTTTTCAAGTACCATCAAACCTTTATCTGGTTTATGAAATCACGATGTTGTAACAATACCCAAAACGTGCCACGGAGGAAAAGATCACTCAATAGGCCTGATCCACGGAGCAGTACCCCAATCTGAAGACAACCACACTGTCTGCAGGTACAACTTTGGATCCTGCACAGTCGCAATCACATGATGCAGATCTATGCCTATCGCTCCACACTTTTGCCAAGGCAGCCGTGCTGTAGAAACAAGCTCCAGTTGCTATTAGTTTGCCCATCTGTATCGTTCCTTACTTCACACACCATATAAAGTTTACTTGCTCTAAAGTTGAGGGTACACAGCAAATCCTGTTAGCTAACAGCAGTTTTATTTTCAGGTTTCAATACTACATTAAACCTTGCCAGATCCACACAGATGCTGTGCTAAATCACTTCTCTATATTGTGCACCACACTCCCTACTACATTCTACGTTGCTTTTATAACTTCAGTTATCCTGTCCCGAGTTGACTGCATTCAGTTTAGTATGATCAGTTTTCATATGTTGAGCATTCTACTACTAGGTGGGGCCAACAGTCGTGCAGCTCTTCAAGAATAAACATAATTTAGACAAGTAGATTATTCCTTTCTGTTAACAGTAAAAAAGTTGACACTATTTACTTTTGAAATGAAACAGAGAAAAGGCGGGGTCATACAAAACATTCTGACTGACCCAAACAACAGAAGCACAAGCCAAGAGCATAAGCTGAACTGCAAGATCAAACCCTAAGGCAAAGCAGTGAATACTGTTTTTCTATCACTGACAGATATAAGTTAAGTTACTCTACACAATAGCTTTAAGTAATTCAAATAAAAAAATTTAAGCCATTTTCTATTCCAAGCTAAAACACCATGCTAAAACCAACAGCAACATTTCAACATTTTGTATACAAAAGTTAGCAAACACAGTTACACCACCTTAATATATCAAGTTTTAGAATTCTGAAAAGAAACAGTGAATACAGAACACAGCTTAATACATCCAAAATACAAATGCTTTGTTGCAAATCAAGATTTAAGTCATCGATTACGAACAGGTTTTGCTTTCCTTTTCATAAGACGTATTCTTACCTGACACCTGATCATCTGTCAAGCCAAACGCTGACATGACATTCTTGCTGATTTCATCCTGGTTCTTTAGTGGATCAAATGCAGACATGCTTGCTGCTATGACTTGAGTAGATGGCTTAACATTAGAGTCAGCAGTAGCAGGCTTTTCTTCCCTACCATCTACAGCATCTACAGAACAAAATGTCCAGTTATTAATTCTTGAGAAGGGAAACACCATCATACATAGATATTGTACTACAGCAACTTTAAAATTGCATAGCTGTGGGGTTTTTTTAAATGTTTTAACTGTTGAAATACTTGTTAGGATAACAGTGATGAATCAGTGATGTATCTGAAACTGTGATGAATCACAAAGCTTAGGTTTCATTGCACAGTTACTTAAAGATACACTGACACCATGCAGTATCAGTATCACGTATCACTTTGCCTTAAATTCAAAGGTACAAGGCTCCTGCTTCAAAAAATTTTTCTAGTATGACTTGCCTACAGAGAATTCAAAATCAAGAAAACTTACAGGATAGGTTCCAGTTTATTACAGTGTTTTATCAACTGGAGTTTTTGTTTCATTCTATCCCTTTCTCCCCAAATTCTTCCTAAGCTGACAGGCGAAGTTCATCTCTTTGCAATTATACAAGTAACACTGAATCACTCAGAAACGCCTTACTTAGTAGAGTGCTACATTTTCATTTAAAAACAAAGTGCAGATAGGGTTTAGGCTGGCTAGTTTTGTTTACACTCTAAAATCATCACCCTAACTTTCTTCCAAATGGTTTATAACCATAATCCATGGTATTCCACTGAAATTAGTAATTGCTTATATTGTAGGAACAGGGGCAGGGATTTTTTAAACAACAAAACCAATAAAACTTCGAAGCGTAAAATACAAAAGCAGTGTTTCTTAAAAGAAAGACTGGAGTTCTCAGTTCTCCTCTTTACTCAGAATACTGTACTCCATGACTTTGTGTCGTTATTTTCTGCTTACCCAAAATCTGTAGTTAAGCTCACAGAAGTATAGGTTTTACAGTACAACAGCTCTAAGCTAGGAGATCAATGCCTCAAAACTGGGAGAATAAGACTTCCTTCCCCGTTTTGCCCTCCCCCAATAATCCTTTCCCACCCCTATCTGCACCCTTGTGCTGCTTACCCTGAGACAGCTCTGATGCTGGTCTGAGCTCAAAATGTGTGGATACAATTTCCTAACCTGGCAAAAAAAGTGGATATAATTTTTGCTGAATTCGCTTTTTTACTGTTTCAGTGAATCAAACTTGCTTAGCAACATGGCAAGATAAGCACCAGAGCTAGCCCAAAGTAAGCAGTGGGAGTGCTCAGCTGGGAGCAAGAACTCTTCAGCAACAACGAACTATTAATTCAGCTCAAAGCCCTCTCAAAATGTTGTCATGACTCACAAGTGTTAGTTACAGCGTTTTCATGCGTTTTCATACATTGCAACAAAAACTTAGACTTTGAAGTTTTATTCCTAAGTTAACTTAGTGCTTTACTCCAGATAATTTGAATAAAATTTCTGCCTCTGAAATAACTGAAGCATTAAAAATTAAGTTCTGAACCACCGAGCAACAATTAAGAATGATCACAACCAGTATTCAAGCCTCCACTTTTCACTTTGTTAAACAGCACACAATGCAAGTCAAACCAAACAATTCTTTGCCAGGTTGCCTACCACTTTCAGGCAGATTAGTGGAAAGCCCTGGTTCAGCTGGTGGTTCTAAACAGTCCAGTAAACGATTGACTTTATTGCGAAGTTCTATGAGCTCTCGACGCAGGTATTTCACCTGATTAGATTCTAGGGGTCTTGGTTGTCCATTCACTGCAAAACAGCAATTAGATAAATTTAAGACTGTAGTAACATTTTAACATCCAGTTTAAAATTGCAAAAAAAAAAAATTTCCAACTTTTACTTGCTTGTAGCATCATCATCCTCTGTGGAGTTTAAAGTAACAAAGTTTAGTCAACACAGACCTAACTCATTCTAGAGCTTACTGTTCCTTTAATATAATCTCAGTTCAGCATAATCCACAGTACCAGAACTGCAGAGTAAAGTCTGCAGTAAGTTTCTGCATTGTTTACTCATTTCCATGAATATACCCTGAGCAATACAAATATCATACTTGGATATGGAAAGCTGTCCCTTTAGAAAGTGCCTTTAGAACTAATGCAGCATACACAACACTGCAGCAATTCATGAATAAGGTCAGTGTCCAAGTTAAAGGCTGCTTGCTATTCCTTGGAACTATGTGCTAATTTACTAATTGTAGCTTGAAAATAAAGAACAATTTTATACAAAAGCCAAAGGATAAATGTTAAAATCTATTCAACTTTAAGCAATTAATGTTAGTTTTTAGCAGTGTACTAGTAACGCTGCAAGATAAACATGAACTTAAATTTCTCACACACCTGTGAAGAAAACCCCACAAATGCTAGACAGTGGAAGATAATACGGAAAATAACATTAAGAAAAAAACATTGACCACATATATATGTATGCCAAATACTTTAAGCAATCTTACAAAAAGAAATAGTTTCAGTTTCCGTAAGTTCAGATGTCACATGAAACATCAAGAGAGAAAATAGATTTCATGTATTAATTATATTTTACTGATTTCATTCTTCTGAGGTGACAAATTAAAAGTTTTTAGTACCTTCCAGTGAAGCCCACTGCCTGAATTTTAATAAACATTATTAAAAAAAAAAGATGACAAACGATCTTCTATACTTACCAAACAATGTCAGCTTAAGTATCCTACTGCATTGAATTGCAAAGGAAAGATCTGAGCTATCAAAAATTGTTATAAGATCTCCATCTGAAAAGAACATGAAAAAGTTACATTAAAAGCAAAGCCTATTAACTACTGAACTTCACGCTAGGGCAGAAGTGTTACTTCATTACTCAAAAATAAACTTTCCCTATTTGATTCTGAAGTTACTAGGAAAAAAGTTTATTATTTTAGTGCAAGAGTCAGTGTGCAGGGAAATTATGCACAGAAGGTAAGACAGAAGCATGACTGGCTCCAAAAGGGAGCCTTCTGATATTAGCCTTTTGAAAGTTCCATATAGCTCATCATTCTTTTATGTTTACATACAGGATGAAACATTAGAGCTAAGAGTTCACAAAGTCCAACACCAGAAAGAAAGATGCTGCCAGTTAAAGTTATCTACCTATTCCAAGTGGCTCCAAAACTGTGCTGTTTGTGAACAGACAGGAGAATCAAGACAGATGGCACAAGCCAATCCCAATTCAATTTTTAAAAAAATAAACATGCACACTAACAAGGGAAAATTTCAAGTGACTAGAACTTTCTCAGGTTATACTCAGAACACTGAGGTGCAAGACTGATTTTCAATAAGGGAGTGATAATAAAGTTCCTGTGTAAAAGTGGATAGTAACAATATCTATCAGTCTTAACACACAAATAGGAATGAAGACCTGAAGATGTCAAAGTAGTCAGAAGAAAACTTTTCTCTCAAACCAGGAATTTGAAATGAAGTCTCAACTCTTCGCTATTTATTTTTGTGTGTCAGATTTCAGAGGAACTCCCATCCCAATGCACCCTAATGAATTTGCATATTGCCATCAGCCACAGAAACTATATTAGAACTGTACGGGATCCTTTATTTTTAAGACACAAAGGGTTATGCATAAAGCACTGAACACCTTTAAACCTATTAATACCCAAAAAAGATACCAAGTTCCCATTAAGTCTGGTTTCTCACTATTTTTAACCTGAGTCAAGACAATCCACATTAACATATTCGCTTATCCAACAAGATCACAGATAAAACAAGACTATTCTTTTTGGCAGGACGGATTTTCTGCTGTTTTAACATATTCAACAGATTATTAATAGATTAAATGAACATATATTAGGCAGTGGAAAGGAAAGAGGGGGAATGTGTTATCAGGAAAATGTGTGTACAGGCAGAGGATAAGAGAAGGGATAGCAGGACAAATTCCTTCCAGAACAGCTTGATGACTGGGAACTGAGATGAGACACTATCTAGTGAAGCTTCACCTTCAAAAGCAACAGAGTTAGACAAATGACACACAGCTTGGAACAAAGCCAACTCCAGACTACCAAAGTTCCTCCCTAAAACAGTTACAAGGACACTCTGTGGACAGACAGAGAAACATGTTTTTAATTACAGGTTACTGCCTAAAAATTCTGAGCTACTCCTTACACATTGGTGACAAAGTTCCTACTGTATAAAAGTTACAGTTAAAATTTTCAAATAAATGAATGCTTTACAAATAGTCATAAAACACACGATGGCAAGTTAAAAAAAGCTCAGAATTTGAAGAACTACATATTCTAATTTTGTCATACCTGACTACAACTAACACCTCTGCAATGGAAGGTTTTCTCAGTATAGGACCATTAATAATACCTAGCAATGCCTGTTAGTCTTCAAAGAAGTTGCTTTCTAACAAAATAAACAAGAAATCTTACAAATACTAACAAACTGATGACATATAAAATAGTTTTCAAGTTTTCCTGAAAGAAATATTGTTGTCTCCAAAGATTTTTTTGTATCCTATGTCCTGTTTGCACTTTCACAATCCCAAAAAACATTGGTTGACAGCAGTATCAGTCATGGCTTCACTGAGTAGAGACTGGAAAGTCTCCAAGAACGGAGGCTCCAAAACCCCACTGGGCACCCTGCTCCAGTGACACACTACCCTCCTAGCCAAAACTCATGCTCAACCTCTCAAACTGCTGCAGTTTATGACTGCTGCCATCTGGTGCTACCGAAAAGTTTAGATTCAATGGTCTTTGCAACTCCCACTCAGTCAGCTGGAGGCTGCTATCAGCTCTGCCCTCAGCCTCCTCTGCACCACACCGAACGAGCCCAGCTCCCTCAAATGCTCCCTGCAGGCCACCTGCACTAGGCCCCTCACCATCCTCACAGCATCCTGCTGGACCCTCTCCAGTTTCTCCAAGTCTTTTTAGCCTGGGGTGCAGGGGGAAAAACTGAGCACGGACTTCCCGGTGGGGCCTCACCAGTGCCAGGAAAGGGAGGGGAAGGGAAGGGTAATAGTGTCCCTGATTGCCATTATGGTCCATAACAAGACTTACACAATTAGACCCCAAACAAGTAACTTTATGGAAGTTAAGCAGTCCTTTCGCTTTGGCAGTAAAGTGAGGGCGGGGGGGTTTCCCTCCAACTCAAACACTTCCTCCAGCTTTTCAGTATCCTTTCCTAAATGCTGATATCTACTGGTGTCTTACCACAAAGCCCTTCTATTCCATATTCTCCTGATAACACAAAAAGTGATAATTACTTCTCTTGCCAGTGCACAACATTGGCAGACCATCTTATGATGCTTTTCTGTCATACCAGTCAATACTCAGATTCGCTGCCTGAACAAAGGTGCACGTTCTAAATAGTTATCCTGCATAGCCAAATGAAAACGTGTATTAATACACACGGTTTACATGGATTAACGTCACCCAAAAGAATCCAGATCATTCCATCTTATTCTCCCTCACCTATTTTAACATTTATGTTGAAGGTATTAAGAATAATGACTAAAGTTTCTATTTTAAATTGCTAGCAGAAAAAAAGCCTGAAAAGCACCAAGTACAGAATCTTGTTAGATGCATGAAGTCAGTTCTATGATTCCTATTGACAGCCATCAAGCTACTACCCTAGTAGAGCATGTGCTAGGATTTGTAAGGCATATGTATATGTCAAGCCATGCAAAAGTCTGACAATTTAAGTATATTAGATTTATCAAACAAACTTTTCATTTTAAGGAATGTCAATGAAGCTTAATTCCTGTTATCATGATATAGGTAGGAATATACAATGTTGTTTATTTTCTACTGAAAAGTAAAACAGACTTTCCTTTATTTTCTCTACTAATCTTGTTATTTCAAGAACTTACCTTTCTCATTTTTACAAGGGACATAGCTTTCACTTTCTACAATTTCCTATGTACCCTAAATATTCCCTGCTATGCCAATTATAATTTTTATCTTCAGTATAAGCTAGTGATTCCCTTAACTTACCAATGGAAAGTATTTTAGTATTAATTCTGCTTCACCATGATGCATTCCAATTTTTAAGACATAAGAAATTAGAAATGTTTAAGACATTAGAAATCTGCCTCATCATCTTTAGCCCTGCCAGCTATGCTTCCTCATCTACTAGCTTTAGCTACCCTTATATTTATCTTTTTTTTTTCCTATTCCATTTTGAAGAAAAAAATCCCCAAAAAACACCACCAAAAATATAGTTTTCCTTCACTTTGGTAAATTTACCAAAGGTAGAGACATTACTGATAGCACACCACCTTGATTACATGCAGTATGAGTTAATAACTCATCATTGGCTCTGACACAAAGGCATCAACTTCTACTGCAAGGTAATGAAGAAAAAGAACGAAAAGGCCAATCTCACATTAGGAACTCTAGTTTCACATTCAAGCCTAACTTCAAAAAAAAAAAAGCTTCCATTATTGGCTCCATAGGGGCTTTAGCTTCCCCCCCCCCGCCCTAGACATTGGGTTTTACTACATATTCAAGAATCTTAAGCAGGACATGAAAATGATTTCACACCTAGTAGAGGTGTGAAATCACCTTAGTTCAGAAGTTTGAAAGATGCCCAGCTTGAATATAAAACCTAACACCACAAGGCAGTAATGAAACAGAAACTTCTTTTACCTGGTGATTAATAAAAACATCACATAACCTAAATATAATTTAGGAATATGCTTCTGACTATTGCTTAGTCCACAAATCCAGAGACAGAAGGATTGGGATTTAAAGTTTCCTAGCCTCTCCAATTAAGCATACAAGCTTTAAAAAAACGTAATGTGTTAGATTCAAGGATTATGACAGTTTGAGGAAGATACAAAGCCACAGTATTTTGCAGAAATTTTAAGCACAAAATCCCATATCGAGGCCTGAAGATCACTAGCTTCACGTGTTACAGCAACAAGAAACAAAGTCAGGAGGGGTAGATGAAGCATTCTTCTGAATGCTCAGAGAGTGTGCACATGAATTCTGAGAAGACTCAGATCGAGGTTGTAGAAGTAGTGGAAATGCTTAGACCAACTTAAGATATCTCCTCATAACAGATGAGGACAAGCATTCCTCCAGGTCTGGAGGGATAAATAACAAAACAGAAATAGCCAGGATGTATGTATTCCAATGCTTCTAATGACTGAAATAGATTTAAAGATGACTCTTAGCTTAGTTGAAACAAAATCAAGAATACCACAGTCCTCACATGACAATCAAACTGAAGCCTCCTTCTGTTAACTTTTTCCTTAATCACTTGCAACTTTCTCTAATATTAACAACATTTAAACGTTCTTAGTAGTGATGATCAGCTAGGATAACATATACTGAAATTTCACATCACAGTGGAGAAGTAGTACATTCTGAGACAAAGAAAGCTAAAATTAAAAGTAGGAGGTCTCTAGGCTGTGAAAGACAACCAAAGAATAAAAACATAATTACAGTCTTCATCATACACCATTATCTTCTTCAAAAAAAGACAGAGATAAAAGCATACACAAACAGAGAACTATACTTAAAGAACAGGTAAGAAAGCAAAAAAGGGGACTAGAAGCTTTAACCTAATGAAAAAGCATCCATCAATTTCCTTTCACCTTTCTCATTCCAGAAAGTAAAAAGAAATCGATTATGTGATAAAAGGAAAAACAAAACCACCACAAATCCACTGAGCTCTCTCCCACTAGAGATTAAGATGCAAAATATTAGCCCTTCATTGCATATCAATTTTGATGAGCAGTGTCTCTCAAAAGCTTCATGAACCTGAAAAAACTGTCTCAGGGTCATTCAAAGTGAAATTTTATTGCCTAGATGTATGAACAAAAGTTATTTGACATTTTAGGTACCACAGACAGTGCTAAAGTTTCCTAGTGCTATTAAGAAAAATGAACCTGAGTGCTTCAGTAATGTAGCTCTTTTACTGTCCACCAGCATAATTATCACACAGTCTTTGATCTACTAAGAGACTTTGGATTTTATTACTTCATTCTGAGTTTCATTTTATGAATACCGCCCCTCTATCCCAAATTAAGTAACTTATCCATGCCCCACACTGACATTCAAAGAGGAAAAACCCTCCGAACCACAACTCTCTTTCTACGCATCTCAGACAAGGCCCCTTTCATTCTGTGGAAGCCCTTCTTTCTTCAAGTTGCATTTGTTTAGCACTAATGATCGAGATTTTCTTTGAAACAACCAATGTCCAACATATTCAAACCGTCACACAGGGGAAAGATTTCTTTTAATAAATATTTCAGGTTAAATTCATAGTTTCTTCTTAGCTTTACTGATGGAGGAAAACATAAACAAGAATTACTACTACATAAATCAAGATTTCAAAGTCTTATAAGAGCTTGCGTTAAGTCATACATGTTTATTCACTCCTCACCTTCAAACCCACTTTATCACTGAAAACACAAAGAGATGGTTAAATGAGTGGACAGAAGAGAAACCTGCAATAGCATCAGCTTCCTGCAACAGCAAAAAATGAATTTTTGGGTAGCTGGTATTTCAGAAAAACTGGAGGAAATACTATGTTAAGGCAGCATAACCACAAAAGATACAGTTTCTATTGTCCAATTCAAAGGCTTTCACAAGAAATCACTTGCATTTGCCAATGAATTTGGACAATTTTGAAGAGGTGAATTTCAGAGTTTCTAGATAAACTCAGAGTCCATAGATAAATCATATCAGAGCAACAGTAGTAATTAAACGTCAACAGTAGTAATTAACCCTTACCTTCGTCTTTATATTTTATTGTGACTTCATCATTGCTCAGAAGTTTTCCTCTAAAAACTCTTTGCATCATTAGCACCAATTCATCATAGGTGATATCTTCATTATGAATAGGAATTCTCCTAATATCTTCCCCAAGCTGAGCTTTGATGATCAGCTTCCCACTTAAGTCCAGCTGCCCATTCATGGTGGATTCCTTATCACTGGCAGAGCTGTTAACAACAAAACATCAAAAACATTTTATAGAACTAAACTGTTGATTATTTAAATGTATTTGATGACAGTTCTGAAGCTTTCCATCTTTGGAAAGCATTACTGTTGGGAAGCTCTCCAGAGAACCTCTCTTGGACACATTCTATGATGCACTAATTTCTCAAACAATAAATATATAAACTGAGCTCATGGGCCACAAACAACTCCGTAAGATCCAGCACTTCAAATTAACAGTTATCACAGTGCTCATAATTTAAAAGTAAAGATTTTTTTAAAAGTCAGGCAGCTTTTAGACATGTGTGACATTTAGAAATTTCAAACCTGGGTGGGTTTTTTTGTAAGATATCAGCTGTAAACTGTCATGGAAAAAAGCTATAAAGGAACTAGTATTCCCTAGGATTCGCTTTTGAGATACATGTATACATCTCTCTCAGGGAAAGTGAAATTGCAGCAAAAGCTGTCAGCCTTACAACATTATATCGGTTATATTATCACTTTATTAGATAATTTTTACATCCCCCATAATTATGATAACCAGCAAAGGGCTTTTTTTTTTTTTTTCATTTAAGAAAAGACTGCCAGAACAAAATATCTTATTTCAAAGATTATAGGTGGTAAGGTGGCTTTACTAAGGGGATCAAGTTGAATCATGCATTATTTCATGAACAAATAAATGAAGAGCTAAACATTAGTTTTATTATATGCATGATCAGAACACATTGAGGGTTCCTCAAAGGAAGACACAAAATTTTTCCTTTTTTGAAATTTTGACTGAGATGTTTTAACCAAGATTTCAGATTCTTAAAAGCCGCACAATAGATCACATATTAGCTACTCATTAGGCTCAGAGCCACAAATTTGTTATGCAGTGTACATGGTCAGAACATGGTCAGTTACTCTCAGTGCTTTAGAAGAGGTGGATAACCGCATCAACTTAAAAGGAAGTGCAAAAAAAGCCATCTTGTGTCCAAACAGCACACAGCATATACTTCAGAGTCACAACTTTAACACTTTATATAAGACAATTTAAAAACTATCACTTTGTATGGCATCTCTCTTGTTAAAAAACACAAAGGCCTTACGTTTAAAAGAAAAACAGAAACTACAGAGAAGTTACTAAGCAGAGGAATGAAAAAAAAAAAAAAGATCTAGATAGCTAGTCAAATGTCCCCTTCTTTCTTCACTGTTTTGGACAGGGCCAAAACAATAGATTTGGAATGAGGAGCAACTAAAGAAGCAGTTATCTTAACATCTGAAGTACAAATACCGGAGATGTTAAAAGTAGGCAGCCCTACACATCAAAATCGACATTTCCAAAGCCACGCGCAGCCAAGCATGCTGTTCATTCTCTTGCACAAAAAGAATTCTTGGTAGAGATATGCAGGTATTTCTCCCTTACCTTTAAGGATGTTATAACACAGTGCTTTATGAGAAAACTGAATTTTGCTTTGGTCAGTCTATTTTTAAAGTACTGTAGTGAAAATTACTTCTCTCCTACTAGAGAAACAAGACACTCAGCTAAAGCCTTTCATACATCATACCTTGATGCACCTATATATATTTAACTCTACTGTTTCAATGGCAATGTTTTGCATTAAAAAGATGTAGTATGATGCTATCTCCAGATTGCAATCCAATTGCTGGGTTTTCTTGGTAATTAACTTAATATAAAGCAAACATTTCATGCAAATCCCTTTGTTTAGCCCAATGACATCCAAAAAAAGAGACAAGCAACTATTGAACAAAACTCATTGTCCTAATCAGACATACAGGAGGTAGGTGGATACAGTCTAATTGCAGAGAAAAGGGACCTGCAATTAACACAGCCAGGTTGCTGCTGAGACATTATGATGAAACAGTGAAGTTTATAATATCATTAATGCTTGCTAATGCATTATTCATGTTTTGCAACTTAGGAGTCTTGACTGCAGGCACATCAGCTCAGTCTAATTAACACTTCAAGTTGGTTGTAAAAGCATAGGGTTTTGCAGAAGTTGTTTGTTGGTTTTGTTTTTTTTTTAATTTAAAGCATTAAAAAATTAAAACAGCATCCATCCACAGGTTTTCTTTCACCTCCTTTCCAAAAACATACATTTATCATTACCTTGTCTGTCTTACTGATGCTGGATTATTGGACAGATTTCCCACCTCACTTCAGGACAGAGTTAGGATAAGCCGCCATGCACTATCAGTGCCAGAAAACAGGAAGCTGCATCAGAAAAAAAACCCAAGAAATATTTACTTACAGTCACACTTCCTTAGAATTATATACTTCACATCAGTCTTTCACTTGAGAACATCTTAACGAATATACCCAACTAAAAAAAAAGTCACTGTTTTATCGATAAAGTAACAATCAGATTTACACTTTTGAGTATTGTAGAGTTTGAAGTTCAACTAAAACAGATCTTGAACAAGAGTTTTAATTTCATAATAGAAGTTTATTTTTTCTGAATTTTGTAACTGCATGTAGAAATTCCTAACAGTAATGTGTTCCTTTCCAGGACAGTGATCTTCCCCAATGGTCTCAAAACACTCATTTGTATGGCCTCCATCTTAAAACCCCAGGTTAAGTTAAAGAAAATAAACTTTGATTGATTTAGCAGTACAAAAACCTAGAAGACCATTTCCTAGCTTAAGGCTAAAGTCTCTGTGGCATTAAGTAATGTGTCTTCAAGGACAGACTGCACAGCATTAGGACAGACTACCAAGAGGAAAGGAGTAGTAATACCACTTTCCCACAGAAGGAGTCACCAAACTGGGCAAGAAGGAAATGCAGTCAGAAATATACAACTCCTTAAAAATATTATCTGCCCTCAATTCAGCTTAAGATTGTGCTTTTTCTGCTGGAGAGCCTATGTGATGAGCTGCGTGAAGTTTATGCAGTCCACCTGTTTATTACACAAGTGCTTAGTGCCCAGAGCTACAAGATAATGATTTAGTATACAGACCAGTCCAACGGAGAACTGGGCTCCTCCCTGCCACCCAACAGACGTACCCTACTCGGCACTCTTGTCTCTTTCTCACACACGTGGTTAATCTCAAACATCCATGATCTGATTTTTAGATGATTCACTGCTAACCAGAGAGAAGAAGCAGGTTCTCCTCATCAACATGAAACTGGGCTTCCCAGCTCTCCTCTTTCAACTCAACTGGAAGTAAACTGGAACGGACAAGCACGAGACATTCAGGACGGAAACAGAAAGCAAGCAAACCCCAGAGAACGGACAAAGCCCCTCTCTGGTTCTCATAGACTGGCAGCTGCTCCCCTCATCCTGGATATGAAATGTTCACCTTTAAAAAGGGCGGTACTCGCTCCTGACAGGGAGAGGGTAAGACTGTTGCGACATACTAAGCAGGTGAACAGGAAAAGTTTACTTGTCTGATTCCTCACTCACATTTTATGAAATGAGTAATGCATGAAGATGATGCCCCTTTCACCCCAATCTTGCTACAGCTCCAGGTAAAATTTACTGCAACGGACAAATACAGGATACAGATAATGCATCTAAGAGTGGTTTAACTTAGAGAGTTCATTTAGCTACCATCTCATGTTGTTTAAACATTAGAGCTGGGCACTGGTTTTGCTTCTTTAGCATTACAATGTAAGCTACCTAGAAACTGACAACAGTAAGAATTAAACCTCATCTGTAATTCCTAAAGATACACATTTTGGTGGAAACACCTGAGCTTCTGTGGCCTTTCAACAGATTGAATGCATCATTTGTATCTTTGTGCAAGGAAACCAGCTACTGTAATGACTTACAGAACTATAATGTCTTATTTACCAACGTTACTCACAGAAATCTGCTCTGTGTCTATCAATGATTACGAAAAGGTAACAGGAAAGCATTTAAATGCACCTTTTTTTGTCCAACTGTTCTCCATTCTGCTTGAAGGTGTCCAGAGAGGTTTAAGAGACAGATCCTAAACACTGCAACTGCTTGCAACTCTTACAGAAAACTATGTGAAATGTTCTAATTATTGAATTACACAGCATTCAAGCTTTTCTTCTGTCACTGTGACATAGCTGAATGGATGACTCCCTTGAGCGAGTTTTCAGAGAAGACACCCAGAATGCACACTAATGAGCTTTTTAACAGAACCAATCGCAGTGTGTACTTTCTTGTGGGGAAAAAAACAACCAAACAAAAAATCATTAATGTCTTCCTGTTTAAGAAAGACTATTTTTCATAAGAATCACATTGACATCTTTCTAACCTTCCTGGTGTACCACATGCATTTTGGAGGCACAGATTTTTTCCTCCCCTCTGGGCTCACTTTCTATTCACACCACGCACCAATCTAAATGGTGCATGTGGATGGTGACTGTCCAATCTAAGTCAGTCACTTCAGGGTCCCTTCTAAAGCCATGATGTCATAACCATGTTGGATTTCACTACCCTTTTTGCATTGCAGCAGAGAAAAACAGCCTTGCCTAAGCAAGGGAAGAACAGGCATTCCTGCTTCACTTTTTCCTCTGTCAAAACAGGGACAAGTAACAACAGGGTGAAGCACACAGAAACAGGGCCAAGCAGCACTGCTTCCCAAACGCCACTCGACGGAGCCATGAGAGTTTTCCCAAGATAGCTGGGGGATGAGGAAGGGAGCAGAAAGGAGAAGAGCTCTTTTCGTTCTTCTCCAGGTCCGATAAGGGCAGGCCCGACCCAATGGGCAGCAGAAATCATAGCCATTCCCTGCCGGGAAATGAGGAGTCTGCAGTTCCTCTGGCTCCCAAGGGGAAAGAGGCTTGGTGAGCAAGGGAACACCCCCTTTGCGGAGGGAGGGAGGAGAAGCCTCTGCTAGCCCTCACCCCGATTCCCCAGGCCGAAGAGGCCGGGGGGCGGTTTCAGCCTCCCTCAGGCGCGGTCGGGGGCACGCAAGGGGTCTCCCAGCCTCTCCGCCAGGGGCCGCGTCGCCCCTGGAACCGGGGGAGGGGGGCGGGGAGGGCTCACCCCCAGCCCGCAACCACCCCTCCCGCCGCCTTCACACACGCGGCAACGGCTCCCCCCGGGAACAGCGCGGGGAGGGGGAGGCGAGCAGCCCCGCTCTCTTACTCTGGCTTCTCCGCGGTCCCGCCGGTGGAGGCCCCCCGCCCCGTCCGAGCCCGGGCACGGCCGCTGCCGCCACCGCCACCCGTACGTGGCAGGGGAGAGAAGGGGCTGGAGCGACGGCTGCAACTGCCGGGCCTGCGCGAGCCGCCCGCATGCGCGCTCCAGCGGCCAGCCAGGGCAGCGCCGCAGCGCGCATGCTCGGCCGAGGGCCCCACCTCCCTCCCCGCGTCGACGCGTCAAGCGGGCGGGAGCGCGCGCGCCGCCGCACGCCCGGACTCGCCCGCGCGCTGGCGGGGGCGTGGCAGCGCGAGGCGCGGCCGTTGGTGGGTGTCAGGGGCGGGCGTGGCGCCCCGTTGGCGCCGTGGCCGCCCGGCCCGGCCCCAGCAGCGGCTCGGGCACCCGCCGCCCCCCGCCCCGTGCTTGTCACCTCGCTCCTTTCTGGCACCCCGATAGGAGTGGGTTTTAGCCGGTATTGACCAAATAGCCAGACTTTGGGGCAAAACCTTTCAGACTCTTGTCCCAGGGCACAAAAGCCCGTCATCTGGTTAATGCGTATCCCTGAGGTAAAAGTAATGCCCCTGCTCCCGGCCCTCGGGGGGAGGCGGGGGTGGCACGTCCAGCTGCAGCCGAAACACGGGAGACGCGGCCGAAACAACAGTAAACGGTGGTTCAGATAGGGCATCGTAACAAGGGGTTTGTTTCGAAATGCAAGCTTTGACCCTCGGGTGCTGGCGGTGCTGGGATGAAAAATCAGGCATAAAATGCCACGCGACTTGTCAGACGACGCCACCGTCACGCGGAGAGCCTCGAATAGTCATTTCCGTGATAAGGCTATCCTTCCAGGCAGTCGCTCTTAGCCTTGTCCACCTAAGAGTGAAAAACATGAATCTGAAGCTGATTTCCTGAGTGTTCTCTGTTAAAGATGCGAGAATGGACTGCTAAGGGTGCCTCTCACGGAGCTGCTGGAACCGGACCTTCTGTTACTCTAGGATATTTGAGATTTCTGCTGCCTTTCTTCGTTTATAAGTGAAGCTACACGTGCTAGTACACGTGACAGAAGTACCTATGCAACGCTGCCAAAGCACAACTGTAGTTAGTTATTTCCTGGAGTTAGAGATGCCTCTGAAAAGACACCTTTTTCTTTAGTGTCTTGAAAAGCAAGGCTCCCAAATGGCAATTTCTGCTGCGACAAGAAAAAAGTCATAGGATTTTTTTGTCTTTGCTTAAAGCTTTGCCTCTGCCTAGAGGAGTGTGATAACAAGTCCAGCTAGCAATCAGCAGGTGTTCAGTTCCACTGACATGGAAAGGGAGGTGAAAAAAGCTTAATATGATACGGCTTTTTAATTCTAAATATTTTTAGGAGGAGGAGGAGAGGAGTGGTTCAGGAGGCTTATTTGATAAGTATTAGAAAATATTTAGAAATAATTTTGGCATTTTCAATGCCAAAAAAAAGAAAATCCTCTCTTCGCTTTTAAAAATATAGGAAAGAGATCTGGAAAATAAGATTTTCCATCAATTACACACACAAACTCTGCCTCTCGCATTTCATACCTTTGTACTGATGATTCAATCCTTCTCCAATCCATTTCTTTATCAAAGCAGTGTTTCCAAAGTGTTAACAAAAAGAAACTTCGTGATCCTTAAAGCCCACATATCACAAAGAATACCAAAGTTCACTACATTATTAAGATCAATATATTCCACGTGTAGATTAGAGCTGAACTATTGTTCCTGTAACAATTAAGCATATAACCTGAAAAAGATCATTTTGCTTTGTTCCATTTATGAACCTAGGATTCCCTGTTGAAAAAAAAAGCCATAAAATGTATGATTTGCTGGGGATTTTATGCTGAAAATGTTCTATGTTAGGTGGGACGTGCTCAGTATTGGCTTTAACAGCATTTTATTAACATCTGACATACCTAGACACAGGATGTTTAATTTAATTAGTAAAAAGTCAACACTTTTCCAATTCAATACTTCAAATTCTTCTTGGGTTTTTTGCTTGTTTTTTGGTATTATATGGGGACAATATATTTATTAGTTTTTTTAAAGAGCTGTGTTCAAAATTAAATGGGATGTGCTTTAGAGAATATTTTTGTTTGTGGGGAAAAATATCAAAGACTAGAAAATATTATCACTCATTTAAGGAGCCATCCTCACAGTGTCTAGCTGTGTTTTACAACACGATCAAATATCATCCTTCCTGAACCACACTATAACTTCTAAAATACTCTTTCTTCAATGAAATTGAAGTAATTGACAAAGGCGGGTATTATACATTTGATTTACAAATAAAAAATGGATACCCCTAGAAACATAAACTTCCTGTCCAGAAAAAATAGTATTAATTACCTTTCCTAGATAACTTTTAGTGTCCTTCTCTGCCTTTTCTGGAGCAGTGGTGTTGAGCTTCAGCCTTGTATCTGATACGACTGCTCTGTTTGGGGCCTTATCAATGCTAGAGAACATTTATTTTCTGCTTCATAGAGAGAGCATGGATTTCTAAGACATGGAGAACTTTTCGGGACTACTGAAACACTTCTTTGAAAACATTCAGAAAGTCTCGTGTAGAATGCCCAGTGTACTCAAGGTGCTATCCCTAAATGTCCAGCCATCGCATTTGATCATGCCCATGACCTTATTTGGAGCAGCTTGGAAGTTTTCAAAACACACCACATTCATTTTCAGAAAAAACAAGAGAGGGAGGTGAATTTGACCACTTTTCTTAAACCAGATTATTTAAAATTCAACATGGTGTTCCTATTTTATTAAAAACATACAAATATATTTGTTCCGAGAACAGAATAAAGGAATAAGATTTTTAAAAATTACCTGTCTAAATTTCTCAGGCTTTTTTCTCACACAGGAGAGAATGGGCTGAGTCAGTATAACCGCTCCCATTCCTTAGACAAGAACCCACTGTAGTGGGCCTTACTGCTTTGCTCAGAGTCACGGAGTGGGAGGAGCTGCGTGACCTTCACACACTGGTCATGCTCAAGCCACCACACACTTCTCTCTGTCAAGGTACTGTCCTCTTCCCTCACTTCAACAGCCAGAAACTCTTCTCCCCTCTCCCTTTGACATTGCTTTCAACCTCTTTGTACTGAATAATATTAATAAAAGCTGGACGGAGAAGGGGGAGGGTTTATATTTACTTATAGCCTAAGTTTAGGAACCAAACTCTTTACGCCTAGGTCAAGGGGCCCCTCTTCTAAGCTCCCCATGAAGCCAAAGGACAGAGAGACAGAGAGAAAGGTGCAGCCCAAAGTCAATTCAGAGCAGGGTGCTAACTGAAAAGCGCTCCAGCTGCTATTCTGGTAACACCCATCCGCCTCCAAAAGCGAACATGCTTCCTATCACAGGCTAATGCTGGGGGTGATGTGAATAGGACCTATGTTACATATCTATAATGAATTTCTTTCCTAGCCTGTTTCTTCAAGCATCTAACTTTTTTTTTTATTTTATCATATGAAAAGAGAATATTTTGTCTAATTGCCATTTATAATAAAGAAGTTTTAGCTTCTTTATTATTAATTATTATTATTATTAAATGGGAAATTTAAAAGACCATTGTAAGATACAGATTTTCTTCTGTAAAGACCAAACCACCATATTATGGAAGTAGTAAGTAGAATTTGGACCCAGAGCCAACAAGAACTGTGCTGTTGATTTACCTTTTGGTTTCTAATTAAATTGAAATTGTTCTTACAAAAGGGAGAGGAGAGCTACAGTGCATAGGCTAGTTCAACAGGCCTGAAAAATGAGAAGGGTGTAAATAGAGCAACTTCTATGCATCATACTGTAATATAAAACTATAATAACCTCAACTCCTTTCAAAGACCTTCCTCAGTGACGTGCAGCACAAGTAGTATCAAGAGGATCTAGCACTGCATTGCTGCTTAACAATCGCACAGTCTTGCTAGTGTGTGGTCCTGCTTTTGACTCCTGGTGGTCTTGGCTTATGATATATTTTGAGCTACCTGCAGTTGGAGTAGTATGTCCATTATTCAAGATACCTGTGAGATCTACATAAACAAACCATGAAAAATGCAGGATTATATTTCATGTATTTACAGGTTTCTCACTCCAGTTAGGGAAGGTAGACAAGGAAATATTCTCTGAAAAAGTCTGGGTTGATCTGAAAGTTTCCTGTGAATGTTTTTCAGGCTGTGATTTTGAATCGTAGTAAGTTCTTGAATACAGGTACAGTGGTACCTCTGGCACCCCCAAAACAGGAAACACTTCAGAAACTTTTTTCTTGAAGATTGGTGATCTGAAAATGTACAGAATACAAATCTGAAGTCCCAGTAGAGTAAATGAAAGTGTGGGGTTAATATTTTGGTGATAAAACCAGAAGATTAGTCAATATTATCTGAGTTGAAAAACAACCACAAAACAATTTTCAGTAACCATAACAATGACATTAATACCTTGAAATACAAGAAGTACTTTCAATAGGAAATTTATTCCATGTAACTATGGATTGGCAGCTATAGTTGCCTCATTTGCACATTGTAATGGATTAGCTAGCACATCTCACAATCGTATGATTACCCTCTGCTGGATAGGATGAAGGTAAGACCTGCTTGAGCACGCCGTAAGTATTAAATCAAGCAGACACACACTTTGAAATTTCTATACCAGTCCTTCTAAATTCTCATTTCAAGCATTAATCAGGAGCATCCTGGGTTAAAAAAAGAAAAAGGGCTCATGGTTTTAAACAGGTGGACCTGTGTTCTATCTCTGTTCATGATTTCAGTTTTAAATCGTGGGTATAATCCATCCATCAGTATAGTAATAATCATTTCAGGACTTTTTGCACGGAGAGTTTGCAGATCTGATCCCCACTGGTGTACAGGCCCTCGGTTTTCAGTTCATCAAACTGATAGTAAACAACTTAATATTTAGGGATAAGGGGATTTTCACGTATGTCCAATTAGCTGTTTTGTAGAAAATATTCAGTGGTGTAATAGTGAAGGATCCATTACTCCAAGTACTTCATATGCCTTATATGAATATAAAGCCAAGAATCCAGCAGGATCACAGGAGAAAAAGAGGCAGGTGTTTTCCTGTAGGCTTTTGTCCAGGATCTTTGTAAAGCCATGAAGCTTTAGTTATTTCCCTGAGACTCTCCCATAGCTAATGTGGAAGTTTTTTCCTGATATTCACTCTGAATATAATTTTATATATGATTTGGTATAAGAGAAGCTGCTCAGACAGGAAGGTCTGTTCAGGGGTGACCTTGAAATAAAATCCCACATTGAGTTGCACAATGGGAAAAGTGTTATGAGTGACAGACAAGAAGGATAGCATCTCTTTCTGAGCAAAAATTCTGAATCCCTGTAACTGCTTTCCAGCAAGTTCCCGGACTATAGAACAAATCAGAAGCAATAGAACAAATAAATTTGACATCTTTTTTTCCATTATCTCAATTATTAGTCTCAGAATTGCTAAATACTTTACCTGGGTAGCATGCAAAATGCAGAACAGATAGCTGAAACCCAGACTTGTTTCTTCATGACTTATTAACATGAGGTAGCCTATCATCCAGGTGATTCCGAGGACTACAACTATAGAGATAGTGCCAATCATCTTTTTCATAAATGAATCCTTTTTATTCCTAGAAACACACACCAAAAAGTTATTAAATCTTCCTCTATACCATTTAATATCTTCTGAGTTTTAAACTTTCTATTTTATTTATTCAGGGCTATAGTGCAAAGATGTATTATTCAGGTGAATTGAGAACATACACCTCCCTACATATGTTTGAGGTATCATCCAGAGAAGAAATCCAGAAAAAGAAATCTATCCAAGCTTATCAGAATAATCTGTGTTTGGAATATGTAGCTTGGATATATCTTTCTTTAACAAAAAAGTGAGGTTTACCAAGGCAACAAGAAGCATTGAAAATTAATACGTTAGCTATTATAAGCTTTTTAGAATGCTTATAACTTCAATCCAAATGTGCTCAATTTTCAATATAAGAATAAGCTACCAGTGAAGTTTGGATATTCAATTTCTCTCAAGCCTGAGAGGAGTCAGAGATAAGGTATTTTGGTTTGTGCCAACCATGAAAAATGTAAGTAAAAGGAATGAAGAAATGGTGCAAAGTTTTATTGAACAGTTAAGTTCTGTGGGATTAATAAAAATTGAAGCAATTCCCTTTTACATAATACAATGTACACTGCAGAGTTTGTGACACACAGCCTGTGACAATATATGGAGTGTTGACGTAAAATGAGCAAGTAAATCTGCTTCGAAGCTGCTAGAGAACTGGCCTGACATTCAGATGTGCTGAGAAATTCATAATTCTCTTTTGGCTGGACCAAAAAGCAGCTCTGCTTTCACTTATATTGATTTAAATCAGGGATAACCTTCATTGTTGTGTGACACTGAGCTAAAGAGTAATAGGGGAGACCTAATGGACGAAGGTTGAAACAAAAACGGGGCAACTTCAGGAGGAAAGGGTTATCCTGCAATAATATTTACCTCTTTTTTTCATTGCAAAATAATCTCAAGTTGGCAGTCAACACTCCTTAAATGAGTATCATGAGACGGCCACCATGTAGAAGGGGGTTTCGTGTTTATGTTTCCGCAAGAAGTCTACCTTTGTTCTGTATTATCCACTATCACCAAGGTACACTGTAAGCCTGATTGATAGCCTGCTTTGGTATGTGGGCACTGAAGTGAATGCAGATACCAAAAACATAGGGTAAATAGAGATATAGCTATATTGGCCAGAAAGATTTTAAATAAATGGGAGGATTAAGTTTGGGTACTGAAATGTAGTTGTGCACTTAAATGAAGGTCTTGAATTTCAGCTAGGCTAAGAGTATCTACAGCTTCCATTTAAAGGCACAGGGGATCTTGCAGGAGGATTCAAAGCAGATGTGGATCCAGTACCCTAAGTCCTTAGTGAGGAGAAACTGCAATTCCTTATAATGAATGTTTAGCTTGAGTGAAGAGTTTTGTTTTCTTTTAAGTACTTAGATACACAAAATAGTATACCAACAATAAATCTAGAATTGTATTAATAATAAGCCATCACAAAAGGTGTGGGATAGCAAGTATTGTAATAATACATGAACTTACAATTCCTTCTGCCGGTAGTTTAAAGCTCTTCCTTCTCTGTAAGTAGCTCCAAGTGTTATTGCAACTACTACAGCAGGGATTCCTAATTAATAGGAGAGACATTAGCAATTTATTGTTCGGTTGCATAGGCATACCTTATTTCCCTTCCACACAAATAGCTTCTTGCCTCCTAAAATCCATAGATTTTAAGAGCTCTGTTTCATCTGCCTTGAACATTTTCTGGCTTGCGTGTGCAGTCCAAATTCCAAAAGTTTTAGAGGAATTGCCTCTACCTCCACCCAAATGCAAAACATAATAATAAAACAATCAGGATCTAAAACTGCTTGGTAGATGCCATTGGAAACAACACACCACACAACCTGAATCCACAACACGGAAAGGGCAGGGCTGTATTTGAAGAGTTCCTTGAAGGAGGCTGAGATTTTTGCTTTACCTAGTGGGCAACTGTCTGCATTCTTCAGTCCTCCAAGTAGTTCCCTTTCAGCTTGCAGGGTTGCTGCTAACTGCTATACTGTCTTAAGAATGCGCTCTTTGCTTATTAATAGACGATATGTAACAAATAATGTCAGTCAGTCCTTGCTTTTGGATGATGCAAGGCTCTGGCTGAGGCCATAAGGAATCTCAGAGATATCTAAATGAAGAATTTGAGTCCGTATATGCAATCACCGTATCCGAAAGATTTTTTACTTAGTTGACAGAAACAGGTTGTTGAATGCCTTGATGACTGTGAAAATTTCTCCTGCATACAACAGACCTATGTTGCTGTGCTGGTGAACAAGCTATCGGTTTCAGTGCCGTATCAAGACAATGAAAACAAGCTCAGTTTATACCAATAGCGTGAGCAGTAACAGGAGATTATTTGTTAAATCATGTTGCACTAAACCAGAGAGATACCGATTATAATTGCTCTCTACCAATCTACTATCTTTACAACTCTCCCTGAATGTACTATGTACTGATACTTTGGTAAGAGTTGCCATAGATACGACTTTAAATCTTGCCCCATCCAATTACTGAGGTGGTAACGAGGAAGTGTCCAGGCAGGGGCTTCATGGCTCTAAGCAGCAGTAAGTACAACTGTGCAGAACTGAGTGCTGTCCACATAAATGTCACCAACAAAAAATAGTGCAGTAGGACAGCCACGACTGTACACGAGGAGTCTGGGGGAGGATCTACCATGTCAGGTGTGAGAAAGGTGTTACCGGCGGTATCATAAGGAAGGTGTTGCTGGTAGGACCTGGTGGTATTGCTGCTGTCATTCCTGGCATTTTGGTTTTCAGTTCCAGAGATGAAGATAATGTTAAAAATGAGCATAGAGAAACAGAGACTCACTAACATCCATGTTACAGATTACTTTCAAGTTTTCCTATTGGTAGGAATACATTTAGGAGAAAAAAGTACAGCAAAATAAGAAAAACTGTAAAATTTCCTCATTTCTATTGATATTAAAAGCAACTAGAGTGCGCAGTCTTTAATACAGACAGAAAACAAAGCGATAACTTGTTTGCAGAATTCCACACCATCATTACTCTCAGACAACTTACCAAATCCATCAGTTTTGTCTGATTTCAGCTAGAACAGAAAACCAGCACCTTTTAGGTCTGGACCCTTTCCAACAGCAGTTGGGATGCATTTTCTTTTTTCCACTCTGCTCTTTTTAAAATCCTTTTCTTCAATGTTAAGAAGTGGAATAGCTTAAGACAAGTATTTCTAAACACTCTTCAAGGTACAAGAGAATAATAAACCTCCACTTCCAAATGCTGTCTTTGCATTTGAAAGGCAGAGACTGGAAGCTCCTACAATCTTAAATACATTGACCTTGATGGAATTGCTCCAAATCTACATTAGTGCAAGCAGGATGAGAAACGTGCATTCATCTACAATCATGACAACTCTGTTGGCATGACTTTGCTCCTCGTTCAAGGGTGAATCACATGACACCATTAATCACAGGCACGTCCATCAGGCAAGTTTGCTGCAATTGTATTTGAATTAAGTCACTCACAATAAAACTGTAGCACAAGCAGTGTACGTAACCTATATTGCTGTATAATCATGGTGCTTTGAAATCATCTGTTCTCTACAGACATTTTATAAACAGAAGGCAATAGAGTATAGAAAATATCAAATAGGCCACAGAAAGCAGAGTAACATTTAAATAGGATAGCAAGACGAGGGCCTGAGGAGTGATATATATGCTTCTACATGAATGCTAAAAGTCTAAGCAATAAGACATTGGGCTGAAATGACTAGCCTTAAATGAAAACACCAACATAGCAGGCATATTGGTAACTGGTAATACCAGGGTATAGGGCATACAGGAAAATAAAAAGGAGGTCATACTGGTGGTGGAATACTATTATACATTTTAAAATCCTAATATTAAGTGACAGTAATGAACTAAGCACCTCAACGTGTAGCATGGATCAACATAACAATATACAGTGCTGGGTCTGTGTTGTCAAATGCCTGGCCAGGGTACTAACAGAGATGTCAGTGGGGCAGCGGAAGACATGAAATGCAACAGAAATGGCAGACTGCCTTTACCCCTGTAGATGAGACAAATGTCACTCTGGGACATAACTTGGAGATCAAATTTTTAGACGTGATGATGGGATTCCATGCTAAAATGATCAACCCTTGACTTAATCCTCAGTAGCACACTGCCCGCTTTATTATCTTACAGCTGGTGAGCTGCCCTGTCAAAGCGACGGAAAGATTTTTCTTGTCAGCAGTCATGCCCAGTGTTTCCTACAAAAGGCCTGGCCTTTTACCAGACTGGGCTCCTCCATACTCTGTTATATCATTTCTTTTCAAATCTCACATTTTTGAAGGTGGATTTATTGAATAATAATCATATATATAGATATCCTCACATCAAAAGATTAACATTAACAGAAAGGTTAAAGTTTCATTTAGCTGAGTGGCGTGGCTGAGACATCTTGTGTTTTCACTTTAACCGGTAAGCCACACGAACTTCCCAAGCTATGCTACATGATTAGCTCTTTTTTTTTTAATATTATTTGCTGATCAATAATATTGCAATATGTTCTAAACTGGGTACTCTTTTTGTTTTCCTCAAACTATATACAGAGCAAAATATTGTAACTTAGTATAAAATACTTGCAGTTTTATATCTTCACTCTTACCTAGTGAATACTTGAAACAAAATGCTGATGACCAGACCAGCAATGGACAATCCAACACCAATGTAAGAAATATACTCGAAAGGCTTTGCATACTTATATTTTATCTGAAAGGCCTAGAAAACAAATTGTATCAGTTATAAGATGAGAAGAGATAATTTTCTTTCTAAAATTTGTCTTTCTAGTTGCACATAGAAATGAAAATGTTTTAGTAAAGTTATGACTCTTGGTAGCCACTGCAAAATTTTCAGCTCACACAAAATTATTCCAAACCTCAAAACTAGAGAAGAACTCCAAAAAGAGACTCAACATTGTCAATCAAATATTTATCAAAATAGCAGATTAGATTATTCATAGAAAAATGCAAGGTGACACAAACTGGGGAGAGTGGCTTTAACTTTTCGTTTCTGAATTTTGACTTCTGAGGACTTTTGGTTGACAGCCAGCTGAATATGAGCCAGCAGCGTGCCCAGGTGGCCAAGAAGGCCAATGGCATCCTGGCTTGTATCAGAAATAGTGTGGCCAGCAGGAGCAGGGAGGTGATCGTGCCCCTGTACTCGGCACTGGTGAGGCCGCACCTCGAATACTGTGTTCAGTTTTGGGCCCCTCACTACAAGAAGGACATGGAGGTGCTGGAGCGTGTCCAGAGAAGGGCAACGAAGCTGGTGAAGGGCCTGGAGCACAAGCCTTATGAGGAGCGGCTGAGGGAACTGGGACTGTTTAGTCTGGAGAAGAGGAGACTCAGGGGAGACCTCATCGCGCTCTACAACTACCTGAAAGGAGGTTGTAGCGAGGTGGGTGTTGGTCTCTTCTCCCAAGAAACAAGCGATAGGACAAGAGGAAATGGCCTCAAGTTGCACCAAGGGAGGTTTAGATTGGACATTAGGAAAAATTTCTTCACCGAAAGAGTTGTCAAGCATTGGAACAGGCTGCCCAGGGAAGTGGTTGAGTCACCGTCCCTGGAGGTATTTAAAAGATGTGTAGATGTGATGCTTAGGGACATGGGTTAGTGGTGGACTTGGTAGTGTTAGGTTAACAGTTGGACTCAATGATCTTAGAGGTCTTTTCCAATCTAAATGACTCTGTGATTCTATTCTATAATTCTGTAAGGTCTAAGGTAAGATGTTGTAAAGAACTACAAATGAAAACCAGTCTTTGCTTGTATAGTGACAAAAAAGCAGCAAGTAAATGTAAACGTATTCGGTGAAATAGAAAATACTGTTGTCTTTGCGTAAATGGATGGGAATCTTCTCTTAAAATATAGTCATTTTATGCAGTAAGGCCATGCATAAGATAAAGGAAAATAAAGAAATAAGTAAATGTTACAAATATGGAAATGCTGTTCTAGGAAGACAGAATAAAAAGCAACTCTGAAATCCTGGCACTCCTGAAGTCAATGACCAGAGATATGTGATTTTACCCAGGGAGTGTTTTGTTTAGAGAAGCTGAAACAAATACCAAAAGAATAACAAGTGTCAGAGAGAGACAGTCATTCCTAAATAGATTACTAGTACAAGAGGGCAATATATAAAACTTAATGGTAGCAGGCTTAATATTTACAGAGTGATTGCTCTTTATAAACACATAAGCAAAGGAAGTAGTTAATGCTAAGTACTTTGAGTTATTTACCCAAGAGAAGGTAGTGCCACAGCTAAGGCAGATCCCAAGCTACTCTCCTGTTTGTCTTGGGGCACTTCAGGGTTTAGACATACCCTCATTTAACAACCAGCTGCAGCAATGGAGGTGCAGAGCTGGAGGCTACCACAGCTAAGCAAGGGGAATGAATTGCACCAGCACTTCCCTGCTGCTGGGGTGCAAAGGCAGGTGGGTGCAGCCACAATTTGTGTCGGAGGAAGCCAGGACTCACCAAAACTTTTGGCTTTCCAGCAGCCTGGGGACAACTCGCATGTCCCAGTTTGCCGGTTCTGCCACGGGTCGGAAGCAAGTACGTGGGGACATCTTAAACTTCTCTGCCTTCTAGCTCAGCACGTCTACACCCTTACATTGGCATGCTGGTCTTTCTTACAGTTGAAAACAACCAAACAAATGAAAAAAACCCAAACTCTTCACATTCAAGAGAGTACAACACCCTACCATCAGGACAGCAAAATTAGTAGTGCGATTACACCTGCATCTCAAGAACTGGTCTCTTCCTTTTGCACAGCCGGCAGTGCTCCAGTCGTTGACACTATAGTCCCAAAAGACGCAGGCACGATCACGCAGCTGCAGTTCGGATGTGTTGTACTATGGATTGAGATTGCAAGGAGAAAAAGTGGCCACAGAAACAGAAGGAGATATGCACCAGCAAATGGCGTGTACTGACAATTATCCTCTGAAAGGGGAGCTGACAGCTACTAAGGGATTTACGGGGTTTCCAGTAAACCTTATGAACAATATCATAACAGCATAATTTGGGAATTGGAACTTACTTTGTGTGCCTTTCTCAGTCAAGATTGCCAATGAAATTACCCATTTCTGTGAATTATTCAGGTAATTACGGTTCAGATGCTCATTGACTAGGCATTAAACAACTGCCAAATGAATTCTGCGTAAGCCAAACAGCAGCTTTCAGATATTAGTAGCATTAAATTACTGCCAACCGGAGCTGAATCCACACTGTAACAGGAAGCAAACAACGATAAATGCCGTGAACCGCCCCCTCCCCTCCTGCAGCATGGCGGTGCTTGTGCAGTCATGTGTCAAACTGCATGTAGTCATTTTCGGACAACATACTTCTGCAGGGTACAGCAATTAGAACTGCTTTTTAATAAGCAACGAGCATCTCGAAGTGCAAATGAGTAGTGAAAGCAACTATTCACAGTACTACGTAGTTCAATTAAAAATGAGGAATAAAAATAGGAGTAAAAAAATCAATTATAAGTTTGTTTCAGTGATTTCCTTAGAAATGACATGTGTTTCCCAGATCACTTAACTGTGTGGATCCATGATGATGATTACCGATCTATCATATGCATGTGTTTGAGCGTAAAATCTTTGTTGAATATTGTAAGAAGCAGCCAACTACTGTTTTCTGGAGAAACCATGCTAAACATGAGTATTATCTATATTATCTAAAAATTCAGTTATTTGGGCAAATGGGCACTCACGTAGAGCATTCCCTGCAAGAAAGCAGTAACATCTGGAATCAGTCCCTGGGGGAGGAAGTCAAAACAAAACACACAATGATTTTAACTGGAAGCAGGAGTTAAAAGATAGTACGAAAAATGAACACTCTCCCCACGTTGGTAGGTGTTGGGCTATCCAGTCATGTTGACTTTTTCTTGTTTTCAAAAATTTTGATAGTCTTCTGGAAAAAAAAATTGTCCTCCAGGGACCTGGCTTTTTTCATTCTTGATTTAGGACTAATCAACCCTAGGACAAATCCACTCTGGTATACCTGTAACTTTTTATGGAATACAGTTTTGCGTGCAAAAGAGGCATTATGATAAAGGCTTTAATTACATGATCACACTGTTTTTCCACAGGATTGTTATCTGAAACAGTGAACAGAAAGGACAGTGACCAGTTAATGAGCTATTCAGTGTTTTTTTTATTGTCATTGCTGGATGTGTGGAGCTACCTGTTTTATCTTTTCGAGTCTTTTCTAATCCTGGTGAGAGGACTGAATTATTCATTTCCCTGTGGGCTTGTATACGAACGATGTTCAGCATTATGATGTCTAAGCACTCCACAAATTTTACCTTCATTATACTCTTGTGCTGTGATGTCTTAATGTTACTGTCACTATACAGAGAGACTGAGGATAAGTCTGCTGATTTCAGGTGCCCAGTCTGAAACTCTTGTGATTTTTAGCATGTCATAGAAATGCACATGTTCAAAGCTCAGCTCCTCCACACCCATCAGCTTCTGCAGCAAATGAAGCAGAGGAATTACAAGCTTTTTTTTTTTCTTTTCTCCTGGGTGACACCAATTTCTCCTCCGAGCACTGCAGAGTGTAAAACAATGGACATCTGGAAAAATCCCATGTGACCGTGCCATTAAAGACTATTCCAATATGTAGGTGTGAGGATGTGTATGTCCTGGCTGACACCTGACAGTAGCAGTAATTTTAGTTGAAACAGTTGATATCTTTGGATTTCAGGCAAGGTATGTATGTACTAGCTCTTGATCTTGATGTCTGTAGAGGTATGGACAAAGATTCATTACATTCTTAATTTTAGAGAACAAAACAAATGAAAAAATCCCAAACACCAAAAGCATTCTGGCCATTACATGTACATGTGCATTAACGTATAAATAAGATTATCCAGGTCATTTGTCGTGCATTTCTTGTACCACCGTATGTCATCAGCAAGCATAAAAACCAACATGTAATTGTTTATATTGGCTAAGTTGTTTTTTTTTTCCAAAGGTGATTTTTAGTGAATATTCATTCAAAATTTTCCCAGGCACAGTTTTCAGTAGGAAAAAGAACTTACTGTTATTTATAATGTTGAACAGTATCTGAACTTCAGTACTGAGGTCACCAGTAAGCTCAGGGACATTTTCCTGTATTTCTAGTTTTGTTGACTGATAATATCCCAGTGCTGTATCTGCAAAAATTAGCAGTGGATGCATTAGGATTTATGGTACATAGCACCTTGTCCAGGTAAATTCAACAACACACAGAGACTTCCCCCTCTGTGCCAAAAACAGAATCGTAGAGGAGCTTAATTTCGGTGGAGCAGACTGAATTGCAGTGTTGGGCTGTGAGATGCTGCCAGTCGAAGAAAATTCCTCCATTGTTTTCGTGAGGCTGCATTGAAATAATGAGTGGGATAAAAGTTACCATTATTTATTAATATACGGCTACAGGTTCAGTTTCTGAGCTTCCTTTCTGATTTGGTTCTCCAGTGGGAACTCCTCCTCATTCCCTATCCTCATCCTTTCTCCAAAGCAGAAAAATCCAGCCCAGATATTGTTTATGTTGGTATAAATCTACTGAATCTATGAAATTGCATATTGGAGTTGAACACTAAAAATGTTTTGTCTTGTCCGTGAACCACTTTCATCCTGAAACAGAAGGGAAATGCAGATTACTACATCTAAAAAAAAATGGCAAAAGCTAAAGTTACCTTGTTGTAACATTGACAAAATCATTGTGGTTGAATTCTGTTTCGTTGGCATCCAAGAATTGACTCACTGTAGCCATTACTGCCACAGATGCCTGAGACAAGCAGAAAAAAAGGCAGTATTCAAATGCAACTGAAATAAATCACCCCATGTGCTACATAGTGGATGGGCAAAGTACGAACACTTAATATGCATTGCTTGAAAATACACACAACAGAGTAAACAAAGTACAGGATGTCATTCGAGAGAACGCAAGCTTTGCGCCAATGGGTTCATAAATACCACACTTTTATTAATTTAGACAGTAAGGTTTAAATTATTAACTTAAACATCAAATGATGCTCGTTTTAGAATTTCAGATATATGCAGGTCTAAACAGCTGATAAGAAACAAATTTACACTCAGCTCTGAGAACTGACCCAGCAGTGATTCCACAAGTATGCACTCAAGGCCACTTACGATAACTCTGCTAAATGGCAAAATGAATGCATTTGGTTGTGGTGTTATGTACAGTTAAGAGGAAGGAGAGTGTTCCTTCTGCTGGTAGAGGGAGGGCAGAATTGGTATCCCAAATATTAAGCCACAAAAGTCTTATTTTAGTCTTAATAAACCTCACCTGAGAGTCTTCTGAAACATTTGGCTTTTTCAGAATCTGCACTGCGGTGTTTGCAGCAGCAGAGATGTTCTGTGTGGTCAGTTGGTCTGGCATGGAGGTGAGGATTTGAGTGTTACTTGCGATAGCTAAAACATTGCTGGAGTCCGCAGTTTCACCTGTTAGGAAAACACCATTCAACAGAAAGAAAATGAGAAAAGGAAAAAGAGTGACCACTTTTATAACATTCTCACATAAAATCAAAATATACAAGTAACTAGTGGTCTAAATTGTTTCTGTTCATGTCAAGTATGTGGCATTTGCAAATTCTCCCTAGGGGATGGTTTCATGGATTCCTGGAATAGCTTGGGTTGGAAGGGAGCCCTGGAGGTCCCCTAGCCCAGCAGGGCCGGCTGAGACCAGGCTGCTCAGGGGCTCACCTTGAATATCCACAACCTCCCTCAGAAACCTGCTTGTGTTTGACCAGTGTCAGGGGAAAAATTTTCTCTTATCTAATTGGAATTTCCCATGTTGCCACTTATCTCCGTTGCCGCTCATCCTAAAACTGCGCACCTCGAAGAAGAGCCTGGCCCCATCGTTCTCTACACCTTGCGGTGAGGTAGCTGTAGGCAGCAGCAGGACCTCCCCTTTGTCTTGAGGTCACTGAGCTTCTGAGTCTGTAAACTTCTGTACACCTTTCACTATTCCTTAAGTAACCAGAACAGGGGTTTTTTGAAAAGCCATCATTATCCTCACTTCAGTACATTGTATATAGTGTCAACTTGGAATAAATGTAGAAAAAATAAAATATTCTGGTGCTGGAGGTGCTAGTAAGAATCGCTAGAAGCACTGGTTGGGTCCAGTTTGAGGCAGTTAGCACTAATGGGTAGAGCGTAAATGTCTATAGTGTCTTAAGAGTCTAAACACAAAAAAAGGTGAGGCATTAGCTGTATGTTATATGAAGGTATAGCTAGGTAACAATAAGACTTAAAGAGACGGAAAATCTGCTAATCAACAGGAGAATTTCCTTGTAGGCTATGGAGACCAACTAAGCAGTGTATCAAGTCATCCCTTTCCCAATCCAGTCAATTAATAGCTTAAATGAATACCTTCAATAACGGAATTGTTCTCAAATTGTTTATGTTGGGAAGCCATCAAAATCAGGATTAATTCCATCATGCAGCTTTGAAGTGTTTATAAAGCTTGGAATGGTAGGAAAGAAAGGTGAATGTGTTGCCTAGGGAGGAAGGAAATTTGCATTTATTATTACTGGAGATGATGATATTTGACTTGAAAACATCTGCATATGCACCATGAACAAACAGTAGATCGTGAACGCCTATTTTCACTATTCTTTCTTCTGAATTTTACCTTCTACTCGAAGTAAATATTTATATTTAAAAGGAATAACATCCTTTTAAACCTGGGCTCTGGATCACTAGCATGAAGACCTCCTATTTCCTAGCATCCTTGCACCCCGAGCTGCCCCAGGCTCACTAGGTGGCAGCATGACATCACAACGCGTAACAAAACCCCAAATTACTAATGGCAGCAGAATAACCTCATGTTGCATCTAATTAGCATTAGAAATAGCTACTACTAATATTATATATTACTTTAGAGAAGATCTGACGTTTGAAGCATTTAGTGAAGGCTATATACTGGGAAAATATAATATTGAGCTCAAGGGTTTCCCATCAAAGGATCCAGGCAGGTGAAGCATTGGGTTGAAGGTACAATAGTCAAGCAAAAATGCATGACGAAAGGGACTTCTCTTATTTAAAGGGACTGTGGCTGGTTTCTTTTTTTCTTTTTTTTTTTTCAGTTGGGACTAGTGATAAGGAAACGAAGCACGGAAGCAGAAGAAGAGAAGCAGACACTGTCTGAAATGTGCTTAGTCATGTTCAGCTCTCCATGTTTTGTAGATATGGCAGAGCTAAGCCTTAAAGCAAGGCTTAGGGGTTTATGGAGTTTATCAGGAAGAGTCTGTCATTCAGACAAGAGAGTTTGAATTTGAATTCTTGAGGGACAGAAGTGTTTCATCCGTGTTCAGCTGATCACAGGACTGAATGGAAAGGCCTTGCCCTTCCTAATGTGTCAGTGTCAGCATCACTTCGTTCCCTCACGCCAGTCTTCTCCAAACCCCTTCCACTTTCTTGCCGATTTGGTATCCTGGGTCCGCATCACCTCCACTCAGAGGTGTTTGCTGTGAACTGGGAACGTGACTGAGGAAATTGCAGGCCAGTTAAGAAATATGAAACGGGATGCTGTGTTCAGGCAAAACCAAGCAAAATAAGATAATCACTGTTGGAAATTCATTTGCAAAGCAGGCACATGCCAAGCATGCCACTGAAAAAGGCTTTGGTTATTCATTTTGCTTTCTGCAAATTTTTAAGAAATGTAACAAATACATATTTCCTGCCTCAATTTCCTATCACTTTTTTTCCTTGGGATGATGCAGAATCTGAGACATTGTTTAAATAGTAATTTAAGATTACCTATGATGCTAGGGAGTCCAGATTTTCATTACAATTCAGAATTTTGGGGGGCTCTAAAGTAGGAGTTCTCCCTTCTCTGGAGCACATCTGGATTGCTGTTGAAGTGTTACCTGTAATTTTGTAAAAGCAGAAAGATACGCATTTAATACAGAAGCACTCACTCACATGCACATGACCGCAGTGGGAATTAAAACTGTTTGGTGCATGTGACACCCTATCCAGTGTTATTTTCTGTTTGCATGTAAAATATTTGTCTTTCAACGTTACAAGTGACCATCAATTATCTAACTAGTTATTGTTCTCTTTGAAACATGTGTTTTATACTCATATACACAATCTTGTCAGAATGCCTGACGTTATTCCTGCCAAATTCAGATAGGTTTAGTTAGGCTAGAGCTGCAGAAACATCTCTTAAATGGGAGGCACAGGCATCAGCACTGACCTATCAGACTTTTTATCATGTCCTGAAAAACATAGTTTATATGTTGTGAAAGAAGTGCAAAGGGCACATGGAGCAGCCGTGCAACAGTTCCTCCTCTACAGGGTCTCTGAAAGCTGAGACAGTTCATGGAACCACAGTTGATGGAAAGCGTCCTGAATCCTAATGCTAAATGGTAAGATATAAATAGATTATTTTTCTATCAAAAGGCTGTTCAGGAGCAGATATTAACTGACTCTCAGCCCCATCCCAGACAGGCACAGACACAACTCGGTGTGCATACCTTAAATTCTCTGCATTTGGGGTAGAAAACTGTGTGGAAAGGTTTGCGCTCCTGCTGCCTGAGCTATGCTGTTCTGGCTTCAAACACCCACCTTTCATCTGCTCTAATAATCTGACACCTTTCACAAACCTTACATTTACTTTTGGGAAGTAGAAGTGAAAGGAAAGAAACATGTACCATTCACAGTATCAGGTTCACATTTTTCTTTGGAGTTCCCATGTTTACCCACTATAATCTGTTCAAAAGTAAGGTTTTTTATAATGCTTTCAGAAATGTTCACTGTGCAAGTACTGGCTTCACAGAAATTAACTGCACAGAAGAAAAAAACCCATATATCCAGATCAAATATTCTTAGTACAAGAACCAATTTTCAAAAATAAAATAGTATTGAGACAATAGAAGCTCATTGAATCTTTTGCACTAAAGGAAATAAAAGCAGTTGGGTAAATCTGGTCTAAACCCAAGCTGCTGAGCTGCTACAAGCGATATTTGTGAAGTCACTGAAACCCTGAAAGCCCATGCTTTTTGCCATCTCTCCTATTTTCACTGCCTTGGTCCTAAAAAATTTGTAAAAGATTACAAAGCTTCACTTCCAGAGTCTTGTTACCCAGGCAGAAATCAGATTTGGTAGCCTAATGCCGCAGAATACAGCAGGGAACAAAAATACACATTTGCTCCAAATGGGGTTTGGACAATTAATGGGGGATGGTCCTTTGATGACTCTCAACCACGATGGGTCAGATGTGGCTTCTGGCGCAGGAAGTCGCTGCCCCGCTGCCTGCTGGAAGGGGACGGGGTGGCCACCCCAAGCCCCACACCTTGTCTAAGCACCTGGTACTGGCTACATCTAAAGGCAGGATGGCGAGCTCAGTGGACCCGTGGCCTGACCCAGTACGGCAGCCTGCTGCATTCTCATGTCGTACCGTACCGCTATAACTTAACACAAATTTACCTTACAATGCTGCAAACACTTGAAAAAAATACTGCAGCACACAGACAGAAAATTTTTGCTTGGTCTTAGGACTTGCAACATCCTGTTTTTGCTAACTTTTGCTAATTCGGACCATATTTCAGCTGACTGTGTCCCATTAGCAGGACTGAGTCAAAGAAGCATACTTATGGTCGGGGTCCTGAGGGGGGCTCTGGAGACCTGGAGTGTTCTCCGTGTTTTGGCACGGGCTTCCTTGCCAAGTCACGTAACTTTCCATGGATCTTGTTTTCTATAGGGTCTGTTTCCCATGACACAATGATACTTTCCTTCTATAGAAATGGTTATGAACAAATAAAAACATATGACTCGGCAAAGATTAGGTCTGCCTTATAGCACCATACCTGAACCTCGCTTGCCAGAAAGTGACTAGCAGGGCAAGGTGTCTCAAAAATGTGAGGTGGCAGGAACCTCTGGAGGGCACCTAAGCCAAACAGAGGCTCCACATCCTCACTGGGAAACATGTTCCTGTGACATGCTATCTTTCTAACCAAAACATGGCTCTTCATGCTCAATCTCAGCCTCTCAGACTGCGGTTTATGACTGCTGCCCCTTGCTTTACCTTCTGGTGCTACCGAGAAGAGTTTAGATTCAATGGTCTTTGCAACTCCCACTCAGTCAGCTGGAGGCTGCTATCAGCTCTGCCCTCAGCCTCCTCTGCACCACACCGAACGAGCCCAGCCCCCTCAAATGCTCCCTGCAGACCACCTGCACTAGGCCCCTCACCATCCTCACAGCATCCTGCTGGACCCTCTCCAGTTTCTCCAAGTCTTTTTAGTCTGGGGTGCAGGGGGAAAAACTAGGCACGCATTTCTCGGTGGTGCCCCACCAGTGCCAGGAAGGGGAGGGTAATAGTGTCTGTCAACCTGTCTCCCTCCACATAGCACAGCTGCTCTGCCTTGCCTGCAACAAACACACGCTGTTGGCTCGTATTTAACTTGGCATCTGCCGTCACTCCCAGGTACTTTCCAGCAGGGCTGCTCCTCAGCCAGCAAGTTCCTGGTCTGTACCGATGTCCCTGGCATGGAGATCGGCACTTGTCCTTGTTGGACACTGTGAGGTTTCTGTTGGCATGCTCCTCAGGTTTCTCTTCTGCAGTGAAGCTCTGCCATTAATTGTGTCAGCAATAGCTCCGCCCTGCCCCAAGTTTAGTATTGTCTACAGATTTGCTGAGACGGCATGCTGTGTCGTCGTTCAGGTCTTTGATGAAGAAATTAAATGATACTGGCCCTAGTATCGACCAGCAAGTTACTCTACTTTTACAATATTCCAACCAAGTCACTAATTGCTACGCTTTGAGCTTGGCTGTTGAGTTAATTTTCAACCCAGCTAATGGTTCATTCACCCAACCCGTACATCTTCACCTACCAAACAAGAATGCTGAGGGAAGTGGTGTCAAAGGCTTCTCTAAAATCAAGGTATATTACATCTGTTGCTCTTCTGTTGTCTACATAGCCAGTTATTTCGTACAGAAGGCAGTCAGGTTGGTCAGACATGATTTGCCCTCTGTAAATCCATTCTGTTCCTGATTATCTTCTTGTCTTTCACATGCATGGAAATAGACTCCAAGGGGACATGCTCCATAATACTTCTAGGGCCTGAGGTAAGCCTGACGGGCTTATGGTTCCTCCAGTCCCCCTTCTTGCCTTTCTTAAAGGTGGGCATAATGTTGGCCATTTTTCAGTTCTCTGTGGCCTCCCTTGATCACCATAGGTCACAGATAGCAGCCCCACAGTGACATCGGCCAGGTCTTTCAGCAGTCTTGAATGAATCCTGCCTAGACACATGGATTTGAATACTTCTGTGGTGATCCTGCCTTCCTTCTGACAAATGAGAGCCAGGAATAACTTGCTATGTTCGTACAGGAATACGTATGCATTCATACACGAGTACCTGTTCAAGCTTTATTTTTTATCTTTCTAGTTATTCACGCCGTACAAAAGCGAGTCCATCCAAAATAAAATTGTTTGATGCTTTTTTCCCCACTGATGAAGAAAACCAGGCCCTTTGTCATGATCTGTGAAGGAAAGTAGCCATGACATAATGTACAAAAGAATGAAATGTGAGACAAGTGGAAATTTTCCATCACCATTGGAACAAAAGTAATTGGTTTACAAAAGTTGTCTACCCTATATGTGCTGCTCTCTCCTGCTAGCAATAAACCAGATCATCTCCTCTATACCCCCAACACCCAACTGCACTTCCTTCCAGCTTCCCCAAAACCTTTAGCACTGTGTTCCTACACTCTTTATACCCCATCGTGCCTCAGCCCCCCCCACCTCTGTGTCCTACGTCCGTCTTTAGATTCCCAATACATAAAATATACATCTTTATTTTGTTAGCTGGTGGAGAGGAGACAAATGTCATGGGTAGTTTAGAGCTATGCATCTTAGTGGCTAGACTGGATCCACTGGCCATGTGGCCCCCACCTCCTCACTGCCGGCATAAGTCTCCTTGCCTTTTTCTCAGTGAGGTATTTACAAGGCTGGTCTTCTGTACCCAACTAGTGATACGTGCAAAACTCATAGGATCTCAAGACCTTTAAGACCTGTAACCATCTAGTGAATTTAGTTGCAGCTGGTCAGCAAGTAAAAGTTGCCAAGAAGGTGGAACAGCAGACAGATGGGCAGTATAAACGTTCATCGGGAAAACAGAGGAAAATTCAGATTTTGTAAATGCAATAGTGTTTGTTATTATTTCAAGTTAATGATGCCTGTCCAAACATTCTTACCTCATGTATTTTAATAGCTACAGTTATTAAAATCTATTTTTTAAGGCAACTCACAGCAGATCAAATACAGAATACCAGAGGAGTGAACATAGGGAATTACAGAGTAATCATAATGGTTTGTTTCCAGTGCTGACATCCCAGCCATGATCATTTTATTTAAGCCAACTTCTCTGAAACATTTTGCCCGAATGTTCCAATCCATCATGAACCCATCCAATCTGTCATTGTCTGTTGGATGTACTACCCATCCTGTCATAAGGGAAATGACATGGGAGACCTGAAGTTTCCATCTACCTAGCAGGCTTCACCAAGAATATTCTCCTGGTTAAGCTGCAGATCTTTCGACATTCTTTTGACCAAACATGTGAGTTCATTTGACAAAGGCACAGCTGACACATGACGGCATATCCGTGTGTCACACGTGGCCCACACGTGTGGGCTGTTGGCTTGGAAAGCGTGAGCTGGGGATCTTACCAGCTCTGGAGATACTGCGGCTCAGTGAGCCGGCACCCTCCCGGCATCAACTGGGAGCACCCTCTCCAGTTACGGCAGTGCAGAGATGCCGTGCTGCGGCAGAGGGGGCTGAAATGAGAGTCAACCAGGCCAGTGCTATGCCAGGCGTAGGAAATTTGACTCAACCAGAACCAGCGGCAGTGGCAGCAGGAGCTGAGGACAGGCATTGTCCTGCAGGGTGCTGGGCTGGATGGTGTCCCTTAAACACTGGCAGATCCAGACATGGCAATACTGGCCACTGAGGTCTGAATCAGACTTTCAAGTCACTGTGATCTTCAAACAGAGGAATTCAAACAAAGGCCAAATTGGCTAGAAAGAAGCCACAGACAGTTGAAACCTGTAATGTCTTCCCCAGATGCATTACTCATTTGAAAGTGTGACAGAAGTGGGTGAAGGATATGGTCTCACCTAGCAAGAAGAGCCACGTCACTGCTTGCGGCTCTGACCCTGCTGAGGAGGTCTCGGGGAGGGGGGGAAGATCAGGGGCCCCCCAAAGCAGAGGGGTTCCCAGAAATGACGCCAGCTGCCCATGCTGCCTGGCTTGTACTGACCTATCTCATAAAGAGATCCCACCCACTCCTCTGGGCACATGCAGGCTCCATCCCAACAGACGCCACCATTGAGGCAGAAGCACGGAGGTACCACGGATTCTGTAGTGTCTGTGTAAATAAAGAATCAAGAGATATATATATTCATTAATACATATGTAAAAGCACGTAGCTATCTAGTTTGATGAAGGAAAGAAACAAACATGATTTATTTGAAGCTTCAACTGAAAAATACTCAACTAAAAAATATGTGGCCCACAGTCTTGCCCATGTACTCAGTCACTGGTCCCTCCTTGCCCCTAAAACCAATAGCATGAATGTGGGGTCAAAGCTTTGAAACATGAATTTGCGTTCCCACCATGATGTAGGTGGAAACAGTTTTGTGCAGCTGCTGGACGAGCAGGAGTGATGGTGTGGGCCTCCAGGATGCCAAAAGCTCAAGCTGTTGAATCTGTGAAAAGCCCAAATTACTTCTGCAGGATTTCAGAGGAGCAAGAAGGCAAAACATGGCCACAGATTCTCAGTGCTGAAGGACCCCGAATGGTAACAAGGACATGTTTAGTCACACATCCAAGAATGAGACAGAGATACTCTGATTTGAGACAGGCATTATAGGATAAAGCAGATAAAAACCCATGCCCCAATCTCAGCCACAGCCTCTATCCACACTCCAGGACGGACACTGATTTTTATTCTGTCTTTTGGCAGAAATAGTGGGATTTGTTCGAAGTAGTCGTTGCACAAGCTGCCGCAGCTTCAGGACACAAGAAAGCATGGTATAAGCAATAGCAGAGAAATTGCAGATCTTACAAATTTCTGAATATACCATGGTATTTGCTGTGTTCGGCAAGCTCTGAAAATGCTAAGGTTTCTTAAAAAAAGAGACTGGCAAATCTTGAATGGCTCAGGGATATTCTGCAGCAGAAATTGCAACAGGGAAGGGCTTGATGGACCTCAGGCTCTGAAGGATGCATCCAAGAGCTGGGGGATCTCCACAGACCACGACTTCCTCACAGTCAGTCTCACCTGCTTCCTAAGTGAAGGATGGAGTTGGAATCCCTTCCCATAAGGTTCATGGTGGAAATTGTGCACCTGTGCACTGGGTGCAGTGTATGCCTCAAAATAATGCAGAAAACTGGAGTTGAGGACTGCCATTTGATCTGACATTTTAGTGCCTGTGTTTTGAGATGCTGACAAATAGAGTAAAGCCAGAAAATTCAAAAGTAAACAGCGCTGTCAGGAACACATGTGCTATTGTGTATTTCTAATGTTCTCACTGAACTGAAAAGATTGCCTAACTTCTTACTCTTTAATGGGATTCATATAACTGGAAGATTATTGCAAACTATAGGGGATGTGCCACGTGGCGGGGGTAATTCTGTTCTTGGCACGCATCGCTCGGCTTTTGCTCATGTTGTTGCTATTTAGCATTTGTGTTTCAGGCCGTCTCAGCTACATTACAGCCAGATGTCTACGATGACAGTGGAATAACATCTATGTGTCGCTAGGTAATGTCTCCGCTAGCCATCAGCTTTTCAAAACACATTGTCTCTCCATTGGAAATCTTACAGAAAGGAAAGGAAAACTCCTCTGGCAATTGAGGTCTGGGTGGCCCAAGCGAAGCAAAAGCGGAGAATGGCTATCTCTGGGGGAGCTGGGTGCCTGGTTGGGCAGCTGTTGCCCCATTGCCCAGCAGCGCTGGCTCAGCTGCCAGGCGCACGTGTGTGGCACATGGGGCCACGTGGCAGAGGAGTGACACGGGGGCTCAGCCACTTGCTTTGGATTGGGAGCCTGAGAACCCACAAAATACTGGGGAACCTGCAGCACAGCTCCAAGCCTCCATCTTCCTTGGTGAACGCCTGCTCGAAGCCAGGCAGAAGGTGACACAGCAGGGTAATCCGACACAGAGCATCCCGAAACCAGGGAGGGAGTGGCGCTGCCCCGCAAACACCCAGAGGTGGGCTGCCTGCCGAGGAGCCGGGCAGGGGGGCGACTGGGGCAGCCTTGGGTGGGAGCTGTGGTGGCGGCGCTTCCACGGCCGGGCGAGGGTGTCGGGGTCTGGCTTTGGCCAGTCACAGGCTGCAAAAGGAGCGTAAGGAAAGGGAAAGGTGAAAAGGAAGACAGGGCTGACACTCCTTTGAAAGCAGTAAAACAGAAAAGCACAAAGCTGTGGGGTTAAAAGTCCAGCGTTTACCCCTGAAGGTGCGGACGACACAGCTGCCACGGAGCCCGTGCAGCAAAGGGCACATGCCAGCAAACAGCATCGGCCTTACCTTTGCCTTCCACAAAAGAGTCCCTCTGTAATAACAACATGACGCCTGCGGGATCTGTTGATGCTAGTCAAAATTGTGGCTCTATTTAGTGCTTCTTGGTAACCTTTCTTAGCCTACTGTTCAAGGGCTCATGTACCATTCTAAAGTGGGGGTTTTTTGCAGAGGGAACTCTGTGTCTTTCACAAATATGAATTCCTGAGCTGACTAATGCAGTCATGTCTACCCCACACGCAGTAAAACTCATCAGGCTCCAGTAATTGTGGCATTGGCTTAAAATCATGGGGTTCTTCTGATTTTATTTTAAAATTCAGAAAACATCTTCTTTTTATTTGTCTTGAGCTTTTAAGTTTTGCAGACATTAATCATCTCAAGAATTACATTGATTTTGACCGTATATATTTTTAAACTAAAACTAAAAGATTCTTGCATAATACCATGTCATCATGAACTGTTGGGGTTTTTTTAATCAAACATTGTGGGAACTGTTAATGCTAATACTTGTGGTTAAAGTTTGAATACAGAAGAAACACTACCAGTAGGCGCAACAAGCAATGCATCAGATGGGCATGGAGGTATCCTCCATCCCTGAAGTAGCTGCAGTTTAAATCCAGTTCCTAGCAAGCTCTTTTGCTTGTGTAAAGCCTAGGCATAAGCAGAGGTGTCCCCCAGTTGCACTGACAGTTAACTCCCATATCATCTGGGTTTAGCTCCGTCAAGTCAAACAAAGCGCTGGACATATATTAGCAAAGGTAGATTATTACTGGCATATGTTAAATAATTGCTGTTCACTTAGGTGCCATTTCTTGGGCTTGGGTATGTTCCCTCCTTACAAACAACTGATAAATCCCTTGAAGTAAATATAACCTAATGTATCCTCACATAAACTTTTCCCTAGGCTTCTTGGTCTCCAATCATATCTGACTCCCTGCTGGACAAGCAGCCAGGAGTATCTGATTCCTTCTACGAATTCTGAATATAGGTCCATGCATAATTTTCTGTCATGTCAATATAGTGAGTATTTTGCTGAGAGGAAACACTGATCAGTTTTCTGCTCCAAGTTTGTGCACAAAAGTGTCTTACAAGGGTGCATTGACCTGATTTTCAGGTATAGAATATGCAAACCAGTATCTCCGATATTCTTTCAACAAATTTTTCTATAATGCAAGTTGTAATGAAAACACGAACAGGTGCTATACAGCATGTTTTGGCAATATGCATGCAAACATATAAACATATGTAAAGCTAAATATTTCCTCTTTAAAACATAATTTACTAGACTAACTAGAGGTTTATTTTTGTCTTTTGAAAAATAAATCAGATTTCTACTGGAAGAGAGAAAATTTCAAGACATTTCTCAAAGCCCTATGAGAGGAACCATGTACAGTGTAAACAGGTTGCAAGGAAAATAGTCCAGAGATTGTTTGCCATCCTATTCCATTTTACAGCAGGATGCAAAGTTTGGGGTACTTCTTTAAACATCAGTGTAAGAAGAACTTTTCCACCTAAGAAGCATACAGCATGGATGTAGTAATGTTTATCAGCAATCATGTTTAAATATTTAAGGAAAGGAAAAAGAACCCAAAGAGCTCAAATAGAGCTCAAATGGGGTAGAATCATATTTCTTACCTGTTTTAAACCTGAGGACAAGCTGCCAAATACACAGTGCCCAAAGGGTCACGGTCACTACATAACAGGTAATTCCAACCAATATTCTGTCCGGTGGAGTGAAGGCATGTTGTGGTGCAGACTGTCTGCTCTGCTATAAAATGGTATTATACATTCATAACCTTGTGATGGATAAACCATTAACTACTTGTCTACTGCTAAAACTTTAACCTTTCCTGTTCCACTTAGGAAAAAAAAGTTTTGGTGAAGAAGTAGCACACCATTATTTCTATCATTTTCCACCCTATAAAACATTTCACTTATCAAGGCATTAAATGTCATGTCTTCTACTTGCTATAGGAAAATGTCCCAGCTCAGACACCCAGCTACATTTATACTGATAAGGGCTAGAGCCTGTTATTTGAGTGCACAGCATGGCTCAGAGCCACGCCAGCTTCTCTTCCCTCCAAGCAAGGCATCCCCGTATATATATATGTGTGTATATATATATATATATTGCCTCCTGGGAACTGACTCTGGCCCTCAAACTAGACCCGCACATGGTCTGGGGGGTGCTGGCTGGCGTGGGCCAAAACCAAGCCAGGCAGCGTGCTAGCACCCGAGGGATTAGTCCTGTTGCGTGGCCCCGTTTCAGTTGCTAGCACAGCCGTAACCGCCGGGCTGGGCAGCGGGGAGGCCAGGCAGGACCCGGGGAGGAGGCTGCGCAAGGGGGAGAAGGAGGACTCTCCTCTGCAGCATTGTTCCTCTTGTGCTGAGAGGAGGTGGAAATGCTGACTGTATTAGGACTGGCCTAGATCAGGCGCTTGGCACGCACTTTCAGGAGAGTAAATGGCATTTCCATACTACATAATTTGGACAGGCAGTGCAGTGCCGTGTTGCATCCCCCCTGTGCATCTCCACCATTAAATATGGTCACTCAGCGGGCACTGGCACAACTGGGAATAAAATCTGTGTCTTCAGATTCCCAGGACATCTGATTCATCCAGAAAGGAGTGGGGAAGAAAAAGAAAGTGGGTAAAAGGCACAAGTAAAATGTGAAGCGGAAAGAAAAGTTACACCACCAGAACTGCCAAAATCAGCATCATCTTCTGCGTGCTAGCGTGTCCCCCACTGACAGATTGAAAGCTAAGATGAATATCACAGTCAAAGTGAAGAGGCAAATAGAGCTATTTAAAGAACTAATTGGAATAAACTGTCTTTTTTATCATCCATGATCAGTGGATGAATCCCCTGCGTGCGAGTAGGACCAGTACCTTGCTTTTATGTGGTGTTCTTCATTAGTGGGGACGTTTGAGCCTTTTAGCTCAATAAAATGCCGAACTGCAAATCCCTCCCCCCCTCTCCCCCCCAAGAGGAGGGAGCACTGGCAGGCTTTCTTCATCAGAGGGGCAGAAATGGGGCTCCGAGGGGCAGGGCAGCAGAGGTGCCCCCTTTGCCCGGCGAGAGCAGCCGTGGGTGGAGGCTGGGTGGCACAGCTCCAGGGCTGGCCCCAGCGTGCGTCCCACTGCCCGGCCATCCCGTGGGCTAGGAAGCATTTGCGGAGTCACCCAGCAAGCCCTGGCAGCCTGACAGCTGCGTGGCCCAGCTCTCTCACTGCTGTCAAAATGTGAACAACCACGATGCTCAGCCGGAGAGAAGCATCTCCTCCTTGTCCTACTCACAAAGAATGCTCAGTACCCTTGCACGTGTTAATTACTTTACAGCCTCTTGCCACAAGCAGTTAAATGTTTGGTTTTTTGGGGTTAGAAGGGCCAAGAGTTTAAAACTGGGTCTAAGAGACACACAAGAAGATGCCCATCCCTGCACAAGACTTGTACAGAGCAAAGCAGAACCAAGCGTGATTCGGAAAGACTGGATCTTGCAGATGGGGAAACTGAGTCACAGAATAGTTCAGCGTCATTAACTTAACCTACATCCAATATAGCACCAAGTCTGAGGTTTACAGTATTTTAAAAGCATACCCAGCTTCTGAATCACAGGTCTGGGTCCCTTGCTAGTAGGAATGCTGCTAGATGATAGCAGGGACTTTGTGTACTTGCAGACATTTTTAAATGACAAAGCAGGAGAGAAATAAGAATTAATTCTTGTGGTTACTGACATTGCCCTTTCTGTTCAATGGAAATAACATCCCTGCTTCATTCGTTTAACACAGATAACATCATCATGGATGTCCTTGAGCAGCATGGTGTGTTTAGATTTATAAAATACTGTGAGTCCAAAACCTTGGGTTGCAAGCCCAGGTTTGCAAATGGAAGACAGTTTGTCAACTGGGAAGTGGAAGTAGGATTATGAGCAAAAAAGATTGTGAACTTATAACTTCACATAAATATTTTATATAAACCTTAAAGAAAAAAAAATGGCATAAGGAACCAGATGGCAAAACCAAAACAAATCAATAAATGCATCCTAAAGATTAGTACACTTTTATGAAAATATTAAACCATGTTCACATGATGGAATAATCAAACTGAAAAAAAACCTTATTACTTGCAAATTTGTGTATGTGATGCAGCTGCGGGGAGATGAAACCGTTTTTGGGTGGCTAGATATGTTTCTTCTGCTTTCCTCCATTTCTTTTAAGCCTTAATTAGAGCCAGATGTTTCTTATTTCCTTTCTTTCTTGTTTTCAAGCTGAATAAAGTGCGGTGCCAGCAGTAAACACCATCTTTGACTTTTTTTTATGTGTCAACTGCATCTGGCTGAGTTGGAGTCACAAACCAGTAAAATTCCAGCAAAGCAGTGCAAGCTTTCACTCCTGCTGTCATTCCCATCGGGAGTGGGAAATCGGCATTACTGCTTCTGGGGCTGCCGCACAGGAGCCATAAAAATCCCAGAGTGTGTCTGAGAACCTTGTCCCTGGTAAATAACCCTGGAGGCAGACTGGAATGCCATATACCATGAATGCAGCTTCCCCTCCCATAGAGGGGGAAGTGCTGGGAGTGATTTCTAGTTGCTTAATTGCTATTCAGTGGTATAGATCTGCAGTCTATTTTCCATTTCTTCTTTCTCCTCCTCAGGGAGGCAATGGCTGGTAACCACAGTATGTAGACATAACAATTTCTGCTCCAATTTCATGCCCTTACTGTGACATTGACCTCTTAGGTACCATCCCCTGCAGAATGTTTTGTCATTAAATGGCAGTGGTCTATGTGCAAGAGCTTTCTTTCTGAATCAAATTGCAAAGTATGCTGTAGTATTTACAATTATGTTTTTCAACTACTTTTTTAATGTATTTTCAATCCAAGAAGTATATCAAATATAGAAATCCATGAACTGGAACAATTACATAGCAAGGTGTTAGAAATTACTGTTCTGAAAAACTCAACTGAGGACTAGTTATGCCTTATTTGACAAATATTAGGCTTTTTACTCCCACATATTTTGAGCAAGCACATATTTTACCTAGAACAGATTTTAAAGGCAAGTGCCCAGCAGTTTTCCAGTTGTCTTTCTCCCTTTTAACAGATGTGCTGTTGTTGCGCAGTCCTTGGGAGTCAGGGTTGCTACCACTACTGCACATGCTAAAGGGCTTTTTGGATAAAAAACTATTCTGTTTTCTTCCACCGACTTCTGTACGAGTAACTCCTACCCCAACTGCTGTAGTTCAGAGGAACTGAACCATGTGGGAGGAAGGCATTAAGGTACCAAATACACCAAAGTTTTTTAGCGCCTCAATTTTAAGGATGAATGAACTTGTAGGATTGAAATTCCTTGCTGCCAAATTTACTCTTAGTTCAAGCTAGGTTTAGATACAAGGGAAAAAAAGTATTTATTTACAGAGTATAGAACAAATACCACAGTTACTAAGCTTTACAGAGATGCAGATAACGTAAATGCGAGAAAGCCACATTTAACCCATTTATCCTCATGATAAAACTTTAAGGGGTTCCTTCCCTCCTGTCAGACAAACTCCTTACCTTAACCATGCGTGTGCCTCTATCGGTGGTGCCAAAGGAGTAGACCTCTTCAGCACAACCGTTCCATGCTACAGGCATTTTGGGACTCTAGTTTTGTCCCAGGGATGCAGATGCCCATTTGTGCTTGGAGCACACGAGGCGCAATGCTGGAGAGCACCATCAAACTTTGTTTCCTGTGAAAGGACTCCAGCTCCCACGCTTTGACTCCTCTCCGTGGTGCAAACCTTGGCACTTAAGTTAGGGCGAGCGGGTGACGTCCAAAGTGCTCTCTTGATCCAGACTAAAATGCTAGTGAAGGTTCACCCGGCAGTGTGGTCGGGGACCCGGGAGCAGCCTTGCCTTTAAGCTGCCAGCTCGGAGATGCTCTTTTTCCCCCCAGGACATCTTGTTCCCTGGTTGTCCAGGGGGTGGCTTCAGCCTCCTTTCCTTTGAGCTACTGACTCCTTTGCAGCCCGCTGACAGCATTGAGCGAGCTCTCTTGGGCTCAGGTAACACCGTCCCAAGACCAGGCTCCCCATACCGTGCATGAGTACCTCCTTCCATGCCTCACCCCAACACCAATGCAACTGTGAGGTCCTGAGTCGTCCCCACGAGTGGAAACACCTTTCCATTGTCGGCCAAGCTTCTGCCACACACTGAAGCTGAGCCAATGCCAAAACGTGCATTTTACACAATTGCCCAAATGGGGTGGGGCATGCAGCCTGTCAGCAGCTTTTCCTTGAGGTCAACCATGAGAGTCAGTAGTCAACGCTGGCGATGTGGTTCGAGATAGCTGACCCCAGCCCCAACCCCAGGGGATACGGTGACATTGGTGCATTTGATTTTCTAATGCAACCTGGTTGATTCCCCAATTGGTTGATTTAAAGCTACTTCTAGATTTTTAAAGTTTCTGACTGGTAGTTTTCAGAAGTCTTATGCGACTCTTTCAGATTTGTGAGCAACCAGATGAAATGGGAAATTGGGAAGTGCTGACTTTCTCTCCCTTAGCTGGTCCTGGAGAAATATAGAAGTTTTCTTATGTACAGGTAAGTGCATCCTACCCAAAGTTCTCCACAGCTGACAAAAAAACACTCTCTGTCAAATATGTAGCAAAGTGGTGTCACACCCATGAAATGAAGAAAGTAAGCCATGGGACTGTAATCTTTAGTGAATAATCAATTTATCCCCAAAATGCAGTCTGAAAGTGGCCAAAATTATTTGCTACTTTTTGTCAGGTATGGTCACTAGTTTTAATTTTAGAAACTGGTGAAAAATATGAAGAGGACAAAATCTGTAATTGCCAACATTTCTTCAAGTACCTCAGTTTTTTCTTTCAGAATGCATTTTCATCTTACAGCAGAAGGTTTTTGTTCTTTTCTTTAAAGGAAAAAGGGAGCAAAGTCAAATAAAATCCTAAATATTTTTATTATTAGGCTTGCCAAAGCATAAAGATCCCGTTCATGCAGTTCTGTTTACTTGGCTTGCTGGCTGCTCCATCATGGATAACACAGGAGACCAGATCCAAGTCTGGGATCTCCTTTTTCCATAGCATTTGACTTTTGTGGATCTGTGAAGCTCTACTGCCCAGACCTCAAAAAGGGTTGTTTTCACCTGTGTTGTAAATTACAATTAAATAATAGAATCAAAGGAATTTGACAAGGCAGCACTGACCTTTCCTGAATTCGAGTGCAACTTGTTCAAATGTTTGGGTGGGCTGTGAGAGTAACATGTCTATCCCACCTCATCCTCCCACATAAATGGTTATATTTTTTCCCCTGTAAACATGACAGACATCTTGTATGAATAAATCAATTTTATTTAAATAAAATTACAGGCATATCTTGTCTATTATAAACTACCATATAGTTTTTCAAAGGCACCGATATTTAACAATAATTTAAATTTTTTTGAGAGCAGCTACCTTTTTCTCAGTGGCGTTTGTAAACTTGTCAGACTTCCCTCCACTCATTCAACTCAAGCAAAATCTGTTGCTAGTGAAATGCCGAAGGTTGTACCTTTTTCATGGTAATAGGTACCTTACTGTCCCTGGGCATCTCTTTTGAACAATGCTTGAGAAAAAAGCATTGTGTAGCAAAAACCCACCCTGAAACAGAGTGTTTCTTTCCTTTGTGGCACCAAAAATACATCAGGCACAAACCCCCACTATGACACTGACTCACTTTGATACTGTAAGTATCAAAAATTAAATCCAAGAGACTACTGTTTCTTTGAGGCTTCAGGATCTGTTTTTCCTTGCCTTTCTTCAGGCTTAATAATGCAATGCCACCTTCTCTTACACAAAGAGAGAGTTTTTGTAAGAAGCCTGCCCTACAGTTCTGTGTCACAGACTGCATTAGCCTCCAGGTTGGGCTTCTTTAAAGGCATCTTTGCTAAGCATGGTTGCACCAAAACCAGCTGATGGGCTTGTTCGTCCAGTTCTTTGATTGTTTATGGGAGATTCACAGCAGGGAGACGGAGGGAGATACAGGTGATGATACCTCTCAGCAGGCTGAGTCCTGCTCAGGTTTTCTCCCAAGAAAACACGCAGACCTACAGCCGCTGCTGGGCTAATGCCCGGGCGCAGGTAAGGACCGAGCCAGAGCCACCAGGCTGAGGCGGTCACAAGAGGAACCGCGGCAGGCAGCCACTCTTCTGGCCATCGTGTTCGAGTACTGGCACTTTTTGTTTCTGAAAAAGCAGATTTTTCAAAAGGAGAGTTTGCTAAGCGCCCTCCACATTTACAGCTCGCTCAGGTTACTGAATCCCACGAGGCTCACTTCATCAACTAATTTTGCCTTATCACAACAGACTTTTGTAATAATCCCCAAGTTCTCTTGGATACATTACCATCATCTTCGCTGCCCAGCACTGCAGAAGCTTTATACCCCAACCATGCTAACAGGAAAAAAATTCTGTTTTTTAAAAAAATCCCAACAATTTAGAGACAAGAGTGATGTGGCGCAGTGAAGGTAAGATTATGGCTGGGTGTGATGACACGCTGCATTTGGCCAATGTATCCCTGCTGCAATTAGCAGGCAAGCTCCTCAGCAAAGCCGTGGATCTTCCTTCTGGCTTATGCCAACAGAAAATCTGATTTTAATGGAACCACAGTAATGAAACTCAAGTCTTAGATTTGCAGAGCAGAGTAAATATCAATTAATTCAGAGTTTACAGTGAGACCACTGCAAAGCTGAGACACGGAGCTACAAAAATTCCTTACTCATACCTAGCTTACAAGAATGTCTTGAGACAGACTTCATTAAGGTTTGCCAGAATCTCCAAGGCCCTTCAGAGAAAGGCATTGAAGAAGGGCAAACAATTAGTAAAAAAAGTGGTGATCTTTGGCTACGCATCTGCAGTTTCCCATTTTACCTTTCTACACATAGAAATGTCTGTGAGCCAACTATTCTTGCTTTCTAAAGTAGACTCATCTGGATAATCTGACACCTGGTTACAAGTGTCACTTCACAATACTTGGCAAAGATCTAAAATAATTTTCAAAAATTACCAACTGAAGTCTTGTAAGAAGAGATATCAAAGCTCAGCCAGTTTATCATGCTTTTCTTCCTGCTTAGGTTATCCCTTTAGTTTAGAGATACAGCACCTTAATATTTGTACAGTATTAAATATAATTTGTCAAGAAAAGCAGTGAAGAAACTTGCATTGTTTCTGTCTATGAGAAGCAAAGTACTTTCTGAAGATCTTCAGAATAAACAACCTCACTGGTTTTGGAAAGGCATTGATAAGACTGGTGGTCTAAAATTCAACATTAAGAGCATGTGCAGCTAAGGAAGGTGCTCCTTGAAAAAGAGAAGGTAAAAGGTGGGTCCTAAAGATGAAGTGAATGTGTATGTTGCATTGGAGGTGAAATAGCTTTAGAAAAAGCCTTTAATTTTTTCTCTGAGTCCTGGCATCCCTTTGAGCTACAAACTATTTTATTGCCTATCTTTTTAAGCAATCAGCTTACTGCAATTAATAATTTTATGGTACTAATTTTTCTGGTTCACATTGAAAAAAATATAGGGGAAACTCAAAAGTAGAGGGACCAGATCCTACAGCTCTCGTTCATCTAACAGAGTCCAGCTCTGCATTCCCTTACCAGCATCTGAAAAGATTCGAATAATAGAAGGAACACACTTCTGCAGCACCAAACCCGACACACTGGTACTATTTGAACAGAATTTGTTGTCCTGCACTAGCCTGTTTCTGAAAATAATGAGAAAATAATATTTTTAGAACGTGTTCTAAAGGGAAGGGCTGTTTTCCTGAATGATCACCTTACCACTGACAGATATGTAAAACAGCCCATGGCCACCGGCATGCATCCCGTGCTCAGTCCTCTGGAAAGCAGAGCATACACGCAGTGGTGCAGCAAGCGCTCCCTCCTGCCCAGCTGCCCATGCAAGTCTTTCGAAAGATGTATTAGAGCCAGAGCGATGCTTCAAAAGTCCGCTCTGTAGGAGCAGTGTGCTTATATACAACATCATTTTCTGATGTCTTTTGCCACGTATCAGTTATTTCCCTTTTGTTGAGGTTGGAGCACATCCCAAGCAACACTGCACACTGGGGAGCGCACTCTGTTTTTCACTGGATCAAGACTTCAGCTTTAGTGGAGAAAATAAATACAATTAAAAATTGTTTTTTTTAAGTCACTCAACACTGTGGCTAGCTGGGCATGGAGCTACCATGAAGGCAACATCTGCCCTCCCACAGCTCACCATGCAGCACTGTGCAGGCTGCCCGGCGCTTGCGGGGGTGACACAGGGAAAAGGACGCAAATCTGTCTCGTCCTGCCCGCAGGTCAACACTACCAGCTCCTGACCCAGGTGCTGGGTCCAGTTACGTGTCTGCTACGAACCCTGCTGAAATTCAACCAAATTCCACCAAAGGAAAGGAAATAACTTTGGGAAAGAAACTGGCTTTGCGACTGGGCGCTGCCCCACTGGACACCCCTCGGCCTTTCTGGAAAAGAAGTTTCTCCATGCGCTGAGGGAAAGCAGAGTCATTTCACTGCCTTTCAAAATCAAATGATAGCAAAGAGGCAGGACTATCTAGGCATGAAAATGAATAACTGCAGTGGCTTTTGATCATCATGCACCTCTTTGGTCCTCCTACCAAGCTTGGTAGTGTCTCTGTGGGAGTGAACACACTGCACGCTCTTCAAGGAGACGCTGAATGGGTTTGCAATGAGTAGTTCTTTCCATTTAACATAAAGGCACAAGCAGAGACACAAAGGTGTGATACAAGACAGCTGCAAGACTCTGTTTTTTTATCTTGTTCTACTGTTTTCCAGGTCTGCACAGTTATTTATGCACAGTTACTTGCAGGGCAACAAACACGCTTATTTGGATGCCCTAATTATGAAAACTTAGCAGTCCGTTCAGCAGCAGCTGGAAAACATTTTGCTTAGCTTTTAATGAGGCAAACACACAGACTTCATCATGCCACCTGATCCAGTCCAAGTCTGTCTAATATTAGTCTGGTTTTCTTCGAAGCATGTGACAAGCAAGGTACTAGTGCAACCACCACAAATCGATACCAAGCTTACCCTCTGCAAGTGAAGATGTAACTGTGTAGATGTAGACAGTACTTGGGGGATGATATTTGCATAGCGAGTTGTTGTAAAGAATGAATAAGATGGCAAACAAATCTGGAAATGAGGTATCAATTAGCCAAATGGTAGAGCAGGTAAACTAGTCAAGCCATATTCATACTAAATTTCATCCTCTGACTCCTGATCTCGTTCAGATGTTTTCAGTAATCCCATTTCCATGGACTGGGACTGTTTAACCTTTGAACGAACTGCCCTGGAAACAACAACAGAAAAGAAGAGTTGTCAATAGTAACTCATAGGCTCATCTGGCCATTTTTACATGGTAAAAAACTGTTTAAAAACTCTTGCATCTCATCGGGGAATTAGGATGATTGATTTATAAAGACTTGAAGTGAGCCACCGTGGAAGACATTGTGAAGAGGAGATGGTGATTTCAAGCAGACTCTGGGCGGAATTTAACCCCAGGCCTTAATAGTAGCTACCTATATTTTAGCATGAGTGACTTCTATACAATGCGAGCACGTACCGTGACATTAGTATGTGCTGCCTTTAACAATACCACCTGCATGTACTGCTTGTAAGAGCTTGTTCCTATGGACACATCTAAGAGCGTACATCTTAAGCAAACCTCAGCGTAACATCTAGAAACTTCAATGTTGTGCAGGTACAGCATTGTGTGTTCACTTGGAAGAGTACTATAAAGCTGTGAAGAAGAGTGATTCTGGCTAAGCTCCCCACGGACAGGAACTCGGCGCGGCGTGCTGCGATCAACCTGGCGGGGCTTGTCTGACGCTGCAGCAGCCGCCCTTCCCAGCATCAGAAGGGGTGTAAGATTGCTGTCGCCTTCTCTATAGCTGCCATCCTTTACACAACAAACCAGTTACGCAGCCTTGAGTGTCAGTGCCTTTTGGACTGAGATCCAAAAAGACATGGCACCTCCTCGGTGCAAAGCAAGACTGCAAGAACTACATATGGCCAAAGCATGATTAAATAAGGCTGTTAGGATGGTAGGGGTAAAGCGAGGGGTGAGAAGCGTGTTTAGGACCATGCAGGCAAAGGCTTGGTAAGGTCCTGCAGGCAGAAGGTGATCACACATGGCAGAATCAGGCTCATTTTTACAACCACGTTAACTCTGCAGTTGGAATTTGGTCAAAATTGGCACTGGGTGGCAAGGAAAAGGGCTAACGTTAGAAATTAGGGGGTGAAACTGGCTAGTGAAAAAGAAATCAGGTCTAATCACATGAAATTGCTAGCAATGAAACCTGTCCAATAATATGCAAAGTTAAGTCATGAAAACTGCTGACTAAGCCACTTGGAATTAGTGGAGATGAGCACTGGGAGAGAAGATGTTGTAGGAAAAAAGGTCTCTCCTCCTTGTAAACTTTTATGCACTTACAAATATGGAAGACTATCAAAAAGAGCTCATTTTGTGTGAGAAGCATTATGCTGTCTGAGCTGTACTTTATGAATGTTTTTCCCCTTTCTGTTGAAGCAATGAGTCATGTTGTCTTCATTGATTACCAATATCTATTTTTATACTACCTTGCAGGACAATTAATTACTCTGTGGAAACCTTTTGATTTGTCAGTGAAACTTTTCTAAAATAAAGCTCCTGCTAGACTAATTAGAAAGGTCTCCAACGTTTTAGTGTTTCAAGTAACTTACCAGCTGACGATTGTGTAATTCACTGCAAGTATAAGAAAAGCAAAGGCGTAATGCCAGCAATAGCACATGGTCAGGAACATCATATTAGTATGATCTGTCTGATTCCACTCTGGGCTTCCATTTGGAGGATAAAGCACAAACCCAATCTGTAATAAAATAAAAGATATTTAGCAAACGTAATTTGACGTATGTCCTATGCCGTATCATGTATTATACTACCCATCACAAGGCAGACATTTCATTTTCTTATAGTGCTGATTATTTCTGTGATTATTATAAAAACAATTTTGAAGTCACACTCAGATGCAATGGATCATTTTACACAGTTTTGTGCAGAAATGCCTTTGAAGATGCAGAGCCAGTCGTAGAGACCCCCTGGTCTTGCCCAGCGAATTAAGGAGCCGGCCCAACAAGTCCTGCAGCGATCACGATTACGTACTGTAAGGAAAGGGGCTGGTGCTCAGCCATGTATGGTCTGAACTGCAAGCACATCACCAACCAGCAAACCTGCCCGGCCATTTGCACTGACTCGCTTCTTCCCAACAGCGTCTGGGAATGTGTTACGTGGTTCAGAAGATGAGTAATAACTTAATAAATAAAGGCAAGCCATAAGTCCATTTCTTCTGGGTCATCCGGGGAAAAGGTCAGGTTTTGAAATTACATAAAAATGGAGCTTTCTCACCCAAGGCTATAAGTTTGTGTGAAATATATAGCTGATTTGTTTATTCAGAGCTGGGAAAGATCAAATTCAGATTAATGCATAAGCTGGGAAACTAGTAATCCCATGGCTACACAGGGGTCTGCCTTGACAAGTATCAGTCCTCTACTGCCAAATACTCTTCAAAGTCACTGCTCAGCAGTTTAGCTGAGAATTTAGGAGTTGGGAAGAGGAGGAGAGGAAGGAGGAGGGGAGGAGTGCATTTTGCATTTCCATGCAGAGAATTCAATGAATGAGGGTGTGGATGGTCAGGAAGAAAGTCCTTTTACCTTTTACAAATTTGTCATGCGGCAGCCAGTATGTGGTTTTCAGTCACACATACGGTTGAAGTCTGATGCGGATGTGAAAAAAGCCACACTTAAATCTCTTGTATTTTTAGTTCTTCAATTTTTTACTTTGAAACAAAAACCACATTGTCTCCAGAGCTAAAGAAATAACTTGGTCTAAAATTAAACTAGGCAGACAACAAAGAATAAATGGTTGCATCTAATTCCTCTTAGTAAAGCTTCTTAAATCACCGAAGAAAAGTTTTACAAACAAGAAAATAAACCACCGAGTGCTGTAGCACCAGGTTCTTGAGTTCACTTATAGAAAAATACTGCCATTTCGGAGGTCTGTCTTCTTGCCAGAGCAAGTATTTAAATATTTGATTTGGTGCTGAGTGTCCAGTTCTCCTAAGGAACAGCAAACGTTTTTATTAATCGTGTCTGGCCAGCATATAAAAAAGGGAAGCCAGTCTAGACATGCCGGAAAGAAAAATCACTGGAGTGACCTCAGTTCTCCACTATAAGATGAAACACGCATCGGCACTAGTGCTCCTATTTCTTTGTTACAAGATCGCAGCAATTCATTAAATTCTCTGTCTTGTTTGACAGCAGAGAAAGGGTTGCTATCAAATATCTATCAATTGGATAGAATCGTAAGTAAGTGAAGGCATGGCAGCTACATTTTGAAGAGTCCTTTTGGGACCCACATCCCTGAAATACAAAAGTTCGGGCTGTTACTTCTTCTGCTCAATTTCCCGAACACTGGAAAAGCAGGGGGCTTTACATCACTCAATCTCTTAATGCGAATCGGGAGCTCAAATACTTTTTAAACCTCGGTTGCCGCCGTTGAAATGCTTTTTAGAAAGTAGAAGAAGGCAGCCAACATGAAAGATAATTTGCGCCTTCGTTCCTCTTCACGCAATGTCAATGGGTGCTTTGCCTCAGTTCTCCAGTGCTCCGCTGGGCATTTACTCACTGCTCCGGCAGCTGAGAGTGGGACTATCTTCGTAAAGAGCAGCATATATTGCCGGGCTGTAAAATCACTGCCATTTGGCGGCGGATTTTGAACAGGATGTTACAGAGATCAGAGGGGATGTTCAGTCACAAGGGGGAGCTCAACAAAACCACCTTAGCTTTTTTATTGATTCCAATAAAAGACACTAGAAGTAAAACGGCTTCTTCGTCTGTAAAACAGATATGATAAATTCTTCTATCTCTTTAAAGGGACATTAAGAGTGCATTGTTTTCTATCAGTCCTTTGAGGTCCATGTTTAAAAGGCATATTATATCACCTGTGAAACATCTGCAAAGGGGTAAATTACTAATTTTGGTGAAGGAAGAAATTTCTAAGGCAGAAAAGTGACCTACCTGCCAGAACCAGCTGCCTTGTAATATGCAGAGGCTTGTACGGAGCATCTCTAGCACAATACTGCCACGGAAGAAAACTTCCAGAAATATACAAACAGCAGCTCCAAAGATAGCAAACAGCAATAACTGGTGCACATGAACATCCAGCATGGCTCTCCCATGAAGATGGTAGCAAAAGAGAAAACCTGCAATAAATTAAGTGATCAGTTTAAGATATTTTCTTCCCTTGTAATGACCCTGCATCTGCTTTTAGAAAACAGTGAACCTTTAGCATTTCTCTTTATGCCAATATCACCTTCTCAGGTGAACTGAGAGCAATTTTTTAAGACTGATGCCTACGTACTGTGTACTCCCACTCTAGAGCTCGGACCAGGAAATTGCATGGGAAGCTGCAGCTCTGTCACCTTTCCTTTAAAACACATCAACAAAAAGTCTCATTCGTCTGTCTCTGCAGTGTAACAAGAGGGATGCTATGAGATATACTGTGCATACAGAAGACATAAATTGAATGTGTCTCCAGTGCAATTCCAACATGCGATTGCTGTGCAGGTAAATGCACTCACACTGGCTTTAGCTAACAAGTTGCGTACCATGTCAGTGCATACATTGAAGCACGTGCCTGAGCTACTGAGCACTTACCCAAAACAGGCTTGTGCTGCTATTTTCATAACATTGCTGTTGCTATCTGAGCCAGTTAGGAAAGCACAGGTACACCTCTACAATGCATGATCATGCTCTGGGCTGCAGTGCAGACAAACCCTCGGCAGTTTAAGGAGGGCCAAGACTGATCTTTTTTAAGCATTTCAGGGAGTTAAATGTCCAGCTCCCGTAGGCTCATTCTCTGAGGCTGATTTGAGATTCCCAGGCCAACAACTGATACCCCTCTGCAAGTTTCACACGCGCCTCTGCAGGGAGCGGGAGACTGACCTTCAATAAACACTGCTAAGGAAAGCATCATCCTGTCCATGGCCACTGGCAATGCGTTGGTCCCGTGAGCCACGATGTCAACCAACCCTGAGATGCCATAGAAGAGGTACATGGTGGCATGTTGCCAGTTCATCAAGTGATCCCAGTGCTTTTCCTCATAATTATACAACTTCAGATGAGGTCCATCGGGAACAAACTGCTCGGCCACCATTCCTGTGCATGAAACGAGAAGTATAACTATTTGTCCTGGTGCTTAAAGTATAGACTGATGATAAGTCTTTATACAAACAATAGAGGCAACAATATATCCCCATGCAGCATAACGCCAGTCGATTTGGAGTTTAGTCTGGCTGCCTGAGGATTGCTCTGGGTGATTGCTATGTTTTGCTCCCTTCTGCCCAGTTCAGCCATTCCCAATAAAGTTTTTAACATGTTGTCCAAATTCGAGTGAAAATGCAGAAGCTTCAAAGATATTAGTTTTATACAAATTTTCAAGAAAATAGGCAGTGCGTGGAGGACAGATGAAATAAGTTGCTTTGCTGAGGGAAAGACCACAGAGTGAGCTCAAGCATATATTAAGCATCACATAATCTGAAAAGGAGAAAGCCAGAGGAAACCAGGCTTCAGCTTCACTCCTGGTGGGACTATTTGCATCTTGCAGTTTCCAGCAGTGAAAATGGAGACAGCTATTCTATGCTGCTTTTTTTAAAAAACAATTGCTATTGTAGTAGTCCACTGCCTGAATTTTTCAGCTGCCTTTCCCAGTGGTTCAAACATGAGTATAACACATGCTAAAGTCCCCAAAAGAAAGATTTACCATTTCAGTCCCCTGCAATATGCAGGATGGCAGAGTTCAGACTCTTAATTCAAAGGGGATTTTTTCCTAAAAAGCCATAAAAGGAAATCCCTCCACCGTGCAGAGTTATTAAAGGTCCCATGAGAATGTATACCGAGTTAGTATTTGAATTGCTGCTCCATCGCCTCCCTTACCTTGGCCCCTCGGTGTCTTGCTAACTAGCTGCAGTATTCCAGCAAGGGGAAAGCTGCTTTTAGATACTTTATATGATCAGTGAAGTTTGGGAAGAGTTTAAGAGATGTTATGCTTTTAAAACTTTAACGTTAATTATATTGTTTATAGAGCGTGGGCCAGCATCCTGCTGTATAAGTAGATATGCTGCAGAGCAAATGCAGTGTTTTTCCACCTTTATTTCAAGTTTTCCTAACACAGAAACAGCAGGTTTTACTCCTTCTGCTGCTTTTACTGTTTGTCCTTGCCAGGCTTTCTTGTCTATGTTTTTGACTGGAATTGAAATTACCATACGTTAAAATAATAGTTTTTTTGTTTCAGGGTGAAAATAAAAACGCTAGATGAGTGGTTTAGCTGCCCAACAAACTCCAGACACTGACTGGGAGATTTGTGGGAAAGATGTCCTCACTCACACCTCAAAATGAATGCTATTATTTAGGTTTTGATAATTTTTTAAGACATAGCAAAGTGTATACTGTACACACAACATCACTTCAGTGCTGATGTATCTTAACTGATACAACTCCCAGAGGGGAAGGAAAAGCAAGAAAAAGATTTTGGCACAGCCTGCACCTTGCTTAGAAACCAGGCTACTCTGAGCATCTAAAGAAGAGTAGATAGATAGAATCTAAAAATCTAAAAATCCTGAAAATTAAGATCCTTTTCAACTTGAGAGCCACATGTGCTGAGCTCCCCAGGTCCCCTGTTATTTAGCTTACTTACTCTAGAAAGGTAAATTGCTAACACACAGCCTGCTGGAATGTAAACAAGAACTAGGCACTTCCAGTCGGCTGCACAGCTCTCTAAACCATCCCCGTGGGTTTGTACCCAGGCCAGTCCACACAGAAGGAGAAACAGCCCTCCACCCCCACCCGTCGCAACAGTCCTGCAGCAATAAGCTCCGGAGTTCAGTCTTTCTTTGTGACTATTTTCACTTTTGAATGACATTAATGAAGAAGCATCTGCATTTACAGATTTTATCAATAACTCAGTGGAGTCTACCGACATCTGAGGTGGCTGGATTCAACATGGAAAAGCAATGCCCCCGGAGTCTGGTGCTCCCGGTCTGCATCAGAGAGCCCCTTGCCCAAATATCTTATCTCCCTCCCTGAAGTAGTGAAGAGCATATGAACACTCAGCTGGACCAGCCGTGAATTAGTCAGGAGACCTTACAGAAGCTCCAGAAGAGCGCTATGGATGGAAACCACGTCACAGTCGTAACTATGTGATTAATAGCAGTAGCCCCACTAGTTCTTAGATTCACGGTGTTTAAAGGACAAAATACCAAAACACAATGAGATTTGTTTTATCAGAGAACGAAATCTAAAAAAAAAAAGGTGTTGAAAGGCACAGCCTTTTTGTTGTCTGCCCCGAGTCCCCCTTACTTACCAATCAGGGCAAAGACAGCTTTGATGATCCCCTCAACAAACTCCAGGCGCTGAAATCCTGCCCTGGAACCAAGGTAGCAAGCGTTCTTGTTTCTTCGACAGGCGTACTTCAGTGGATACTTCACTGACCACCACAAGCCAAAAAGAAGGAAAAAGCTTCCAGGGAGGGCATGCCCTTTGAAATTGCCCATGGTTTTCTGCTAGGAGATACCTGAAGGTGAAACAAATGCAGATCGATTATGGGAATAGTAGGGGAATTCTGTGGTTATAATTTTAAAGTATCTCCTTTCATAGATCAAAAGGGTGTCACTGAATTGAGTACTGATGCTTTATTTAAAAATAAATTTAGGTACTTATCTTCACTGGCTATTCAAAACACCCAACCAGTCTCCCCAGTTTCATAGCTTTGCAGAACAAGAGTAAGAGACCCAACTGCAAAGCAGCTGACCTGAAATGCAAAGCTGGCAGTTGGCAAGTTAAGAGAAAAAAAGCCATCGTACACTATGTCATGCTGTTGGAGTTGAACTAACAAAAAAGAGAACATGAATATTCACAGTTTGGTTCTTTCACCTTTAGAGGGGGTTTTATGTTTCTTTACTCCACAAACAGAAATCAAGACAATACCTGACTGAAGGAAAAATCAATCATATACAGATCCGATGGGTAACTATTCATTAATAATTTGTATTTTGTATTTCAATCCGGACGTCTCGTTACGATTTACAAACCTTAAGTCATTCTCAGTATTTGATAGGTGAATTATGCACCCACAACTAGATACGTATTATCAAGTACATCGAGTGCACTGAGGGGTAAGGTTATTAGTTGGTCAGTGTTATACAGTCATTTAAAAGCAGTGCCATTAATAAAACCGAGTAATTCCGGTCATCATCCCAACTCTTAGGAGAGTTAATTTAGCTTCTTCATTAAAATGACAGTTCTAACATTAAAGTGCAATTTTTCTTTAAGTTATTATAAACTGAGCTGTTGTGCATTGTGACCCAAAGGCATACTAAATCTTTGCACAGGCAACAATCAAGAATAACCACTTTAGAAGCACTGGCAATCTGTACTTTCTGTTATTATTGTTGGTGACTTAAAAATCCGATCACCAAACTACACTGGAGCCATCTGGTTATGAATAGAACATGGAGGCTCTGCTATATTTTTCTTTTCAGTAAGTATTTCCTATGGTCAGCTCTGCATAAGAAGTTTTAAACTGTGGCTTGTGGGCCATGGAGTACTTGCAGATGGTTCACGTAATGCTGTCTAGTCACGTAGCGTGAGCCCTCTCCTATTTCTGGAGGCTAAACTCCACTGAAAACATTAATTTTATTTTTTTTTGGGAAGAGAAAAACTTTTCCACATGCACAGGTCCTGAAGCTGCCATAAGACTATTACCCAACTGCATGAGGAGAGGTGACCTATATAGCCACAAAGGAGAAGAAAATAAAAACGACTGTTCATGCATAGCACGAGGCAGGCTGTGATTTAAACAGGGATGCTGAAGAGGGTCCTGCCCTGCTGCCCGTCCCCTCCTCTTCCAGAGATGATTTCTCCCACCGTAAGGGCTGCAGAAGGGTGAGCTTTGAAAGCTTTCCCTGGATAAAACTCCCCTTAGCTAATTTCTAGGGAAGTATTGCTGAAGTACAAGAAAAGGGAAATGTGATACTGGTTGCCCAAGCAAGCCCGTTTCTGGATGTGTCCTTGCAGGTATTGCCAGTGCTGGCATCTGCATATCGAAGCCTGGAGGGAAAGCGTGCCGAGGGGGCTGCACCGAGCCCGGGGAAGGCTCCCGGGGAAGCAGCGCCTGCCAGCCGTGGGGCAGCCAAAGGGGGAATGAGGGACAAGTTTACGTATTCTTATGAAAGGTAAAGGATTCCGTTTGGGATTTCTGCTGTGTGGGGAAGGGCTCCTGCATGCCACTTGTCTTCCGTCAAGAAGAAAAGCAAGGGTGCCATGCCCAGAGCTGTTGTGGGGAGCTTTGCCTCAGATCAGAGCAGCCAAAGCCGAGAGGAGGAGCGAGCGGCGGCAGACCCGGCAGGTGGCTTTCAGCACGGGCACCCCAGCCACCAGGATGGTGATGACCACCTCCATCTCCGCTCACAAAACGCTGAATTAAGCTCTAAACCTCCCTGGGGCTGAGCACGTGTTAGTGGGGCCAAATTAGCCTGCTTGTGAGCTGAGCGTGGGCTGGGCAGGGCAGGAGGAGGAGGTGGCAGCCGAGGGTCCAAGGGTCGGGAGAGCCTTTCTCTGCCTCCTCTGCCTCCCCCACCACCCGTAAAGTCCTGCCGGGATGATGCCTGTGTGTTTTATTTGCAGGTGGGGAAAGCACTGCTCACTCTCAAGCAGCCTACAGCGCAGTCGGGTTCTCAGTGGTGCGGTTGGGGGGCTCAGCCCCACAGGTTAGACCCAGCCCCCACGGTCCACAGAAGAGGTACCTCATTTCGGGACATCTTTAGTTCAAAGAGTCTGACCAGCTTGTGCATCACTGCTAGTACTCGCTGCGCCATTGTTTGCCTCAAAAAAGGACAGTACTAACAGGAGCTGAAGTTTTAGACAGTCGCTTAAACTTTGCTTTAAACTTTGAAATACTGCTTTTGCTTTGAAAGCCTTAATTTCTGGCTCTTCTAAAACTTGGTGGCCTGAAAGGCATTGCTCTCTTTTCAGACACATTGGGTTTCTTCCTTCTTTGAAAGAAAGGAAGAGGGGAGGAGTGGGGAGTGGCCTTTCCTCGCCATATGTCTGATCTCACTGAACACCATTCATTAAAAAGACTTTATTCATTAGGTATTTTATTATTCACCACAAGTGCATAGCACTCCAAATGGAAAGATTTACCCTGTACCCCACATCAAAGCGAGATACTGGATTAAAAAGGTAAATTAAACCTCTGAAAAGCCTCCCTGTAGGAGAGTACAGCTGCAGTAAGAGTCAAATGAGGAACAGTGTGTTAATGTCATTTGTAGTGCACAGTATACAAAACTTCAAAAGTAATTCTCAATCTATAAATTCCCACCTGGGTTATCTAGAACTCCAACCACTGCAGGATTTTTCTGCCCTACATCTGGGTAATCCATCAAGATACTCTATTTAAAACTAGTTTTTGCCTTTCAAAACAAGGGAAAAGAAGAAAAAGAAGAGACTGATACAGCTGCTTTGGCATCCCCCTGAGCAGCGCAGGACAAAGCTGCTCCTGCTAGCTCTTCTGCACAGCTTGGGAGCCAGCCAGTTTTGGTATCTCCGGTGCTATTTATTGGATAAAGATGGCATCAGCGTGTTATGACAATACTTAATAAATTTGAGGGTTTATTTTTTACAGAGCCTTATCCCATATGCTAGCAAACAAATCACTGGAGGACTGATGTTGCAAAATGTGTAAATCCCAGACCCTCTTTTATCCTCGGTGATTTCAGGGCCAGGGGTGCTGGTAGAGCTACAGCCAGGTCCTCGGCAGCAAACCTTCCTTGCTGCCCCCCACCTTCCCTAGAGCACGTCATCTGCCAGAGATGCAAGGAGAGAAAATCCTGAGGCTGCCCCACAGCTGGGTGCCATGAGGTCTGTGTTTGGCCATGCGGGGTCTGCCCACGCTCCCTCCACTGCCCCCCAAAGCCACCCAGCCACACCAGGAGCTGCATGCGTACCTGCAGCTGGTGACCTGCCCACACAACCTCAACCCCGTCCAAATCCTGCTCCTAACCCCACCAGGCAAAGCCAGCGGTGCTGGTGCCTCCAAGAGGCCTGCAGACAGCCGGCGTCAGCCGGCCACAGCCCTTGCCATGGATGACAGGGTTTGACTTTCCAGCGAGCGTACGCAGACTCCCTGACCATTGCTGATCGAATCGCCCGTTACCTGCTGTGTGCACCCCCAGGATCCCTGCAGGCTCGCTCAGCTTTTCATGTCTCCACCCTGAAGCATCACCACCCAGGACCCTTCCACCACCACTAGTAGCCATGGGGCTGCAGCAGCCAGGGCAGCAGCAAATTTTGGACTCTGGCAAAGCAAATTTTGGACTCTACCTGGAGGATGCCCTCTCCCCACCGACCAGCAAGGCTTCCACCCTGAGGAGCGTGCCCAGGAACCAGACAAGGCGCATGTTCCAGCCCAGATTCGGGCTTTCCACAGTAAGTACTCCTTGAAACCTCGCTCTTGGGAGGGTGTGGGGCGCATCAGGAGGGGAGGCTGCTGTCAGGGTTCAAGGGCACCCATGGGCCTTAATTGCCCCAACCAGCCTCACCCAGGACCCCCACCCTGGCACCGCTGCCTAGGGGCCCGTGGTCACAGGAGAACTGGAGAAAAAGTTAATTAGGTGTAATTATGGCAATAAACTCAATTGTCAAGTTGGTTTATAAATTTTAAGTACAAGGTAACATTTCTGCAGCTGATTAGAATAATTTCCTATGATTTCTGATTCTGTAATTTCACCTGTGAATGTGAGATGCCTTTTTTTTCACGTGAGAACTCCAAGCATGGTTTTTCTTGCAATAATCACAGAAAGCTCAGCGTGATTCAGGCTTTTCCAGCAATTAGAAAGCTGCATAGTATTGCAAAAGTGTTTTGCACTCAAACTTTGCTGACCAAATACAGGTTGTGGATGGTTGCCCACAAATTCCCTATGTAGCAGTAATGCTCTGTGTACCTGGGATGTTCATCCCTCGGTTCAGAAGGGAATATGGGGATCTGCTGGCAAAGGAGAGGATGAGCAAAGGCAGTTTCCAAGTGAGCATTCAAGGAAACGTGCATTTTTGTGGGTATTAGCCTTTTTAGTCTGAAAATTATCTCACTTACACCAGCAGAAGCATGAAAGGCAGGCAAGAAACAGACTTACATGATTGATTTAAACATCTTCTGACTTTTTGGGGAGGGAGGTTTCATAACATTTACCAGTTTGATTCCTGATCTCTTGAGGCTGCCCATGTGGGGACAAAGGCAAGACTTGCAAGCAGTATGGAGAAACTAGCTATACCACCAGATTACTCAGACGGCTTCTCAATCGCTTCTTGAAGAACTAGATTAGTTTCCCTTTTTTCCCCTTCTCTTTTTAAAAAAAGCCAGCGGCTTAGGCCGCGTAACCTGTACTGGACGGGGACACAAGCGGTAGCTGAGCCAGAGCTGGCCCGGCAGCAGGCAGCTTCCCTTCCCTGCACATTCTCCTGCCTCAGCAGTATGCCTTGCAATTTCCTGTGTTTATCAAGCCCGGGGGGATATTAAAGAGGACTGTCAACCAGAAATGTGGGGGTTTTTTTCCAGAAATGACACGAGTTATGAGGCCACAAACTCAGCCTGCTGCAATGCATTCATTTCTGCTACAGAACCATAAGATAACAAAAGTTAAATCCAAAGATTAAACATTAGCAAATTTACTGCAATGGTAAAACTGAAGCGTTATTTTTCTCCCATATGCTAGATTAGGAAACAATGATGTGGAGTTTATAATATTTGATACAAAATGTTTATTTATCCATAACAGCCGCAGGAATCGATCATGATGTCAGTGAGAATAATGCACCCAGATAAGAAAAGCAAATAATACATTTGTAGACACTTTCTAATCAGTGCCCAAGCTGTGATCATACAGCTTTTACTGAAAACTGGAATCCAGCAAAGTTGAATGCATCTAAGAAAAAGAAAATCACAGACAAGTTTACTTCAGTACCAAAGTTTCCTACTTGCAGTTAAAGATGGATTCACGAGGCAAGTGCCTTTTATCCTGCAGCCATTAAATTGTAAACATCACAGAGAGCCACACTGATCTGAAGAACGATGTCTGTTTCCAAAGTATTTACATACGTTGTTCACTAAATGCAGTGCTGATTTCATGTCATGACTAAAAGTGTTTCAGCAACTACAGACCCACGTTTCCAGATGAGATCACTGCTCTGGTGTTAAGGAATACTCAGCTGGCACCTATAGCTCCTTCAGAATTAAACTGGAACTAAACACTTCAAGACTTCTTGAAATGCTAAAAAATGACAGTACAGCCTTGATGGTTTTGGTTTAAGGGTGTGGGAGGTAAAGATTTTCAGGTAAAAAAAAAAAAAGAAATGTCATGAATAGGCATCCCTGAAGCCTGTAAGAGAAGAATTCAACCCTTGATAAAACCTTCAGGCCTACAAGGCAGGGATGAAAACCAAAAATCCCAAAGAGGTAATGACCAGAAATACGTATACTGGCCTTAGAAAGGAGAGACTCCAAAATCTCTCATAGTGCTCATAATACAAATATTACAATCTCTCATAGTGCTGAGTTCGGGCCCACAACCTGAACTACTCTCTTTTTTCCAGTGCCTTGCATCTGTCAACAACTCCTCCCTCCCAGATCCTTGTCGCTCTCAGCCCTTTGAGTGCTCCTCACTGTGTTTTTTCATCTCTCGTGACCCTCAGTTTTCTGGCTTGCTTTCCCCTTTCTCTGTGCATCTGCTGACTGTGTTTCTGCTCCCATAGCCGAGCAGGCTATCTCCAGGGGTTATCCAGGGACAACAAACACTCCACAATAATCTTACCATTGGCTCTTGATAGCAGAGCAGCTGCTCCTCTGTGGATATGAAATTTTTGGTCTTCAGGACTGCCAATTTGGAGCCTTTTATTCAGATCACCACAAGTTCAAAAAACATACACACACAAAAAATTAAATCTTGTAATTGCATGGGATACATAAGAGTCATTTTTTCCTATGAAAGATTCATAGTTTCTTTATTGGCCATAAAACCTGGTATTTCCTAGCACTGCTTGAAATAAAGAGTAAAATAGCGTGGGTATGTGAGTAAACTATTGCAGGTATGAGAGTGCTACCTCCTGCGGGAGTACTTTTGGCTTCAGCCAGCGCAGCCACTTCCCTGCCCGCAGGAGCCCGACGGTAGCCACTGTCCCCTGCACAGAGCAGCGGTTCCCTTCCCTGCAGAAGGTCAGAGCAGACTGCTGCCCTCAAAGCAAGGTGCTGCCGATGCACGGCTCTTCCCAACCCGGCAAACTCGAGCAAGTTTTCGATTGTGTGCAGCAGTGGCTGGGCACCGCTGGACAGAAGGCATGGTGGAAGGACGTGCTGCGACATCCCACTGCTGTGCTGCGGGAGCTCTTCACTGACAACAGAGACTGGCTCCCCCTTCCAGTCCACCTGGCGCTGGGCTCAACTAGAGCTCTTATTGCTTCCTGATTTTAACCTAAATTATGCCAGCTAGTGAAATTCCTATGTGCTCTCTCTTTTTAAAGTCAATTCCTCTTATTGTTTTTACAACAGCCCAAGTCACTTCAATGAACAACCTCTGCAGGACCCTAGGTATCCCTGAAGGTCCGTGGTAAAGCAGAGGTCACACCGCCAGTAGGAAGACTGATCTTTGGGTTCCCTACCAAAACCAGTTTTCTAGGTTGTAATCCCTGGCTGCTCCTTGTAGTTCCAGCAGTGCTCACCTACATGTTCTTCGCTTCCTGATAGACATGCTAGGAAAATGTCAAGAGAGCAAAAGTTTGTTATATCAATTGTTGATTTATTGCTCAAAGCCCAGCTCTGGAGAGGAAATGAAATAAAATATGATTTGGATTCTGTCAGCATCATTTTTATGAACCTCCCTTTACAGTGTCTTCACAATACAGTCAGGACTTCGATGGAAGGATCTAGTAAGGCAGCAAAGCTGACAGGCCCACTGGACTATGACAAATATTTGTAATAAATATTAACAACCACCTGGGCTGTGACAAATCCTGCATTTGACACTTACAGAGCACTTTACAGACTGTTAGAAGTTGCTGCAATTATTATTTATGTTTCCAAATGCTTCTTGAAGACAAGAAGGCACAACCAAAAAAAGAGGTGTTTACTCAGAAAGCTCAATGTTTGAATGGTCTAAAATGCTCTTTTCCGCCTGCAAGGAAGCCAGGTCTGAAAGAGAAAAGTGAGGAATTCTGTTCTTGGAGAAGGACAGATCTCCAGGTATGGAAGACAGGCCTTGCTGACCTCAGTATGATTTATAATTCTTTGGTTGCAAGAGTTGCTCCCTTACTGTGGCTACCAGTGACTGTGCAGAAAAGGCATTGAGATTTCTCTTCGTTATGTACAGTACCAGATATTGGGGTGACTGAGGCCTTTGAATGAGAAACTGGAATATTACAAAGAAGACCCTGTTCTAAAGAATCACCAAACACTAACAAAATATGGTAAGCAGAAGTGTCATGCTGTGCTGTGCATACTAGTAAGCTTTCATCTTAAGGATAGTCTCAAGTTAACAAAAACGGGAAGGGAGCTCATCTCAACAAAGGCAAGAGCATTAATAAGTTGGTGTTCATAGGAAGAGTTCAGTTTTCTTACCAAAAAATTACAAACCAGCTCAGTGAGCCAGTAACAGCTCATACCTGGGCAACAAGCAGGTGAAACCTGTAAGAGCGGAACTTCTCCTGTCCCCTGCTAGGGAGGAGACTGGAAACCAGGGGCCTGTGTCCAGAATATTGGCTTCTAGTGGGACACTGTGCTGCATTTTGCTGTCTCCTCCTGCTGAGATCCAGCCTCTTCTTCTTGAATCTCTGCTTTCTGAAGTTATTCGATTAAGTGATTCTTAACCTTCAGCCATCCTGTCTGTCTGTGGAGTACAGTTAGGTAGTGTGAGCCCTCAGGGCTCTTAGATGGCAAAGAAAGTGATTTAAAATAAATGTTTAAATCTCATGGATTTGGAGGCTGTCACCAATGATATTTGAGTGTTTAGGGCTTGCAACATTGCGTTGTGATAAGAAGGAAAAAGATTTCTAAAAAGCTTTCTTGTCAGTAATTTCCATAAAGCCATGCAACAGAGCAAAAGGTGGGATTTGCATCTAAGGCTTTGCCTTGACTGACTTGCCTTTGTACCTGGAATTTTTCTCTGCAAGTCTTGTCTGTCGAGATCAGGGTGCTTGATGTACTGCTTGTCACAAGGATGACCAAGTGCACCACACCGCCTCTACCAACTATTGCTTGGGGGAAACACACTCTCAACAGCAGAAAGATGTGTGGGTCAGAAGAGAAGGAGAAACACTAATGAATAAATGGGAGCGTTGGCAAGGCAGTCTGTAACATTGAAAAAGGCTGGCAGAAATGGCTGGATGAGTTAACCCAGCTAGAAAAATCAAAATGCATCAGAGAAATGGGTATAGTTCCTCTTTATGGGACCACCTCGTACTCACTAAATGGGAATCAGCTAGTGCTAATGCAACATTAGCAGAAACTGAAGAGTCCTCCATAATGCAAGGCTACAGTAGCATCGGCTTCAGTTCCTGCTGCCGCTTAGATGACAGAATTAATGGAGGGAGCAAGAGTAATGCTATGGAGTAGGAGCTTTGTAATTCAATCAGACCAGCAGTCGCAGCAAGGGGCTGTATTCTCTTCCAAAACCACTGGCGTTACAGATGCTACACTGTATCTTAGAAATGTCTCAAGTGCAAGGTCATGTGGAGCAAGAGTTTTAGGAATTTTGCTCAGCATTGAAATGTTATAGCAGGCCCTGATTTAGGCATAAATTGTTTAGAAGGGACTTAAGTCTCCTTTTTATCTTCTGGAGCAAAAAGCAGTGCCAGAACTCAAGGTCTGGCTCATGCTGCATGATAAGACAGGAGTGCCTACTGTGGCACTCTAGTAAAAACTAAGATATTCCAAAACCAATGTTTAATTATTTATAATCCCTGGGTTCAGGAACTTGCATTGCTCATAGCTAGGAAGAGATGATCAAAATGGCCACTGCTGCCAACTGCAAGTGAGCGTGAGCATATTTGGTCACATCTAAGAAATAGGGTAGGAGCCAGTTGACAAGAGGTTTGACACTGATTGACACTGGTCTTGATTCATGTACATCTTCAGACTGGAAAACAAGGGGCCTGTTTTTGTGCTGCTGCACTGGCCATTTGCAGTAGTGAGTAAAATTATATTTCCAGGCAGATTTGGTGTGCAAGAAAAGAGTAAACAGAGAGCAGTTTGCCTAAACACAGGCATAATTATTCAAGCCACTCCTCAAGGTTCATTTGACTTTTCTGCTCCAGCAGTTATTTCTACCCACACTCTCCACAACTGAGAGAAATCTGTTTGGTTTACCCAACTCCATTTGTAAAGAGAAAAAATACAGGAAAAGCCCACATAAGCAACCCTGAAAAGCCGCGAAAGACATCTGAGCAAACTTTGGAAAGGTAAATCCAGAGACAACGATGAATTTGCATCTAAAATGGATATTGAATACATTCCTTTTACAAACGACAAAGTACTTTTAGTGACTTATGGTACAATGTATGCCATAATTTAGAGAGGTCTACAATAATATAAGGTGATGCAAACAAAGTTATACATGCTGGAGAAAGCACAATTCCTAGGTATGTAAATGCATAGTATTCATCATATATTCAGTTTAAAAATGAAGAAGCATAAATACTTTGTTTTGAAGTACTTCTATGTTTCATTTCCTAAGCTCTGAAATATCAGAAAGCCACTTATCAGAAAGATAATTAAATGTTTGATACCATGTCAATTATTAAGTATTATTGGGAGAGAAGAATATGATTTATCGCCGAAAAATTCAAACAAAATGGAACATATGCAGGGACTGTAAGTGTTTTTCCAAGGATTATTCTATTTTGAAATAGAATAGAGAGGCTAGGATAATCTAATTTTAGGGTTTCTCTCATGTAGTAAGTAGACATGGCTACATTTAAATTCTCTTGATTTTGCCTGGGAATTCAAGTTCGGGTGTACATGTCCATTTGAGACAACCAAGGAAAAGAGAGGGAAAAAAATCAGGCAAGATACTTAAAACTATAGTGATTGTTTTATTCCCATTCCTAACGCTTAATCCCCCTTTGTTTAACGATCCAGAACCACTGCTGCAAAAACTGTGGTACCTGGGGTAAAATAATCCGGATGTCTGCAAGGGCTACAGTGGTATTTTAACACTAGCAATCTTTTCAAAAGCTATTTCTGATTTAAAAGTCCCGTCCGCGCCTTTTACCTCAGGGGTCCCCCTCATGGACCGAGTTAAGGCAAACATGGAGTACTTCTCGTCCTTTCAACCCGGGAACATTAAACACCCCCCACCCCTGCGCCCGCGCTGCCGGCTCTGCGCGGGGGAGACCTCCCGCCTTCCCCGCACCCGGGGTTAGAGAGAGCCGGGCTGCCCTTACCTCCGCCGCCCTGCTCCCCCGCAGCCTCTTCCTCGGCCTCCCCCGCAGCCCCTCGCCCCCTCCAAGGGCTTTCGCTGCCGGCCCGGGCGAGCCCCGCGGCCGCGGGACCCTCCAGCTGCGGCCGCCGGGGGATGCTCCAGATGTTTGCGGCGCGGCCGCCCAGATGTTCCCCCGGCCGCCCCGCGGGGGGCGGGCGGTTTCTTCCCCGCCTGGCCGGGGACGACCCAGGGCAGAGCCAAATAAACGGGGCTCGGGGAAAGCCAGGCTTCAACGGGATCCGGCGCTGCCCGTCCCCAACTTCTGCCCCGCTTTCCAGGAACGGCAGCCGGGAGCGGGCAGGGCTGGCGGCCGGGCTCACGGCTGGAGGTAGCGGCTCCCACTAGCCCGGGCAGGCGAGGAGAAGTAAGAAAAGTAGAGAGACTTTCTGACACACAAACCCTCCTTTGATCGCTGCATATAACAGAGCCTTTTTTTTATGCGCCCTTTTTTTTTTTCCGGCCCCCGTGGTTTTCTCCATGAAAATGAGCACCCGTGGCTGTAGTTCCTGTAATTTCTCAGGAATGTATGGCAGAGCCCTGAATCCAAAAGAAGAATGTTTAAAAATAAAATTGAAAGGATGAAGCCACAGTTTTATTTGCAAATGTCATGCTGTAGTAAACGGTGTTGGTGACATTACTGAATCATTCACAATATAATGAAAGGCGTCTTATACTGCACCACCTCTGTTACATTAGCCAGCAGAGAACACCAACAAAATCCTCAAATCTTACAAATGGAAAAATCCTCCTTTGAGGTATTTGCCAGGAAGTTGTGATAATTGGGTTTTGAAGCTCTGTTTAAACTACACCAGAAGCCTCACTGACTCTTTCCACCCCTGTCAGCATCAAGCTCTTGCGTTGCCAGCCTCCCCTGTGGCTGTTGGAATAGCCAAGCCGAGGTGCAACTCTCCCCACCGGCTAGTCATAACTTGGACTAAATTCTGAGGCTCCCCAAATCCCCTAATTTAAGATTTCTGCTTTTCAGGATCTGAAAGCTTTTTGCTTTGGGAAATTTGTGGATGACATTAACTCCATGTAAAGATTAAAACTCAGATCAACAGTGCATTTCTGTTCGACACGTTTTCACCCTCGGTTGTCTTCTCAGACAACTCTGTCTATGCCTTTCTCATTCGTATAAAGTGACACTTTCCCTACCAGATAAATAGTACTCCAGCAAATACCCTTCAGCATCTGGCAAGCAGATGCCTTTGCAGGTTGGGTGATGTAATGAGTACAGAGAAAAAGGCAATTAATATTTTCCAGAAGGACCACCTCTCTGTAAAGTCTTTCAGAAATCCAGCCTCTGTGGCAGCTGCTCCCTTTTCCTTGTGTGAGTGACTTCTTTTGCAACGTTTTTTAGACGGCAGAATGCATCTCACGTAATGGCATTAATTCCTACCTAATGGATATCCTTCTGTTGCAGAAGAGTTTTCAGTTTGCAGAAGAGTTTTCAGTTAGACTGAACTAAATCAGTCAATGAAACTGATCTTGTAATTACCTCATCTATTTACCACTGGTTTGATGTGTTTGTCTTGGCAGTGGAGCAAAAATCACTTCCTGGGATTCCTCACTTCTATCCACACTTAAGATGATTTAAAAGTGATTCCAAGTAATGATTAGTGTCTTCAATGTCAAAAATTCCAATTAGCATTCCGGAAACCCTGCAGGGATTCTGCACTTCTGCGAGGATCATTGCAGTGTGCATTAAAGTAACCACAGAGAAGTGTGTGCATAGAATATTCTATGAAACTGTAAGGGACTACAGAAACAACAAAGCATCCTTTGCAATTTTTTACCAAAGGTCAACAAAAGGCCAACAGCACTGCTACATTCAGTCAAGTTCAGACCTTCCTTCATTTTCATCTTATTCTTTTTACCTTATTCCAAAGTTAGGAAATTAATTCACGGTACCTGTTCCAAACTTAGGATACATGCCTGACACACAGGCAGACAACTGAGCCCTCCTCTAGCTGGAGGAATAGAGTATTTACCCATCTCTGAAAGGGCCACATGTGCTTCCCAAACTCTGGTTGGTCAAAGGAGACAAAAAATTATATAACACTTGTCTTGCTTGCTGGGACAATGTATTCTGAGAATTAACACAAACAATGGCAAATACCTTAAAGACAATTTAAATATGTAAAAATTAAGTAAAATAAGTGAAAAAGACTTGTTCACATCACAGTGTGTTTTCCTGCCTGTTCAGGATTGCTTTCTACAATATAATTGTAAAAGACAATTAAAATTACTAATCAATCCCGTTTACCAGTTTGTAACTAATAACATGTTGGATCCATTCTGCTTTTCTTCCTGTTTAACGTGTACATCAGCAAAAGAACAATTGCCTTTAGATTCTCAACATTGTAGTGAGTGTTAGGTCTGTGCTATGAATGATTCTGGACAACCACTCAATACTTGAATGGCATGGGTTTGATGTGATTAACATTGCTTTTGCTGTATGGTAAAATGACCACATAATCATACCATGTATCCTCTCTGACATGGTAAATCCTATTCACTCAGTAAGAACAAGCTATCAAGTAACTGCAGATAAAAACTGTGGTTTCTAGGATCGAAAAGCAAGATCTCTGAACAATACATCCCAGGTGCATCATTTATATCTGCCCATCTGACAGACAAACTTATTATTTCCATATGCCCTGTGTCCTCCTATTTTTGCCTGGAAAAATTTCTTCATAATTGGGAATCCCTCCATTCTTGCTAGAGTCAAAGTGAATAGCATCCACAAAAATCACTGAGGAACACACTTTAAATAAATCTCCATTGGGCTTGAGTCCCTAAGATGCTTGCAAAGGAGACTTTTTATAGGCATTTGTTTGGTTGTTCACTGCCTGATATTGCGCATTGCACCTGAAGCAAGTCATAAAGCCATCTCTTCATGGCTAAGCCTAAATGCTATGAGATGAATTTGCAATTAGTGCTTTTCACAGGAGTTACCTGAATGAAACATCACAAGACCAAATGTCTGTGATTCCGAGCCCCACAGGTCTATTGCATTGCATTTAATACTGCACCTAGTATTTACTTCATCAGAGTTATCACAGGTATCAGGCACTTACATCAACCATGTCTCTGTACTTCACCACTTGCCCAGAGTCACACATCCATGCCTTGATCCGAATTCTCATCAGTACGTTATAGACAAATCAGAGTTATACATGTTTTAGGATTACTGTAACATCTGCCGTTTGGCCATGAAGGCTAGTGGTAGCACTTGGAGGCATGTGAGCTAGTTTCAGCCTAGTCACTTGGGGTAACAGTCCCTTTAGCAAACAGTGGAAGCAGACACCACCATAACCTTGCTCTCCGAGTTGTTTCCACAGGGCTCTGGCAGCTGCACTCTGTGCCTTTGGCCCTTGCTGCTCCTACCTTGGCCGGCTGCATTCGTGCCAGCCTGCCTCCTGAGGAGGCCACCCGCCATCCAGCACGGTTATAGAGCAGAGATGTGCAAGATCGCAGCCCTGCATGGTCAGGGCATGAAGCTAACCGTGGACCTCCTGAGCCCAGTCCAGTCCAACAGGACACATTCATGACGTGCCTGTGTGAAAACTGAAGTGAAACGTCTATCTGCTCCCTGGGACACTTCAGGTCTAAGATGTGCTCTTTGTAGGGATCTCTGCAGCACCACATCTAATTTATAGCCCATGAAAAGTAGCATATAAGTGTAGCTGACACTGATAAAATACTTCTCCAGATAGAGTGCCCAGAAAGTTAAACAAATAATTCTGGCCTTACAAAGTTCATGCAACAGTTGAAAAAAAGAGGAAATACATGCATTGGCTATGCCTTGAGGAAAAGCAAACATTGACATTGTGTTTCCAATACAACTTGTAACAAGCAAAATAAATAAAAAGTGAATTTCAGTATAAGGACCCATCTTATGACAGTCCAATTTTTGGAGTGTTAGTAGGGATGTTTGCTCTTGGGTGGATTTAGAAAATATGAGTTTACATCTGTAAAGTTTAAAAATGCTTCTAGGCCTAATTCTGGCATCAGTAAAAAATGTAGTTACATTATACATGGCATTTTAAAAATTATTAATTTTTATAATTATTAATTATGTTGTTATTTGAAGTCCTTTTCGGTTTTTTACAAGTAGCCTGTGTAAGAAACTTTCAAGAAATGTATTTTTTTCAAGTTTGTATCCTTGCTGTGTATTAATCAGCAATTTGTCAAGCTGACTCCTTGCATATAAAAATGTATCCCCCTTTATGAAAGTCTTTCATCTAGAAGAACATGCAAAAACAATCACAGAGAAAAATGGTCAAAAGAGCTCATCTTACCCCTATCTGCATTAAGAGAGGAACAGCAATGACTGCAGGTGCAATACCTGAAACAATCTATAATTCATGGGTAATTGGCTATGTTTCAAGTTGATTAGAGTCCTTTGAACTAATCTAGCAATTTGGCATGGGGAATCCAGTGCAATAAAGCCAGAAATGCCAAGCGTATTAACGGTAAGATTTTTCTCCCCAGACTTCTCCGATTCCCTATAATGATGATTCAGAACAGAGAAATCTGGGAAAAGCAGAAGCACTAGTAGAAAGCACTTTGCAGAGCCTGAATATTTTTCTTCTCAGAGTATCAGTATTTGAAATGAATATATGCCTTGACACTGAGAGCTGTGCAGGTGAGGTCTTCTAAAGTACAAACATGTATAAAAATGATGATCCTTGTCCCCACATTGCAGGTTAAGAATCTTTGCTTATTCTTTCCTTGTCATGTATCAGCTGAATGAGAGCAAAGATGATTTTTAAGGTTGCAAATGCCACCACAGAAGTTTGAAATGTGGAGTGACATTTCTTCTTACTACACTTCATCTCATGATGCAATTTTGAATTAGAAAGTAAGAGATTATTCACACTGGGGAAAATTATGTGCACTAACCTGGCATTTTTCGGTGGAGGATGGTCAGCAACAGATTAGCTGAACAACGTCTACAACAGCGTAACTTCTCAATAGTGTCAGGCGGTGGAGAGCTCGTCTGGTGTATTCACTCGGGGTCAAATACCAAGCCAAGTCCTAGTTTATCAGTTGTTGCAGAAATTGGGGCATGGAAATCTAAGGCAGAGGGCTGTGGGAAAACAGGGAATAATCTGCTAGTTGAGGAAAGAAACGGCAGCTGCAAGAAATAGAATCTCTCCCTGCCTCCGTCAGGTTCCTCGGTCATTTCTAGATGAGTTACCTGCATGTCTGTGTTTGGCTGATGGTTTCTTATTTTGGGGCACCTGGTAGGAGACATCTAGGTTATAGACTTACAGAAGCACCAAGCACTCAGAACAGCAAAAGAAGTCTGCTGGAGCAGTTAGTTAAAATATAGAGTGTTCTGAACAAATGTCAGGGCCAACGGAGTATGCAAAAAGGTGTAGCGAATCATAACAAAAAGTTCCCAGTTCCCTGGAAATAGTATCTCCTCACCTTTAATGCACACTGTGATGATAATCATGTTTGCAAAACATGCAGAGGCTGCAGGAAAGCTACCCCGGGAAACCTCACGAAGCAGCTGGCAGCTCTGAATTCAGTGCACTGTCTGGGTTGTACGGTGATAAATGGGGCTCCTAGTCACACACTTAGTCCAGGAAATGTAGAGACCGGCTTCATTCCCAGACGCTGTCCTGCTTTTACACTAAACGAGGCGCTAGTCCCATGGGAAAAATAGTATGTAGTCAAACGATTAAATCATGCCACATAATACACATTGCGTGGGGGAAGGGGAGAGGGGGCTGAATTGCGCTTCCCAAGGCAGCGTTAGGTCTGGCTTTGTCCCGCTTTTGAAAGTTTAACTTTGTAAACCTAATGGTGTTCTTTCGACTTTTTCTATGATGCAACTTCGTCTTCCTCATTGTTTTGTTAATTTTTGTTCTCTCTGTCTCTCTCTGACTCACTTGCTGCGTTCAGCACGTACCTCGGGTGAGTCAGGAGAGAGGGCTAGCCAGGGGAGGACATGGGGGTGAAAAACCCTCTGGACGGAGACACGAGGCAGAAAGAACAGGAGGGGAAAATTGGCCAGTTGAGCAGTGATATGAAAAGCACCAGCTGTAGCCAAGCCTAGGGAGAAAGAGGGGAAAACGCTTTTTCAGGGGAAGAGGGAAAGCGAAAGCAGGAGCCCAGCTGTGGGAGGTGAGTGTGGAGGGATGGGGAGGTCAGAAAGCTGGTATGGCTGGGGTTGCATGAGCATTGCCTCCTGCAACCCTTTTCCCTCGGCTCTCCTGCAGCACGGCAGGTAATCTCCTCCTGCTCGCCGTACAGAGCAGGGGCACGCGGCTGTTGTGATACCAGTCCCCATGGGACAGCAGGGCCAGAAACACTCTGGTGCAAAAAAGCTCCCCCCATACACACATTTATCACACACATGAAAGAGAAAGAGCAGTAATAAGAAAGGAGCCCATTTAAGCATCACGAAAGTCTCTGCGTCCAGGCGCAATATTCCCTGGAGACAAACGCTTGCCCCTCAGTCACTGTCCTCCCAGCCAGCTCCTCGCAGGCACGGCCACACGTCCCGCCTCACCGGGAACTGGATCCTTTGGTCTCCTGCCTGGCTGTCGCTTAGCGAATCTTTGCCTTCCCAAAGCACCTGAATTTACAGCACCCCCACCCCAGGTCCTTGCCATCAACTCAAAACACTTCTCGCAAACCAGCTCTCCCTCCCAAAGGCGGCTCTGGGCTCTCCCCATCACACTCCTCCCCAGGGACGCCCTAATGGGACAGCCCCGGGAAAAAGCCCAGCCTGAGCTCCTCATCCCTGGCCTCGCCAGCCCCGCTCCCAAGCCAGCCACCGAGTCCCAGCTGCAGTGGTGCTTCAGCGTTAACTCACTCGGCTCTTCCTCCCCTTTGCTTTAATCCAGGAGCCCAGCTGGCGCTGCCAGGGTAGGCAGGGCCGCTTCCACAGTGCAGACGCCCACCCGGTCCCGCCTCTCCGCCAGGTTTCCCACAGCATCGAAATTTCCATCGGCCCGTGAGTTAGTATACATTGCACAGATGCCTTATAAACACAGGCACGCTTGAACGTGAGTTTGAACTCGCAGGGTGATGTTGGATGTAATGGGATCACAGGCAGTCAGCTAAGCAGCTTTGTAGGAAAAGGCCGTGGTAGGGAACCAGGGGAGTGACAGGGAGAAGGCTGTGTCAGGGCAAGAAAGTTGAGGGAAAGCAGAGAAATGCAGGGACAGCCTGAAAAATAATAGTTTGTGGCCAGGCAGGGGGGAGTGGTGAACAGAAACCCACAGTACGGCACGCTTCTCCCAGGAGATGCAGAGGTACAAACGTCTGATTGTCAGCATGTGTCAGTATATATATAATACGCATATATATAATGTTATTTGGTGGTACCTTGGTAAACAGGCACAATAAAAACGAAGTGACCAAGTAATTTAGCAAGCCAGTGATTGGTGTAAAAGGGAACAAGGGTGACTTCTGATCCTGGGTCTCCTGCTGAAGTTCCCAGCCAGAACATCCTCTTTCAATTGAAAACAAAAGAAAAAAGAATCTACTATCAATCAGCTTTGTTTTGACATTCCTGTGACTTACTTCGACTGTTTTAAGAAATTCAGTTGTTTTACCTCCTTTTTGTTTCTGAGCGAGTGTATTTCTTTATTTGACAGAACACAGGAACTGATCCTGCCAACATGTCCATTTGTGTTTCATTTCACAACCATGAGTAATCCCCCTGCAATTAGCATATTCGTATGTATTTCAAGAATGAAGTTCAGTGTGGCTTTAAGTCTCCAGATTTCCTCTGAAATAATAGTGAGAGGCCGAGGACTGTAGCTCACATTAGCTGTGCAAACAAGCTGAGTGGTTTAAGACTCCTGCTGCTCCCCAGCCACTTATTTCTGTCCTGCTGCCATTCGGACCCTCAGAGCGAAGCTGCCCGACTGGAGTGCGTCCCTGCCCTTCGCCGTCGCAGTTTGCAGCCCAGCAAAGCGGCACAAACTTCGGGCTCTGAACCGGACCGGCCGAAATGCGGGTGGATGTGCCACTTGGCTCGCTTCGCTATGGACTGTTGTAGAGCAGAGGTTGCGTTTAATGAATGGAGATGTTTTGAAATGTATTTTAAAATATAGCTTACTTCCAGCTGTGTTGCATACGAAAAGTACTTGTAATGTTTATTTTTTTCTGGGTGACATAGGAGAACGGGAGGAATGCAGATTTTTTGCTAGTTAAGGCAGTGTGAGATCTGGGTTTGAAAAGTCAATCTGCACTCCTGACAAGTAAAGAAGAGTCACGAAACTATTCATGGAAACCTGCATAGACCTGCTAAATGTAATTTACATACTCTGGAAGGAAAATGTTCCTTTTAAAAAAAAATTGTTGTTAAAAGCAAAGGCTTTGATTAATCTTTCTACATTTACATTTATAGAATAACGTGCTGCTTATAAGAAAAAAATGCTATTGCTTTTTCTTATTGAGAAACTTCTGGCATCACATATAATTATTCTGTCAGAATAAACTTGGGGCAAGAGATATGTTATCTTGCCAATATTAAGGATTAGGGAAGAACTTCCCAAAAGCTTTCTTGTATTCAACATTGAAAATACGGAAAGCAAGACCGAGCACTGGGAGCAGCAGATCCCTTAGTGATGAGAGGGACATTTTGGCCTACAGGAGCAGCTCACCAGCTATAGGCAAGTATCTGAGGAAGGTTTCAGAGAAGCATGGGCAGACAACCACTTTGGCTTCTGGGTGCAGGGTGGAAGCTGCTGAACCCCAGGGCTGCCACAGAGGTGAGGAGAAGTTCGGCTGAGTGTACAGGAGGAGCAGCTCCCTGGGCAGGAGCTGGGTGAGCTGTCTCTGACATCGGTCACCCATTGACCCCAAGGAAAGCAGCAGCCATGGGGACCTCCGTCCCTCTGCAGGGGTTGCTGCTCATCCCTCCCCTCCAGCCTGGGCATTCCATGTGCATGTGGGTGGGGGCACCCAGGGCTACACCAGCAGCTCTCCGACTGGTTAAAGGAGGCGAGTGTGGGCTGCATCCTGGAAATGGAGGCAGAGGAAGAGGACAGTTTGGGAAACACCTGCAGCGAGGAGCTGCCAACTAGTGATTCAGCAATATAGGGTCTCCAGAGCCAGATCAAGGTCTTCTGCTGACCACGGGGTAAATACTGCAGTCCCTAATACCAGATTGAACTCTGCCATGGGTTTCAGTGTACACTGATTTCCTTCATATCAACAAAAGTCATATATGAACAACACAGGGCAAAATTTGAGCATACAATCCTGTGCTCTTGGTTATGGTTTTTTTTGCTGTTGTTTCTTACCGGCACTGTAATTAGTTTTAATCTCAAACTCGTGCTTGCAGCGGACTACAGTGCATGTTCTCGCTCCATATCAACAGGCTCCCTCTGCTGGAAAATGGCTATATATGTTATCTAGCCATTTAATGATGATAAATGAAATAACTTGTAAACAATGTATTTTGCAGCGAATGTGTAATTTTTATTTACATTGTCCATAGAATTGTAAAAATATTTTGACCTCTTCCCTAAACACTGGCATGTTTCTATGACACACACAGGCAGATGGAGTTACGAGTTCGTTTTTATCTTCAAAGTTGGATTCTGAACAGTATAAAAAGCTACAACACTTACAGTAACCTTGTAATGCATTAATCCACTGAGTAAAGTTTTGTTTTCTTTCTTCTTCTGTAACTGGAATCAAGCCTTGAATATTTCCCCTCCATAGTCCTAAAGGACCCTCTCCTCTTCATCACAGATGACAGGAGTCTGCCACTGACTTTACAGAAGCACCTGGACACAACATGTTGGACAGGTTGATTTCTTTAGCAGCCACTTTTGAATATACCGTTAAAAGCAGATGGAAAAGAGTGCTAGCAACCAGGATTTTAATGCAGGAATTCATGTTATTTCCCAGGAATTTCAAGAGGTGTGGCTGGTATATTCCCTTAAGAAGTTAAGATCCCTGATCCAAAACATTTACTGAATCAATTATATTAAGGAAATGAGGATACTATTGTTAGATGAAGTCCTGTTATCATCAGAATAACTTCAGCAGGATCCAGACCAGACACAACTTTATCTTTTTCCAGAAGAATGCAGTATCCAGCACTTTCTCTTTTTGCTTTTTTGATACCAGACCAAAAAGTCTTGAGAGAAGGTTCTGTGTCTGAAAGTACAGCTAGCATAAAAGTCACGCCTGCTTCTCTCACTCCACTCCACCAGTGTGTCTCAGATGCCACCTACAAAAACAACCTCTAAAGAGAGGAGTACTTAGTCCTCAGTCCCTTTCCTGAGGTTATCAATATAGGCACCAACTATACCACATAATTTATCTCTATGGAAAGAAGTGAGACGGACTGATTGAACTCTTAAACACCGATTAGCCAGGAATTAGGAGAACTGTTTGCTCCTTCTCTGCAGTGCCAGCTCTGAACCGCAGACATTGAAACACCCAGCTGCTTGCAGCTCCTTCAGAGCGCTGGTGTTCCCCTTTTCCGCTAACAGGGTTATTTAAAGAATGACACACACTGGCTGCAGCAGCTCCAGTGTGGCCCATCATCTTCACCTTTGGTCTTTCCGTCAGTGCAAAACTTTGCTAACAACCATTAAAGATGATACTGAGGATTCTCCCACCTTTTAGGTAGCATCTGGTAACGTAGGATTACTGCAGCAGCTTCAACACACAGATGTATTTCTTTCAGTCACCAGCACTCAAGGTTTAGTCAAGGTCTGGAGAATTTGATATATAAAGGCCTTCCTCTACTCTCTACATTGCAAGTAACAGAAAATAAGGCCCTGGGAGTTTGTCATGATACCTTTTTGTGAAAGCTGTGCATGCAATGAATTTCTGTGCTGCTGCCAGTCCCCAAGTCATCATGACAAATAGCACACAGATCCAAATCTTCCTCCTTCAAGTGAAAGGAAATTTTTATCAGTCTTAAATGACCTCAACTCAGAATTACTCTTGATTAGGTAATCCAATTGTAATGAGTACCTTGAATGAGTGATGAATGTTATGGTTGACATCTGTTGACCATATAGTTGAGACCTGGATTATGCTACTGTGGTTCTACATTTGTTCCATGCAAAAGGCATTAAAGGAATGGAAAATCTGTTGTCTGAAATAGCCTCATCTCCAGCTGTGGGTACGTGGAACTTGGCACAACGGGGAAGGAGTTCATGCAAATTATTTTTGCGTCACAAATTTTGGGCTAACCTGTGATTGCCACTCCCACACAGGTGAGAGCAGCCCAAAGTTACTTTGTTCTCCCTGAGGACCTTTTATTGCTCCTGGGGCTGTCAGCGCAAAGGAATGCCCTAACCGTTCCTCTCTCCCAGGCATAAACTTGTGCTAGCTGTGGGAGGGCTAACCTAAAATCACTCTAGCTGCTTTCTGACAGCCAAAATCCTCTGTATGAGAGTCCTCAGGGAGTAGACCCACTAAATTTAAAATGTTTATGAGAGACATTTAAGATGTACTTTGTGCCTATAGGAAGAGCAGAATATCAACTGAGCTCCGTTGCATAAAGGTCCAGGAAGGGTTGCTTTCCAAAGGGCCAAAACCTTAGCATCCACCTCATATAATGGGACATGGTTGCAGGGAAGCCCAGGGGAATGGTGTCCATGAATCCTTCTGCTCAAGCTTTGGAGCCAAGAGAGAGCTCCTTTTTGATACTTCAGTATCAGGAATAGGACTAATTCACCAGGCTGAGGACTCTCTGTAAGGACTCCATCCGTTTTTTGATGAAAATTCATATATAACTGTCACAAGTTTTGGTGGGTCTTCTCAATACAGCAAAACTCTATCAATCAGTTTAGAAATTGCATGAACTGAAGCATTTTGCCAAACATATAAGAAGGACAAAAATGCATCAAATATGACAGAATATTAGTCTTTGATGCTCCTTGTATCACTTCTTTCTCTTATTTTCTGTTTGGCCTCAGAGACAAGACACAGCTGAGAGAGGTTATCTTTTTCCAAAGTACAGTAAAGACTGGACTAGGATTCAGAGGGATCCTCCTAATAGGAGGAATATCTGTCAATCCAATCTAAAACAACAGAGTAAATGAAAATCAACACCCTACAAGCAATGTTTTCTATCATGAGTTGGTTTATTTTAGCATTTGTTCATACACAGTTATCTAAAGCTCTGGCACAACAACTGCAGGCAGGGCATTATCTATGAAGTTTGTTGGATTTCAATACTCACTTCTCTCATTGAATGACTAGATTTTGGCTGCAATATCCTTCTGGACATATTTCAAGACCTGTTTGTTTTCAACGGTTTTGGCAGATGGCTGTATAAACCCAAGGTCCCATGATTATGATTCATTTCTCTGTGAATAATTTTGGTTATCAAGTTTGATTATATCTCTGCGTGATTTTATACTATTCATATGTACACTGAATGCATTCAGAGCCAGGGCTGTGCTTACCTGAATACTTCCTTCTGTGCTAAAGAACAAAAAAGTAGAGATGAACATTTTCATTTTTTCATATTTAATATTAGGTTTCTTTTTTAATGGGTATTATATTCTTGTTCAATTATACATTGTGGTGGTTTTGTTTTATTTATGCATTTAAATATTTCCCACTTTTTCCCTAGAAAGGATTGTTGCGAGCATGTACATAAATATAGCTATTGCTTCATTCTGCCTTTGTGGGTTCTGGCATTTTATATACTAATTTGTGATATGTTAACAAGTACCCAAAATTTAATCCATCCTCAAAATCATGCTGCAATTGCTGCTCAGAAGCACGCAAGCATAAATATTTTGCTTTGGGAATGGCCTCCTAAAAGATGAGGTAACCACACTTGATGTTCTCTTCTTAGCCCTCTCAGAAAACACTGGGGTATAACTGGATCTTGCTCTTGAAATGCTTGCATGTACACATGCCCTAACTTCCCACAGGAGTACTTTCTAGTTAGCCTGAAGTGCTGGGAAGGATCCACAGAGAAGAGCGTTTTACCAGAGCGTGGTCTCCCACCCATGAGCCACAGCAAGTCTAAAATGTTCTTCACGGGCCTCTGAGTCATGTCAGCTTTTGACAGCCAGCCCGCAGTAGGAGCGTCAGCCTACTTCTGCTGCCTGCTGGTTCCTCTCTGTTGTAAAACTGTTTCAGGTTTTTAACATTACCTGTTAATGAGCAGTTTGGAAAAGTTATTTTTTGATCCCTTTGTCTTTGCTTCCCACTAACTGACCTCCTTTGTGTCCAAGGTTTGGACTCTGATGCAACTTGTAGCCACTCTTGGAAAGAGCAGAAAAAGCAAACGGTGTTTGCCTAGCAATGGGCGTGTGTGCAGAAAATGCCTACAGCCAGCCTAGCTGCTCTGGGAATTGGGGATGGGAATCAAGGCAGTGACTATTTTTTATGTCAGTCACGACCAAATTAGTGACCTACTGTGAAAACGAAAACCCTCTGGAGTCTTTCTGACTACTTGTATATCCCAATTCCACTTTCTGTGGAAATAGAAATATCAGCCATGCCACTGCAATCAGGTTCCTCTTCGGATGATTACGTTCCTTCCCAAATGCCCGATTCGTTATGGAATAATTGTTCATTTCTGTGGAGAATTATTGCATTCTATCATGCAAGTTTCAGTCTTTCTAAGTAATACTATTGTATCAGACTACATGGGACTAAACTGGAAAGGGCTGTTGGTCCAATCAGGCATGATATGAAGCAAGAGAAAACACTTTTGAGTAAACATTTTTTAGTGATTTAAGGAGGAGAGTGTTGAGGACATTATTTGAAAGCTTCTGTTTCCAGAGTCACACCACGGGGCTGACGTGCCAGCCCAGAAAGGACATAAACACTTACAGACTCTCCCGTTTGAGAGATGGGGTTCAGTGATAAGCACGGGAGCTGTTTGCAGGCAGACCTGCTAGGCTGCCTCGGTGGCAGCGAGGCTTGCCTGTGCTTTGATGGAGGTGGCAAGTCGGAGCCAGGCACACATAGGTTTCCTATTTTAGCTCTTTTTGGTGTTTTCTTTTCATCAGGTGTGGTGTACAACCAGCACTTTAGTTTCACGAATACAAGCTTTTTGCAAATTCTGCTGGGATACAGTTATCCTGGCTGGAAAACAGGAGGAGGACACTGATGCTCTGAAATCCAGGCAAAGTGGTGCAGCCATGGCACCAGCTCTGGTGAGATGTGAGGGCAGGCTGCTACATGTAAGGGCGTATGTGAGAGGTTTTATCTGAGGAACTCAGGCATAGCTGGCCATGTCCCTTTCTATCCAGGTCTATTGTAATGCAGTCTTCAAATTAAGGCTATAAAAGGAAAGCCATCTGCATGGAAGTTTTTGCTGACAGAAGAACGTCGTGAAAATCCAATCTGGATTGGGGAGGACAGGAACTATGCATAGGAACAATATTTTTCAGTCAGATTTATTAGTTTATAATATGTTACCAGGCAAGAAGCAATTTACAAGCATCAGCAAGGGTTTGATTGCTTTCTTATATATCCACCAGAGCCCTACTTAAAAAGAAAAACAATCCTTTAATGGAGATAAGTGTTACAAAGTTTTAAGGATGCCCTAAGCTTTTAAAAGGTTGAACATTCAAAATTAAGGCTCTAGAGTAACATAGTAAGATCTTTGTTAATTACAGAAAATCACAGGAAGAATACCCAGAAGACTTTCACTTTTGCTCATGACTTTATTAGTCTTCACTCTTCTTGAACTGTACTATCCAAAGCAGGCTTTCTCTATACTAGGCCTAGGGAAATTATTCCGAAAGGGGTCAGTGTTCTTCTCTGCAGGGAAGACTTCCATGTTGAAGAAGGGGGGCATGGGGGAGTTGTGGGGTTCTGTATGTGTTTATGAGCATGTGGTGGTCAATTTCCTCTGCATAGAAGGAAATCTTACTTCCAGTTGATGAGATTTACACCTGAGTTCAGATCTTCAGCAAGAGGAAATAGAGTTTTCCTAAGCCCTGCTTACCATAGACAGAGCCAGTTCCCATTCCCTTGGTTTGGCCCTAGTTCTAGAAAAGGGAAAAAGTGGAAAGGGTTGTGATCCATCACCTGTGGCAAACCCCTTGAAGACATTCTATGGAAGTGTGAGAGGCAGAACATCTCTGTTTTTACTGGAGAACTTTCAGCAAGGCTCAAATTTTGATGGGGCAAAACTAGAGATGTAGCAAAAGACGTTGGTAGCTATGAGTCGGGGCTATAAAGTAGTAAATGGACAGGGGGAAGGCCACAAAAGAGGCAAGATGATGAGGTTAAAGTTGGGAGAAAGAACTAGTTGTGTGATTGGGGAAACGGGACTGAGGACATGGGAGAGGTCTGGGGGATGCCAGAGAAACAAGAGTCATATTGCCAGTGACAGTGAGGGAAAGCAGAGAGAGGTGAGACATCAGGAAGTTGTAGAAGAGAACTCGGGGGCTTCTCTTCTATTACTCCTGTAAATTTCGTGTTGAGAGAATGTAAAAGAAAAAAGATAGCTGTTTCCAAGCCAAATCTAAGTGAATGTCAGGGCCAGGAAGCAGGTGGCAGTTTATGCATACTTTTTCCTTCCCAAACCTACCAATAAGCCCGTTTTCAATTAAAAGAGAAACATAAGGCTTTGGATGACTTTGCACGGTTCTGTAATAAATACATGCGCTCCTTTTAAATGAACACATCCACCACTGTCCTGCTGCAATGCTAAATCTGCCTGAAACCCTCTTACAGTGGTTCATTGCTAACTTGGATCTTGCTCCAGACACACTCCTCCTATGACAAGGGTCACATTCCTAATGGAAAAAGTACAGACAGGAAGGTAGTAACATGGTGTCAATTATGCCGTTGAATTTTACTTTTATTTTACAGGTCAGGGTTTATTCTAGCTAACAGGCCTCTTCTAGTCAAAACAAAACAAGAATGCTCCCTCTGCTTTTCAGGGAGAGTGTTAAAATTTGTTATCCCAATGCATTCTAGCTGCCTGTGCATAAATATCCTTTCTCAATGCTTGCTTGTGAAGGAAACTGTTCGTTGTGTTTTGCAGGTACAACTTCTGAACCTTCATCTTCTTTCTGCTCTCTCTTTGGCTCTGATTTCTCTCCCATTCTCTTGTGAGACTTGCTTTTTCTCAAATGCAATCTCTCTCTTTCTTTCCTCTCCTTTGTGCCTTCAGGTTGCTAAAAGGCAGGAGAAAAATAGCATGGAATTAAAAGCGACTCCCACATGAACAGCAAAATCTCATTATTTTATTTCACTAGTAATTTATAATAAAATATTCTAGTTGCCTACCTCAGCAAGGTTAGCTTTAACATGATGGGCTCAAATTCAAGGCCCCAGCCAGTCATCCTAAAACTCAGCAATAGGTAACATGCTTTTGATTATACTCTATGTGTGGTAGGAGGGTCACCTGTCTGGAGGGCTGAAGGGGGAGAGGAGAAAGGAGGGGAGAAGGGAGAGACTCTCAGATTTCAGCCCAGACTCCATGCTTCTGTCCTTTCACATCATCCATCTTCATGTGCCTAAAGGCTGTTCAGTGCTAGCTGCAAAGACCTCACTGAAAACAAGTGCTGAAAATCATGAAGCATCCTCAAAACCACTTTTATAAGAGAAAAGCAATATGCGGGGAAGGAGATGAAATGGGATTACCTTTCCCTCATTTTTTTTTTCTTTTAACCTGTGTAGTCATGTAAAGAGTGATTTGAATCACACCCACAGAGCTCTGAACGCAAAAAAAACACTTCACTTGAAGCTACAAGTTTAAGCCCACTCCCAAATTTCCTTTCAGATCTGTAACAGCTATCACTCAGTTCTTCGAGGTTCTGAAGTCCTTCACGCCTCCCAACCTTCAATGGTGACTGAGGGAATGACAACAATTTGGTCTACTTGAAAGGTAAATTAAAATACAGCCTGGCACACCTCAGTGTGGATTACAGAAGGGTACCAGAATCCATGTTTTTAACTGGAACCGAAGCCATATTTAGTGCATTATGCTCACTATACCTATTGTACAATTATTACACACTCACAGACTTTCTAGCTATAGGCACTTTTGAGAAATCGTAAATGATAAACCAGATAACCACTGGTGAGGGTTGGCAAATGAGGCAATGTGAAGTTCCAAATGAAATAAATTCTGAGTAGTTCCTAAAGGGGAAAAAGAAGATTAGAGAATGCACTTAAAATCTTAACAATTGCATAACAGAGTTGTCATCACCATAATTCTGCATATTCTTAGAGAACTGGGCATGCAAGGACTATAACTGTGGGACCGATCATGTAACGATGCTGCTTATTAAAAAGAGATTTTTTTTCTCTCTTGTTGCTGTACAGAAGGTCTGCAAAGAGAGCTGAAAATTACTTCTCTGTACAAATTTGTTAGTGTCAACAAACTAAAAAAAAAAGATACTTCCCTCTGTTGTTATTTGGTGCTAATGTCAAGTGTTATTCAAGCACAGCTTTTTCAGTAGGGTGACTGAATTTGATAGTGTTCTTCTGATACTTAAAAGCGCGTTAGAGTTTATTACCCTTCCTTCCATTGTATGATACACTAGATAGTATATATCACAATATTAAAAATATGTTAAGGTGTCATAGAAAAAAGGTTGTTATTGGCTACGTCATCAACACAAACCATATAGAAAATGCTCATGCCTCAGGACAGAATGATGGAGAGAAGAGAAGGACGAAATGAGGGGAGAATCCCCTGCTGGCTGCATGCCCTTACAGTGAAAATAAGTTCAGCCACTTATAGTAATGGCTGCTGCTGCACCTCTGTGGTGACATTGAAGTAAGCAGATGGGTGGACTCCTAAGGGATGAAAGAGAAGCCTCTCAAACACCACGATGTCTGGCAATCTTACAAATAACACCGTATATGGTTAAACCAGGTCAGCAGCAGTGAGAAAGAGAGCTGGGTCTTACGGCAAAAGTGAAGCAAACCTGGTTTTATATTGTCATGTTTTGTTGGCATAGCCGTAGAAACCTCTGAAAACATTGCCACAGCCAGTGTGATGTCTCATTTTGAGGATACACATTTTTTAATAATTCTAGATGGCAACACTACATCAAGAATGCTCATACTAACAATACTGCCACTTTAGCCTTGTTTGGGCTACTGTAAGGACCACATCATTTGTGAAATTCTAATTCAAGTTTATTTCTGCTCTTCCCCCAGCAAAGCCACAGCAATTACACCTGGGATAAAGCTGGCCTGCTTGCTGGTTTGGTTGTTTTTTTTTTTTTTTTGAAGTGATCTTAAGGCTGTTATTTGTTGTTACCTACCAAAGAAACTGAGCGTTTGCTTTTGAGATGCAATTGCTTTTCAAAGGACTCTGCAAATTCCTGCATGGAGTTTGATCTTGTCTCTGGGCATGAGCTGTCTGCTGAAGGTGTTCTGCTTGCCTTCCTGTGGCAGTGGCATTTGACATCTTGGTCTTCTTGAAATTCCTTGGAGCCCTTGAGATGTCCTGAAGATGAGCCTTTGCTAGAGGCATGAAGTCGTGTTGAATGGAGTGAGGAAAGCCTGGCCTGCAAAATAAGAGGTCTTTGTTGAGTATTGAATATTAAAGCAGAGCACGCAGGGCAGATTCTCTCTGTTACAGAGCTCTCTCCCAAAAATGGTGCACAATGAAGGACCTTGCCCAGACTCCTGTATCTTTCCTTTTATGTGCAGGAGAATCACACTGCCAAGAGCTTGCTTTCCAGAGGCAGCAGCAGAATTTGCTTTTATTCCTGTTTTTGAGTATATAAGCTTTGGCACCGAAATGAGCATTTCAAGTGTAAAGTGTGCTGGGTTCTTCTAGTACTCACTGACACTAAAAGAAACTGGGACCCTTCATAACGTCAAAAACTCAGGCCTCACATCTGGTGTCAGGTTCTAGGCAGGGCTCTCATAAAGCAAAGACCCAGCCTTTTGTGGCCAGAAGAGCCAGATACAGGGTTTGACCCACAGGTGCTCCAGGTGTTATCGGATGTTCATCTGAGTGTGACAGGGACCATTTCTAGCCCAGCTGTGTCAAATTTGCAGCATGGCCTACATGCGGGCAAGATTCTCTATTGTCCAGGTCTGAATTTTCTGCTTTGTCCTGAACTGATGAGGGAGCACTTTCAGGGCATTGAGGGACACATCCCTACCATAGAAATGGTAGGAAACAGGCTTCCTACAATTACATTTGTAGGGCTAAAGTGGGGAGGGAGTAGATAGCTGTTTAGTTTCTGTATGGTTCAATTTTCCCATGTCTGACATGCAGATAAAAGCTATTGTGTTTAATTGAATGTCTGTAAAGGAGATTAAACTGATACAGAACTGTAGTGTCCTGTGGAGTCATGTATTGGTGGTTTTAGAAGTAGACAGACCTGTAGAAGAGATGGGTGAAAAGGCCACCACATAGAGCCAGGCATGCCCCAAACCCTGCCAGCTGTTGATGTTTTTTCAGGGTGAGGGGCTGAACACTGGTAAGATGCAGGTGGTGAAAGTTGTGAGAGAGAGATGTGAAGTACAAAACATGAGACCCCCCAGGTGTCAGGTTATGGCACTACAGGCACCCAGCTGCATACGTGTTTGAATGCGTACACGTTTTGCATAAGCCTGGCGCTAAGCCTTCAGATACTGAGTAACCCTAAGAAGCTCTGCTGGCTTCAGGGGAGCTGTGATTGTTTATAACAACTGAAGGTCTATTTCACAGATCCTGAAATGCTTTCTAAGAAAATCCAGGAGAAAACCCTACACTCAGAGTAGGGTTTTTTGGTTTGGATTTTTGTTTTGTTTTGTTTTGCTTTGTTTTTTTAACAACAGTGGAAAGGTAAACCAACTTGCTATAGTGGCCACATGAATCTACAGACCTTGGACTGCAAGGGACCTGAAACATCTCCTGCATACATTTGCATTTACTCTGGCCCAAATGCTATTATAAATGTTTCAGCACAACAGGGACCTGTGCAGCCTTTCTCTGAATAGTGAGACCATGCATCCATATGGTTGTGACTACATCACATTAGACAGGCTTGATGAAAGGTGCTAAATCACCAGTAAACCTACACCTGACAGCGTTATGCATCTTCCAGCAAAATGCTGCAGATCTGTATAAGTAGATTTGTCTCCCTCATTACTATAGTTCCCACATGCAGCTGTTGGCGGTAACTGAGAATATATTTTCTTGGGGCTATATATCCTGCTATTTACTAATCTATACTTCCCATTTCCACAGGCATCTGCAACTCTTGGTTCTTCTCCATAAGCCTTATACCTGACAGAAGGACCTAATACCAAAGGGTTTTCAGATCATACGGTACTGGTTCCATTTCATTTCCAGACATAAGCTTACTTCAGTAACTAGTATGGTGGACTGCCTCTGAGAGTAGTGGTAATGATTTCTGCCATCCTATTTTTACCTTGGTTTCAAACCAATCAATACAGCTGTAATTTCTGTAAGGTCATATTGTATTGTTATTTTAAAAAGCATCAAAGCAATCACATTGTGCTTGAGGGTACACATGCCATGTCAAACTCAACAAGCTAAATGTCTTCTATGTCATTTTAATCGCATCAACATATATTGTTTCCTGGAAATAAAAATTGTCTCACACTAAAAATCACTGGTGTTTGTTCTTAGAGGGTTTGGGAAAAAAAAAAAAAACAGGAGGACAGCTGAAATGGAGGATGGTATTCTATCAATCCTATTTTCCAATATTTGTAAGTGTTTTATTTTACTAAGATGCTGCTTTTAATATCCCTTCACAGATGGAATTATAGTTAAGCCCTTAACAAAAAGACTGCAGTTCACAAACTGACATGGCACCAATGGTCCAGAAAAGGGACAGGACTTTCTCTGAAATGTGTATCTGCCTCAGTGGACTAAGGGTAAAGCTACACATACATATTTATGTCATCATATTACTGTGACTGTGACTCCTCTCACAGCACCTTTGCATGATACATACCACCATAACTACAAGGACAGCATGCTCACTCACGTTAGCATGTTGCTGTCTTATGAACACAGCCCTGCAGAGGACAGGAGCCTTAACACAACTGTTCAAGCACGAACATTTCGCGGCTTATAACTAGTACAGGACATTAGTCTTCTTTTATTGAAGATTGACTATGTGGAGAACTGAGAGAGTCATAAAATGAAGCTCAGAAATGAAGCAGTTCTGGCACTGACTTTAGATAAAATCCACATGGCTTTCTTCCTGCTTCTTACATTTAATTCGTGCATTTAATACACATTTGGTGCCAGATTGATTGCTTGGTAACACTGTAAATAAGAACGGCTGAAGACTGCTTTAACTTATGCTTCCCCTCCTGAAGTCTCAGCAGCTGCTGGCAACAGAGATTGCCCCTGTATCTGCACACTCTGGTGTCCACCCGTTGCTGCTGTCACCCCTTGCCAAAGGTCTCTGAGCGCAGACCCAGTATCTGCTCCTGTCCTCGCCCCAGCAGCTGCCTTGTGCCTACACCTGGTGCCTCTTTAGTGAACTCCCCTTGGTCTCTGGCTCCTGGGATCTGACCCTGAATAGCTCTTAAACTGGAAAAGTGGGGAGGAGATGAAACATGGGAAAAGGCATGGGAAGGAAGAATGATAAATGCTCCCCTATATCAAAATGGGGAAATTTTGCCAGTGCTGGGAAAGCCAGAAGCACCGAGCATGTTCTCAGGGGTTGTTTCTCACTCCCTTTAGTACTCCCTTTTCCTGCTTGAGCCTTTGTGTAAAGGCCAGTCATGCTCAATGTATCTATTTACACAACAGCTAATCTTTTGCTAATTGCCCATCTAAAACACACAAAAAGTACACAAACAAAAATGCTTCACAAAATTGATGTCAATATAATATGCCTATTCTCTTTCTCAGTATCTGTTGGAGACAAGATAATTGCTTCCATCTTTTGGGCTTGATCTGAGGGCTTGCACAGCTGTCAGTAAGAAAATTAATCTCCAGTGTGTCAGCACGAGTGTTCATTGTTTGCTGAAGTTTACACAATGACCCCAGTACTTTAGGATTTTGGAACATCTGCATTCAGATGCTGTCCCACAGTTTCCTTTCCTTCTGACAAGCTTATAGCCAAGCATATATTCCTTAAAAATGTTTTGGCCTAGACTCCAACTGATTTGTAGTAACAATATTGTGGTAGATGTTCAGTCTGACTTTAGATTAAATTAAATGTTAGTAACTCCAACAGCGGTCAGTTGTTCTGCTCCCACTCTCAACTGTTTTGTACCAGATTTTCTCCTGTGAACAGCAATGTCTACCTGAAGGTGGATACGTTTATAGGGTTGTAAAGCTCTTATCAGTGCTCCTTTGCCTCCTATCTTTTCCCCACAACAAAATGTCTAGGAGGTAAACTGTCCTGAGCCAAAATGGTGGAGGATAACTAGAATGTGTCAAGGAAAGTCGTAGCTGGAGACTTCAAAAAGGGTATCAGAGTTAAAGTGTCTAAAGTTTGCCAGGGGAACAAGTTAACTAAAGGAGATGAAAACAAATGACTTGGTTCTCCCCAGGCAGTTTTCACATTCAGTGTTGGCCCACAGCAACATATACAACTCTGATGCTTTTCAGGGGAGTGGAGTTGCAAGTTTTAGCCTGTCTTGCCAGTGACCCAGTGAAGGATGAATATAATTTTGTGTTCCCCTCTGCAAAATGGGAATGACAATGGCAAAAGCATTTTGTGAAGCTCGTCTCAGTAATGTTTGTGAGGTATACTAAGATACTCAGAAAAAAATAATGAAAGATATTGGGAAAAAAAATCACGAAAACTGTTGTTAGTTTGGGAGTTGTTCTACAACCTTTATCCATATTTTACCATTATAGAATGCCACAGAAGTTTACCATTGTGTTTGAGGTGAGAGCAGTGGCTTGTCTTTCTACAGCACAGGAAAAACTACAAAGACCAACACACCAATTTGGAGCTGAAAGCCATTTCCAGCATTGTGCAAAACCACCTTTTGTGCTATACTGCTAGCATTTTGCTGTGTAATACCAAAACACTCCTGATGCAGATGCAGTTTATGTGGGCAGGACTGCACTCTCACTGATGCACCAGCCCTGGATACGAAACAAAGTGTGCTGGCAGTGCTGTTTTGGCAGTACCATTGTATCTGCACAAGGAACTTTTGCCAACAGCTGTGTCAGTCAGAACCTGCTGACTTGATTTTTATCAGGACAGCGATGTTGTCTCCATTTACGACGTTGACACAGAAGAAAGGGAACACTCTGATCTGCTGTGGAGGTATTAACTTACAGAAGAGACAAAGTCTGACCTCAGTTATTAATCCTCCTGATTAATAGCACTGTTCTGATAAAATGAAGATAATATTTAACTAACACTGATAAGTGTTTTGAATCTTACAGTAGTTATCATTTGTAATAATGAATCTTACAGTACTTATCATTTATAATAACTGTGTAAAAACCACACATTCAGGTGCAATAGCAAGTTGTTGCTCTCAACAAAGAGATGTTCTTTCTGAAGGTATTTCTAAGGAGTTATTAGTGCCCATTTGTTTGACTTCTGGATTTGGTTTAAGACAACATGTTTCAGCGCTCCTCACTACCAACCAGTCAGAGATTTCCAAATAAAAAAGTTTCATCTCAAAATTTATCTCCGAATCATAAAATCTCCAAACAAATCTTCCCTTCTCATTCCTCCAGTCAATTTCTGGCACTTGAAGCAGTTGAAATTTATATCTCTTGTATAATACTACTGGAGCAAGACAAATTTGTGTGGACCATTAATGTAAAGGCCAGACATAATTAAGTGTACAGGATAACTTTAGCTCGCTGAACAGTAATGTCAAAAGTCACAGTCGTCTTCTTCTGTCAGCTAACTTAATCCAAGTTCTAGGTGTTGATTCAGGGATGTAACTATAGCAAAGTATTTGAATAGCTATTGGCTAAGTATTTAAATTGCTTTTGAACAAATCGAATATAAGAACATGCTTCAAATGAAATGTACGTATGTGTACGCATACAAATACACACACGAATATACACGAAGATGTGTTCAGCAGCTTGCTGAATAGACAGTGATTTAAAGTACATTCTTGCACTTTGGTCTGTATTGGGGCCTAAAGAAATCACATATGCGTAGATCTCTGAAGGACAACATTAAAATACAGTAAAATTAATTTAAAAAAAACATTAACAAACATTCTGTTTTCAGGCATTCTGATGGAATCCATCAGCACAGCTCTAGCTCAGAGTCTGTCTTGCAATCTGTGACCAGGGTGAGATATAACTGTAAATAATAAATGTGGCTGATCAGTTCAAAACTAATGAATGAAGGTTACCTCTCCAACCTGTCCATTAATTCAAAGAGGGGGGAGGTGGTTTTGGTCTGTTTTGTTTTTCTTAGCCAAATTTTTTGAAAATGAAAAATCCCACAGCTTAGAACATGGCAGCTCCAGTGGAGGAGAACTTCCAAGGTGAAAATATAGCATGGCAGAAAAAGAAGTCTGGAAAAGATTAGCTGTTTCTCCCCAATAGAGTAGCATTTACTTTGTTGCAGCCATAGTAACCTAAGGATATAAATGAAAAATGGTTTGTAAGGAAACATAATATCTTTGGTAAGCCAACTGATGTAGTTGGAAAAAAAGAGACAGGCTTGGACCACCTAAACATTTTTTTAGGGCTGAAATAAAAGCAACCGCCTTCAAGTAAAGAGCAGACTGGGAGCAGCTGCTTTCAGTTTAACTTCATTTTGATAATTGGTTAGACAGTTGTGAGCTGCCTTAAAAAACTACCTCTGTGTGTGAACCCTACCCCTTTCCCAACTATTCTGTTGGTTTAGGAATAAAGAACATGCTTCTCCCTTAAAATCTTACTTCACAGTATAACGTTATGTGTCGCATCCTTATTTTCAGTCATATGTTTTCAACAAGGAGGGACTGCATCCTCTATCTTAAACTAAAAGTTATACCTGCAAACAGCTAAATCCCGGGGAGTAAAGCGTACAACTTCCTGGAGACGGTACAGTTGCAACATTAGGTCCAAATCCTGTGAATACATGCAGGCTTATGTAGTTTTACGCGTGAGAACAGACTCATTGAAGCCAATGTTTGTGTGCCAGTTTCCAAAATGTTTTGATCTCTGCCAGGTCATGCTTAGCAGGCAGAACAACTTTGTAATACACAGTTAGGCAGTTATTACACCCTTCTCCTTACATTTCTGGTCCTGTCATTGCTTAGGTTGGAGTTTGCCAGTTTTCTTGTGTGCCAAAGGCACCGGAGGCCTGACCCTGGCAGGCAGCTAAGTTCAAAAAGCAACTACCTGCTGCCAGTGGGAGCTGAACTTACTCAGCAAGGTGTACCATACTCATCCTCACAGACCTCTAGGGCCATGTCCCTGGGGACAGCACTTATATTTACACATAAACTACGCACACACAGACAGAGAGAGAAAACTGCACACAGCTCTTACCGGAAGGGAGGCTCTCCTTTCACTAAAGGGTCGTGTCTGACGTTTCTTGTGGCCTCTACCCTCTTTCTCATTCTCATCGATCAAGTTGTGGCCCCAGAAGCTGCTCATCCATTTTGCAAAGGAAATGTCATCATCCTCTTCATATTCCATGTACAGACGCTCCAAACTTGGGGGGGTCTCCCAACCAGACCAGGAAAAACAAGGTCAAATGCCACCAGCAAGCCAATAGCCCCAAACTGTTCTGCCAACAAGAGGAAGAGAAGACACAGTTTCAACCACTCTTTCTGCTCTTCATCCCCCAAAATCCGTCCCACTGCAGCCCTAGGCACTGTCTAAACATAAAGTCAATCCTTTCTCATCTCTTTTCAACAAGGTTTCTTTTAACCTTTCCATTACAGCGATGTCCAATATGACTCTGCCGCAGGGGGCTGGTGGGAAGGGAAATGTGTTGGCTGTTCCCTGTGTGTTGCTGTTGAGTGCCCCAGCTGTCAATACCAATGGAGAATTGCCCACGGTTACACGCCTGGGAGGTGCGTACACGAACCCAAAGCAGATTGTGATTTTGAGAAGCAGAATTGACATATTGATGGTGGTCAGGAGCTGGCACAGCTGCTTGCAGAGGCCTAACTGGCTCTGTGGGAGGGAGGACAGATGGCCCGCTCTTCCCATGCCGGCCTCCCTCCTGACTTCTGTTGTCTCTGCTCTTCCTTCGGTGTTCGGGAAACGTGGTCTGCCTAGGTAGAAGAAAGCCCTCCCTGAAGAAACTGCTTGTTCATTTTTGGGTTGTGACAGCCAGCGTGAACTTGCATCAGCTGCTTTTCACCAGAGCCATTTCATCTGCCATATTGGGGTTATGGGAGGCCCTGCCTTACTTGAAGGCACACAGAGTAAAAACAGGTCTCGTTCCTCACCACCAGCCCTGGGTGTAGGCTGTATAGGCCCTGTCTATACCACAAAACAGAACAGGGCTGGGGACTGTTTTCTGGCCCTGAGACCAAGTGGCTAGACTGGTCACATCTTCCATACATGGCGCTTGTGCTGTGGGTCTCCTCGAGCCTGTACGTAATGCACTGTGGCTGTAATACTTTGTTGTAACTTTTCTGTCTTTTTTATGTGAAAACACCTGAAATAACATGAAAACTCTGTTGTGGCCCATAAAACTGTTGTTTGTGTAGTATGAAGCTGGAAGATGTGTTACATGCCTTGGGACACGGCAGAAGAACACGGAGGAGTGCTTTGAGGCTGTAGAGCCTGTTGGGATAGTGTTGGAACAGGAGGAAGAGACCCAAATCTAACTTCCTATCGAAGCAGTCCTTGGTGTGTGCTAGGTACCTAGAGGTTCTCCTGGTGCCTAGGCATTGCTGTGGAGATGCTAGATGGCCTTGGCCAGAACTATGCCAAAAGCTTGCTGGCAATTTAGCATTATGGAGAATCAGCGGTCCAGCATTAAACCTTGCTCCTTGTCCTCAGTCTATTTAGCAAGGCAGATATAGTAACAAAACTCCAGTTTCATTCATGTGAGTGTAGGTGTGAGGTTTAAATACAATACTCTGATGTAGGACTCTTCGTTCTGAACAATAGGGGTGAAGGGACCAATTGGTCATGGATGCCTATATGCCAGAATTTTACCTTGTCTAGGGCAGACGAGACCATGGTTAATACAAGCACCGGGAGTACCTGGGTGTGCAGATGGCATATCCTCAGATGTTGCATATCAGAGCTTGGAGACACAACCAAACCTGCAGCAGGCTTCTTTCTTGGCAGAGGCACAGATGGACAGGAGCGAGAGGAATACCCACAAAACAGTACAGTAAAAAGACACCTGAAGCAATAAAAAGGATGTGTAGGCTGATTCTCCAGGTGGGGAAGAACACTCCTGGCCATATTCTGACAGCCTGAATTTGAGTTACGTCCTTGAGGCTACCAATCTGTACGGGCAAGGTACATCTGAAGGCCTGTGCTAGCTCCTAGGAAGCATCACATGGGTGGAATTTAGGCTGTCCCGGTAGGAAGCTATGGGCCTGTTGATACAAATTTTCTATTCTATGGTTTAAGTTTCTTCTTTTCTGACATGTGAGGCAGAACTGCAGCCTGTCGTGTGGAGTAGGAAACGCTTCTGCTGTGCTGAGACAGGTGACAGGGAACAGTGGGAGAGAGGCTGTCCCACAGCTTTGGCAAAATATGCTTATGTAAATAGTAATAATCCATAAATTAAGGGAGACACAGCTCAAACTGTTTACTACCAGGCACCAAGGCACTCATAGTCCAGCAGGGCAAATTTTAGTTGGGCTCCTGAGGTATTTGCTTTGTGATCTTACTGTTGTTTTTATCTTCACTCCTTTTTTTCTTCAGTGCAATATGTGTCTTCACACATATTCCTTCCATTTCCCTCCTGCCTACAGTGAAATTTCTAGGTATGAGATGACTAGTGTTATCTGAGTATAAAAAAGTATCAAAGAGGACTCCTCTTCATCCTCAGCTCAGTGCTCCAGGGAAATAAATGGAGACAGAAACATGAGCTTCCTCTGCCTACAGGTAAGGACGCTAAGTAGGCATAGATACACATATATATAATGCATAAGTATATACAACATATATAAAATTTCAGTATTGCATATTAAATTATTTTTATGACAGATTCAATTAATAACAAACAAAAAAAAGAAAAATGGCATTTATAACAAGAATAATTTTGCTTCAAAATGTTCCAGTACAAAGTCCTAGAAACTTTGCATCAGTCCTCTATGTTAGCAGTCCAGAAACTCCATCCGCACACAATTAATCCGGACCTAAAGATACACTCAGAATCTTTAGGCCCGGGCTAATAACTTACTTAAACCCGGAGTGACTCTGTACCTTGCACACCCCACCCCGGGGCACCCTCACACGGGGGCGCCGCTGGCGGGGGAGGGGGAGGCTATCCTGCGGCTACACCGCCGCTCCAGCAGGTGGCGCCGCCCCGCCGGCAGGTCGCCGGGCCGGGCGGTGAGGTGCGGTGCGGCGGGCGGAAGTGCTTGCCACGACCCGAGCCCTCCCGGCGTGCCCTGGGTGTCCGGTGAGCCCTTCCCTCCCCTCCCCCGGGCGGCGGTGTGAGCGCGTCATGGCCGCCTCGAAGCCCGTGGAGGCGGCGGGCGGCGGCGGCGGCACGGGGCTGTCCCGCTGGCAGCTGGCGTTGGTGCTGGGGGCTCCGATTCTGCTGGGCGCCGGGGCGTTCTACCTGTGGGGGCGGCGGGCGGCCCGCCGCGGCGGCAAGGGCGCGAGCGAGCGGAAGACCCCCGAGGGGCGGGCGAGCCCCGGGCCCTGCGGCGGCGGCGGGCAGCCCGATGGGCCCGGCCACGAGGAGATGGTGAGCGCGCGCCGGCGACGGTTGGCGCGGACCCCTCCCCCCCGCGCGCGCGGCAGCCGTTAGCCCCCGCCGCTGTGGGAGGCGGGAGAGGAAGCGCCGCTTTTAACGGCAGGGACGGGGCTTGCCTCCGCCGTCCCCGCTGGGCACGGGGTGTCGGGGCCTGAGCTCGTGGGCTCGGGCCGCGGCAGGGGGTGTTCAGTTGCTGACGGGGCCGCCTGGAGCGGGGAGGGGGGATGCCCGGCCTCTGGTCTGCGGGAGACGGGGCCGGGCAGGCCACTGGACCCGTCCAAAAAGCGGCTGTCAAAGTCCCGGTCCCGGCTCCGGAGGACGCGTGTGAGGGGATGGAGCCACGCTGCGGCGGGTGCACTCAGATGGCATCCTCTTATGCTCAGCGTCGAACAGCTGGGAGGTCGGCCCGTGTAACCGCAGAGTGCTCGTAACCGGGCGTTAACGTTCACGGCTTTTCCCTCGTCTTGCTGCGGTTGGTGGTACTTTGTTCAGAGCGCGTGCATTTGTTCTGGTACTGGTACTTGGAAAAGTGTGTTATTGAACGAATCTTGTCACGAAGGACGCATTAACGAGGTGAGTATGGGTCTGACAACGCGCTGCTGTTAGGTGAATGTACTTCTGTTTCCGAGGGGTAGAATAACTATGAGTGAGTTGCTTCCAGGAATACTATTTTGAAAAAGAAATCTGTGATCGCTTGTATATTAATCTGAGATGCTGGGTACAGCAGAATGGAAAGAAAACACAATCAAAATCTTTTTAAAATGTAATATTTTCCAAGAAAATACAAAAGCCATACAGTTCAAGCAACTGAGACTTCGGAGTAGAGTTTGCTTAAAGAGAGATGCTTTCAAAACTTACATTTATCCTGTTGTAAATTACCATTTTGAGAATTTTCAGATAAAACGGTCTATACAAAAATTGAAGGACAGCATGGAAAATCAGAGTCCAGGTCAGATCCATGATTCTCTTGTATATCTGTATGTGGAAAAATGCCGCTAAGATGCACTTTCTGCACATCTGTAGTCACAGATATATCGTGACAGTCACGTTGCATTACTGAGGTGAGGTTACAGTTGACAAGCATGTTTAAAGTGGTGGATTTGGCAAACTGATTGGCTTTGATAAGAAAATCCCATTAAAATATTCCTGCATTTTCTTCTCCCATTCTTGTATACCACCTGAAATGCTCTGACCACCGTTTAAACTTCCTGTCTGAAATGATCAGGAGAGAAAAAATCAACTTTGGGAGGTTGGAAAAGGTTGGTTTTAACCTTGATTATTTCAGTGATGAAGGTTAATGTTACGTGAGGGGGCGGGCAGTGGCAAGAACACATAGGAGTGGTGAGGAGGGTGGCAACTTCCATAGGTAGTGAATCATAAGTACCCTCAGGCATTCCTGGAAGCCTGGTGAACTGCAAAACCTATGCTGGACCTGGAGGCAGTTACTTGAATGCAGTGATTTGTTACTTCATGGGCAACAGTACTGGGCAAGTAGGGTACAGAGGACAAATTCAGACTGTTTGCTGTGGTAACTTTGGCTTGTGGCTGCAAACAGCATCTGGCATATTTATGGCAGTGTGCTTGCTATGTGTGAGCTCTGGTGTGCAGGCTACTCGTGATCTTTGTGTAGCTGCAGTGACTTTGCTGTTAGTATGTTAACTCTGGGTTTCTTGATTGTATTTCTGAATTGCAGAATATACTATCAAGTGGTTTTGAAGCAAGCACTTAAAACATTTAAAGCACTTATATAGTACTTGTTTTAAAATATTGTGTGTCTAGCTCTTTCAGATTGCTCCACAAATTAAATTACTGGAAGACTCTATGCACCTAAGAATAAGTATATGGTTGGGTGGTATGATCCAGAGTTCCTTGAAGAATGTCATTGCTTATACTATAAAAAAAAGAGAGCTACTATTTAGGAAAGCTGTAGAAGAAGGTATCAGGTTTGCCTTATTACATGAGATAATTGTCTAGCTGGTCAAAATATGGCTGCAACAGGAAAATTAATGTGGCTGCAGATTCCCTTGACTGCTTTATGTGTGTAGGGAGGATTGTCTTGCTGTTCCTCATATCCAAAGCGGTGGTGCCATGTAGATTTCATGTTTCCACACATATTTTATTATGGTGTGGATATTACTGATAAGACCCTTGATTGAAAATATAGCTGTTGCAAGATGCTTTACTTCTTAACTATCTGCATTTATTGGTCTGCCTTTCTAATGTGGTGGGGTATTTTTTTTAAAGTTGGTCGGATTTGAAATACAAATCTGTACAGCAAATGAGAGCCAGTAATTAATTTCACAGTCTAAACACAAGAGGGAAGTCTCTTAGAAAACACATAGGTCAATAACGAATGCGCTACCAACAGCTGTGTATATGTGTGTGTCATGTAACTATTCTTTTACTCATACATGTAACTTAGCACTCAGACTTTTTTGTGCATTTCATTAAATCAGCTTTTGTATCCATTTGATGCTCTGCTTACTGTGTCTGAAGACACGACCTTGAATTTTTTTGTTTGTTCTTTGAAAATATATAGGGTCTAAAATCTTCATTGTTCTTTATTCAGACTTCTTACTATTTTGCATGCAGTTCAAGCTTTTCTTTTACCTGCTGCAGAGGCCTCACATTTTTTCCCCCGGCTGTGTCTGCACTAGAGGATTCTCCTGGCATAGATGCACCGGTGAAGTGTGTGATCTGTGACTGACGTTGTGTTGGCAGAAGCCCTTAGCATAGGTGCTATATTGGGAAAAGCTGAACTACTTTTGAGATTCCTTCTCCTGTAAGCACAGCACCTCAACAGTACAGTAAATTGGTATTATTGGACCAGTTAAGTGCCGATGGTAAAACTGCATCTATGGATGACTCAAAGGTGGGGAAGTCAAATTGCATCTGTTAATTATAGAAGCTGTCATTATTTCATATAATTTAGATGGAATGTGTTATAGTTACTCAGTATCAGCAGTTGTTTTTTATGTGCTCTCTTAGTTTGTAGTGAATGTTGCATAACTGAAACATGTTGAGAATTAAACTGCTTTGCATTTATTGCATTAATTGATACCCAGTTGATTCATGTTTTTTCACTTATTCCATGATAAGCAAGCAAATTCTTAGCAAGTTTATACCCTCCTTGTCTGACAGGAGTGAGCACTGGTTAGTCGGTGAGGTAATGTGTTGGTTGCTTCAGTATTTTTTTCCCCTTAAGTTGAAATCAAGTTGAATCAATCCTTTTGCAAGCCTGTGGTAGTCCAAATCTTACCCCTTAACTCTTTCAGCAAATTCATAGGCTAACCCTGTGTGTTTGGTATGTGAGGAAGCATTGAGCAGAGATTCTTGAATTGTTTAGTCAGCCGTGTGGCATTGTGTATTGCAGACAAAGCTGTTTGGGTCCACAGCAGTTCACTGTCTTTGCACATTTTCCTCTGAGCTGGTTATAGTCCTTGAGTGCAGTGGTGCGTGAACATGGCCAATCTCCTTGGCTTGCGTGGTGCCACATATCAGGATCAACAGCCAACTAGTATGGCTTCTTTCCAGTATCTGTTTTAATAGCAATTGCTGAATGTTGCCTATCTCACTGCTGTGACATTAGGTTGGTTTATGAATGAATTAAAACCCTTTGTCTAGATATATTTATGTCCATACTTATTCTGAATTGCTCTAAGCAAAGTATGTAAGCAGTAATTTCTGTTGTACTGTGCACTTGTTGCCTAATAAATCTCACTATCGACCCACCGTAAGTCTTCTGCGTTTCATGCCAGCTGTAGTGGACAGGTGTAGAAAACTCTTAAACATGTGTATAATAGCAGTAGAACAATTGTTCTACTCTGGGCAGCTCATGTGCAGCTTGCTTATTTGAGGTAGGTGTGAATGACAAACTCATTTAAAAGGAAGGTGACTGATGGAGAATGCTGACAAATTGTACTGTGAACTTGAGCTTAATTATTTCTAACTATAATACATCCTTGCTTGCGCTCTGAATTTACATCTTAAGCTCATGTGGACATACTTTTTCTTGTAGTGGTTTTACTGCTAAGGAGAATCTTAAGACCATTTATACTTGGTTAATGCCTTTCAGTATAGGTCTGAGAGACGACTCAAGATGAAGGTTAGTCAAAAAAAGAGGAAAGATAGGTATTCAGTAACAGCAGGTATTCAGAAAACAACACTTTTTTTTTTGCTACCTGATCTCATCAAGGTCCTCTCACTTGGAGAGGAAAAATGAGGTCTAGACCAGGGCTTTTTTTTTTTTTTGCAAGTTGATGAATTAAGATGGCTCTGAAACAATAGTCCCCCTCCATGTCATCTGTCAGACAAGGGCTCACGCAAATCTTTTTCAACCAAAAGAAAATGCTGAAACTCGCTGCTCGTGCTTCTGTTGTGAGTCACTGGCGTCATTGGCTGGCAGCAAATTTCTTGTTCTGCTTTAAAAAACAATCTCTCTCAAATATATAAAGTTCTGAACTGCTAGTTTAGCCATATTGGCATTGCTGGGGATTACTAAGCTTCATTATTCTTGTAGCCGGCAGTCTCTTGCTGTTAAGTTGCTGTTGTTTGCATGCAGTTTCTGAACATTTTGTGAGGAAAGCACATTTTCTGAGACTAAAGTAACAGTTAAGAAATTTTTGTCAGTGCTGTCTAGTCTTTAGACGGTTAGCAATCTGATTGTTTAGTTACCTAGATAACTGAGTGCTTGTCAAATACACAAGTGTCCTTTGGCTTAAACTGTTTTAAGACTTGTTAGTGAACAGTTGCTGAAAGTGGTCCCAAGTACTAAGATGTTATTTTTTATATAACTGCAGATAACTTCTGAGCTATTTGTTTATACTGCCTTGGCAGATAATTGATTATGAACTTCCATTCATTTTGTTGAGCTGGTTTGCTTGTTGCACAGATTCTTTGACTAGAAGATGACAAAGAGTCATCTGAGAGTTTTTCTTGCACTATATGGACCTTTACTTTAAGGACAAAAAATGTCCAGTGCACCACATAGAATGGCAGTGGGTCAGGTGAGGAGAAGCAGTGAAATTGGAAAATAATGTCTAGAATTATTACATTTGCAAGAAAATGGAAGAAGAATGTGTGAGGTTTTTTGATTACTTGTGCATGAGGTACATGAAGTTTGCTTGCGTAATCAGTTTCTTATTTGTGTACATCTTCAATGTAGCAATTGAGAAGGACTGGAGGGCTGAGAAGCAGCAGCTTAAAAATTTTGTCAGGGTTAAATCTAAGGCTTGACAAACTCTTTCAAAAACTGATCTTATGTTAAGAATTAATTTTCATATTCTTATTTGTGCTATTATGAAAAGGTATTGCAGCATATAATGTTACATGAATTCTTTAATATCTTTAAAAAAAAAAACACAAAAAAACCTCCAACAACAGCAAAAAAACCACCACCACCAACAAAAACATATCAAAGCAAAAGAAGAGACTCATGAGATTTAGCTTTTAGTGGTTTTGGCTTCATCAAGTTATATTGCAGTTAGTTAAGTTGAATATGTAACTTAAACAGAAATTACTAAGCTTTTTTTTTTAAAAAAAAAATTGTTATAGATATTCTTAAAAATTACAAAAAATTAAAAGAAAGCTGTATTGTTTGTTTTGTTCCATAAGTTGATCAGTTGTATACCAAAGCTGTAAATTAATCCACTATTTTCTGCAATGTTTTCTATGGTAAGAGTGTTTCATGATTGCTAAGAAAATAAATCTCATCAACATTGTTATTTAAAAAAAAAAGACTTTAATTTAAAACGTGTCATTGTGTTTTATCACCATTTGGGCTTCAAGACATAGATAAAACATTTTGTTATATTTAATGCACAATTTCTATACAGTCTGTGTGGGATCCATTTTTCATGGGTATGAGATGCTAAGTGACTTTATTTTTTCATCTAAGTCTGTATCAGAATGGGCTTACTGATAATACAGAGCTGTATCAGCCTTTGCATTTAAAATGGCAGCCATTCAATTCAACGGTGTATTGCATGCATACTGAGGACTATAGTGACTGTACTGAGCAGAACAGTGTGACTAAGGTTGCAGAGATAAACCATCTAAGAGCTAGGAGTCTAGTTTAAGGCAGCATGAACAAAAAAAAAAAAGTTGATTTCTTTCTTGCCATGGGCATTATTGCTGACTTTATGTCCTGGGTTTGGCTGGGATAGAGTTAATTTCCTTCCTAGTAGCTGGTATAGTGCTGTGTTTTGAATTTAGCACAAGAATAATGTTGATAGCACACTGATGTTTTAGTTGTTGCCAAGTAGTGCTTACAGTAGTCAAGGACTTTTCAGCTTCCTATGCTCTGCCAGGTGCACAAGAAGCTGGGAGGGAGCACAGCCAGGACAGCTGACCCAAACTGGCCAAAGGGATATTCCATACCATATGACGTCATGCTCAGTATATAAACTGGGGGAGTTGGCCGGGGGGGCAGCAATCGCTGCTTGGGGTCAGGCTGGGCATTGGTCAGCAGGTGGTGAGCAATTGCATTGTGCATCAATTCTTTTGTGTATTCTTTTATGATTATTATTATTTTCTCTTCTGTCTTTATCTCAGCCCATGGGTTTTACCTTCCCCCCACTCCCCCCTCCCCCGATTCTCTCCCCCATCCCACTGGGTGCTGGGGGAGGGTGAGCAAGTGTGGTGCTTAGTTGCCGACTGGGGTTAAACTATGACGGTCCTTTTGGCACCCAACGTGGGGCACGAAGGGTTGAGATAACCACAGATCTGACCAGAGCATGTTAAAACAAATCTGTTATAATTAATTGTATTAGTTTAGTAGTTGCTGGTCACGATGTTGATTTATTTGCTCTCAAAGTTGTTGTATTTCTTCTCAGAGTTGTGTTATTTAACACCTTACTTGCTGTATATACTGTTTATCGGTGTTTATGGGCTGTTTATCACCTCTGGGAAGTGGATTAAGGTTACAGCTTTCCTGTACTGTGTAACTCTGGCTTATGGTATGATAAAATTATTGGTCATGAGATCAATCTGGTATGCAAAAAATGTGCTGTACACCACAGCCAGGGAGAATGGCCCTACCTGGAGCCTCTGGCAGAAAGCACCAGGGGAGATTCGAGGTTGACCCTTGGGGTTTTGGAGTCGGGGCTACGGAGGATCCGAGGCCCGCTACACTCCAACTGAGAAGGAGATATCGGCAGCATATGAAGGGGTTTGAGCTGCTTCCGAAGTGGTTGGTACTGAAGCACAGCTCCTCCTGGCACCCCGACGGCCAGTGCTGGGCTGGATGTTCAAAGCGAGGATCCCCTCTACACATCGTGCAACCGATGCTACGTGGAGTAAGTGGGTCGCACTGATCACACAACGGGCCCGAATAGGAAACCCCAGTTGCCCAGGAATCTTGGAGGTGATCACAAACTGTCCAGAAGGCAAAGATTTCGGAATATCCCCAGAGGAGGAGGCGATGCGTGCTGAGGAGGCCCCACTGTATAATAAACTGTGAGAAAATGAGAAGCAGTATGCCCTGTTCACTGATGAGTCCTGTCATCTTGCGGGAAAGCATCAGAGGTGGAAGGCTGCTGCATGGAGTCCTATATGACAAGTCGCAGAAACTGCTGAAGAAGGTGAATCGAGTCAGTTTGCACAGGTGAAAGCCATTTAGCTGGCTTTGGATATTGCTGAATGAGAAAAATGGCCAGTACTTTATACTGACTCATGGGTAGTGGCAAATGCCCTGTGGGGGTGGTTGCAGCAATGGAAGCAGAGCAACTGGCAGTGCAAGAGGCAAACCCATCTGGGCTGCCGCATTGCGGCAAGATACTGCTGCCTGGGTAGAGAACCTGGCCGTAAAGTACGTCACGTAGATACTCATGTACCCAAGAGTCGGGCCATTGAAGAACATCAAAACAACCAGCAGGTGGACCAGGCTGCTGAGATTGAAGTGGCTCAGATGGATCTGGACTGGCAACATAAGGGTGAATTATTTATAGCTTGGTGGGCCTGTGACACTTCAGGCCATCAAGGAAGAGATGCAACATATAGATGGGCTCGTGATCAAGGGTTGGATTTAACCATGGACACTGTTGTACAGGTTATCTGTGAATGTGAAACATGCACTGCCATCAAGCAAGCCAAGTGAGTAAAGCCTCTCTGGTATGGAGGGTGATGGCTGAAATATAAATATGGGGAGGCCTGGTGGATTGAGCATGTCATGCTCCCACAAACCCGCCAAGGCAAGCACTATGTGCTCACCATGGTGGAAGCAACCACCGGGTGGCTGGAAACATATCCTGTGACCCATGCCATGGCCTGGAACACTATCCTGGGCCTTGAAAAGCAAGTCTTATGGCAACATGGGACCCCAGAAACAATTGAGTCAGACAATGGGACTCATTTCCAAAACACCCTCATAGACACCTGGGCCAAAGAGCATGGCGTTGAGTGGGTCTGTCACATCCCCTACCATGCACCAGCCTCCAGGAAAATTAAAGATACAGTGGACTGCTGAAGACTACACTGAGGGCAATGGGTGGTGGGACATTCAAGCATTGGGACATGCATTTAGCAAAAGCCACCTGGCTAGTCAACAGTAGGGGATCTGTCACTTGAGCTGGCCCTGCCCAGTCAAAACCCTTATGTGCTGTAGAGGGGGATAAAGTCCCTGTAGTGCACATAAAAATATGCTGGGGAAGACAGTGTGGGTTACTCCTGCCTTGGGCAAAGGAAAGCCCATTTGTGGGATTGCTTTTGCTCAAGGACCTGGGAGTGCTTGGTGGGTGATGCGGAAGGATGGGGAAGTCTGGTGTGTACCTCAAGGGGATTTGATTTTGGGTGAAAATAACCAATGAACTGAATTGTGTGATGTTAACTGGTATATAATACTGTATGTCATCACTTCTATGGTTGCTGTATGCCATATCAACAGTATTACAGTAAGAATCACCCAGATTAATGAAGAATGAACTTTAATGAAACCGAGCAAAGTGCAGCAGGGATGGAACCAGAAGTGGCTTCAGCATGCAACAGTCCAACACCACACACACCATCTCTCCTGCCCTGAAAGACTGCTGTGACAGATGGAGCCCAAAGTCATGGACTAAATGAACTCAGTGGACATTTTAGAGGGATGGCCCATAGACTAAGGGAATGATATCTGTGTATATATATCAAAAGACAGGAAAAGAAATGGTGATTAATTGGAATGTATTAGAAAGCGTGAGACCTGGGCATAACATAGATGGTATAGAATAAGGGGTGGATACTGTCCTGGTTTCAGCTGGGGTAGAGTTAATTTTCTTCCTAGTAGGTGGTATAGTGCTGTGTTTTGGATTTAGTATGAGAATAATGTTGATAACACATGGATATTTTAGTTGTTGCTAAGTAGTGCGTATATTAAGTCAAGGACTTTTTGGCTTCCCATGCTCTACCAGGTGCACAAGAAGCTGGGAGGGAGCATAGTCAGGACAGCTGACCCAAACTGACCAGAGGGGTATTCCATATCATATGACATCATGCTCAGTACATAAAATGGAGGGACTTGGCCGGGGGGCAGTGATCGCTGCTTGAGGTCAGGCTGGGCATTGGTCAGTGAGTGGTGAGCAATTGCATTGTGCATCACTTGTTTTATATATTCTTTTATTGTTATTATTATTTTCTCTTCCTTTGCTGTTCTATTAAACTGTCTTTATCTCTTTAACTTTTTTTAGGGTTTAACTTTTGTTTTTTCCCTGATTCTCTCCCCCTGGCCCACTGGGGTGGGGAAGGGAGGGTGAGCGAGCAGCTGTGTGGCTCTTAGTTGCTGACTGGTGTTAAACCACGACACTTTATTACATGATAGCATGTTGTGCTGTAACTCCTGACTCCCTACCCCCAAATTTCTCGCATCATGCAATGCGTGGGGCAGAGAGTAACCATGAAGTTAGCATCTCTTTGATGATTCATTTCTGTATAGTTGCTTGTGTGGTCTGTGGTCCTACTACTGTTATTCAAAGCTTACCGTGAAAGCAGAGTTACTAATTTTAATGGGTTTTCCTGTGGCATCATGCCCATACTCTCTCAAGTTTTTGGTCCCTGTTGCATGCACTTAGGCTTGCCTGAAGACTTCATGCTTCTCAAGAACCAGCAGGGCACTAATGACAGCCCCAGAACTACAGATTTCTTGCTTCCAGTTACAATCCTATCCCACACCTGATACTGGAGCAGCCATTGCATTTGGATATTATCCAGTAGTCCTCATCTGTAGCATGTGTCTTTATGCAGGGACTGCGGTTGCAGAGCTGTCAGAGTGCATAGGATGGAGCGGATGGACTGGTCAGCCTGAGGTGCATATTGGGGTAATAGATCCCTGGGCCAAAGGAATTGGCTGTGATCATAAAGTAGTAATCTAGTTGTAGTGTAGGCTTAATCTCTGCAGTTTTAAATAATTTTCATACTGGGAACACAGGTCTGAATGTTACAACATGGCCCACATCTTGTGTAAATTGGAACAGCGCTGAATTTTGTAGATTATTTCACAAAGACATTTCTAATGTGGTTTGCTGTAGAAATGCAGAAGGAAAAATTCAAGCTGACTTTCATGCATTTAAGTTTGTCTGCTGCATATGCATAACCCTTTCCTTAGTTAAAAGAGAAGCGTTGTTGTATTGGGAGCTAAATTTAGGACATACTTGAAGTAAATGTAACCTTTTAAAACTTGGGTTGAGTTTTAAAGAAACAACTTCTCAAATACACAGTTACTTGTCTCTCAGTAAAAACATTTGCACTCTAATTCTGGTTTGTGTATCCACAGAGTTACACACAGTGTATGAAAAGGGGTGAAGTTAATCTTTTATCAATTTGAATTTAAATCATTAAAAACCAAAAATCTAAAAGCCATGCAGATTATCATGTTCTGTGGACAATAGAGATGGCGCAGATTGATTTCCTATAATCCCAGTGATTGGTGACCTGTGAGAGAGGAGCTTTTCTAGCAATAGGGATATTTAAGAAATTCTCTCCCTTATATGGTTTCACTGTTAAGTCTCTCCTCAGGAGAGTGCCTGTAGGATACTTTTGTTCTATTTGGATGCCTATTTTTTTGTAGGAACTAAGGCTGGCACCTATTAGCTGGTTCCCTCATGCTATGATTGGAAAGCAGCCTTAAAAAAAGCTGTACAGCAGCTCCTGGTTGCCCTCAGGTTTTCAGTTTTAAACATCATTTAGAGGCTAAGAATGATCAGACTGGCATGAAATGAGCAGACATTAAGGGAAACAGGCTGATGAAATGCAGAAATGCTTTCAAGTTTGTCTTACAGCAATCTGGGTGTAGTTTGATGCTGGTGGTGGATAAGGGAGGAGAGGAGGCAGAAGTATGGTCAAAGAGCAGCATTTCAATTGTTAGCAAATCCTAGATGATCTTTTCAGTGCGTGTGATTCAACAGGTGAGATGTAGTGAATCCTGCAGCTATATTTGAAGGCATTACTACCTTAAACCTCTTTCCCTCCTCAGGGAGGTTGGTAGGATGGCATGTGTGCTCATACCTCTGTTCATTTTGGTCTGGCAGGTTAGCCTGAACTGCCCCAAAATGTTGATCCTTGAAGCTAGGCTGTGAAGGAGGAGCAGAAATCCAGAAGATGAATGTTAGGATCTTTTGCAGCTCTGTGTTTCTTGAATGTGGGTCATACCCCTTTGATAAAGAGAGGCTTTTTACATCTGATTCCTTATAAACCACATTTGGTAACTGAGCTGTAAATCTAGGGGTTACAGGTAGCAATGTTGGTTTCTGCAGAAATGCAAATGATCAACAGGCAGTGCAGAATGTAAAGATGCATTTAGCAGAGCCACAGGCCAGCTAGCAAAGTTTTACATCCTCTGCTAACAATGACAGACTGTGATGGTCCAGCGCTTTGTACTAGCGGTTGGATGAAGCAGATTGTGTGAAGCTGTAGAGGAGTTAGCTGTAAAGTTAGTTAATTTGTCTAGTGTGTGGAAGGCAAAACAGCTTTGTTTTCGCTACAGGTTTTATTTGTCTTGCTGAGTAGGTCTTTCCACAAAGTGTTTTCCATATTTAATTCATAGTCTGTTGAGTCAGCGCTGGTCTTGTAGGCTACATGTATTTCAGTAGGAAACTTTTCCTATTTGAATTGCTTTGAAGGCTTTGTTGTCTTCACATATTTAGTCTTTGGAGAAATAACTTATCTCATTGGTTCTTCTGATCACCAGTCACAGAAGATTAAAACCTGTTTAGCTTTCCAAAGAGAAACCACTGCATTGCTTAATACCATTGTAGTGAATCTTTTGAAAAGTTTGTCTCCTATCTGATATACTTGCAAAAGAAAATCTGTTGTGTTTTTCCAGGGGATGGAAGGACTGAGATTTTCAGGAGTCTAGGCTAGAGTTTACTACTCAGATCCATTTTATATCTTTGAAGATCAGACCTTAAGTGCATAGCTTGTGTGCGGTGATGTTTTTCTTATTTGAACTGACCTATCACTTTCTTTTTCAGAGCCCTCTTGATAGAGCCCAAGCAGCCAAGAACAAAGGAAACAAATATTTTAAAGCAGGAAAATATGAGCAAGCTATTCAGTGTTATACTGAGGCTATCAGCCTGTGCCCTCCTGAGAAAAACCTTGATCTTTCTACCTTCTATCAAAATAGAGCTGCTGCCTATGAACAACTGGTAAGAAATTAAAGATAATTGTATGATTATTTTAAAAAGTTGTGTTATAAATTGTGTATTTTGTCACTTTTGTCCACTGAAAGATCCCAGGTGGTGATATCTGCTGCCTTCACAAGAAGATGCCATTCCTTCCAGCTATTTTTCACTAGCTCATCATAACTTTTCCACATATAAATAAAATTATTTTCTGTTAACTGTTCTCAGTCTATCTTATGTAATTCTTATGTGTCCCTTTCTTGTTAGACAAGGTTTTAATTTCTTATCCTCTGGAACAATTTTCTTGTATATAAGTTAATTTTGCTTCTCTCTACTGGAGTGTTTCTTTAACTGTTGGGTGAAAGGCCAAATATTTTGGAAGGATGCTACTTCAAAAATTAAACAAAAATCCACAGAAATCCTGCTAAAGCCCAAGACCTAAATTTTGCACATGTGGAAGTAACATTTACTTGATAGCTGAGTATACTTGATACTAGTTTTAGAAGTCAACCGGTGTTGTTTATTATGGCATCAATAGATTTGCTTTATCAATTTATTTATCAATAGGTCAAGTTGGTGAGCTGTATAAAGGAGTGGAAAAATTGGCTTTGTATAGTCTGAAGTATCAAGTGAGAGACTGTGTGATTAGAGAAATCTAACTTTCAAGACTAGAGGCGAGATAAAACAGTTCTTGTCTAATCAAATACTACTTATAACACTAATTCATGCCATAATAAATCCCAAATGTATGTGGTTCCTCTCTTTCAGTTATTAGAAAAGCCTGTTTCAATAATCAATTTTGCAGATAAATGGATCTTTAATTCTTAATACCCTTGACCAGCTCTACTCCTACATATTCATTTATCATCCCTTTGTAGTAACATAGCATAGTAAATTGAAATAACGAATTTTTTTTTTAAAAAAGTGTTTTAGCACTTCGTTAAACTTGTTTGTTGGTTTTCATTATGTTTTCATCTTTTTTCTCCTATTTGTTTTGTACTAGTCTTTCAGTCCCAATGTTACCTCCTGCAAGCATCTTCACATAAACTCATCATCTTCTCCCATACGCTTCGTACAAATGTCTGGTTTCGGTTTTCTGTAGGAATTCCTTTTCTGTTTTGTGGCTCTTCTGGTGCAGGTGGCTTCCAGTGGTGCCTGGCAGTTTCTTACTGAGAAACTTGCAGAAATAGAAGCAACCAGGTAGAACCAGAGCCCTGGGAACTGCAGCTACTGTTAGGTGGGCATGACCCTGGAGTTGGTAGTGGAAAGCTAATATAATGCAGCTGAGTAGGGCGTCTCTCATTGTGTTGTTTTCTACCCACAGCAAAAATGGACAGAAGTGGCACAAGACTGCACAAAGGCTGTTGAGCTTAATCCTAAATATGTAAAAGCTCTCTTCAGGCGCGCAAAAGCTCATGAGAAGCTAGACAATAAGAAGGAATGTTTAGAAGGTAAGTGTCTCTTGATGTGTATACTTAAAAGTGGAATTAGCACAGGCGCTTTGGAGAGGATAACTTCTGGGATTGTTTTGTTTTTACTTCTGTACCTACAGTAATACAGAATTATTTATTTAAAACCATTTATAGCTACTGCAAATAGATTTTCTTCTCTTGTAAGAAGAAACCTTTTTCTGTTTTTCAAGCTGTCATCCCCTCAGATCTGAAATAGCTGCTGAGAAACTGATGTTACTGCAGCTGCTCAAGGTATTCTTTTTCCAGGAAACTCCCTATATTTTAGAACAGAATTCGTGTAACATGCTGAGTGGATAACGCAGACAGCAGTCGTTCTACTTCCATACAGTAACAAACTTTCTTCCCTGTTTGTTTTAGAGAAATGGTAGTATTACAGAAACCAAGGTGGAAATACATAGGTGGAATTTGCAGGTGGAAATACATAGTCAGAAAAAAAGAGTATTACAGTCATTTAAATGCATTTGGCAGGCATTAAAGGGAAAACAGCTTCAGTAGCATTTCGTTTCTGTTGTGAAAATTGGAACAGATTTTAAAAAAAAAACATTTTTTATTATTAACACTGTGTAGTTGGCAGAAACTACTGTGTCAAATCCTTCCAAATACTATTCCTAACAGAATACATTTTGAACTGTCAGGAAGATGTGACTGAGAAGCCATGAAAATTAAGGAGTACTATGAGTAAGGTGTGTTGTCTGAGGGCACTTTTGAACTAAGGGACACTGTTTGAAAGGACCCATTTAAATTTCATCAGGTGAAATCATTCCTGGTGATGTAAGATTAAAAGGCAAATGAAATTTTCAGCTGTGCTTATTATCAAAGAAGGACAGAAAATAAGGCAGTGCTCTGACTGGCAAATTTAACTGTTTAATTAGTTTCATTATGTATAACAGCTAAGAATTAGGTCTGCTAAATCAGAAGGTAAATAAGATGTGGAAATTTTATTTATCTATCTATTTATTCATCTGCTGGCAGAATGCCTTTCTGCCCTGTGAGACCATAGTAGCTAGAAAAGGACTACTTAGGTCATTTAGTGTAGTCCTTTGCAATCACTAATTGACCAACAGCTGCACTTCCAGAGATAAAATCTAAATCTTATGTAGTTGTGATAAATTGACAGGTGATAAAAGCCCCGAGAAAGATCAAGTGTCCCTGCCATGGTAGGATAGCTTTTAAATGTAACTCCTTTTTAATGTTAGTAGCAGTAATGTTTGTAGCAATTATTTTCAACCTTGATTTGTGTTTGATTTTTAGCTTGCAGTTTTTTCAGATCTGAAAATTACCTGCTTTTTCTGAACTATGCCAGTTTTCTAATACAATACTGCTTTTACCTGCCAACCATGTATGGCTAGTAAAATCCCAGGAAGTAGGGTATGTGCATGTAGTGGAGGAAAACAAAACCAAACAAACCCCCCAAAAACCCACCATCACCAGCAAAAAACCCCTCCAATGATTCCTGGCAGTATAATTTGGGAAGACGTTGCTGCCTCACCCAAGTTCAGGCACTAGTTTACAGCTGCCTGCTTTGGGCGAAGCGTGTCTGCTAAGGTGGTATAGAACAGTGTTAGTGCACACTCTCTTTCACACCTTTTCTGGGTGTAGCGTGTTTTCCCAGAGACTCTGTTGTGCTTCTTGACCATGTCGGAGTTGGGGAGTTTCTGTATAAATGATGGCGTAATAGTATCTATAGAGTGTAGAATCACAGAAACTATACTTAAACTCCAGAGTAAGACGCTTGCTTTTCAAGTGTATTCAAACAAAACACTGTTTGAATTTCAAGTCCAAAGTCTGTTCATCTTTACTGATGTTTAAGTGAAAACTAAATAGGAAAAATCAGTGGTAGTATTACATTAACTAGAGGATCCAGAGAAATAATGATAATGGTATCATAAGAGTGCATTTCACACTGCAAAGCATGGTTCAGGCAGCAATGGGTTAAAATTTGCTCTATGTGTGAATGAAAATGATATGATATGGGCTAGCACTTTAAATAGGCCAGCAAGCTATTTCTCTTAAACTTGCTCCATTCCAAAGTCACAGAGGTGAGCAGAAAAATTTGAGATATAATATGGGAAGATTTCTTAAACTGAGGAAGAAGTGAGTTGTGATTGGACTGAATGTGAATTTTAAAAGTAGAAAATTAGGATCAGTCCTAGAAGAGAAGCTATGTTAACACTTTTAATGCGAACATAATACGAACGTAATTACTATCCCCAAAGTTTCAAAATAGTGAAAGTCCCTGCTGGAGGTATACATTTTCACTGTTCATCTAAGTGTGTTTGTCTCTAGATAAAAACATGAAGATACTATTTTTATAAATGTAATTTCTTTCATTCACTGTCATGAAGTCCTTTTATCACAAGGAGATCATTTTGGATACAAATTTGTATCTTGGAAAACATGGTAAATACAGCAAACTGGAAAAAGAGGCTTTTACCCTTGAGGAGGACGTTTATTAGTTTGACAGTGACTCGTAGTAGTGACGCATTTTAGTGTACTCCAGTGACTATCAGAATTTGTCTTTAATCTCACTTTTGTGTGTTGTTTCCTAGATGTCACTGCAGTCTGCATTTTAGAAGCCTTCCAAAACCAGCAAAGTATGTTATTAGCTGATAAAGTTCTTAAACTTCTTGGAAAAGAAAAGGCCAAAGAGAAATACAAGGTAGGACTTGTGATATTGCTGACAAATTCTGATTTCACCTGACTGGTTGTTGAAATGTTGATTTGTTAGCATTCTGGCAATTGTTGTAAGCCAGTCACTGTCTTCATCTGCTGAAGTGTAAGAATCGACACGAACGGTTTTGTACAAAGCTACTATTGATGTTTTCCTCTGGGACCTGTACAAACTTTTTGAAACCTCAGTAGGGAAGACAGGCCTATTTCTAACAATTGTTTCCCTTTAATAATCAAATTTATTGTGACATTCAGGAGACACCTAAGTTGGTGTGCTGCCTTACACGGGGCTTTTCTGGACTTGCAACATAATGGAAACAGGGTATGTTGGAACAGCAGTAGCCAAATGTTCAGTTGCACATCAGGTGGCTGAGTTAGGTATGTGTGTTGAGGAAGGTTTATAAATAATAATTGAAAATGTGTAAATATGTTGGTTCCATATGTAATGAATGGCTTAAAATGAGAAGAATGATGATTGAGGGCTTTTTCCCCAGGTTATTCTTGGGTTTATAAATAGAAATTTCAAGTAGGAAAGATTAAGTTGACAGCAGAATTCCTGCATTTTAGAAAGTGGCAAAATAATACTGTTTTAAGGTTGGGGGGTTTTTTAAATTAAAAAAAGAAGAAGAAAAGCAAAAAAGCATTGCTTAAGAAAAATGATGCAGTGTGAAGTCACATCTTTTTATTAGTGGTCAGACTTCCTGATTCTGTCTTGAGAAGTTCGTCTTCATCTCCTAACTACCACGATTACTTGTGACACTCAGTCGCAGGCTGTTTCTGTTCCGTTTCTGTTCCGTTTCTGTAAATAGGTGCTCATACTTGCACTTTTCTGTTTTGGCACTCAGATGTCTTTGTGTTAATGTTTGGAAACTGCAGAAAAGAGAACTATGGAAGTATAGGGGTACCAGGAGCAGTCATTTTAAGTGGCTGTAGGTTTACAAAAAAGTTGGGACAAGTATTAAAACATTCTCACTTGTTATTAAAACATTCTTGCTTTGTGTTTGTGGCGATGGTTGAAGTACAGAAATCCAGATTGGTTTTGAGATGCTGAATTTCTTTCCTATAGAAACTCACATACATGTGTGATGTCGAGGTAACAAAAATGATTGTGCTATTAGTGTGGTGGTGGTAGCATCATAAAATAGGTGTGCTTCAAATAGGCAGTACTACGATAGGACTTAATAGAGAAATTCAGAAGAGTGCATTCAGACTTTTCTTGCAGGAGAAGTTGAGTTGTAATTCTTGTGTGCAGTGTTCATTCTGAGCAAGAAATATTTTTCGGCTGTAGAAAGGATTTTGTACCTGAGAGGTGTTACTTCTGGGACTTCAAGTAAAATGTGTGGTATCTGGGCCAAGCTCCACATAGAATTAGGATATTGCCTCATTAGTCTTCACTGTAACGATAGACAGCAGCTTCTCTTGGACAAATTGGAGAAAAGGGCAAATTGCCATTCAGAATCTACTTGAATTTAGGCTCATGCTTAAACTGCCAGCTTGCATTTTTAACCCAATTTATGTGCACACATACTGCTTTAGTACATCTACCCAATGTCTTTTGATATCCTAAGAATCCGCATTTCTAGCCACACAGGCAGAAAGATACTATCTCCCTCCTCTCTTTAATATCTTCACTTTATTTCTACTGGTGGTGGGTATTGTGTTGTGATCTGAAGCTTAAATAATCCCTGAATGTCAAACTGTCAAATCAAAAATATCAGACTATCAAATGAGATAGCAGAAAGTCATACATTGGTTCTTTCATGAATGAATTTTTTTATAGTCACATTTGTCTATCCATTTCCATATTTACCATCTGATCTTACCATCTAATGACTTGAAATTACATTTCTCTGTTTCAGAATCGTGAGCCTCTGATGCCCTCACCACAGTTCATTAAATCCTACTTCAGTTCTTTCACAGATGATATAATCTCCCAACCTTTGCTTAAGGGTGAGAAATCAGATGAAGATAAGGATAAGGAGGGAGAGGCTTCTGAAGTAAAAGAAAAGTGAGTGTACAGTACAGTTGGGAATTGTTTGGTATTGGAATCTAGTTTTCAGTGATTTTGACATTCTGCTCAGTGTAACTTGCTGTTGTTTTTATAGTACTTGGCATGGGAAATCCTGTGGTAAAGTGAGCCTATGAAATGAGATCAGTATTAAAAATGAAACTTTATGAAAGCTGACTGACTAGTTCCAAACTGTAGGTGGCTTTGATCCACTAAACAGAGGAAGGACAATGAGATTGGGAAGATATGCTGAATATTTACTACGGTATCATAGTAAATCTTAGGAGATGGGAGGACTGGAGAGTGCTGAATGATGCTTCTGGAGAAAGGAATGTTTTATACTGAAGGAGAGTTTCCAAGGAAGAGAGCAAGTTAGTCTTTGGATTGGAAAGGAGAAGACAAGCTAGGAAAAGGGTCTTTGTTAATGCAAACTATGAATTTACAGCAACTGAGGCTGAAAGGGTGTTTTATCTTTCTGGAATCAAATCGCACATAAATGAGAGGTTTGTTCTGACAAAGAAAAGCTTGAGCTTTTTCTTTTTTTTGAGTGGAGCTTGAGCACCACATGAACTTTAACTTACTATGCTGCTTTCCAGTTTATTTTTGGAAGATATCAGTGCTGTCAGCATGGAAACCATTGCAAACAGCGTTAGGATTTTTTTTTTTTAAAGTAAGATAGTCCCGATCTACGGGCACATTCACTGAATCCAGGACACTTAGCTGAGGACAAGGCAGTGCTTACTGTAATTTTTGCTGCGAAATCCTTTCTTCCACATATAAACTGCATATTGCTGGGTTTAATATTTCACTTTTCTGACCTGGAATTCCATCCCGGCCCTCTTGTTTTAAGGCAGAGATTATCGCTGTCCTTATGTGAAAAAAAAATTTCAAGAGATAAATAAAGCTCAAGTTCAAGACCTTCATTCGTTCAAAACGTTTTTCTTCTTTATTTCCAATGTAATTTGGCCGTTCTTTGTCTAAATTGTTTTCAGTCTGTGATGGCTCCATCCAGGAATATTTCTAACTTTACCTATGCTGGTGTTGTAACTGAGTATAGCAAAAGTTAGTATTTATTATGATGTAATGAAAAATCTGAATTGAAATTGCAGTGTTCAGTGAATGCATGTATATATACAACTGTTTTTACATCATTTACAGCTCTGGCTATTTGAGAGCAAAACAATATATGGAAGAAGAGAACTATGACAAAATTATCAGTGAAAGCACAAAAGAAATTGAAGCAAAGGGAAAATACATGGCCGAAGCTTTGCTTCTGCGAGCTACTTTCTACTTACTTATTGGCAATGCAAATGCTGCCAAACCAGACCTAGATCAGGTCATCAGCATGGAAGATGCAAATGTGAAGGTAAGAATCTGTCACAGCTGGATTGTAGTTTGGGTTGAGAAAACGTAGAAGTTAGATGATAAACTTGCAGTATAGTTCAAGAAGTTGTTTTTCCAAGTTTTCAGATACTTTAATGGGAACGTTCTGGTTTATTTACCGTTTTATCTTCTTATTCCTGACAAACCGTTTTTTCAAAAGCTTGTTGATTTTTGAGATAGCTATGCTAAGTAGTACAAACCAAAGAACAGAGGAAGTTTAATGAATTGGAGGCTTATCCAGTCTGAAAAATCAGTCCATAGATAAGAGAAAAACATTAATTGTACTTGCATATTGAACTGCTTCAAAAAACGCTGATGTATTTGTAAGCACAGGGAACCTGTCTTATAAAGGATTTTTGGGGGGTTGAAAATCCACTGAGATGGAAGCATAGGCTGACATATTTGAAATTAAGCAAGGGAGTTGATCCATTTAGAGTCAATATGAAGTTTATTCCTGCTTAGAATGAATGAAATCTATCAGTAGAAGAAACTAGTCAAATGAAAATTTACTGTAATTGTAACAAAGCCTTAAATCTGGAGGAATGTTGGAGTGGCTGATGCTTGTTTGAACTTTTTTTACAGCTCCGAGCTAATGCTCTGATCAAACGAGGAAGTATGTATATGCAGCAGCAGCAGCCTGTGCTGTCCACTCAAGACTTTAACATGGCTGCTGATATTGATCCTCAGAATGCAGATGTTTACCACCATCGAGGACAAGTAAGAAACATTAGAGATTTTGTCCCAATACTTGAATATTTCAGTATATACTAAAAGAAAAATAAAGATCAGTACGTCATCGGAGATACTTTATACTGTTTGTGGCAGAAAAACATGAACTCCTAATTTGGAACTGTTGCGGAATAAACACGCAGTCTAATTTGCAGGTTTGGGGCAGGCAGAAGCAGTTTATTTCTGTAGCTATAGGAAAGAACACAGAGCGACAGAGGTTCAGCCCTCTATCAATACGAACTCTGACTTAAAAGTACGAGGGCTTATATATATTTACAGCAGATATAAGCTGCTCTGTGAAGGGGCCTGATATGGCAGAGCAGCATCTGCGTAGAAGGAAGCTTTGTTACAGCGGATGTAACGTGTGTTCCTGATAACTCAGCATCTGCAGCACTGTGGCCTAGACTTGCATCTGTTCAGCTCATCCCTCTCTGGCTTGCGACGCTGCTGTGTCCTTGACTAATTTCTAGACCTAGGGAGGCCTGCTTCCACAGAACTGTAATATAAAAGGTGCTGGAAGAAGAAAGGAAACACTACCATATGCAGATATGCTAAGTCGTATTCGTAAGGAAGACTTCCACGGATCAAGTGCCTCTCTCCATGAATTCCGTTAGATCTCTGTAGTGCTCAGAAATAAGAATGGTGTTATGTGTTGATTGAAGGGAATGAAAGTTTTCTGCAGATGGAAAATTAGTATTTTACAGTAGCTTCACAGTAAAGTAAGAGAATGATGAAGTGAGCTCCACTTTTGTGGAGGAATGAGACTGTCAAAAAAAAAAAAAAGGAAAGTTGAAATGCAAGCTGGGGAAGCCAAAATGTTTCAACATCCAAATATTCCACAGGCATTAACTACAGCGAGGCAAAGCAACTTGAGAAAATACGGCATAGTTTTGGAGACTGGACATAATGCTAAAGCAGTAATGGCATCAGTCTAAAATACAAGCATTCTCAATCCCTACACATGGACATTGCCTTTTTGTGTATGAAGCCAAAGTTTCGCTGGCGGCTTTGTTATTTTATGGCAGTGATTTTTAGTTACGGGGTTTGTAGGTTTCTAGGCAGTTCTAAAACTGACCTGGAGATGATACGAGTAACTGACGCTAATTGAATTATCACTTAAGTGTCTGAAGCACAGATTAAATACAGAAATAGGATTTTCTTTCATTCTGGCTAGCTGAAAATCCTGCTTGACCAAATTGAAGAGGCTGTGGAAGACTTCGATGAATGTATCCGATTGCGACCGGATTCTGCCTTGGCTCAAGCACAGAAATGTTTTGCTCTGGTAGGTAACATGCTGGTGTGCTTTTTCTTTTTAAAGAGTTCTGGAAAACATATTGTGTTTCTCTGTTTTATTCCAATTTAATGGAAAAGTAGGGCAACAAACATCTCAATATCTTTTAATAATAAGGTAAAGAAATAATGCAACGGTTTCTTCAGTTGGAGTAAGGTGTTCGTCGTTCAAACAGTAGGTCATCTTTTGTGTTTTGTGGTAGAGGAACACAAATCTTCACTCTAATTGTATCACATAAAATTGATTTAAATAAAGCTTTAATGTTGTAGAAAATGGTCATCTTCAAGAAATTGGAAACAAACTATTTGAAGCTAGTACAATGCCTCTGCATGCAGGAATCTTCTGAGGACAGCTTTGCATGGTGTGAACAAGGAAGAATTCTAGGCTTGGAATTTCTAGGCTTTTGAAATAGAGGGAGGCTATTGGCAACTACCAGGCCTTATGACTTCCTTCTTTCACTCTTTCTCCTCTCCAAGTCCACTCTACAGAGACTTGGACACATGGTAGGTTCCTAAAAACAGATTTGGTAGGATGTACAGGCACCTCACCTTCTGGAACTTGTAATTGTTATGATGTATGTATCTCTTGGGGAAGTGGGTAGAGGTCTGATGAGCCTTTTTTTTTTTTTTGTGGTGGTGTTTCATTTTTTTCCTTTTTTCTTTTTTTTTTTTTCTTTTTCTTTCTTGAATAGTATCGCCAAGCTTATACAGGAAATAATCCTTTGCCTGTGCAAGTAGCCATGAAAGGCTTTGAAGATGTCATTAAAAAATTTCCAAAGTGTGCTGAAGGCTATGCACTCTATGCTCAGGTACATTTTTCTCTCTCTTAAGGAAAATGCTGTGTTCTCTTGCACCTTTTATTTTGGATAACATACATTTCTTCAAATAATATATGAAGATTTTTGAGAATAAGTTCTGAGATAACACATGCTGTCTTTAATAAGCTACCTGAATTTGTGGGTATGGGTGTTCTGGGGTAGAGGAAGTAGAAGGGGAATTAGTGGAGCAGAATATAAGTGATGAGAGTCAAGGGTGGTTATTCGGAGACAGAGGTCTGGCATACGCTTCCCCTTGAATTCCTGCGTGTGTGTGGCATCTTACTTGATGGATGTCAGGGATTCTGTAGGTAATTTGGGAGTTAAATGAGTGGGACTAGGGTAACAGTTCCGTTCTGCTACAAATGACATGTACTGGTCAAACAGAATTTAGTACAGATGTTCAGAGTACACTTGTAACAGAGACTGTAATTTCTTCTCTAAGAAAACCTACTGCTGGTTCTAGTACGAAGCATGAGATGTTCTGATTTTAAGTAGATAGGCAATATGGATGCATTTCCTTTTGAAAGAAGTATATTTGGAAAAGGACGAAGTTGAGACTCGCAGGTACAGACTTTTAGAATGGTTTTTACTTGCAGTACACTTAGCATGTTGCTTGTGGATCTCCCGTTACAGATGGTACTGTGATCAGTAATTTGTGCACTTAAAGCCTAGCAGCTTTCTTCTAAAAAGCCTCAATTTTGAAACTTAACTCTGGTAACTGATGTGCCTGGCCTGCTCTATGATAATAGAGCTATATCCAATCTCACATCGTCAATATGGTTTTAATTAGAATTAGCGTAGCACAGAGTGCATGTTTTGGTTGCATATTGACATATAGGTTTCTTTTTTGATGCAGGCACTAACTGATCAACAGCAGTTTGGCAAGGCTGATGAAATGTATGATAAATGCATTGACCTTGAGCCAGACAATGCCACTACATACGTTCATAAAGGGTATGTATTGAGTTTGCGATCCTTTTGGTCAAGGGCAGTTGGGATATTTAGATGAATCAACCTGAATTGAATGTTTGTTTAGAAGTTTAGCCAGGAGAAATAACTTCGTGAAAACATCTTAGTGCTGTTAAATGTATTTATACAGTTTGTCTTGACTAAACTGTAAATAAGTTTCAGGAAAGTTTCATTAGTGTTCATTCCTAATTGAGTATCTACTTGAAGTATATCTGACTTTTACTTTAGCACTATCTTAATTTCAACTTTGTGCTGAAGTTTTCTCTTTCATAAAACAACTTGTAACAAGTCTTCTTGGGAGGAATTTACCTTTCTTTAGAGTCATTAAACTGGTAACATGGCTTATTGAAAGTGACTTTCACATACATGTTTTTAGAAGTCATGAAGTTACTGTCTACCCTGCATTAGGATTTAAATACATTTGGGATTTTTTTTTTTTTTTTTTTTGCTGCTTACATGATCAGGGTTTTGGGAGGAGTATGTGAAGTTTGTTCTAAATTTTCTTTCTCTTCTAGTTTACTTCAGCTCCAGTGGAAGCAAGATTTAGACAAAGGGTTAGAACTCATAAGCAAGGCCATTGAAATTGATAACAAATGTGATTTTGCGTATGAAACCATGGGAACGATTGAAGTGCAAAGGTAATGTTGAATTGCAGTGTTAAGAGTTCTTAGTTACTTTTGAAATTACAGTAGTCCTTTAGTTTTCCTTATGGATCTTAAGACTTTCTTGAGGTCTTCTCCCCAGTGCTGTGCAAGGCTAGCTCTTATCCAAAGTCCTGATTTCTGTTCTGTAACTCCTAGGTAAAGCGTTCCTTTCTCTATGGCATAATTCTGCTTTATGATCTGACAAGTTCTCGTGTTCACCAATTTCATACTTACTGGACAACATGCAGATGAGTCTGTGTATGTTTAAATACATCCCTTCTGCATTTAAAGTGACTTCCTTAATCATTACTAGGCTTCCTGTGTATCTAATGTAGTCCTTAAACATATCTTAGAGGACCATTTGTACTGAGGATCCTGAGCTATACCCCCAAGCCTGATGATTTGGGTTTAATTCCAACAGGACTGCAGTTCGCAAGTTCACAGGGTAAAGAGGAAAGACTAATGCACTATTCTGTTACAGTGTATTGTATTACAGTTGTGCTAAAGTTTGGGGTGTAGCTGAGAGTATAGTTGAGTCCTTTTTTTACACGTCTGGCCATCAAAAGGACGGACAATAAAACTGTTGCCATGAGAAATTTTGCAAGCATTTCCTACTTAAATAATGTGAGCACTTGTCTGTGCTAGTTTTCCTCTTAAGTATACAAACTCTTTTCAAGGGAGATGAGAGTTCATTTAGTTGTCCCAGCATTATCTTTGTAGTAAACTTGGTGTCCTGGGGAGAACATTTTATCCCCCACTACCACCCGTGGGGGCTTTCAAGAGGAAGGCTGTTTAACAGCTGTCCTAGTTGCTTAGGCTTGGTAACAGCTTCTCTCAGTTTGCTCGTCATCATCGCAAGTTCTTGTGGTGGTTCCTCCCGAAGTCCTTTTAAGCTGTTAGTGGAGGAGAGTGCAAGTCCTGAAGGAAAAAAGATGCTGTGGAGATGAAAAGGTTGCTTTGCCAGTCTTAATTGGATTACATTTTGGTTTATTTCAGAGGTAATCTGGATAAAGCCATTGAAATGTTCAACAAAGCTATCAACCTGGCCAAATCTGAAATGGAGATGGCCCACCTCTACTCACTCTGTGATGCTGCCTATGCCCAGACAGAAGTTGCAAAGAAGTACGGATTGAAACCACCAACACTGTAAAGACACGAGGAGGAAATGACCTTCTAAAGTGAAGTTGCCCACTTCAGCCAGCCCTAAAGATGCTGTTGCAGACCATGTTGAATGGTGGAATTTAGTTTTTTCCCGTTCGTGGTGTTGTCATTTGCTACATCTGTTAAATGTTTAGGTGTTGTGGGAGTGGTTGTTCAAGGAAGTATGCAGTGTTGCATCTTGTTCCTTCTGCAGCAGAAACCTTAAAGCGTGTTAAGGGAATTAAAGTTGCAGGGGAACAAAAGGAAGCTATTTTGGCCGTGCAAATAAAAACTTCACACTGGTTCATTTTGGGTGATTATGTTGTGGGCGATTTTTGCTTTATCAAACAATATTACAGCATGTGGGGGTTTTTCCTGTTGATTTTAAAGGTAATACTAGTCAGTGCTGTAAAATAGGTTTCTTTTTTATATGCAATTAATCCTTGAGGGTTGATTTTAATTTTGCAAAAAGGAAAAAACTAATTTTCAAACTGTTTAATAATAGAGGGTTTTTTTTAAGTCAGTAGATATGGAGAGAATCCCTGTAAATATATGCAAGCATGCACAATCTTTCCTTAAAGCCCCTCCCACCCTCTGCATAACTTACTTAGAAATAGTCCTGTGGCAGCTATTAGGGAATTAATTTGATAGTCCTTATCCTCACCCCAGAAAGCCCTAGCGTACTCTATAGGAGAGCTAGTAAAAAGGCTGGTTGGGGAAAGAGGTCAGGTAACACTGCTTCAGTGTAGGTTTTACTGGAAGAAAGGCCGTGTTCTTGCGCAGCAGTCCTTACTTGAATGTCACAGGAAATTGTTCTGGAGGGTTCAGAGGGACTTTCAAGAAGAGAAAGCACTGCTGGGAGTAGAGGTGCCAAAGTAAGGTCATGCTTGCATATAATCTTTGTAATCTCTGACGCTCTTGCTTAAATGTAACAGCTAATAGACCATCTAAATTCTCTTCAGTCTCTAGAGACTATGTTCTGATCTGCTCCTTGTAATAGCCCCTTTGCAGGATTAAGTGAGATAAGGAACAAAGCATAGGCTAAAACTTCAAATAATGGATTTAGAATCTGTATTGGTTTCCTTGTTCTTTAGACCCTGTCTTGTCCAAGAGTACAAGTATTGTAGAAAGGAAGCAACTGTTCTGCAAATAGCAGATTGGCAAATTATTAAATACTAGTATAAACCATCTTCCTCTAGCTAGGAACTTCACAGAGGGCTCTCTTGCTTTGGGTTGATCTTTCTGGTATGGAAGTCCATCAGTCCATCTTGCCTCTCCCTGGATTGATGTGGCTGGATAAACCTCAAGCAAATACTTAACTGATGTAGCTTTATGATACGCTAATTTGGGCTTCTTTCTATCCTGAAATCATAGATTTGCTTGTGCTGAATTGTCTAACGTATTTCATCTTTTAAAGAAATGAACCATGCTGTGGTCAAACTGTCTTGTTCTCTAGCTGTGCCACCATATAGCAGCAGCTTGTATTTTCAACTTGACCTTCCTTTCTCCCAGCAACTACCGTTGAGAGTTCAAATGGTGGAGAGTAGACATGAAGATTTAATCATTCTATTTTAGCTAGCTCAGTAGGTGATCTGAAATCATAGCGTTGGTGTAGAATTGAAGGCATTGGAAGGTACTGGCAGCTTCTAAGGGCACTGCGCATAACAAGTGTCAGATGTCTTCTGGAACTTCTGATCTCTGCATCAATTACCTGAGAACAAAAATATGCCAGACTGACTGATGTGTCCTGTTCTCCTGAGGAGTTTTTATTTGCATGGCCTTATTTACATTGGCATTTTCTCCTCTTCACCCTACCTGTACCCCATTCCTTACCCCACCCAATCAATTAAGGGAAAAAAAGCACGTGCTGTCAAATACTAGCATTCCAAATCATCACAGACTTTTGCCTGTTCTTGAACTAGTTTGGAAACTGCACTGAAAGGATGCATTGTCTGTAATTTTTTTTTTTGTAAATGACATATCACCTGTAAACTGAAAAAATAAATATTACCTTCAAGTATCTCTCTCTGACATGTATAAGAACAGGTTTTGATGAAAGTGTTCTCTGCCATGGTGCTCTCTGTGCTTATTTGAGGTTGCTCTGAATCTAGGAAGAACTAATAATGACTGACTCCCTGTCATCTTCTCTCATTTCAACCTTTAAGAAAAAATGAGGAGGAGACATGGAATTAACAAGTCTTATCTCCAGTTGCTTCCATCACCCACAAAGGTATGATCTTGAGAGCTGAAGATTACAGGGGAAAGGAAATCCAGCCAGGAAAGCTGGGAGTCTGAGTACCTGACACCCTGTTAACGTGTGTACCCAGGTGCATCCCTTTAGTGAAAGGGATTTTTTGTTTTTTAAAAATGACTGATATAGTGGAGGTTTTGCTTAAGCCAGGTGTGCATGTGAACTTTGAGAAAAACTTTCTTTAGTAGCGATTGAGAGCTGAAGTGAGACAAGTATTACTGCTATTTAAAAAAATAAATCTGTTGAAATAACGTAGGAAGCTAGTACTGAAGACTTGGGTAAACCTGGTGTGTCCTAGAGGCTCTGGGAAGTTGCTTCTACAGGTAGTTGTCTTGCATCTTAATTCTGATCATGTAAAATCCCTGTTGTTCATGTTAGAGACAAGTTTGCCAAAATGGAGATTAGAAGTTGTGACTTGAATTACTAGGATCTAATTGCAGATTGAAAGTGAAGAGGGAACTAACATATACTAAGGAGCTGTACTGTAACTTATTCTGGAACTATTAAGAGCAGCTTAGATGCAGCTTTAACCAGGCTTCCCAGCTGCAGTGGTAATAACACTGCCCGATACAACAGGCATTACCGTGCTTTCTGCGATTTCTTTAAAAAGAATTTAAATTCTTGCAGGCTGAAATTCTGGAGCTATTTCAGGGCTGTAACTGGCTGGTTTTCTATACTTACAGAATACTGGTGCATATGTATAATATGGATACTTAAAGTGCCTGTTTTTTACCAACACAGAGATTGCGTCTTGACTGCTTTAAGTATTATCTAGCCGAGGACTCATTGTGTACTTTTTTCATCAAAACCCCCAGAAATTCGCAGTCCCGTTTGTATCAATTCTGAGTGGATCGCACTGGAGACCCCTAAAACATCCTACTAAAACAAGGGCTTAGAAGTTGTCCTGACAGACTGAAGAGGACTGAGCTCACGTCACCTCTTCAGCCGAGTTGCACCAAAGTAGCTCGCTACAGGTTTGCATCCGTTCCCTGCAGTTGGGATTCCAGGGGAGGAGGGTCCAGGCCACGGGTTCTGTTGTCTGTTGCAGTCTGCACTTCGCGTTTTTAAAATTAAGTGGTCAGCCCATGAGAATCCTGCACTACTTTAATCCTCCAAAGGTAGTATTTAGTTCCTGCTCTGCTGCATGTTAAACTAGTGTAGGGAGGGGAGGGAAAGACAGATGGAGTAGCATAGAAAAATGGATGTGTAATAGTTGCTATGATTTAGAAGTTGGAGCCCAGTGATGGCCTTCATGGATGCCGATTGTTGAGTATGTGGGAGGCACTAATCTGATGCAGGAGACTTGACTCAAATGGTAAATTGTTAATTTTTTTATATTTATTTTTCAACAAATAAATCTTCATTTCACCGTATGCTCTGTGGCTTGTTTCTTAAGAGTTCCAGTACAGAATGTACAATAAAATGCAGTGAAAAGTAAATGCCTGCTGGAATAGATAATGCCACTGAGTGGAATGGTGTGACCTGTCTTTTGAGGGGAAAGATGCCTCAGGGTTTGGCTTAATTTAACCATTAACTTTCCTCTATAAAACACACACCTACCTCATTCCAGAGAAGCCAAAAGAACATTAAAAAAAAAAGTGCAAGTGAGCAGCTGTGGGAAGAGGAGGATGGACAAACACAAATAAAAAGGTAAAGTGGTTTTGGGGGAAACTGGTGGTTAGCTAGAGCAAGACAAAAGACCTTCTCTCCCTCCCATTTTTGTATTTTGAAATCTTCTTTAGCCTTATTGCTTTATCATTTTTGCTGCTGGAAAACTAAAAGCCTAGTGGGAAAGGCTGGATAGTTACAGTTGCTTCTTTTTTTCATTCCAAGGAGAAAAAAAAAAAAGCCATTTGCAAATTCTTATCTTTTTACATTAGAAGTACCAAGGTGTCTTCCTTCGGGGGGGGTGTGGGGTGGGGGGTGGGAACCACCAACAAAACTACAACATGCTAGGCTGGTTTTAAGTATTTTAAAGCCATCTGTTAGTCTCTTCAGCAAGAGCAATGAAGTAAGGAGTGTTTCCCATGCAGCTGATGGGAGTTGGCCTTTGGTAGCAGTAATGCATTTAAAGCTTGAGCAATGCTAGTACCTGTCTTCTGGAAGACTGTGGGCAGAAAGGCTTAATCAGCGCAACAAGTTTTCTAACCCTTTTGACTGACTCCCCTCAAGCTTTTCAGGTGAAGACTGCCAGGCAGCAGAATTAAAGCCCATTCAGACATTATATTAAGGAAGTGGTATATAGAGCAAAGGTGAGGTGATGTGACTTGCTCTAACAAAACAGTAACCTGCATCACTTCAGCAATAAACAGGAATTGCAATAAGGAGGATTTAATGCATACATATTCCAGGCAAGACACATGAACCAAAACTTGTTACAGATTCTTCTGTAGTGACAGTTCTGTCTGGCAGCTTCTTGCATTGTCCCCAAGTAGTACAGAGCAGAATTTGGCCTGTTTTGATTAGTGTGTTAAATTTTAAGCTTTCCAAGTCAGAAGTTGGGCATTCAAGGAACTTTGTTAAGGCACATACAACTGAGGAGGACAGAGGTGGAAGAATCATGCTTCTAGATTATCTGATAATTCACTGAAAAATCCATAATACCAAAGCCAACTTCAGAGGATTTTCAGAGAGAACAAGGTTCCCATTTTTATGTTTTACAAAAAAGCCCCAAAACATTGTGATGCATAAAAAGCCATGTTAACTACTACTGTGTTGAACTGATTTCACCTCCATCTTTATCCTAGCTGTAAAATACTATAAAATACTAAAGTATGAGAGGAAATACAAAACTTGTATTTGAATCAATTTTAGAATTACACCACCAAGTTGTTTCTTTGTTTGTTTTAATTAACTGGCACATTTAGCAGTAGATTGTGGAGCAACTAGTAAGGGAATCCTTCGAAGATGAAAGCAGCAGCCATTGTGCCAACTGAACCTTCTCAATTCACCCAGCTTCACTTTTTCATCTCTATGCCATAGAGATCACAACGCTTCTGGCTTAAAATAGGAATTTGTTGACGTATTTCTGCGAGTTTCTTCAGATCTGCGGGGGAGGAAGAGCGAGCTATTAGAACAGCAGTCAAAAAGGAAAGCTCCTGACTTGCTCTGAGGTAAGGCAGGGAAAAGAGCAGTTTCCATGGAGAACGGGTCTGTAGGGCACTGCAACTGGGCAGCCAGGGCTGAAGGAAGGCTCAACTTTGCCCTTTCCTAAGATGGCAGCTACATCATAAGTAAGGAAGCTGGAAGAGTATAGCGAAGTGCTGCTTGTTCTTGCTTGAATCTAGCAAAGGTGGAGAAGGGACAGGAACACTCCATCATCTGTAATTGCATGTGCAAGCCCACAGACTTAAAAAACTCTCTCTCCTTAGTCTCATGACCTGTACTCAAGAAAGAAATCAGGAAAAAAAGACTTCACCTTACCTATATCTGTGTATATAACTGTTTCCTCAGCCCCAGCTTTGGCTATGACTTCACCCCTGCAAAATTAAGCACATTTGTTCACAGCATTAACACAGAGGTCTCAAGGCACCAGTCCAGTTGCTGCTGTTTGTACAAAAGGGAGTTCCTACCCTTGATGTCTACAGCTGTAAAGACAGGGCTGTCCTAAAAATAGCATCAAAATTCATAACTCTGGCATGACAGAAATGGCTTTCAGGCTTTTATATGTGGCACAGCTTATATGTGACATAAGCATGTTTCCAAAGATCAAGAATCCTCGTAAGGGCAACTGTGAGAACCAGTGCAGTGAGCATGCAGTATACCTCAAGGGGAAAGAAACAACTTCACCAGGGACAGCCATATATGGCAAAGACCAACACTTTCTCCTTTCAGATCCTGCTGGCTTTTAATAGGAGTATACTTTTACTCTGCATGAGCTACTGAACATTATCTATCGTGTATCCCACTAGGTGTTCTGTCACTGCTTTCATCATGTAAAGTCAAAAGATGAAGACAGAGATAAAGCTGTTCTTACTTTGCAATCATCTGGAAGAGAGCAATCAGTGGATTTATCTTAAAGAAAAATAACTGCCTGAAGATTTGGTCACTTTTACCTCCTGTGCACCTGCATTGCTTCTGCTTAAGTCAGAATATGTCTCTTATCTAGCTGAAGACATTCATCTTGTTCTTCCTTATGTCAAAGCAGTGTGGTTCTTTGAGGAAATGAAATAGTTTTGTGTAAGCTGTTTAAAATGGTTCGGTTCTGCACAGAAAATTACCATAATGCATAGGACATCATGGACTGAACTTCAGCAACAAGTTGAAAAGGTCAGCAGCTTAAACTAATGCTAAATACTAGTACTAAGTAGCTTCTTTGCTACCAAAAAGAATACATACTGTTAAACTAGTTTTAGTTTCTTTCTTGTTTTTCAGTCAGACAGTTTTAAAGGATGATTTTGAGAATGTAGGCTTAAGTGTCAGGTGCTTTTTACCAAGAACTTAGGACATTTTTAAGAGTAGATGGAAATGTGGAACTGAAATGTGACTGTCAAGTAAAACATTTTTTAAGCAAGAAAAGGTGTGTTTGGTATTTTTTCTGAACTCACCATGGATTTACTACAGTGCTGTGTCCCCAGGCAACATAGGATGCTTTTTCATCTCTAGCAGGAGATACGGTAGCTACGTAGACTTGATTATCAACAGCTCTGTTCACAGAAAGATGAGGGAAGGAGGGGGAAAGTGAGTAGAATTTTTTTTTTTTCATACCACCAATTAACTAAGCAGAAGAGAAAGAATTCACTCTGAAGGGCAAGCTATATATCCTCCTAAGGACTAGCCAAAATTGTAAATGATACGAAGGTCAGAGAAAGCAGAACCTGGAAAGAGAAGTCTCTAGCACCTGCTCCAGAGTTAGCGGGTAGAATGAATTACACGTTCATTCAGTATGCAGCAAAGTTGATTGAAGCTGACCAAATGAATAAATAATACTGCATTCAGGAATCTCAGGGTTTATTTCTATCTGTAATTAGAGCAGTTTGCAAATGGTTATTGGCTCTTCTGTCTAGCAGTTTGTGTGTGAAGGGTGCTTACAGAGCCTTGGGGAAAAGGTCCTTGAAAGGGCATAACTGCGGAGGGGCTGGCAGGAGTGAAGGGTAAGCATTTCCTACTTCTCTCCTTGACAGCAAAATCATTTGGGTGTCCCATGCAAGGCTTGAGGAGTGGTGCAGCTCCAATAGCAGAGTGGCCCTGCAGCACCACTTCTGACGCAGTGTGTCATTTGGAACACAAGAACAGTTCAGTTCCACATGCTCAAACTCCCTCTGGACCAGGAGGATAAGCTGTTACTTTGTTCTTACCGTCCTCTTTGTAGCAGTTCCCAATGAGCTGGTCCTGTTGTTAGGTTAAAAGCCCCTGGATATATCAGCAGCTGGCAACCTTTGTTAAGATAAAATTAGAACCCAACCATCATTAAGGGGAAGATGGTTTACCCTAGAGCGGCCCTTCACATTGAGATTCAAGGCGAGGTTTCTTTCAGTACTTCCCGACCTCTGCCCAAAATGGAACCAAACAGAGCCTGTCCATGCATGACATGGGTCATTACTGACATCAGCAAAGCCCTGTGAAGCATTACCAAGTGTGGGGATACACCCATCTCCATCACTCCATCAGTAAATGCGTATCAGGAAATGATTGTTACTTTACTCAAAAAGAAGAGACACTCATTTGAATAACAAAGTCTGGGCCACAAGATGCATTTTGTGTTACTGGGCAAGGATCAGAGCGCCTGATCACACAGATTGCCCAGTACGTACCACCCTAAAACAGCCCTGCGTAGTTCAGGCCTCAGGGCTAACCATGCTCCAGTAGGTGACCCAGCCTCACCTTTCTGTCCGTAGATTTGAGCCATCTCAGCAAATCTGATATCATAGCAGATGCCCAGGCCCACTTTACAGTATGCTGTTCTCAAAACACAAGAGACAACAGTCACAACGCTATCACAAGTACACAAAAGCAATCACAAGACTCGCTGTAACCATCCTGCCAGCTGTTCTTTTCTATGTCTCACAGTAACAAGAGGAGCTATATTTAAATGTGTATCCTTATCTGTAATAAGCATTGGCTATTTGTGGGGGAGAATTCATGCTTTGTGATGAGAGGAAGACTGTGAGAAGCAATCTTATCTACCCTTTAAAAACAGCCATTTCCACAAAATCATGTTAGATCAGGTCTTTGTGTAATGTATTCGTCTCTGATTTGGCTGCAGGTTTTTCAATTATTTTCTTTTCAAGAAAAGAAAGCACTCACTGCTCTTCATGGACTAAAGAAACTACAGTCATGTACTTTTTTTACAGCATGCACATTGCAAGGGGGAAAAAGTGACCATGGGAGATGAGAGAGCTCTCTCTTTGGAGAGCTCAGTAAACAGGACATGTCAATTTTTGAACACTGGAGGGGGGAGTAGGTGTCTTGCTTTTTTATCTGACATGGTTGATTCAAGAATGTTGGAATGGGATTTACAGTTAATTGTCTCCGTTATTATATCATCCTCACATCAAACAATGTGCCAGTGTAGCTGTTTGCTACATACATTCTTTTCCAAACCATGTTGTATAAGAACCACCTTAAAGACGTAACTGCTACAAAAAATACAGTAAGTTCTCTTTAAGAAATCAATAGGACCACTATTTATTAAGGGAAGTGCCATGATGTATGCTTCAACCCTTTCTACTCCTCTGTCCTTTTGCAATCACATTGCCTTTTTGAAAGTTTCAGAAGTGACACACACACTTGGAACAAACTTAAACTATATTTGCCATGGTTGTCAAATGCCTAACATAAATTTGATAGTCTAAAAATCTGTTGCTGGGGAGAAGGAGGGGGAAGAGAACTCCAGAATGACCATAGTGTTATTGTGGTAGAGCTCCTTAAAGAGAGGGCTTGTCTTATACTCACGAGTATCAAACACGGAGAAACTATTCCCTGGACTCAGTGTTTCAGACTCTTTGAACTGTATCTTCCCAGGAATATTAATGTCAAACAAATGAACCTGTAATTATAGTGTTATTAATTGTTATTAATCATAGTTTCTCTGCTTGGTATTTGAGCCTATTGAGCATTATTAGGCACGTGTTTTCTAGTTACCGTTATCTAGACTACTCTTTTGTCAGGATCCCAACTAAACATTGCTTAAGATTGTGAGATCTCCTAAAGATGATTTAAAGCAGTTTTCTTCTTTACAGAAATATACACGTCTAAAGTTATTTGGGGGGGGGGGAAAAAAAAGCTGGCCATTTTAAACAACACATATAATCCCTATGACCCAAGTGATGCACATATCAAATGTTTATATTGCTTACCAAATAGAATGCCCTGTCCCTTCTCTCCTTCTGCAGTAATAAAGAGTAGTTAAAAATAGCTAAAAATATAAAAATTAATTTGTAGTATGGCTCTATATCTTCTTCATGGAAAGAATCCCTGAAAAATAGCTAGGTATCTTGACCTAATGAGTAATTTTGCAAAAGAAAGGATACATATAAAATGTCTTGAATTTGTCAGGATGATTTTAAAGTATGTTAAAGCAGGTAATATTTTCCGCTTTAAGATTTGAGTCCCATTCCTGCAAAACTTCTCCAGAAAATACCTTCACCAAGTCATAAAGTTCCCATGACTTCAGCTATGCAGATGCCTCTTAGCCCCTGCAGACAGTCTTTATCCCTCCCTTGCAATGGAAGATTCTGTTCCTGACCACAGCTTCCTAATAATACAGCTGTTTTTATATTATTATTCATTCATATTTACACAGTACAAGCCTGCACTCATTCCACAAACAACTACCAGGCTTGCAGACTGGTGTGGTATGACAGATGGAAGGCAACATAGTACTTCGAAAGTGATCTAATAGTGTAGCTAAGTGTAGAATCAGTTACCAGAATAAATGAGTATCTGCATCCCAGAGGTATTTTGCACCACCTCATTTGTTCCAAGTAACCCTGCATTCTCTTTTTTGTTTTTCCTTGAAAGAAGTAAGCTGTTGGTCACCTAAGGAATGATACCTGTATGCACAGTCAGATTAACAGAAAATACACTCTACAGTTATGAATAGGAGGTAGTTTCTCAGAAGGCACAAAGCAATGTCCAGGTGGAAGATGACAGTAAGCAAGCATCTGTCACAAACAGCAGACACAGCTTAACTATGGAACTTGGACTATGGTTGTCTGCACTAATCATACACAGAGCACACCAAGTATGTAAAGAACAGTATTTATGGCAACAGAAGGACTAAATCCATTGGGAACCTGAGGGAAAATCCTGATCCCACTTATGTGGCACTACATTTTAGACCTAGACCAAGATACACAGATGAGTTGGATCAGGATTTATTCTTTACCACAGTTTTCCCAGCATCTGGGAAAAGCCAATTATGCCTTCTGCATTTTGTCATCCTTATCCAGAACAAATTTATGACCACCTTTGGGAGGGGTGTTTACATGGACTAAATAAAAATTACATGCAATTTTACTGACAGTACACGGCTTATTATTAATGCAAGATTCTACTAATTCACATCACCTTTAGGCACAGATGAAATAATTTGTGCAACACTGCTGAGAAACCTTTAAATAACAATATTCAGCCCTCTTACCTTCCTATGCTTTGCCAACATAGCACCATCAGGCCCAAAGACAGTACAGGTATTATACAGCTTTCCACCATCCTCTTCTGGAATGGATCCTTTGTAAAGGCGAGAACAAAGATTTCCCCCACTGTATTATATGGAATTTTGATCCAATGGCACTAACAGACATTGCCCATTTTTCCCTCTATGAGATGGTCACTAAGAGTAAACTACCTCCAACAAGATATATGCTGCACTCCTTTGCAACTTCTGAGAGCTTTTGTGTCGATTCCCCAGGGATCTTCTCTGCATACTCCTTAAAGTATTGGGTTCCATATGGAGAATTAAAGCATTCCTAGAATTAGGAAAAAAAAAAATATTAAGATCCAGTAACACCACTGCAAGGAGACGTACTTGACCTTTCAAACTCCTCTCTATCAATGTTCTCATACAATCTTTAGTTACGGGAGTTTAGTTTACAGGAGCTCAACGAGCAAGTCAGAAAATATCAGGAGGCCAGAGAGACCTCAACAATTAGAGAAAATGCAGTGGGTGGGTTGGTGTGAACACGTGCCAAACAGAACATGAGCTAGGAGTATCATGCAAGCTGCAAGTAACAAGGCTAGCACATTTAACAGTCTAGACTTAGCAAGATCACAAGGGATGTTCTCATCAGAACAATGAACCAAGTTCTACCTAGCTCATTTGACAAGTTACAAGCTAAATAGATCCTCTCAAAACTGCGAAATGCTCGTGCTCGTCCACAGCCCGTGATTTCTTCATTTTTAAAAGGACCTTTGCAAAAGCATGCCTTTCTCAAAATTACTTATTCTTTTGCTAAAACAATCCTTTAAATAGCATTTCCTCACAACTGAACAGTGTCTTCTGTCCTAGGCTCTAGTTAAAGATTTGCTATCCCTCAGAACCAGGCATGTAATATTTAGACAATAAGATTAACAGAGCAGTTTAGATGCCTAAACTAGGTGGCTAGTGGTGTTTGAGATGCCCAAGGTATCCAGAACTTTTACTCTGCATTATATTTGCCAGCTCTGTGAGGATGTGAAACACCGCCCCCCCGCCCCCCAACACTTTTTTGTCCCCTAAAGGAGTACAGCTGAAGGCCACAGACAGGCTATCAAACCTTACTAGCACCCACTTTTTGGCAAGCGATTCCCAGCCCAAGCATCTGCCTTGATCATTACCCTTTGCTCACTGGAAGTTGTAAAAAGACACCACCACCACCACTCCCCCTCCCCCCCCCCCCCCCAAAAAAAAAAAAGGAAAAAAAAAAAAAATCAAGCTGTGAATAGCACAATGAACATTTATGCCTTAACCGCACAAGCAACTGTAGTAGATTCTACTGAACTGGAATAACTGAACCAAAACTGGTTGGATGTTTTTGCCCCATATACAGACACTGAGCCAGCAGGTGCCAGCTAACCCACAGCAGAATTTGTAGATGGAAGAGGCAGGAAGGGAAGTCTCCACAGGCTGTCAAATGAGCTTCCAGCCTTTTGAAAGTTGGACTGAACTTCAAGGAAATGAAAACAACACCAGCTGCCTCCACCTTCATCTTGCCACTTGCAGTCAACGCGTGTGGTACTGAAACCATGGGCGCAAGAGAACTGGCAGCGCTCTGCAAGCTTGCGGTAGCAGTGCATGGGGCTGTTCATAAGTTGGAACAAAACTGCAGACTGTCTGCACAGAACATCTAGTCCTGTGCTCTCCAAAGTGGTAGCGATACAGGGACAGATCTTTGAGATTCTTTCTATCAATTTCTAGATTCAAATGGATTCTGTTTTTATTTCTTTATCCACAAACATTAAAAATTGTTTTTCTCTCACAAATTTTTCCTGCTTCAGAAGTGAAAAAAGTTTAACACATCAAGGCTAACATGTCACAGGAAAATTGCCATATGCCTCTGCAGAGGTGTAGATTATATAGTCAGCGCAAGTGAATTCTGTTCTTTAGGTAGTGTGACTTAAAACAAACAAACAAACCAACCAACCCCAAACACCAAAAACAAACATGGAAGGAAGAGAATATTTCATGCCCACGTCCTAATGCCAGCACAAAATTTAATTCCCAAGGTCTGTGAAAAACCCTGCCCTTGTTTGACAAGTTTTACTCTAAAAGCATAAATTATCATTGGCAAAGTGAGTATCTCAACTAAATGGGTCTGGAAAACAATGTTTGTACACATGATGAAATTAGCAAGTAATAGATAATCTCAATGTAGGAGGCCCAGCCAGAATAATCAAAGGTCACATGTGCCACACAAGAGCTGTGTTAGCACAGAGGAGCTGGGAAGGTTGCTTAATACTTTGCCTGTAACAGCAGGAGAGAAAACATTCTGTGTGTAAAACATTCAGACCAAAAGTTCATCCAGAGAAGAACTTTGCACTCCTGAGTCAGATGCTGCAGGGCACAGGGGTAACACATGTACCCCCAGGAAGAGAGGAAAAAAGCCCAATGCTGCACTGGGAAGGTCACCTCATTGCCAGCACACTCATCTGTGTGAAAATTCAGCAAGGCAATCATGGCTGAAGTCCAAAAAGTAAATCAGAAATTATCAGTAATTTTAAGTGGCTATTTATGTTCCCACACAAAGAAGTCACAAGAGAAATGTGTTTTAATCATAATTCAGCCACAAATGACCTGCTGGAAATGTCTTAAGTCTATTTTGTTTCTCAGGTACTATCTAATCAGGAATGATTATGGCAAAGAGAGTCACTGTATACCTGTTTTCTTTCATCTTCATATCAACATTCTTTAGCTGAAAATCGCCTTTTCCTACATTTCTAGCATGGAAGGCTTCTGCAAAGATTCAAACCACAGTGTCACTTTTGTAAATTGAGAACATACCAGTGATGGAATTGCCTGGGATTTAAACCAGCAAAAACTTATCCAGAATCTTATACCACAAAAAAGACAACCTGCTTTTTTTTTTTCCCTTGTTCCCCCCCTCCCTTAAGTGTGCTGCTACACAGAACCCCTTTTTTTTTTTTTTCTTATTTTGAGCCTCATACAGCATCTAAGCTATCCAGAGAGAAACAGGAATATATAATGCATTAGTAACACTAGAAAGAAGTTTCCAAGAGTTTGAGGTATAGGTACTAAGTAGACCATGATCTTTACTCACAGGTAGAGACACAACTTTTGCTCCTTTAGCTGATGCTTCTCTCACCAGTCCACAGGCTCGTTGAAGGTTATCTGATTTAACAGCAGATACATGAAGCTGAATAAGAGCCAGGCGGAAGTCTAATGGCAGAAGAGAAAAAATTAGTCAGCAGAATTCCCCTAGGAAAAAACTCCTCAGAATTTGAATTCACTAATGAGCATTTAACAAAATAAATTTGCTTATATATTTAACACATACACAAACCATTTCCAACTCATTTTGCAGTCTGTCTATGACTCTGGAAACAGCCTCTTAACACAGGGAGAACATTCAAACCTGGGCTTGCTAATGGGAACCATACATCGCCGTCACTCTGCTCAGGTCAAAGATCACAGAGTTCGCATGCTAGTAACACTTAGCCTAGGCAGCACCCAGCCCAAGTTCTAATGTAAGATACCCTGTGACAGAAAGAGAGACCGCTAGTCACCTAGACCTGCTTCTTCCTTCCCAGTTTCATACAATCTTTTGTCAGCCTATCTTTTTGTTGTGCCCTGATGAGCACTGCACGTCCCAAAATGCCACTAGCAAACTAAAGGATTGGATAACCCAAAAGCACCAAATACGGGAATAGTTTGCTTTTATCCCTCAAATCACACCTAACCTAGGAAATGGCTATGAAAAACAATAAAGATAACATCTTTCCTGATCATTTATTCACAATTTCGTTTCCAGCCAAGAGACAGTTGCAACTGTTACCAACGCTGCCTATGGCGGCTAAGCAGGATTTATAATTGCAGGCTCTTGAAGTACACGAGTGGAAGAGATCAAATCAAGATTTGTGCACACCCCTTGGACTTCCTTCCATGAATCTCCTAGTACCTTGGGCTGTAGGAAAACACATCCTGATCAGGTAGAACTGTCTCCTTTTTAAAAAAAAAAAATGCTCTGGCTTCATAAAGAAAAAGTACCTCGGTTTCAAAGCACCTCTCTTCTCTGGAAAACTCCCCTGTCATACAGTCAAAGATCACTATAGGATAAAGAAAAAGCAGCAAGCAACACAGCCTCAGTGGTCAGGGAAACAGGAAGAAATGATTCAAGTGAAGACGAGATTTGGTCACGAACAGTCAGGCAGAGTATCTTTCTTCCTACTTTAGTTCTCACTTCAGTAGCTAAGCAGCTAATTTCTAGAGGTTAAGCAAATGATTAACAGCTCACTAGGCCACTCTTCACGCAAGAGACACTTAATATTTGGTTTATTAAGTAAACAAAGCTTCACTGAGATTTTTAACAGATGTAACCAGTTAGCTTCCAGACCCACCTAGATGACCATACTAGGAATCTGTCTAAAACTTTTCCATATTTGCAGAATGTGTTTCAGCTCAGAGAAATTGGACACTTAAAGATTTACATTTCAGCCTAAATTCACTTTTGCAAAAAAACCAAAAAGGCATCTACTAGGAAAAATTTCAACTAACTTCCTTCCCATAATGTTTAAAATACCAAGAAACAATCTTATTTTCCTTATGCCTCAAGTTTGGAGTTTGTTAAAGGGCAAAACTAAAGCTCAGTCAAAACAGAATACATGTACTTGTGCCCACAGTTTTGTTTAAAAATGTTGAGATGTAGAAATAACAGAAATACAGAGAAATACGCAACAGTGCTGAAGAGGCCCAAGATCTCTTCTTCCGGCCTTTCTAAGCTGCCTCAAAAACTTCTTTAAAAGCAATTCTTAGGATAAGCCTATAGCAATGCAAACCACAACCAGGTAAAAATGTATCAGAGTAAAATAATGGTTCGTATTTGTATCACTAAGCAGCATGTTTTTCTGGAAAACATCAGAAGCTAAGCACGTCCGGTTTGTTCAGACCAAATCTCTTGACAAGCTGACCATTGCAGCAGTACCGAGAGATGCAGGGCAAGCGGTTCCTGCCAGCCTGTAGCAAAGCCAGAGCGCCCAAGGCAGCTCCCTCTAGTACGTGCAGGATTTCACACCCCTTCGAAGGCTCAGAGACAGCACCCACGACTGAGGCCTCTCCAGTCCAGCCTAGGACTGGGGACTCCGGGGGACACCGGCCGGGGCAGCAGCCAGCCCACGGCCCGTCCCCGGTCCCGTCCCCACCGTCAGATAAGAGGGTAAGGGCCCAGTGGGGACAAGGAGGGGCCGGCAGCGGCTCAGGGCGGCCCCTGGGGCCACGGGGGAGGCGGTGACTCCCCGCAGAGCCCCGGGGCGAGGGGGGAAGCCGGCACTACGCAGCGGCCCCTCTCACCGGCTGAGGCCCGCTAGAGGGGAGGCTGGTTCAACCCCATGTCGGCCCTTTTCCCCAAGACCCCGGCCGGTGCCGGGACCCGGCCGGGAGGGAGGAGGGAGTGCGAGGAGGAAGAGGAGGAGAGGTACGGGAGGAAGTAACCGTTCCTCCGCGCACACCGCCACTCACTGGCCATGGCTCCGCGCGCCGCCTGCATCCCCACGCGACCCCGGCTCCTCCCTTATGGGGCTGCGCGGCCCGCCCGGACGCATGCGTGCGGGCGGCAGGCAGAGGGCTGCTGGGAAATGTAGTCCCGCCCCGGCAGCGGGCGTGCGGCGCCCACGCGAGCACCCGCAGCCAAACCCGCGGCAGAGGCGGCGGCTGCAGCTCCGCCTGCCAGTGCCCCGGCAGGAACGGGGAGCGCCTCTCCAGCAGGGCCTGCGGAGGGATTTGTTTAAAAACGACTCATACACGGCTTTTAAAAAGTCTGGCTCGTTCCTTGATCCGATTTCCCACCACTTCCCCGCACAGTTTTGCCGACACGGCTTGAGGGAGCGGCGCGGTCCGGGTTGAGAGCAGGACGGAGCAGGGGATGAATTACCCCAAGCCCAAACCGCTGCTGAGCCGTTCCCCCTGCGTCAGCCCAGCGGGTGGCGGGGCGCTGGGAGTACTCCTCCGGTGCCAATTCAGCACCCGGCAAAAACACGCTGTGCAGCTAAACGTCTGGGTGCTCGGCACAGAGCTGAGGCGCCGACATCGCATCTTCCCAGCCCCACGCGATCCCTGGCAGCCTTGTATTTGTGAAGGGCTCGTCCCAAGAGATCTGTACCAGTTTACAGGTAACTCATTCACCTGGCACGTCCCCATCGCCACCTTCTTTTACAAGAACAGCATTTTCTAAGGTCGAAACCAATACGCTAACTGCCATGCTGTTTTTATTGCTAGCTTTGCCGAGTGCTCCCCGTTACTCAACACAGAACGTTGCTGCCTCATGTGTATATTTTACAATCTTGGGCTTTTTAAAAGCCTGTTTGTAGAACTGCAGATTGACGTTGTTTAGAGGCTGGCATCTCTTGCACAGTATTTCTCATGCAAGAGTATCTCTGCAAGATGAAAGCACATGACAGCAGAAAGGGCAAAGATAAAACAAAAGTGGGTAACCCAGGGTGATCCATCTCCTACACACATTGGGCTGAACCCACTTTCAGGAAACATGTGCCGAGAGATAAAGGATGGGAAGCGCACAACCACCACTGCATGCAGCAGTTACAAACCTTCCTTCAACAGAAAAACTGTTCAATCTGCCCCTTGGAGCAGTAAAGGGAACAGCTCATCCCAAACTGAGCAAGCTAAAGGATGGCAGAATTACCAACAGTGGACAACTGCAGATGAGGAGGGAATGCAGCAGCACTTTGGTAGAGCTCCCTCCCTTTTACACATGCCCATGATAGTAGAAACAGCATATATGAACTACTTTTTTTTTTTTTTTTTTTTTGGAACAGCACACCTTGCAGGGCTCCAGCTGCAAAGAATGGCTGTCTCCTGAGTTCACACGAGGTTTAAGACAGAGCACAAAATAAGAAAGAGAATAAGCAGTGAAGCAGTATCATCCCTTCAAGGCAAAAAGCACAGGCTAAAAATCCACTGTTTCCCATGGTTCAGAGAGATACAGTGTATTTTTCAAGTTTCAAAATAACAATATCCAAAAGCACTAAATACATGCAAAAGAACAAGTTGCATACTATCACGCCCCTCCTTCCCAAAAAGGAGAAACTTTTCAGCCATTCAGTAGACTACCCCTGTGTTGAAAAGGTTATTTGACAGTATCAAAAGTTTTGAAACTACAACTGAAATGCAGTTGGAAGAAAAAGCTACAAACACTGCTGAGATCCAGGTGTAAGGCCTAACAGGAATTAAACTGAAAGAGCAGCAATTAATCCTTACCTACATATGGAGAAGGCAATGTAATAAAAACTGCATCTCCACAGTCAGAGTATTTTTGATGGATAACACTTGTGAAGTTCTGCACAAATTCTCACACAGAAGCACTGATCCTGGCTATTAAAAACAAAGGTAAGAGCTTCCATTTGGCAGGAAAGCTTACTCTGAAAAGTGTTTCTTTCCTGCTACAGACCGCCTTTCTATCACCAAAATAAAGAAAAATAAAAATTAAAAACCCCGCAACATAGCAGCTGTCATCTTACATTCAACAACATAGACAGCGGTGCACGCAAACAAAACAGGAGCCTGCAAACCTCTGATAAATAATTTTTTAAAATTCCCTGAAGATGAAAGGGACAGGAAGTAGCATATTGACTATTTTGATTCTTCTTTTCAAAAAACTGTCACTCCAGTACTATAATTGGAATTTCTGCTTAACAATACAAGTTTTGTAGCAAACACACTAACTACAGATACATAAACTATGAGGCAAAAGTACCCTTTAAATTGTGGGTAGAGATGTATAAAACACTATTGAAATTATTCATAGTTTGGACGGAGCTTTGTAAGATAAGGAGTCTGTCGATAATTTGGACGCTGCCTTAAAAATTACAAATAATTAACCTCTTAATGGCTTGGATTATACATTTCTACACAGAACAGATTAAAAAACTGACTTACTGTAGCTTTACTCACTGTAGATCTAAAAGGTCTCTATTTGTTGTCCTCATAGAGAAGCATACACATTACCCACTTTCCATATTTAATGCCCAAATACACCTGTTTAAGAGTGTACTTTTCACTACAAGTAATTAGATTCTTCAAGATATCACTTTAAATACTTTAGCGACACATGAAATAAGTATTTCTCAATTCCCCCCACATCATGTTCACAATTCTCCCCCCCCAATAACTAGCAGAAATGTGTTGTATCATATTGTCAACATTTTCATAATATAAAAATATGATGCTGAGAATGTGGAATTTATGCACACACCCTCTCTATAATTTGACCATTTGTTAACTCATTTTGACCTTTCTATGAATGCTTTCTATGGCTTAACCGAAAGTGTTTAATGAAATCAGTCTAAATTCCAATATACTTACATTAAGATGTCACTGACAGTAGCTCCCTATGATCCATAATCAACTTCTTTAACTCTGAAGATCAAATTCACTTCCATTTACAAAATATCTTTAGGAAAAACTGTTGATTGATTCAGAGAATTCACACAGTATGCAACAGTATGCAACTAAATGCCTTCTGACAGAACAAGTTATGTTCAAATTGTACTGGTTTATTTACAACTGTAGTTTATAAACAGTAACACAAACATCTTTACATGAAAAAAATCTCATTGCTAAAGTAGGCACAGAGTCAGAGACTCTTCAGGATATTTTCAGGATATTTTCAGAAGGGAGTAGGAAGAGGAAAATGTAATACAACAGCTGCTGGGCAAAACTATAAATACATGAGCGTTGGCCCAGGTGCAATTTCATGCAAATATCTTCAACAGTTCAAGTTCTATTGGTGTTTACTCAGATACTAAGAAGAAAAAAAAAAAGGAATTAGTTCCAGAATTAAGGTGCCCTAGCTGGATTCCTAGTAAAATAACTTAGAATAACTGTTTTTTATAAAGGTCAGTTTAATTTATTTTACCTCCTGACGATGTACCAATTCACAGGTTTTGATTCAAATACTCAGAAGACTTCATGCAGCAAAGCTAATCCCTATTACCTTTATTTCACAGTTTTTGGTAATTTCCACATCAGCCTACAAAGATGCTATGCCTCAGCCATAAGGACATTCCCGTACTGAGCTTTTTAACAAGAGAACCGTTCTTGGAACAAGTGGAAAGCTGCTGATAAACAATCACATAGTTGCCATCTCTCAAATATTAATTAATTTAAAAGATGTTAGTTAAAAGAATATAAACAAATGCTTGAATCAATGAAGGCAACAGGTAATCAATACATTTATCACAGGTACATAGCACTTGAATCTCTTCACTTTATTTGTGTGTGTTAATTTTCTTGCTGAACACACCTCCGATCAGCACATACTCACTTCTGTGCTGAACTGAACGTTTTTAAAGGTCTAATTATTATCTTAGACATTTTGTTTCTGAGGGGCAAGGTAACTTGTTTGCAACTGTCATATTCTGCCATGAAGAATTAACTTCAATTTCAATGCACACTCATCTTTACAAGAGAAACAGCCTTAACCTATGAAATGTACAATTTTGCATCATTAAAAAATCACAACCCTGTAGTAAAAGCTTATTGTGCACAGTACATTTGGGTATTTAAAAATACCCTTACCACCAATTCCAATTATTTAACGTAGTAGTGGATAAGACTTTTTAAAAAGTTAAATTTACAAATTGCTTGCTTTGCTTTCCATTTATCTGCAGCCCAAGCTGGACTTAACCATTTTTAGTGAGAAGGAACCAGTATTTTTAAGATTTTTATCTGCTCTGCTCATAAACTTAAGTTTTTAATCACGCCTTGATACTACCCAGTAGGCAAAATCAGATTTATAGACTGTAGCCAACGGAGACATTTTACTTTCAAGGGACAGTAATTTAAAAACCATCCTGTTTTCAACCGCTTCTCCATATCTGGCAGTGCTTCATTCCTTTGACACACTTAATGCGAACCCAGCTGCATCTTCTCTTGCAAAGATGCAGACCGCTCACATTAAGGCTGCATTAAACAAACTGACATTTATAATAAACATTTCTTCAAAACAAAAACATGTAATAAAAAAAAATAAAAATCATGTTCAGAAATTGATAATAATTTACCCTATCTTAAGCCTGCTACTCAGGCACTCCCATCAGCAAACAGAAAAATTCTTAAGTTAGTATTCAGTTGGGAAACAGTCAGCTTGTGTCCACATACAGTATCTTAGTTGCTTCTTCTTTATAAACTGTTCTCTACAAAGTCTTTAGTTATTAACTCTCCAAGGCATCCAATACTTTCATGATCTGTTGTTTTATGGCTTTGGTAGCATCACCTGCATTTGGAATCAAATACCTTAAAAAAAAGATTAGAAAAAGCCATCATTAATTCACTATAAAATTTTTGAGCATCAATTTCGTGATTCTTGTTTTGATTTTTCCTCTGACACAAACTAGGAGGAAGGACGGGGGGAATATATTAAAATGAAAAACTACTGAGAAAATAACATTTATTTCCTGTTTATACTATGAAACACTTCCTGTTTGTGAACTTAGAACTGTTCAGGAGTACTTCACAGAACTGAAAAGTTCTTAATTAATTGACAATGGTATAGATCAGGCAGTTCAAGATCCCTACAGATAGCACTGTCCGACTGAAGCATGGCAGTCCTCTTTTTTTGTTTGGGTTTTGTTGTTGTTGTTTTTTTGTTTGTTTTGTTGTTGTTGTTGTTGTTGTTGTGGGTTTTTTTATTTCTATAGATAGCTCTAGATCATTTATTTACGATCCTTTCGTCAATCTTCTGGATTTGCTCCAGTCAACAAGGCGGTGATGAAGTAATTCAACAAGCAGCAAAGTTCTCTGCAACATTTTAATTTATCTTTGTCTGACCTATCACCAAACTAATTTCATTCTAAGCAGCCAACAGGCATAGAACAACTTCCCTAGTTAGCTAGAAAACTCAACTCCCACTTCTTGTGAAAACAGAGCACCTGCTGCACACAGTTTTCCCCAAGGAAGAGGACAAGGAAATGTCCAACTGATGTCAGCAACTTTGTTAAAACAGTGCCAAGAAACAACAGGCTACACCAGCCCAATACAGCCACCCCTCTGACCTCCCCCCAGTCTTAAGCATGCAATGTCGAGCAAGGCAATACCTAACTTTCAGGGACCAGGTTTCAGGGGTTCAGAGTTTTGAGGTTACGCTTCTGGACTCCTTGTACAATGCATAGGAAGAATTAGATGTCTCAAAAAAGATACCACAGAAGAAAGACCACTCTCTTAAATCCCACTCTTCACAAATCCATACTTTAGGGGGCAGAGAGTTGTCCACTTTATTTTCGTTTGAGACATACTACAAAAAGAAAACTCCTGCACACATCCCATCCCCAACAACTGTCATTGCAGACCATGGAGTTCCTCTCTGCTGAGTCTTGTAACTATCCTCATTCTGCTGGCAGATCTTTTTTCTAGTTCACATCTGAATTACCTATTTCTAAATAAAAACTATTACTTTTGAACTGAATTCTGGGAATTACAGCATGCCCTTGATTTCCAGTTGACAGCTTTCTGTATATCATTACTACTTACACCTCTGCTACTGAGATGGCTTACCTTTCAACTGCCAAAATTTCTATGCCTGAAGTATTGCTATTTCCATATTTAAACGTGATCAGTTCCGGGTGTTTCTTCTTTGATGTGATTTTGACTACAGAGTTGAGTGCCTGTCGAGACTGTATATAAGCCAGTCCCTTTCGCGATGGAATCTCTCTCAAACAGTACATATGAGTTGCTGTTACTAGGAGATGACTTGAAGAAAAAGAAAAATACAAATTAAATTTGCTAATGAAATAAATATCAGCTATTTAGAAAGTTAAATTCTACAAATAAGCTACATGGAGACAGCTAAAGAAAACAGTCGCCAAATCGAAGAAACAGTTTTAAGACTTAAAATCTGTAATTTAGAAAGGTCTACAAAATACTTCAGATTTTCCTTGAGTACTGTATCATAGCCATTTTTGAAAACAAGCATGGCACCCTCAACAGCATACAAAAAGTGAGCAGTTAACATCACCACCTCAACACAACAGCCATGAGTGCTATCAACAAAGATCACAACCACCAGTACTGTGCCAGCCCACACACAGAGTAGGGAAAATGTCTCCAGCCTCTCTCTTTCATCCTTCAATCATACCCTAACCCCATCCCTCCATCTACAGGGCAGCAACTCTACATGTGGAGCATCAGACCTAAGTTACCAGGACGTGCTGGCACTCCATGACGGTCAATCACTGTACAAGCACTAACGTAGAGATGCTGACCTGCCGGCTCAGTTCAAGGCCCACTTTTGCTTTCTTCATGGAAGGAATGCATGTTCAACTAGTGGTGGGAATACACTAGTTGAGTTCCAATTCAGTTTGAGAAATGATACTATGACAGGTTACTAATTATACACCATATAAAATAAATCTAATGGGAAAATAAAATTATTAATAAAAGACAAGAACAGACCATGATGCAAGAGAAAGCCTATCATAATTTTCTGTTATCCAGATTCAACAGGATTTGTACTCTTTGGGGAAGCCAAGGTACAGCAAGTACCGTGTTCTGCTCTTGCAGGATTAACAAGGTCACTGAATCTTAGGGGCAAGATGAGTGCATAGTACAAGGCACAGAGACAAGTAGACAAGAAAAACCAGAGCCCCAGGTACACTGGTCTTGAAAAATAAGCTATGTATACTGAGAATATTTTCCTTACTATCTTGTTTTGCGAAGCAAAACTTCATACTACGTTTTGTACATAATTACCATTCTATAACACTGCAAATATAAGAATGCAAATATAGTGGTAACGTTTTGTGCTAGGTTGTTTCGTACCTTCATTTCCTAGTTTAATATCAAGAATAACTTAATTGCCCAGTATTTTTTTTTTTAAAATGTGTATCAAGACAGACATTTTCATTAAGCTTAGGACTAATTCCAGTACCTGGGAAACATATGTCCATTTTCTTTTACTTCATTACAGGGGAAGTTATACTTCACATCAGGTTTATTTATCCATGTTTGGATGTTGACAATCTCTTTTCGATCATCATCTGACATTGAGGAGCTATCAATTTCATCTATTTTGAAGGGATGTGGGTAAAAAAAAAAAAAATTTCACACAACATCAGACAACTTTTCAACTCACTTAAACCCATAGTAGCTACACTGGTTCAAACCAAGGTCCACCTAGCCCCCAAGAGCGTCCATAAATAATTGTTCAGAGGGAAGAAAGAAAAAGGCATGCATATCTGATATTTCTCTTTTAATTCTCTCTCAGCAGACAACTATTTTCAGCTCAGGGGATTTCTTAGGCTGGTTTGATTTGTCCATTCAGTAAAGTTTAATAGATCTCTTTTACATGGCCTTGTCCAGACTTTCCCTGAAGCCATGTAAACTTTTTGCATCTACGACACTTGTATCTTTTGGCAAAGAGTACCAAAAACATGTCAACTACATTCCAGGAAAACATTCTCTTGTGGCTTCTGGTTTCTTGTACAAGAAGAAATAAACATCTGTTGATCCCTTTCCAGACTAGGCATTATTTTTGTGGGACACTTTTCCTCCCCTAAATTGCCTATTCCACATAACAAAAGTTCTAATATTCAGTTATGCCTGCTGTGAAAACCATTTCACATCTTTCCTCACCCTTCTTATCCCTCTCTGAACCTTCTCCTGTTCAAACACATTATTTCTGAGGTAGAGGATCAAGACACACAATATAGACACACAAACTATAGGTTTATACACAATATAGAGACACAATATAGACACACAATATATAAAGCATAGGTTTATACAGTGACATAATGACCTCTGTTTTATTGTCTGTTCCTTTCCTTATAATTCATAGTATTTGATTTGCTTTTCCGATTGCTAATGAGCACTTATAAACCTATTATAAACCTACTGCTCTTGGACACAGCCAAATCACTCTCCTATTTTGTATCTGAAACTAGAACTGTTTTTTTTTCCACGTCTTTCTCGCCTCACATTAATTCACATTGAATTTCACGTGCCATTTTATTGCCTGGTCACTCAGACTAGCAAAAGACTCCTGCAATTCTTCAGTCTGTCCTTGGTACTTTGAATAACCTTGGGTCATTAGCAAAAATTGTTGTCTTCAGGTTCACTTCCTTTTCTAAGGATACTTAAGAACATACTCAAAACCAAAATTTTCAGCACAGACCTCCGTGAAACACCCAAAACTCCTGCAAGTGTTATCACTTAGTTGCAAAATACTGTTTTTAATGTCTAAATATGGTGACTACGTTTACGTAGTAATTTTGGTGTTACATTAGAAGAATTTAAGCAATCTAGTTATCTAAAACAACGAACTATATTAAATCCATAGAAATTACCCCTAGAAATAACTTCGAAGGACACCTCTTTAAAGTGTCTTTTTCAAAGCCAGTTTTCTACACTTTGTTAAACTATTTATTTCAAAGCAATTCAGAATTATAGTCACACTTCTGAAAAGGTTTTCACTGAAAATATACATTATGAAATTGAAAGGAATGGAACAAAATCCGTCCTCATTTCACAGAATCACAAAATGGTTGAGGATGGAAGGCACCTCTGGAGGTCATCTGGTCCAACTCTCCTACTCAAGCAGGGCCACCTAGAGCAGGTTGCAATTATTATAGCTGATCACATTTTTTTTACTACAAAAAAACCATTAAAACTTCACAAAAACAATTTTACAGAAACAGGTTCACTTTTTGCATTCTTGTGTACCAAAATAACATACATTTCACTTCATATGTGTTGGCTTTGCTTATTCAAATCACTGCAGTGATTCTGCTTACTTACTGAGTCTAATAATGCTTTTAAAAGCAAATATAAATAGAAATTAGCAAATAACCATTACTGAAAATATGTTCTAGACAATTTGTCTTTGAGGACCTGGTTTTCTGAAACCATATAGACTTTGCCAAACACTGTTATGGATGCTCAAAGAACTGTGCAAACTTAATTACATGGCATTTGGAGAAGTATCTTGTTAGTGTTAAAGCTTCTGCCTGATAGTTTCATTTTGCTCTTTCCCAATTCTTACAGCAGACAAACAACGATCAACTGTTTGTCATCAATCTTATTTAAATGACTCCAGATCCTATGAATCTCTTTCATTAATCTTCCTAAATTATTTCTTTTCCAGGTCAAAGATTCTTAGTCTAGTCATTTGTTTCTCACATGGAAGCTGAGTATGCCTTTTGGTCACAGAACGGTTACTTGTGAGATGATGATGGCTGGGAGTAAGCTAACACTACCAGAACAAAACCAGGACAGCAGTAGGTCTGCACCATTCTAGCATTAGCACTAGTCTCAAAAAAAATCCCCTTTGTGAAAAGTGTGGCGTTCCAGTTTTGCCTGTAATTTTTCAACTAGATAAAAAAATTAAAGAAAAATTGCACATTTTTTTTGTAGCATTCTGCATGCACATCAAGAGATGAATCAATTATTAATAGATTCAATGCAATAGCTCCAACTATATTTTCAGAAATTCAGATGGTTACACTAACTGCTAATACTAGAGATTCAACCTGAGATCTATCAGCCAAACTAGGTCCTTTACATTTTGCTTACTGTCATGAATAATAAAGGTACAATTGCAGGTTTACACGTACAAGACCAGTGTAGAAAAACAGATCTTTACTACAGAAAAAACAAGTGAACACGAACGATCGACTAGACTCATCTGATTCCATTTCTTCCTGTTGGCTGTTTGGTGCCTACCACAAAATCTTTTTTATTTAGTCTGCTACTATGTATTTAAAGAGGGTGTTTCTTTCTTGGTTCGTCCTAGGCACCACCATAACAAACATGATCAATGATAAGAGTTAGAAAAATGCCATATTGTAAGACAGATGTAAAATATGCTCGTATGATTTAGCCAAACTTAATAATTTTGTCTAAATAAGCTAATCTAGGTAAGGGGAAAATCTTCTACTGTACCAGTATCGTATTCTTCTTCATCTCCGATGCTGAATACTGGTTTCACACCACGGTAGGGTTTTCCTACTCTGTCACTGCTGCTGACATGTCTGCTGGCAATGAAAAGGGCAGGAGAGGACATGGGATGCGAGAAGAAAAGTAATTTAAAAACTGATGGTATGATTCCTATAATAACATATTAGCAAAATGTAAACACAACTGTGCAACCAATAAGGACAAGAGAATTTCATAAAGCTGCCTGCAAGGAAGCTGTAACTGACCCATCAAGCAATTTGGTTAGTGAAAGCATGTATTTCACAGTTACTTGGCAAGGCTGACTCTTGTTAACAAATAAAGAAATACTTATTAGTTTTAAAAAGAACTTCTGGTCACCTTCTCAAGTGACAAAATATATTAGAGACCTGAAAACTGACAATATGCTATGAAGTTTCTAGCATGAAACTCTGAAATATTTCTGGACAGTCAGGGCAGCTCTATAAGGATGCCGAATTGGGATGGAGGAAGAATGAAGACTATTAACTAACATGTCTGGAAGCTCATTTTTCTGGTTAATTCCTCAAAAGATAACAAAATAACTTAAGCACTTCAAAGTGGAGTTATTATAAACCATCCACTGTAGTGTGAACTCTGACTTCCTATCCATTACCTTCTCCAGCATGAGCCCAATCCCAAAATCTTTGGTCATGTAATTCCTACTGCTAAAATCCCAGCATCACTGGGATTTCTGCATAGATATTAACCTCAAAAATCACATTTAAACCTACTTCTACAGATCACGTTAAATGACACAAATACAACTGAGTCTTAATGTTTGACAGTAACAGTTGCAAATCCTGAGATATTTTAAAGCTCCAGCTCAGAGTGCTGAGATTAGATGGTCACAGCTGTCATGTTAAAAGTTCTGGCCCTCAACTGCTGAGAATACCTGAAAAATATGAGAAAATCTAAAGGTTCAGAAAGCCACAAAATAGGGAATTGCTGGGGAAAAAAAAAAAAAAAAAACAGTTCATGATTTTAGCCTTTAGAACTGGCAACATGTAGTAGTTCAAAAAAACAAAACAAAATGAAAATACGCCTGTCTCTTTCCCCCATTTCAATTTCTATAACCTCCCTCCCCATAACATCTATTCATATTTCCTATAAACTATAAGCCCTGGTTCCTGTTTTAAGTGTATTCACAAACTCCAATTTACATGCTACTGTAGAACCAAGCTAGAGAGGCAACCTCTTTAGTAATACATACATGAATGCTAGTACTTATGTATACCTGAAAGCATATTTGAAAGTTAAAAAAGAAACCTACATTTTCCACAGCTCAAATTTACTAATGTAGACAAAACAAGGAAATGTTTAACAGGAAAAAAAACAGAAATGCATTCTACAATGAAACAAAAAATAAACATACAAAAACATGCTCATTAGTGTTTAAGACAATAAGCATCAATGACACTGACAATTCAAGAGGGCAGTGCTTCTATATGGAGGCTTTTGTCAATATGCTTTAGTAATACATAACCAATTCAGTAAGAAGCAGCACATTTAAATAGTGTAAAATTGAATTACACAGAGAGGATTTAAGAGAAGATCTCCTTGGTGTTTATAGATCAAAGTTAGTCAAGACAAGGGAAAGTAAAAAGCTACTTTATAAAAACCTGGTAAGATCTTAGGCTAGAAATGAATTTCCTTTAACCTGTTTGCATGGAAGGCCATCATTACATTGTTACAAATGGAATGCAATTCCCTTTAGTGGGAAATGAAATATATTGGTCATAAACACGAAGTGGGTCTAATTGAATGGATGGGAAAAGAATGCCATTCCATGTTTTTAAGGGCTACAATTTTAAGAGAATAGTCTATTGATCCATAGTGTGAGCAAATTTATTATTGCATCATCACAATGAAAGGAGATAAGCAATACGAATGAAAGGAGCAAGTAAAATAACCAAAGTATAATCTCAATATATCAAAAATTCTTGGTTACAAATACAGATTCAAGTGTCTTTCAGTTATCACACACAGTCACCAAGTGTTTTAAGTTGGAATTTTAACACTATCTTACCAGATTCTAAAAACTGATCAACAAAATGTGGGGAGAAATCCCCATGATCTTTAGGATTTCTAAATTAACAAAATATATTATGTGCTATTGGGATATTCCCACTTTTTTTTTTTCTTATAGAATAGTGGTTAACATTACTAATGGTTTTGCTGACACAACACCATTCTGTAATGCTCATGGGTAAATCCTATCTCAAAGTATGTGCAAACTACTTGAAAGAAGAATTGGTCAAAAATCCTTGAAAATCCAAACAACATTTTAAATCTTCATTAATTCTTCCAGCACCAATCTTCATGCTTTTCAGTCTATGAGGATCGAAAGCTATAACATAGAGTTCCTAAAGTATAACCAAAGTTCCGAGGTCATTATGCATGAGCTGTCCTTCATTTATCACATGCAATTTTATATAAACTCAATTCACAATTTTTATTTCTGAAATAATTATAAGGCAGTAAGTCTGAGACAAATGTGAAGGGACTCCAGATTTGTGTGAAATGCAGTAGTTATGTGAACAAGATGAGGGAGAGTTGCAAGGCATATTTACTTATTCACTCAGCATTTTTCTTTTCCCAGTAATGAGCACCTCTGCTTCTATCAGCATATTCTGTCACCGTGTGATGAGAAGCATAAAAATTCCAGATTTCCAGACAGAATATCTGTATGGGTTCCCTGTAATATCTAAGCTCAGATGATGCTTTATGAACAGTTTATAACAAGTCCTCTTCACAGTTGTAGTCTCTCTTGTTAAAACCTTAAGCCATAAGTTGTTCAGTAATTGCTCCTGGTGTCTTTCACTAGTACAAGTCGCTAATAAAATGTATATAGGAAACAACAAGTAAAAAAAAAAATTCCATGAAACACAACAGTAAGGAAGACAACAGAAATAACAAAGCAGAAACTAAGAGAAGAAAGCACTGCCAATACATTCTTTTTCTTCCTCTAGTCCCCTGACCAGTACTTGTAAAAACCAATAGCTTTAATATATTCAAAAAACCTAAATTAATATAAAAACATGCGAGCAATTTTGTCAGTGTAACCAATGCTTACAAATACTGCGATGCCATGCTAAATACAACAAAGGTGGTTTTAGTCAGACTGCTTAATTGTCAAGCTTACCGCTCCAGGCTTGCTCTGTCTGGCCAGGGAATATTGAAAGGTATTCTATAGTACATTGGGGCAGAGGACAGAACAAAAGAATTAAAAAAAAAAAGTTTAAAGGAAAAATCTAGATAAATAATTGAAATGCTCTATATTGGCAATGTATCTTCTTCAAGGAGGATGCTTATAAATAAAAGCAATGCTTAGTAACAGCTAGCCATGAGGTAGAGAAATATTTGTAAAAATTCTACTAAAAGATGCATTTTTCATGCTATGTATGGCTTACATATAAGCTTACTTGAATTCTTCACACAACAAAAGCTACTACCAAGTGCTATTTAAGAATTTTTTGCCTCTAATTGTGAAACAATAAAAATAATTTTCCAACACAAGAAGAAGTAACAACCTTTTGATTAGTTACAAGACTATTAAAAACTACTGTTTGTTTGGCATGTATTTTAAATCCTGCTATCAAACAAACACTAGCTCTGTAAAATTCTTGAATACCAATGTCTTAGCAACATACAACTCCAAAGGCTGCATTTTAAAGAGCTCTAAAATAGGCTATTCAATTAAAGCTTTGACAGATGAAAGCTGTTATTCTTTTATCTAGTTAAGTATTTGGAATGATGACTTCTAGCTTTGAAAGTGTCTTTTAACATGTTTGCACATTCTCGTTCCCAGGTCCACTTGAAGATACAAAAAATGAATAAGAGTGGATTCTGGGTTTGAAAAGCAGCTTTACATCAGGACTTGAAAAATCATGACCTTCAAAAAAGTTAAACTCAGCTTGAAGAGATGGGGCAGTAAGAAAACCAAAACAGAACAAAACCAACTAAACAAAAAACCTTGTCCAGAATCCTTCTGTCATTCACCCATTCCATTAAGAGTCAGGATGGGGAGGAACTGAAATAAAAGTGAAATCATTCTTGACTTTTAGACTGAATACAGAACCGACACATTTTAAGAAATCAAACTAACCATGCAGTGACAAATTCTAGATAAACATTCAAGAGAAAAGACTGCTTACACTGGCCTTGCAATACTAAGGCAGCACAGTAGGCTTACTGTGTCATGATAAAATTGTGAGGAGGGTAGAGGTAGGAAATCTAAAAGCTTAAACCGGAAGATAACTTTTGTTCCTAATTAGCACAGTCTTCACATTTACAAAGCAGCCACCTGAAATGGGAAGTTACTCCTCACTGCTAATTCACAGTGAGATATAAATGACGCACCTGTCCACTGGAGTAGATGTGTTTTCAATAAAACTAATAACTTTTTCTTTCACATTCACAGATTTAGTCTTCAAAGCAACCGTCATTTTATTCACCAGGGACTTTACTCCTTTTCCATCACTTGAACCGTTAGGAGAATCACCCTGTAAAAGTAACTCCTCTCAGGATTAATCACATAAAAATAATGTTATTTCATCTCCAGTTTGTTAAGAAAGGACACAGACTACAAAATAGTAATCTATTTTTTGGTACTCTTACAGCTTTAAGTATTCTTTTAGAGTTCTATCAAATGACAGCAACGATATGTGTCTGAGGTAAAGATGATCCAATAAAGCAAGCTTAACAAACCTTATTACCGAGCACTATGCTACGAAAATCTAGAGAGGAAGGAATTCTATTAATGATAAATTGTATCAAAATTAAAAGCCATATTCTATGTACAACATATCAGCTATAGAAAAGAGACAATTTTGAGCTTTCCCATGAAACTGTATGCCAGTTTTATAGCAATTTATTCCCAGAGTGAAGAAAAGCCAGGAAAAGAATTGTCCATTACATATATTCTGCTGGAGAACGACTACACTAAGTTCTTCTCTACAAGCTCTTCCTCTCAAGAGGATAAAAATGTTTAGGTGACTAGACAGTGAATATAGTTTAAATTAAACACACAACAGAAAACAATCATGACTTGCAGTAATGCACTTTACAGAACAGAATGAGGAATATGAAGAAAAAATTCAGTACACCTGGGGCTCCCATCCCACTACACCACTTGAGCTTAAAATTCACTTACATCAACAGAGGAGTTTATGCTACTTCTTGAGCCTGAGGTACTAGCAATCCAGTGGCCATATCCATTTTCTGGTCCTTCCACATTGATATCTGCTAAGTGCTGCTGGAGGGCTGTTAAAAGGCCATTAAAAAACATTCAGAACTACACTGGAATTAGTCTGTTGATGAAAATACTGTATACCCAAGACTAATCAGTAATAATTTTTGCACCACATGATTTAATAAAACAGACAAATTCAGATACCACTATAATCATCCCCGGCTTTTCTTTCAGTAGTATAAAGGCATTAGGATAATCTTTATTTTACTAAAGAAAACAGTTAAAATACAGCAGCAACTAAAAATAAATCACTGCTTTGATCCTAAAGATAGCTGTTATGACACTGCACATATTGACTACTAACGTCTCTATACTCATATTGTAGCACAGATCTCTCCACTGTTGTTAGAGCCTGATTGATTCCAGCAACATAAACTGCAGAATTATGAACTGATGATTTAAGAAAACACAACAATAATTAATAGTAATTATGAAGTAGCATCTTCATGTGGATCTGCAATCTACAGAGACTAAACATCAAGAATGATAAGTTAGAAGAAAGAGGGACTTTCCCCACTTCCTGTATTAATTTTTCACCATTCGGAAATGTGGGTAAGCCATAACAGTTAACCACAAATGTGCAAGTGCACAGTGTTGACTTACACAAAACAAAAACCTGACAAATGAGACCTATTTGCTATTAATTTAGCTGATTTCTAGCCAAAGCCTAATAAAAATATCAACAGATTAAGATATCAAGTTTTCTCAAGCCAAAGAGAAAGAGCCATTATTAATAAGCTTACCCATAAATCCTCCTTTGGCAATGCTTACATACTCCTTATTTTTCTGCAACAGAAAAGACATTTTTGGTTGAAGCAAAAATCTGTGGAACGAGTTTTGCAAGCATGGTAATGAAACATGGGTTAATTTCATAAAAACTGTAAACTTTAGTGATGTAAAAAACAGTTAGAATTTTAAGGGGAAAATATCTTGCTATTTAGTATTGATGATATGTGCAGACACACTTTCATTCAGCTATTAAAACCAACAGCAATTTAGTTGTACCTGTAAGAAGTGTGCTAGCACCATGTTCATATACATATCTTCTTCTTCCCTGCCACTTCCCATGAAGCAGAGATGTTCCCCACCAGCTATGGAGCCAGACTCAATAGATTGTTTTTGTGCTTCTAATAGGGATTTTACAGACTGTGCAAATTCTGATGGGTTTTGAAGCATCTGTGGAATCAGCAAACAAAAAGTGCTGTTTGACACCAACATATTGTAACAGAACTTGTGAAAAGATACAAACTTTGAAAATGTTACAATTTGTTGAGCACAAACAAGGCAACATCAGCACTGTATAAGACACCCACACACAAAAAAGACAGCCTGACCCAGACCTCATGTTACCATGAGAATGGTCCTTTTCTTCCTCACTCCACCTTCCTCTCCCCAGGAAAGAAATGCAGCTAACATTTGTTAGTTTATTTTTGCAGACACCAAATAACAGTGGAAAAGTCTTTAAAACTTTCATATTGCATTAAGTTGGCAATATGGCTGAGGGACTGATTTCCATATTTACATATACTTGAGCACAACACGTTCAAACTTTGCAGTTTTGAAATCCTTTAACACCTAGAATTTCTAGGTACTAGTAAGGTCTCCCTCTTGTTGTCCACTCACTAAGCTTTTTCTCATTTACTTATCAAGATTTGGAAAAAAAATTACAGTCAGGAGTACAAGGACATACCTGGGATTCTTAGTACTCTCAAAAAGTTAAGGCTGTGGTCCCCTGAAGGCCTATTATGCATGCAAAACCAATGAGCTGCTATATGAAAGAGATGGAGAAACAAAAACTTTCTAAATACAGCTGAAATTTTAACCTGCTCTCGTGGGGAAGGCACTTATTTAAATTAATAAGGAAACATGGACCTGTAACTGGATTGGGGGGAGAGAAAGGGGAGGAGGAATTCTCAGCCTTTACACTGGATTAAATTACAAAGTACAAAGTAACAAGTACACAACCTAGCCATCAGTAAGTCAACCAGAATTTTAACTGGAGTCCTCCTAGAGCCAGATGCTGGTGCTTTATTACGTAGGTGCTAAATCTCACTACTTCCTCTGTCTAAGACTACCTATAAAAGAGATGGATTCCAAAGTGCTTTCCCCATTGCCTCACCTTAAAGTAAATTGTGTGTATTTTGCACATACAAGCGTATAAAATGCACTGAAGTTCCGTTAATGGCTTCTTGTCTCAAAGATTATTCCCTACAGTTCTCCTGGCACTAAACTTCTAAAAACAGAGATGAACCTGGTGATGTTCATCCAGCCTGGTTCATGGAGGATCCTAGCCATTCAAACCGACACACACTGCAGAAGTTAATTCCAATATGTAATTTAAATACATACAAACTAATCACATCCAATTTAGGAATTGTCTTCATGGACTTCTTTTTCATATATTACTAGGGTTTTAAACTATTTAATAATTTATAATGCTTACTTCTACTTTATTGAATATGATGTTCAATTAAGGCTAGCACAAGGACACCCACGTACCATGGGGAAGTTTTTACCTAAATAATTTTTGATCTAGGTTAAAACCCAGAACACTATATCATAGAATCATCCAGGTTGGAAAAGACGTTTAAGATCATTGAGTCCAACCATAAACCTAACATTGCCAACTCTCCACTACTAAGCCATCTCTGTAACTGCCATGTCTACATCTTTTAAATACCTCCAGGGATGGTGACTCAACCACTTCCCTGGGCAGCCTGTTCCAGTGCTTGACAACCCTTTCGGTCAAGAAATTTTTCCTAATGTCCAGTCTAAACCTCCCTTGGTGCAACTTGAGGCCATTTCCTCTCATCCTATCACTTGCTACTTGGAAGAAGAGACCGACACCTACCTCTCTACAACCTGCTTTGAGGTAGTTGTAAAGAGCAATAAGGTCTCCCCTCAGCCTCCTTTTCTCTCCTATATAATTATACTTGTGCAAATAATACTGAATAATACATCATTTTAATTAAAGAGGTAAAGATAATAGATGTAGGACTGAGCTGCTTAAGTAAGAGAGGTAAAAAAGCCTTTTATGGGGTTTATACATAGAAATCATTCCATGCAGCATCCATAGACTGCTTGAAGTGAAATAATGAAGGGTAAATCTAGAAGCGAAGAATACACTGTAAGCCAGCTGAAGCATAAGTGATTTGGGGAAAAAAGGACACAGAAAAATATGGAATTCATAATCAAATGGAAACTACATCTAAATCTTTAATGAAGTAATTAGTCTGTAGTACATCTCAGTCCCAAAATTAATGCACCTCCTCTCTCATATTATACTGCAAAAATTTTAAAGGAGCAACCAAATCCTTTTCAAGACATATGCTCCGTATAAGCAGGCTGTAGTAAGACTGGTTGGGGAGAAAAAACAAACAAACAAAAAAGTTATTTGTTAAAATTAATGACACCTTTCATTAGAAATTATGATGTTAAAAGAGATTTGTCCTCCAAGCAACGTCTAGTCTTTAGCCTGTATGGGTTTCCAGTTGAACCAAAGAACAGGAAGTCTGGAATCCCAAATGCTAATTTCATTAAGGACTAAAGTTCTCAGTAAAATGATGGTTCTACCAACGTTCTTTAGAGAAGCTAACTTCTGAAACCTCATCACATAGCTAGACGACCCAGTCCACAGACTAGAGTCTAAACTAAGGATAATTAATTTTTCAAGACAGACGTTTCTCTCTCCCTCTATTTAACTTAAGATTCAAAAATCAGTGAAGAAACAAAAAGCATACAAACCAAATCCGAGTCTAAATGAAATGCTGTTGATAAATGCCCAGCATTGTATTGCTCTGCAGGACGACAATCCACTACAAAGAACCTTACTCCTTCCTGAAAGAGAAAGATTTTGCCTGTTACAGAATTTTAAAATCGTGTAATTATTAATGGGAAAATACATCATCCAATTATATTTTAATACTAATTCCAATACTACAGGAACCCCTCAAAGGGGCTAACAGCTATCTGAAAATCTTATTTCATTTGTTTAGTCTAAATCTCTACAGTTATCAGACCACCAACAGTATTCTAATAGTGATTTCCCATTAATACATCAGCTTGCGCATTGGAAAGGACCCAAGTGCAATACACACCGTGTAATTATTTCACCTCTACTGAGAAGAAATATAGTGGGTATGAGGGCACACATCAAAGTTGTCCCTTCTGATGTCTTGTTGAAGTCCCAATCCAACAGTCCATTACTACTCAGCACAGCACACAAGGATAGCTTTATATCCCACTGACTTAAACAGGATATAAACAGATGCTTACCTTGACTTGGACTAGGAAAAAAAAAGTATGCATGATGAAAATGGGGCCTGGAAACTGCTACAAAAAGCCAGTAGTCAATAAGAAACACTGTAACCTAGCTACACTATTATCCATATATTGGTCTTAAATACTCTAAGTGAAGTCCCTGCATCTGTCTGCAATGAATTACTACACAAATAGCTTGAATCAATTTTTTTTGTTTGTTTAAACCTTTCATTGACAAAAGACAGATATTTCATAATGGCATTCTTCTCAAAGGTACCGAGTAGTGGGTTTTAAATTTTCCTCTACCATAACTACATTTGGAAAGGAATTCAAATTAGTGAGATATTACTTTAAGCTCCCACTCTTCAGATTCAAATCAGCTGTATTAAGCTCCCCTGTGTTGTAGCTCTAGTTGCTACAGCACAAATGCATTGCAGTCAGCAGATCATTTACAAGGGAGACAACTTCAAGACAAGAATATTTTTTCCTGAAATAGCAAATATTAATCTGTGTTGTTAGCACTTTAAAATATCTGTGATACACAAAGTAGTAAGTGATTCTTTTCCTTTTCTATAAAATTGGGGGGAAAAAAGAAGAGTAATTCAGTATACTGACTCCTTGTTGCTGATTTGCTTGAAGAATCTCAGACACAGAAACTGCTAGACAGAGAGCCTGGCTCAAGTCTGTGTCATCATCTTTGAGGCCCAGCAAGCTGCTGCCAAAAAGACTGTGGTTGTCCTAATAAGGCAAGAGGGGGAGAAAAAAGTTAACTGAAGCCATTGTCTTTAGATGTGAAGGCTTAAAGTAAAACTACATCCACCATGTCACAAACATTAAGCCTGACACACGCGTATTTTGTCTATATAGTCATCAAATTTTTGATCAACTGAAATTCTTCCTGAAAATCATGGCAAGGACTGAACTTCCATTACAAACATGCTTGTTCACCACTGACCATGCCAACATGATGAAATATCGCCGGTTTTTGGTTGTGGTTTTTTTTTTCCTCCCCCCAAAATCTCATACCTGTCTACACACATCAGAGAAAGTACATACAAGCCAAAGGCGATGACTATCAATTACTTTTATTTCATGAATTCACTGAAGTCAGATATCTTGAGTAAGGAAGAACCGCAAGAACAGTGCAGGTGATGACAGCTTTATCTCTAGTAAGTGACTTTTTCCTGTTCACTGTTGCAAGTACAGCTAGGACTGCTGTGCAGTCTACTACAACGCAATTGTGTCAGTATGGCATTTTTGCTTCATCAGTTCTTACAAGAACCTGGTTTGCAAAACAAGGTCATCAGTCACGAAGTGAGAATATTGCAAGGAAGCTTCTGTCTAATATTTTTCACTTAACCCTCTTATCTTTCAAAGATCCTAACAGTAAATACCATCAGAGTAACAACACGAAAAAACTGTTTAAAAAAACATCACAATGAAATATTCAAAGTTACTGTCACAGCAGTAGCTTAAACAGTCACCAAAAAGAGAATGTCAAAATCACTTTGTTATTACCTTCCTGAAAGAAGCTGGAGTTTTGCTACAGTAATATTGTGCCAAAGAGAAGAGATCTTCTATGTCCTCTAAATCGAGATTGGCTGGTGAAGTTTCTAAGAATTCTGAGATATACAAACAACATAAGTGCACCATTATTTCAAACGTAGAAAAAAAGCACTGTACATCTTTTCACATCATAAAATAACTTATTTTTAATACGGCATAACACAATTGAGCTTACTGATTAAACATGAATGTTGATTCATTCTCCAGGTGGAAAGAGAAGATGCAGGAAATATTCCTTATCCATAGGAAACCTATGCTATTTGCTAGAAGTTCAAACCTTCTATGCAAATTATTTTTCACCACACTCTTACCTCTGTATAGTTTTAGCTTTCAGTTGTCATACTAAGTCCGCTGCCTTTTCTAAAGAGGGCTGATCAAGGGAATCCTCTAAAACATAGTACTTAATCAGTAGTACTGTTTATATGTCCAGGATGGTACAAGGGTGTAGTTCTGCAGTATGTGGCAGAGACAAAAAATTCCAAGCACCCTCATTTTTAACTGCTAGGAGATTGTTAATTATATTGTATTATTCCATGTAAAAAACCCACAACGGCAGGTGAAATAGGCTCACAAGAAATTTAGTGTAATTTCTATAAAAACAGAAGAGGGTAAGACAAGAACAATGAATTAGGCTCAAATCAAGTGCATACAAAGATAATAATCTGGAAAATGCAACAAGTGCGGTAGATGTAAAGCAGGATTTGAAAGCTGCTGCTTTGGGCTTGGAAACATGGTGATTGTTTCAAGTATTCCAAACTGAAGTATAAAACTAGGTGTGGGAGTGTGGGAGGAAACACAAGAAAAGAATGTTAAGAACCGGGCAAATGTGATGCAGCAGAAGAATAGTAAGAAAGGAATTAGTGGGTGAGGGGATTCATTAATAAGAAAATCACAGGGAAATAATTAAATAATTCAGTTATAATTGAAAACAATAATCAATGGGGATTATACTATATGGTAAATATTTCACTAGCAGCTATATAAAAGAAGTACTTACTTATCATTTCTTCTTTATCTGATTCTTGTGCTAAGATAACGTCTCTGAAAACAGTAAAGTCACAGGCATAGATCAAGTCAGTAAAACCAAAATGAAATGAAAGTGGATTAAAACTGCGTCAGCAAGGAATGTCCCAAAGAATACACTTACTTTGCATTGACAAGGATGATTAACATTAAGAAATAAATAAAGAATGGATCTGCTTGTTGTAGATATCCATCCCATATTGCCTGAGTGACTTCAGCTGAACAGTAATATGAGAAGAGGCTTCCAAGCTAAAAATTTGGAAAATAGCGTGAGAAAAAAGCAACAACCAGGAACAATCTCATAAGGATAAAATTTTTAACAGAGATACAAGATATCTAAAAGAAAATAAAAACAACAAAATTATGTTATAACATGCATTTGCACCATGTATCGAAGGATGGTTCTACCCTCAAAAACAATTTTTATGGAAACAGTGCAATAATGCTACAGATTATCTGTGAATAAACACGCCTAGTGTGAAGGCAAACTCAGCTGTACATTGTCAGCCCTGCAAATTCAACCAGAGATAACACAATCAGGCTGGAAGACTATTTAGCTCATAGCCACTGCTAAATACCAATTATACCAACAAGACAATAAGAAGAGAATATATTTACTCAACTAGCTTAACAAATAGGACTTTGAAAAGATCCCGTAAACAACATTCTTTTTATTTTTCATAGTAGAACCAAGCTAATTGAACATGGTTCCACACTAGTTTGACAACATCACTTACTTAGCACTACATTATGATGCTTTATGGCTGAGTAATTAAACATTTGCAAGCAACAGAAAATTGTCATTATCATTTAACAAACTGTTTGCCTGTTCCCATGTTCCCATTTAAAAATACATCCTCTCTGATATGCAAAGTTCAAAGCAAATAAAAGAAAAGGTAGGAACTTCTTTTCATACATGCATAATATTTGCAATCATACCTAACTCAAATGCATACCAGCTGGCTTCACTGGGGTCTTACTGAACTCAATACAGAATTTGCATGCATCAGCAACAGAGCTACAGCTTTCAAAAGCTCAGTATCTGTTTTTAAACACTATAATGGAATATTTCAGCACTTCCTAGTATACTTTTATAAAAAAAGGTAAGAAGATCTATCCAATTCTGAGTCAAACGCAACTGAAGTCAAAATGTCCCTGAACAAGGAGGCAATGACAAGTGTCTGAATGTTGCTTATGTATTTCTACACATTAGAAATACCTCTATATAGACTAAGTTTTTTGACAAATAAAACAAGGAATTTTAGTGTAATCTCATAATATAAAATGGGGCTTAAGATTTTTTTTCTAAGACTGTACACCAGAAAGCATAGCATTGAGGACTGGCAGCTACACTAGTTCGTTTCCCTACCTCCTTTCAAAGGGAAGATTTTTTCCTAATGAATCACTAAACTTTTAATAAACAACTTCAAAGAAGTTTGTATTTACTAAGAAAAATTGTATTTTAAAAAAAGGGAGATTCAGCAGTAAAAAAAGACATGATTCCTCTTTTGAAGGCTGATGACTGGCAAAAGGAAGATTTTGAGAATATGGAAATTATTCCTGGACACATTTTAATACTAAAGTTGGTAGCAGCCTAAAAAAAAAAAATCTTTAAAAAAAACCCAAACAAATACAGACCTCACAGTTTAAGAATTCATTTCAGTCTTATTTCTTTAACTGAAAGTACACGGAGTCACAAAAAATTTTACAAAGCCAATGGGTATGAAGGAAGAGCCTAGAAGAGTTCATGGGTCATAAAGTCTTCCTTATTAATTTACAGACTTTGCCTCTGCAAGCACTGTATCATGATTTTGTATTGCATATACTAAGTAGCATTGAAACATGAGAATTGTGCTGCTTTATATTGTAGCCCTGCTACACAAACTTTATAAAAAAAAATGATTGAGGCAAGCGTCTTTATAACTACCCCAAACTCGAGGCAGTTTTGAAGTTAAGGTGAGGAGGAAATGACCAATTCTTGAAGAGCTATAAAATATACGAGCCTAAATTCTGAAAGGCATAGTGCCATATGAGGCAGTCAAATATATCTATTAGCATGGAGGTTTTTTAAAGGTTTTTTAGTAATTTGACTTTAAAAGACCCGTTAGGCTGACGTTTACCCATATCTACAACCATACAGATGCCCACTATAAAAACTAACATCACAGCTTCTTACTTTTTGAGTATGTCAGTTGCTCTGATTCTTACTTATTCCAAGTAGTTCCTAGCATCAGTTGGCTCAATTAACATCCAGTACAATAAAAACGTGACGTTAACAAAATTTCATAATTTACGTTAAACAGCTGAAGACAAAAAGCCCACACTATATTAAAATATGCAATTTATTTCGATATATGCAGTTCTAATCTCATGTACTACTCTTCCATAAACTGGCAACATGTACTTAAATTTTAACAGAAATTTATTTTTCATTATGTTTCCCTACTTTCACTTAATTACCCAGTTGAGTGCATATGAGTCTGGAGTCATCTTCTTAGTATCAAGAAAGGAGCAGAGTTCAGGCTCATGGTACTGAAGAAGCAGTCTAAATAGATGAAATGGTCTTCCCTTCATAAAACAATCCCTAAAAAGTAGCAGTGAAAATAATCATAAATCCCCCCGTAATATTCCAGTCGTCAGACTTACAGTAGCAATTTTTTTTTTAGTTGTGATTATGTAATTTCCTATATTGTTCTTTTAATTTACAGGGACTGATCATGAAGTCAAGTTGCCTCAAAAGTTTAAAAAAAAAAAAAAAATCAAAACCAACAAAACCCCACAAACACTGAAAATCCTGTATTAATAAGGTAGGAGAAAGAATGAAATACTATCAATACTTGATAGAGTATATAATACAGAAGTATTTAAAACAGATTTAAATATCAAAACAAGGCTACAATGGTATCAACATTGTTAACTATAGAATTAAAAAAAGCTATTTTCTACCCTCTGTTAGAGGTAACATTGATGTAATGTAAGCAGATGTAATGCACTTTCCTCATGTGGTCCCTGCGGTGAGATACACTTCCATTATCCACTTGCAGCTTTTTAATTAGTTTACTACCTTAAAAGCTCTCACGCAAATCGTTGTCTAGTCAATTGCATATCTGAGATGGTGTTTTCTTCTACTTATGGCCCAAACAAAGAATACTAATGACCTAGCACTTCCATATTAACTGTTTGTTAATTTTGTATAGTGGAGAAAACTCACTATTCTAAAGGAAAGGCAGGAGGAATAGAAAGATAGGTATCTACAGGATACTTCATACCAAAAACCTTGAGATTAACAGTGTTTCCAAGGAAAAAAATAGCAAAACCTCCCTTTTTTTTTTCCCCCTCATTCTTCCTTTGGCTTGCTAGAGATGCTCTTTCAAAAAAAATCCAAGATATAATATGGTCTAACAGATTATGCTGTATATTTTACCCACCTGTTGTCAATATTTTGTTAGAAATATTTATTGGGAGTTTATTCATGATAGTTACAAAACATGAGAAAATGTGAATAAAAAGTGTATGATTTAAAAAATGAAAACAGCAAAAAGTTAAAAATGAAACTTTTATCAAATAGTAATGATGGTCCAGTAGTCAAACATCAAATCGAGACCAAATTGACCTAAGCGGAGATTTGCAAGTCTACTATAAATTCCCCTTCCACGCCTTTCATTCTCGCATTGAAAAAAAAAGAGAAAAAGAGAAAACAGTCTACATCTTGTTGAACCACCACCTAGGTTCTTACAGAGAAACTCAAATACTAGACACTCTGAAAGCCTTCTATGGCTGAAAGTACACGAGTTACATGACCGTAACGCCACTATCCCCGAACAGTTCACAGAGCCCAACAGTATTTTAAATCGGAAATGGACACAAGCCGAGTCAAGTGACAGGACCAATAAATGTTTCCTGCCACAACACCAAACGTGTACTTTTCATCTTATAGGCACACATCCAGTAGCTGGGCCAGAATCTCCCCTCCAGGGAATCAGACTAAGATCTTTAATTACAGACTATCCACATAATATTTCCAAGGTCTTAATCAGAAGACCCTGTAGCCTTGCTGGAATGTCATGGTGCTACTCCAACATAAATAAAAAATTATTTTAGTGAAAGCACCTATATAACAGCATAAAAAGCTCCAATTTCATATTTTTTATTTTAAAAAAAAAGTTAACAACTTAAAAAAAAAACATTGCAATCTCAACTCAGTAGAATACAGCCAAAGCATCAACTACTTCTAAAGAGATTTGGAGATTTAATTAGTGGTTATGAAGTACTTTAAAGTGACAGGGATAAAAGCATTTTAAATATCAAAAATGCTCAGAAAGGAAAGAAAAAATGCTTTCTCAGAACATATGTGAATTAGATAGTTCCTAAGCAAATATTTTTGATACTGCATGAAATGGCAGTTGTTCTTTAAAAGGCACATCGAGTCTACATCAGTCACATGCTAACTCTTTACATCTCAAACCAACTCAATCATCTCCTGGACTTCAAACCAACAGGTATTGAAAGATGGTTCAACTTATCATCATATGAAGGAATCTGAAAACTTTGCTACAAACAGTGCTACTCTAGCCGAAACCAACATGCACATCCTTTCAGAAAATACTTTTAATGCCAATAAAAATAGTACACAGGCAAAAGAAAGAGAGTTTTACCTTGGAATGAATTTATTCATGATAGCATAGAAGCAGTTGTACAAATCACTGCGTGGCAAACGAAGGTGCACCAGAGGTTTGAGTAGATGTATCCAGCCAAGGCAAGAATTGTATTTAACATTGCGTGATTTACAATAAAAAGTAATAACAGACTCAATATCCAGAAGTAATACTGATTTCTCCTCTTCTGGCACTGATAACTGGTCTGAAATAGGCACAGCAATATAAACCGTATTAATGGCCTTTCAAAGAAATTGAATGAGATTATTTCATAGCACAATTGCACCAATAGGGACCGCTTGGAAAAAAAAAGCCACAAAAACAGACAAACAAAAAATTAGCAGCTTGGATTAAATGCTTACAGAAAGGCATCAAAATACAAGTGATTTTATAACTCGAGGATAAGGCATTTAAATACCACAAAAACAGGTGAAAGAAGATTGGGTTTTCCAGGATCTATATGAAACAGAGGTATATTCTTTTAATGCACAGAATGCCCCTCTTCTATTCCTATTTGATGTGCTCAGCACATAACTTATGCCCAACTCTACAACAAATACATCTGAATTTCAACACAGATCAACCCACAATGCATACCCCCAATTCCTCAAAAGCCCACTGACATGCAAATTTATGAAAATCAGTAGTTTGAAATCAGCTAGGCTTACAGACTTAAATTTTAGTATTAACATATAAATCACATTTTTGACCTCTACTTCAAAGCAATTTTCCTAACGATAGTTTAAATTTGGGGTTGTTAGGGTAACTATAAAAAGAAAAATTATTGATTACTTATAACTACAACTGGCTTTTAGATTCAATTTGTTACTATTGCTAATCAGAAGATACACTAACCATGAACATGTAATCTTTGATATAATGTAGTACATTGTTTCAAATTCTTACAAATGTTGTCAGGTACTGAAAAGCAAAGATGTCCCCTATTTAATGACAGACTAATTCTGAATCCATAATTTATATCGTTGCATTTGGATGAAAATTGGCACAAAAATTTGGTACAAAACCAGTTCTCCAATTAAGGTAGCAAGCGAAACACTTCTTAAATACCGTCATTGTTGAATTGGATACAGAAGCTTAGATTTTCATTAGTTCCAAAGCATCTTTCTGCACAGACTCTTACTTAAAAGGCTGACAACACTTCAGAAGAAGTACTGGCATTCACCTTACTTGAGGCAATGAATCTAAGACATACTGAAATATGTCAACACCATACCCCAAATTGTGCCTTCCCTCATATGATGAAATAACTATTTAGCTTACTTACAGTTAAATATACTGATATTTATTATACAGACTGTAGTGAAACCAGACTTTTGTGTAAGTTCATACAATTTTCACTTTAATATTAAACACGTCTTTAGATTTTTTAATGAAAAATCTAATCTTAAAGACACTTATGAATGATATATTTCAGAAATAAATTTGTTTTAACCCACCTACATTATGTCAATTTTACTACAGCTAAACTGATTTACAGTAAAAGAAAGAATAACCATGTTATGTCCGGGATGGGGGGAAGAGATGCCTACACACTACATTAATGCAGTGGCATTAAATTTCTAGTGAACATTTTTCCCCCTCAATTACAAGAAGCCCATGAGTCTTATTACCGTTAATGAAAGTTTTTACTACAGAAGCCTTTAATACTTTCACATCAAAGCCAGTCAATATTTGGTATTTCCTTTCCCCTACCTCTCAGGAAAATAAAATAGTACATAAAACTCAAATGCCATCTGAAGATTTACTTTAAATTTGGAGACTACTTGCTTTGCTAAAACATTGAAATAGAGAGATGTAATCCAACCCAAAATTTAAATCTCTATATAACCTTCATTCTCAACTAACTTTACATTTATTACTTTAATCAGTTTAATATTGTTACATATTACAAAATATTTCCCGATAAAGACAAAAGGAAAACTAACAGACATTCAAGTGCTTAATTTTGTATGTTATGAATACTAATTAGGATGTTTTACCATCTTCCTGAAAAGACACTGTGATTAAATAAGACAGCAGAATTTTTTTTTCCCCCTTTCCTTTACACGACAGAGAGAGAAGGAAAATAAGCCCTACTAGATTCTAGAACTAGAGAATATAGAACTGCATTTTAAAAGTGGTAGGTATGCATGCCTGCAATAACTCCATTCTCTGCCTTAACTTTCAATTGTGCAAGAATAAATTAAAGTGTGACAGCTAATAAAATAGAAGATTCTCTTACTAATGTCATAAGAAGTATCCTAATTTATGAGCCAGCATTGACTCTATGACCTGATCACTGATATTAACGCTGTTGCATGATGTAAGGGATTTGGCCATTTTTGTGATGAGCTGCTAACCAGATCCTGTGGCAGCTCCTTACAGACATACTGGAGTATTATTTCCAATGTCCTGGCAGCATCTTACTTTCACAAACACAACCTTTCATTTTTGCTGAAAACAATATTAAGACGTATCTTTCTTAAAAATAGTCTTTAAAGTCCAAAATGTTTAATATATTTCTTCCCTTAGAGGTTAGACGCATTTTGGTGCTACATCAGCTTTCCAGATTAAGAACTAGTCATTAGACAATTAAAAACTTGGACACTATAGAAAAAGTGTCTGGTTTAAAAGATGGAGCTTGAAAAAAAATTAAAATTTTTTCAACTCCTGAAGCTTTCTGACCATGCAAACTATCATTTACAAGCTAATACTTTAAATTTCCATGACGTCAACCACCCCAGAGTCAGAGTACAGATAAGATACTACTGTTTTCCTATGATTTCTTTCCCACTTTCTCTGCACTCTCATCTCCCTCCAAAATGTAATCATCATTCAGGTTATTTAGTTCAAATAAAAAAGCCCTAAGACAACTGAGAATACAGACGTTTTCACACAGGTGATCTAAATGTAATGGAACTTACCAATTAACTCTTGGCAGTCCTTATGAATTATACTCTGTTCAGGTAGGTCTAAAGAGCCATCCCAGGATGCCAGGCTGTCCCCCTTTCCTACAACATTAAGTGCAATCTGAAAACAAAAATAAAAAACCCTCTAAACATTTCAGTGTCCTTTTGTAGTTACCCAATTACCGAACTCAATAATTTAACTCAATAAAGAGGAATATTCTAAAACTGAATCAACATACATGCATATTAAAATTCCAGTATTACATCTCTCCTGTAGAGATGCCTGGTAATTAAATCATTTACTTTAAGTTCTGTTTGATTTGATGTATCTCCTGCTTCTTGGTTTAAGCTCGTATTTACCTTCCAGACTTTGGCCCTCAGATCAGCAGGCAACTGCCTTCCTTGAATGATGTTTCTCACAGTTTCAAGATCACAGCCTCCTTCTTCTAGAGCGTCTGCAAGATCTTTTTCCCTACAATAATGATATGTAATGTGTTTATTAAAATGAATTATACAATATTTTCATTCCTTATCTATTAAAGAGATATAGACTGGAGGCTACTATCAGCAAAACCCACACATATGTAAAGCTATATTATAAAACAACTTGCCAATTACTGAAAATAAATGTTTGCAAAATGTTATTTATTCCTTTATTTTTAAAACTGCTTTATTGAATTCCATTCAATTTACATATGAGCAAAAAATCAGTTCAGGGCATTTTTTTTGTTTTCATGAAGTGGCAATGTTGCAAAATGTATCATAAAAATGCAAATTTAGTTGTTAGTTTACCACTTAAGAGATACATGGCAAATTTACACACATGCACACACGCGCTCTCGCTCTCTCTCTGCATTCAATGCAAACACTACCCCTAAATTAGATGGCGGAGTTCTTTTAAGTAAAATATTAGATGACCAAGGAACAGAAAACTTATTTCAAAGGTATAGAATAGCCAGCTTTTAACCCCATCTTTCCCCGAAATAGGAAAAGACCTTTTAGTCAAACTCAGGTTTACTCAACTATTAAGTTCTAGTACCGTAAGTGTGGACATGTGCACAAGACTGAATTAAAACATACAAAAATGTTAATAATAGTGTAGAAAGTAGCAAAATACATAAATTCACAAGACAGTCAAACAGTAATGACACTTGAAGTTGCCATAGTAAGACAACAAAAGTTAATAAGCATCATAGATGAGGTACGCATTCAGAAATGATTACTTTACAATCTGATAGCTTCGGCAGACTGTTTCAATGGTTCCATGCTGTCAACAATGAGAGAACCACATCTGATGATTTCAGGAATTTCAATATCACGTAGCAGAGCAGTGGCAAAACACCAGGTTCACTGGAAAAATAGCAATGGCAGTGATACATAGGTCCCCTAGGCGAAACTTCTCCCTTACTGTATTCTCTTAACTGTTTCCTACTAGCTCTGACACATGCCTTAAAAAAGGCTTTGCTTCGTACACCTGAGGAGTTAAACACACAGTCAGGAGGTTTATAGCCAGAGCAAAACATAGAATGTGATTGTTTATTCAGGACAGATATTCAAGTATAAAGATGCATCCCTTGTGAACAACACGTCTATTTATACATGTGTTAAAGTGTTATCAGTACAATTCTCAATTAGTCCACATGTTTGTTACTATGTAGTCAATTCCAAATACCCATGGAAAAAGAATGTCAGCTGCTGAGCTCTGTCTGCTTCTTTAATTTGCATATATCCACAACTAACTCCTTGATATAAAGCTTCTCAAGTTTGGTCTTCTGAAAGCTTAACACACAAATTTTTGATTTTTTAAATATCACCCTTTTTGATAAACAGATTAGAATCTTAATCCTGTAAGAATGTATGCACATAATTAACAATAAGCAACAAGCTAGCCTTACTTAAGACTTCTCAAAGTATTTACAAGTTTGCAGAGTAAGCATTTTCCTTGCATTGTATCAGCCAGTTTCTTAGCCAGTACTTTTTGGTAGCACTTTATATAGTATTTCAAATATACACTGGGGCACAACTAATAGTCTGTTTTCTTCAAGTAACTTTCCGAATTTGGATGAAAGAAAGTACAGTTTACAGAGAGACTGACTTGCCTTGTTTGCTAATATTTTTAGTATTAAAAAAAAATCCCAGAGCCCACTTATTATAGAACTACAGGCTGCACAGGTGAATATCCCCCTCCTGAGACAGAGATGGGGGTGGAAAAATATACACAAGCACACTTGCACATCCATCACATATCCTCTTGTCCAGTTGTGTACATAACAATCAATGCTGGAAAAATTAAAACCACCAAATCAGTTCACCCTGAATAAAAAACAAGTATTTCCAGGACATTTAGACAAAGAGACCTAGCACTCAGCAGAACTGCATGAACTCTGGGATGATCTAACTCCAACAGAAGCCAACATCAAACATCAGCTGAAGAGAGCTAGATGCTCTTAGTTATACTGCAGGTTTCTGTGCACACTATGTATGACAAACAGACTAGAGAGCAACAGCTAGCCCTTGAATTAAAGCACACAAAACACGATTAGTCGCTATATTACCCAAGTATTAAATAGGCACATGGAAATGAATGCAACAACTGCGTGCATGTTGTATTTCAGGTGGAAAGGTCTTAAATTGCAATACTTAAATTTGGTTTCTATGTCCTCCAAAGAAAAGTATTTGGGGAAAAAAAAAGTAATTTAATATATATGAAACAACACTTAAAAACACATCTACACAAATTACAAAAACACACCTGGCAAAGAATATTTCACAGATCCACGAGTACTAATTCTACCAGTTACTCATACCTAATATTCACAGCTTAAGAAGCTGTGCATGGATTAACATCAAGATCAACTTCAACATGTTATCTGCAAATGTGTGCTTCCTCTGTTTGTTTGATAATATATTACTATTTGCAAAATCTTCTTCATTAATACTGTCATCCGCACTTTGTACACTGTGAAGATGACGGGCAAATGCTAGCTTTACTACTTCACTTTAAAAAGTAAGAATGTGATATGCTCATCTCCCACATGGAGAGATGTGATGCGTTACCAAATTGAGTTAAATGAAATAACAGCGGGGGGGAATTGCGGAATTCTGTTTATGATTTAATTAGCTATTCTTTTCCCCCATCAACTCCCAAGACTGTTCACAGGATAGAAGTGAGGACTTCTCAAAGATTAAGAAAAATTATTTTCTAATAAATATTCTATTCACTCTAACTTGCAGACTACTATGAAAATAATTTTGATACTTCAACACATGTCCACCAACTGTGTTTTACCTTATTTCAGTTTGTGCTATAAATGTTCCAGCAAACTGCTAGCAATCGGTATCCTTGTCTTTCATGAGTGAAGATCAGCTAGGAAGTTTTCTGTTCATATGGACAACCACTATTTTACTTACTTTGGAAAGAACGCAGCACTTATCTTTATAGGCAAACTCCTCCAGACCTAAACATCCTTCTTTCTGCTCTGCCATGGCTCCACTGCCTAATTCTAGACGCTATTCTAAATTTTGGTTAGATGTGTACAATTCCAGCCTACACCCAAGCCGTGGCCTGAAAGTTTAATTCCCACAAGACATACTGTTCTAAATGTCATAATGCACAATATTGCTATTAGTGTGTATGGAGTAATATTCCATCTATATTTATCCAAATAGCTAAAAAGAAATATTTAATAAACAAGGTCTGACAGATTTTTCTCATTTTTAAATCAAAACTATTGATAAACTTCCTGTACTTACTGAAGAAAAATCTGACAATCTCATCTTTCAATAAACCTATACAATAAGTTTGGGGAGGGGGAGTGTTGTTTTTTTTTTTTTTTGTGTGGTTTTTGTTTGTTTGGTTGGTTTTTTAAATTGTATTGTACAGTGGCAATTTTCCCTGGTTTTTGTTAAACAAAACACCAAGCAGTCAGTACGAATGTTGAGGGGTTTAACTCATCATAAGTTTGTGCCCCCCGCAAATCACTTGCGCCAGCACTGCATGTCAAGTTGACACAGGAAAAATAAAAAGGGCATTTTATGTTAATAAGCATGTCTAGATTCTACATACTCAAGATGCTGTCACAGTCTCTGAACACAAAATTACACCTGCCTTTGAATCCCTCTAAGGAACTGAATAGAGGACAAGGAATCAGCGCTGCCGGTTTTGTTCCCAACAGAGTTCAGGTGTCCATATGCATCATTTTATGTTTTGGCTGGTTTTTTTTTAAACATGAAATGTTACTGCACAATCCTATACACTTTGAAATTGTGATAATGTAGTAATTTACACCAAAAAGCTCATTCAAAAGATACATATTATACTGAGAAAAACAACAACAGTTCAACAGCACTCAGATATGTATACAAGAGAACAGTTTAAATAAATGAAAAAGAAAATATTTCACTGAAACTGGCTTTAAAAGAAAAAAACAAAACACAACAACAAAAACAAAAAACCATGTGATGTTTCAAAACAAGCAATAAGGAATACAATTTTATGTTATTCACAGGGTACAGCTCTAGTAACAGGATGTATTCTGGCATATTAATGTAGCATTTAAGCATAAACCTCTTGAACTGTTCCCATAAAGACTTACAAAATCTCTTCTAACGAATGCCTTCAAGTTTGCCTTTTCTAGTAGTACCAGCATACCAAATTTACCATAGTTACATTTTGAAGCTGCCAGTCAGAATGGCAACAATGCAGGCTGCGCTTTGAAATATGTCTGGAAATTGCACTTGTGCCTCATTCTTAACCAGGAATTTTAGCATTTTGTTGCGATCTGGGAGACAGTAATATTCTTTCAACGTTAGTAGTGAAAGAGGTTTGAAGTATTTTTTTAGAGATATTTCAACATGGTTCTTATTCAATGTCCAGGGTTATATTTTAAAGTGTCAAGACCGCACAGTCAATGAGTCTGTCCTTAACTTTGTAATTATACGTCCCAACAGCCAGGTCTGCATTTAGAAATAATGCTTATACAACACAGTACCTATAGAAAGTGCTTCATAAATTTTGAAGCTGTAACTAAAAGCAAAAAAAGGCTAAAAAACTACACCAATTCATTTTCACTTGCTAGTAAATAATACTTAGTTGTTTTATCCAAGAGCTGTATTTGTAGAACCAAGCTAGACAAAGAACAGATACCAGCTACACCTGCATGTGTGTCAGTTCCAGCTTCTTTACAGCGAGGTAACTAAGCGCAAAGAAGGCTGAGCATAGTTAGCAAGAAACTTTGATTCCGCCACATAAAATAAAGCCTAGAAGCAAAAACATCAGATTGCAAATGATCACAAAAAGCAGGTCTGTAAGATAATTGTTTGAAAAGCGTGTACGTGGAAAGGACAAAGAGCAATGCTCTGGCACAGAGCCACAGAAAGAAAAGAAATCACATGCAATGCAGAAGCACAAAGAGAAAAACAAAGTAAAGATGCACACGAATGGAAATGTGGGATGCAGTAAGAATAGCTTCAGTGTTTAAACACAACGTTTATTTAAGGCTCAGCAACCTTAAGTGAACACGCATGCAACAAATACTAAAATCACAACATTGTTACCATCAAAATGATCCTACACACACTCCAAAAATAGTCTCTATTCTTGTCCTACAGGTTCAATGTAAAATCCATTATAAGTAATAGCGGCACCAGAGGAGGGTGGCGAGCAAAATCATTCGGAAAACAAGCCAGGACCTATTGCTGTCACCTGTGCTTGAGTAGGTACGCAGAGAAAGGGGAAGCTGAACTGAACAAAGCAACTCCACTCCAGGCAGACAGGCGAACACATCGAGCAGCTCCTACCGCATATCAAAGCTGTCATTTTAAAATGGAGCAACAGCCTCGCTCCAGATTGGGCACGGCCAGAGGCCGCCCCGTTTCGCCCTTGCTTTGCCGGCGGCGCTTCCTCTTTCGGGACCCGGCAGCTGCCGAGCGACCGGTGGCGTTCGCGCCGGGGCTCACCCCAGGCTCCCACCGCGCTGGGGCCTTACCGGGCCCGGCGGGCGGGTGGGGGGCCGCCCCCGCCCCGGGGAGCTCCCCAGCCACTTTGCCCCCGCCGAGCGCTCGGCGGCGGCAGGGCCACGGACGCCCCCGCCCCTCTCGCCACGCGAGGGGCAGCCTCAGCCCCGCGCCCACACCCCAAGTGCGGCGGGTCCCCGGAGAGGGAGAGGTGGCGACGTGCGGGGGGGGGGGGGGGGGGGGGGGAGTTCGGCCCCTCTCGCCCACCGACCTCTTCCCCGCTGCGGAGGGGAGGGAAGGGAGCGGGAGGAAGGGCACCGACACCCCCGTAACTCACCAGCTGCTCGACGACGGCGGCGGCGCCTCTTCCCCTTCCGCCATAGCTGTTGACGTGCCTCCTCGCTCGGCCGTAAAGCGCGGTCGGGTGGTGTTTTTTTTTTCCCGACATCCCTTCTCACCACGCGCCGGCTCCCGTCCCCGCCTCCCCCGTGTTGTCGTGAAGTGAGGGCACCCGCCGCAAAGCGCGGAAGCCTGGCAAGGGAGAAGGGTGGTGCCTGCATGAGGGGAAGAGGCGGGAGCCGGGGCGAGGCGGGCTGGCCCAGCCGGGCGGGGTTTGTCGCTGCTGTAGCCGCGCCCTTACGGCGTTCATTTGAGCCAGCGCCGGGCTCGCTGCGTGAGGGGGGCGAGTGGGTCCTCAGCAGTGGCTGTAGAGAGGCTGCAGTTACGGGGCTCTCCCCCAGGGAGCTGGAGCTGCCCCGCCGCGGGCCGGGCCGGGCTGACAGAGCCCCCCTCTCAAGCAGCCGGCGGTTGGCGCCCGCGTTTCCCCGCCCTGAGCGGGAGCCGGCCCTCAGCGCGCCCGGGGAGGCGGTGGTAGGTGCGGAGCAGCCTTGCGAGGCAGGGCGGTGCTCTGGCGGGAGACCCGCTGCTGCTGCGGACTGCGTTCAGCTCCCCGTCCTCTCCTGCGCTGTTGCAGGTTGGGGGGCGAGGGGGAAGGCCCTACCGCAGCTGCAGATGCTGTCCTCTAGAAGACTTAGGAATGGGTGTCCCCGGCAGGGAAAAATTTGAGTATTTTCGGTTTTCATAAAATACGATCAGTATTTTGCCAGCCTATACTCCACAAGTCGGAGATAAAATTCACACGTTTTACACAGAACCCTATTTCCAAGGGCTAAAAATCACCTGGCAATGTTCATTAGCAACCCTGGGCAGAACAGCACTAAAGCTCTCGATCATGCACATTCCTTACCCATCTACAACCTCAAAGGGAAAAAAAAAAAGTATACTTCTATGAAAGTTAAGAAAAAGGATTCAATTATTTTATACATGGAATAACATTGCCACCTTATGATAAATTTATGTCCTTACACTTGTCTGTTTTACTTCCACAGCTTGCCTCGGGATGTGCTCCGGTATGTAAACGCTCAGACTTTAAGCGGGACTGCTCCTGTGAAAAAAGATACAGGCTTGCTTAACTGTGTGCGGGGTCCAGTGCCCAGAGAGTGAAGAACGTTCATTCAAAGGTAACGCACAATGTTTTCCCCTACATATTTGTTTCTCTGAAAAGTTTATATTAATAATCTTAATCAAGAAAGTAGGTATTTTACAGCATCAAACCAGATTCAGGCAATTAAAAAAAATGAGTATTATGAAGGAGAGGGTAATATTTTTAATTCCTTTTCTCTTTTTCCCGCTTCATCTTATTTTTCACTAAAATAAAGCCAACAAAAAAAAGCCAACAAAAAAGCCCCCATGCATTGTAAACACCTACTTTTATTACTTAGGAAAAAATTTTGTAAAATGTTCATGAGGTATCATTTTCCTTCTGGCCGCCTGGAAGTAGTAACGGGGGGGGCACGGACGGACCCCACTGGCACTCCCCGCGGTCCCTCCTCACCGCTGGGCGGGCGGTGCCAGTGCGCAGGCGCGGCCCCGGGGGCGGTGCCAGGCGCGGGCCGCGCGCGCCGGCCCGCCCTCCCCGCGTGGCGGCAGCAGCGGCAGCATGGGGGACACGCTGGAGGAGCCCTGGTGGGAGACTCCGACCGGGGCAGGCAGCAGTCCAGGTACTCGTCTTCTGGAGCTCGCTCCTCACGCTGGGCTTGAAACAGTCTTCCTGAGGGCCAGCCCTCTCCTCCCCGGTCCTCCTTCTTCCTTTTCGTTTTTTTTTCACTTCCCCCCTCCCTCCAGCCCCCCGCCTTTCCCTTCTCCGCTTTTAATTGACTTCTGATTTTCCTCTCACTCCTTGTTACTTCCTGTGCCTGCTTTTCCCTGCTTGCTACCGATGGTGGTTTTGCTTGTAAACAAAATCTCCGCAGCCAGGTGAGGTCAAATCTCTGACCCTTCAGACCAGGGATAGTTAGAGGATGAAGGGACAAACAAAAATATCGGTACTTAAGTAACAACAGGAACCCACTCAACAAAAATACATTTAAGCGAATTTTAAAAAGCGGGAGGGGGAGGGGAGTGGGGAAAAGGAAGAAAACCACTTGCTTTGAGTTCAGAGCTCAGCTGTCCCCTGCATTCATTTAGCTTTTAAACTGTGTTTTCTTCCAAACTGAGTTTCTTTGATGAAAGGATGTTGCATAATGTGTGTTGATTGCCGTTACCGATGTGAAGTTACTTAGAGTTCTAAAAGGCCTTGGAAACAGTAAATCCATAGTAGAGCCTTTGGAGGGAATAATACCTGCGGTACTTGGAAGAGCATCGCTCATGTGCTCACTGAGGTGTCTCACATCACCCTTGCCATGTGTTATTGTAAAAGGACAGGAGTTAAACAGGTTTTCTCTAGCCATTGCTCTTTGGAGTATGGTACTATGGCTGATTTGTCTCTTTTCCTGATGATTATAATATCTGACTCCTGGACTTGGCTTTTTTCAATGTGTCTTAAAGCACTTTACAGCCTGTGGTTGCATCTGTAATGTTGAGATCTAATGTGGAAATTTAGGTAGATTTAGGCAACTAAAATGACTTCAAGACTTTCTAGTACCCTATTTTATTGATTTTTTTTTAAATTGATTTTTTTAAGATAATATTGGTAAGAGTTGGGAGTTATTGGGAGTTATCTGCACCTCTGAGAAGACCCTAGATCTTCCAGTTTCTGACAACAGTTGCTTATTTCCTGTGAAAACATACTTGGAGAATAGTTTGAGAGGGAGCAATATAAAAATCTTATGTATGTAATAAAGAGGGGTCACAAGCCCTATTTAGGGCTCCTGAGGATTCCATTTTTATTTTTAGTCTCTGTAGGTTCCTTAAGCAGTTCCAGTTCTCATGGTAAATGCTCTTCATTAGGAATTTTTCATTCAGGAGTCCTAAATATCTTAAGAGCCTACCTGCACATTTGGCCAAACACAGGTTTCATTTGGGGTGGGTGGTAAGCTGATTTTTATAATTTTGGCAGCTTCCCTTTAGAAACTGGATACAAAGGAGGACTGGGATGATAAACTTTTGACATTATGGATAAACCATCTGACTTTGAGATGAGACTGTGAATCACAACTCTTCCAGTTACATGTAACTCCTTGGGATTTTTGCAATTGCATTGTTGGGCTACTAAAATAATTCAGGTGGGAAGGAATCTCTGGAGGTGTCTAATCCAGCCCTGTGCTAGAAGCACTATATGCACCTTACTCCAAGAACATTCTTTGAATGTGTTATGGGTAATGATTACAGGTGAGTGTTGTGCAAACCATGCACTCTGCTGTCCATATCCCACCTTTGTAAACTTGTTGGCAGGTTCTTTATGTGGAGCCTGTTGTTGTATTAAGTTGACACAAACCATCAGTAAAGTAAGAAGAGGATCTGTTACTTTTATTTTCTGTAGCTATTTTTCACGTACAACAGATGTAAAATCAAAGGTTAATTCGTACCGCATCTTATGGATACTGTAAAATGCTTTAAAATCAGTTGGCATGAAATAAGAAATCAGGGTTTACAATGTACAATGTAAGCTGCAATAGAAGAAAATAATTGCCCATTAGCGAGCACTTTTGATAGACTTGATAATTTTTTTTTTCTGTGAAACATCAAGTTCCATTAAAAAAAATGTTTACTATCCAACTTAATTTGCTGACCTATTTTAAAAAAGTATCTCTGCCACAAGTGTAGGTGCACAGCAGAAGAATTCGAAATGTACTATTTAAATACTGATCTTCTGCCAAGTCCTTTAAGACTTGCCCTAGAATAAGTCCTGACCAATGGAATATTCTTCGTAATAACTCAGCCCTCAAAAGTGTCTTAGATTTTAGCAACTCGTAGTTAGAAGAGGCTACTTTTAAGATGAAGTGTATAAAAGATGTTCAGAGTCACTTAAAGGGTATGAAAACACAAAATATATGTCCTAGTATACAGATATATTAGTAGTTCTTAATTTGCTTTTGGCCACATCATTGGCAATCATTATTTTTGAATCCATATTAAAGATTAAAGGTAGTTACTCTCACTTTGAGACATGAATGTTTACCCTGCTGCAGATGTAAAAAAACCCAACAAACCAAACAAAACAAAAAAACAAACCAACAAAAAAAAACCCTGAAGGGATTAGCCATCTGTTTACCTTGTCACATGACACAAACTAAAGAATCTTGCCCAATAACTTCTTCAGCAAACCTTTAACTTTGAGAGATTTGTGGAGAGAGTGGTTAGGGATTATTGTCTACGTATCAGTGTTGTTTAGTGTTACACATGTCCCAAGTCATTTAACTGCAGGGCTTCCTTCTCTCCCTTCTTCCAGTTCATGTCACAACTATGTCCAGTCTTGGATATGATTTTTATATTGCATTCAGAACTATAAGGGTGAGGATAAGGAATACTGAGGAGTTTGTTTAGTACTGGTGAAAGACACCAACTTTTTCTTCTCTCCATGAACAGAAAGAGCACTTTTCACAGCACTGTAAATGTCTGTATCTTGCCTGTAGCCAGCATACCACATCTCCCGAGCAGTTTGAGGGAGAGGGATGGACTTGGATTTTTCAGAAATTCTTCCAGTTTCCTCCTTTTACGTTACCACTCCTTGTCTTTCATTCTCCATGCTTTCTTTGTCTCCCTTAATCCCGTAAGAGTGTAGTATCCCTGTTTGTCAGTTTGTTTAGATCCTTAAGTAAAAGCCTATGTGGGCCATGTCCCTCATAGGTAGAAATGAATTGTGTCATCCCAAGATAGGAGCAAAAGACAGGGAAACTCTTTGTCAGCAGTACAAATAGGTGAGAAGTATAATATAGTACCATGGAAGATGATTTGACATTACTTGTGGGGTCCTTTGTGGGTTCTAAAGCAAAGGATGCTATTGCGGGAATTAATTTCTTTTGCCAGAGGTTTTCTTTTCTTTCTGTAGACTGGCAATAAAGGGTGCCAAATAGCATCAATTTGTAATATGTGATTTGCAACTACCGAGAGGCGGACTGTTCGTTGTAGCACATTCTGTGGGAGTTTTGTTGCTTGATCGGAGCTGAGATCTGTTGGCGGACCTGTGTATGGAGAGGTTTGTATCTTTTTTTTTGGCTCCTCCATGAGTTGCTGTCCCTTCTGATGAAACTTGTTCTTGTACTGAAGATCTCTCTGATAAGCACGCCGAGTTGACAGCTGCTTTTTCAAATTTGTGTTTCTTTGTGTTTACATACACTCATTCTGCAAGTTGCAGGATATACAATGGTGTGCTTCTGTGAACTTTATTTGGATCTGAGCATACATGACATGGAGCCTTGGAACTTTATAGTTACCTGCAGATTTAGTGAATAAAATTTGAAACCTTTTCTTTTTAATATGGAAGAGTCAGTCTATAATTTTTGCATTTTGACACAAGTGTGTCTTGTAGGATACAAGCTGAAATAATTTTTCAGTAGACTGATCTTTTTAAACTTTTCCCTTTTTTTTAGGTACTCCCAGAGAATTTCTTGTGGAGCTGATGAGGGAGGCATAGGTTTCTGTTGTGGATTTGCAAAAATAGTCACGCAGCAGTGCTAATATGTCTCAGTGGTTAAGTTAAACTTTTAGCTGTGAAATAAAAGGGAAAAAATGGGGTAACTGAATGCATCAAAATCTCTCCTTGCTTCAGCAAAAGGATCGTGATTCTGGCTATGGCACTGTGATCACCAGCTTTTGCTTTATTTAGGAATTAGGATTTGGCAGTTCTTAAAGAAAGACCTATGTGAAAGGAGTTTTCCCACAAATTATCAGTTGAGCCATTTACACTGTTGGAATGCAGTCTGTTAGGGGAAGAAGAATGAGGGAGACATTAATACCAGGGAAATAAATTAACTTTTGTATTCTAAGACAGTAACTCATGTTAGTTGGTATTACAGGATTCCTGTGGGGGGTTCGTTGCAGTAATAGTATCTTGTTAGTTTTAACTTTCTAAAGTGGAACAGTGAGAAATTTTCTTGTCAGAGCAACAATTGCTATTTTTCAGAAAATTGAAAACGGCAAACCTGGAGTCTCTTACAATGTTTTGATTTTTTTTGGTGCGTCAGCTGAAAGGAAACTTTGGCTGAATTTTGGGTCTTTTAAAGAAGTTATGCTTTAAGAAAGGTAAAAAGGCAAATTCTCTCATGAATGAACTAGAACTACTTGTACAAAGAGTTAGTTTGGTTAAAAAAAACTTCACTAAGAGTTATGAATGCAGTTACCTATTTTACTTGAATGTGAGCTGTTGGAAGGAAGGTCAAAATTGTGAAGGAATGCAAGAACAAAATTGCACTTCTCTGTAAGCCACAACTTACTGTTAAGCTTGACACAAATTTTGATCAGTTCCAAAATACTGTTCAAGTGAACTGAAATCCAAATACCAAAAGTCCAAATAAAATGGTGAAAGTTTATACAGCTAATACAAACAATATCCATCTCAATTCGCGCATCTATTTTCCTAAGATAACATCCGCACGAATGCCAGTGCAGATGATCACACTAGTTAACTCATTGAGGAGAGAATTGTTCATCTTCAAACCATGCTTTTAAAGTGATGCTAGGCACAACAAGGAGCTCAGCATTTCTTTCTGCTAAAAGAGCAGATTTCTCCATACCTCTCTTCATTCTGTCTTTACTACTGAACATAAGATATCCATACTGAAACACTTCTTGACTAGACCAACTTTGAAAACAAAACGGCACCTCCTTCAACCCCTCTTCATTTGATTGACCATGTTTTTATAAATCCGCTGAGACAACATTAGTATTGTTATTTGTGGAACTTGTCTAGTAGAAATGTATTTGCATTGCATGTGCTTCTCTGCTGTGAGGGCCAAATTCTGGAACTACACCAGAAAAATGGGAGCAGAACTTGGTCCCTGCAGACATGCAGTTACCTTTGGCTCCTAAGAATTTGGCTGTCTCTTGATATCCTGTGATTGGTGACCATTGGCATGCTGACCATGTGGATGGTTTCAGACTTTTCCCCAATGGAAACAACTACCGTTGAGATTCAGATTTCTTAAATCCATATTAATGTCATAGATCACAGAAAATTATTTACCTTCTCCCTCCGCTTTGAAGGCAGGTTTTAGACACAGTCCTTATAATGTGTAGCTTTCCAGAATTGCTGTCTTGGAGTGGTTTGTTGAGATGTCCGGCAGGAATTTTGACAGGTACTTTGGTTGTGCTCGTAGACTTTGGTTTGGGGATCCGAGTTGGAATTGAACGATGGAAAGCATCAGTAATCTTGAAATAAACCGAGAAAATAAGTCATGCATTAGGGAGGACAGACAGATTGTATACTTAGCTCGTCAGTGTCTTTTCCACTTTGTAAAACTAAATGCATTGCTCTTAGAACTGTTTGTCTGAACTTCCTTTCTCTCCTTGGTAATGAGAATGTAGCTTTTTATTTAACTTACCTACTTTGATTCAATATCAAAGAAACTGAATGGATTGAAATCCAGAGTATAAATAAGAAGAGTTTTCTGTCAGCCCTCTGACTGGGGCTGAGTGAGTCATGCAGTGCAAAGGCTGTGAACTGTGTGATTTCTCTGGGTGAATAATCAGAGAACTTCCACATGCAGAAGCAAGTCTTGATTCAGTCCTGAGTAGCAGGCAGTACCTAGCTCATACTTTACTGTGAGAAATCGTTCTTTGAAAGTGACCACAGTGTACACAAAATGAATGTGTTTGTAAGAGAGAACTCTCCTTCCAGAGCCCATCACAGTCATATTGAATTGCAAAGAAGTAACTAGACAAAAATAAAATTTAAAATGAGCACTGAAAAGGGGTGAAGAGCTGTAAAGGCAAGGAGATTGTTTGAAAGGTACCGTATCTGAAACTAGGGTTAAACATGCACTACCCATCAGAAAGGCTTTTTAAATCGCAAGCCTTTTTATATACCTTTTATAGTTGAGCAACAGAGTAAAAGAAGTTACTGAGTTTTTTTAAAAAAACATAAAATGCAAATGGTGTTCAGATGAAGACAATAGAAAACAGCATAGAAACTCTGGTGAATTAAATATGAATAAGAATGAGCTAGATCAAAACAAGGTTTGAGAAACAACTTCCTAGTGGCCATAAAAGCCTACCTGAAATAAGTATTTATTTAAAAAAAAAAAAAGTATCAGAATTCAAAAGCCTGCCATTTGGCTGTAGATAATTGTATATGACAGGAGTTCTCAAAAGGATAAAGCTGAGCCAACATCAGATCATTGCATGTGCTCAGCGTGGAGGAATTTGGGGAAAGTTTGGACATCACAGACATGCTTAATGCATCATGAGTAAGGGGAAAAAAAAATCAGCCGGGGATAATTGAAGTTTGAGAACAAAGAGATAGAAAGAAGAGTAACGATCTCCCAGAACAATGTGGTATTTTTCTAAGAGTTCTGAAAGAGGTGATTTTTAAAATTACTGAATCCGTATTAGTGATGTGCAATCTGCCACTGAAAATGCTGGTGATGCTAGAGAGATACGATGCCACTTTTAGAGTAAAGCTTCACAGAAGATTCGTAAGTATAACTGCTGAACTGATCCAACTGTAGGAATGACAATAAGAAATAGCATGTTCACCCACATAGAATCATAGAATCATAGAATCATTAAGGTTGGAAAAGACCTCTAACATCATCGAGTCCAACCGTCAACCCAACACCACCATGCCCACTGAACCATGTCCCTAAGCGCCTCATCTACACGTCTTTTAAATACTTCCAGGGATGGTGACTCAACCACTTCCCTGGGCAGCCTCTTCCAAGGCCTGACCACTCTTTCAGTAAAGAAATTTCTCCTAATGTTATGATTACTAATTTTGCAATGGGAAAACATCCACACTTCTTGTCAAGGATAGTATTCAAGTATGCATCAGTCAGATACTGTTATATAGGTATATGGTATCAGATTGTCTAATAATGAACTAGGCAATGTCTGTGAATGTTCCCAGGCATTGGAACTGTTAAATTGTCAGTAGTGTTGAATTGTTTGAATGGTCTGCAACCTGGATCTAACTCTGGAACAATTCTGAGGCACAGCTTGGGAGTTAGCCCAGAGGAGGGTTCATTTTGAGTAGGTAGTTTGTATCTGGCTAGGCTGTTTTGGAGGCTCAGAAGTTTCTTGTGGTTTGGGTTGACCCGTGTCTTAGTGTCTGAGGGACGGACGTAGGTGCCCTTTAACTTACTATTATAGATCTGACCATGCTATATTATGTTTTTTCAAAACAACGTGATAGTGGTCTCTAACAAAAGAATCTTGGGAGAGCAAAGTTTCTATGGAAAAAGAAGGAAAATTCTCATGGTTAAAAAGTGGCGAGTGGATAGGAAGCAGAGCACATAGCCAGTTTTCATAGTATAGTGGAAATACCGTGTGATATTCAACATCTTCATAAACTGCATGGGAAGAGAGTTAGTACTGAAATGATGACATTTGCATATGGTATAAAAGGGAGAGTATTAGAAGCAAGAGCTGACAGTGATTCATGGTATTGAGTAACAAGGTGATAAAAGTGTGTGTCAGTTCAGTGTTAACAAATGAAAAATAATATATGTAGGGAAAACCAGTTTGCATACAGTAGTAAATATGACATCTGTTATCACTCAGAACACAGATCCTGGAGTCACTATATATGGTCCTCATTGCTCAGCAACTGGCAATTGTCAAACAGGTAACAGGCAGGTTAGGAATTACTAGGAAAAGAATAGAAGAAAACAAACCCCATCATTTTTTAGTGTGTAAATCCAAACCATGCCTACATTGTGAATGTTTTGCAGAATTTTGTCCAAACAGCTCAGAAAAGGGTATGGCAAAATGCAGAAAAAGGTGGCAAAGACAATCACTTATGGAATGGCTTCTGCATGAAGATTAACAACATACACTAAATCTTTTCAAGTTTGGAAGATAGATTGTGGAGAGAAAAAAAACAACAGAAGAAATCTAGCATTATGGTGAACAGGGGAATTCTTTCTAATAACATGCTTGAGGGGCATCCATTGAAGGTGGGTTAAAGATAAGTAAAGAGTATTTTCCCTTGTCAATAAGCTACGAAACTCATTGGGACAGGCAGGTTTTGAGATGATGGTATAAATTGGTTTGGAGAGGGTTTAGACTGATTCATGGCATCCATCCAGGACTGCTAGAGGCTGGGTTTATTACTCCGTTTGCCTGGTACTTAACAGTTTTTTCATAAGCATTTACCACTGGTCACTGCCAAAGATGAGATACATAGATCCTGGGTCTGAAAGTATGTAACTCGTTTCATGTTGTTATTTTCAAAATCAGGAAGTTGCAATTTGTAGCTTTTTTTTTTAAATACATTGAGAAAGGAAAGAGTTTGGCTTTGAAAGTGAGGAAAAAGGAGATGCGTTTTTCTTTGCTCTGTGTTCCTTGAAGATTTTACCTCTAGGTGGCAGCAAAGTTTTTCTTTTGTACTGCATCCCAGTATTTCACTAAAACTGGACTGAAACTTGTCGTTAAATGCTGAGTAGAAAAAATTAATATGCATTTTCAGGGTAGTTTTGAATTTTAGCACTCATATTGTTAGAATGCAAGGGGAAAAAAGAAAAGAAAAAAAAAAAAACAAACCAAAAAGCATTTTGCTTCAATTACCAAAGGCACTGTGTTAAGAAAGAAGGGGTTGATGTTGGAGGGGATAATTGTGTTACTGTTATATGGCTTTCCTTGAGTACTGAGTTGAAAGAATTTACCTTCTGACTATGTGGTATTGCCTGGTAGATGAGACACAGTATTGAGAATAAAACGTGCTACTGTCCTAGCAGTGCTACTGTCTGATGTAAATTTAGAGATGATATAAAACGTGCCTCAGTTTCCTAACTATAAAAAGAATTAGATTAGCCATCATTTGCTAAGCATATTGAGATTAATAGATAAAAATATTTATGTAAAGTCTTGCGTGCTAAAGTGCGATTGTATCTCGAAGAGAGTTGTGGGGTTGTTTTTTGTTTTGTTTTGTTTGGTTGGGTTTTTTTGTTTGTGTTTTTTTTATTTTTTGAGAAGTGTTCCAGTTCAGAGATTCCATAGGGTACAAAGTAGTTGGAGGATTCTGTCTGTAGTTGATTGAATAGCAGTGTTACTACTTCAGGGAGGTATTTTTAGGCTCAGATTTTTACAGTGTTCTCAAAACACCCCTAGAAACGAAATGTTACCCAGGGGCTACCTGTCTGAGTAGTTGTGTGGTTTTGCTTTACTTAATGTGTCTAAATACAATTAAGTAAATATTGGCAAATAATTACTGCAACAATAAAGACAACCAAGCCCAAAGACATTAAACTAGCCACATTTTTGAAATGAGAACATTGTGGTATGTTTTTCTGTAAATATAATAGCATCATATTAGTTTAACTAATTAATTAGTTTTAGTGTTGGGCTCAGAAAATACCAAAGTTTTTGTCAGTAGTGCTTATGGTCATAGAAATAAGTAGTTAAAGCTCATTTTCAAGGCACGCAATGACCTTAGAATCAAAAAAACTGCAGTTTCATAAGGATCTTTTAACTTCCTCAGTTTTAAATTAACTTCTGAAGTAGATGTCAATCACCTGTAATAGGAATTGGCAGGAGAAAGGGTGTTAGTGTGAGAACTTGTATGCAGCGGCTGTGTTTGTTATATCATAGTGAATGACAGCAGGTACTTCAGGGACAGGGACAAATGCTCCACGGGTGACAACTGTGGAATTTTCACATGTGACTGTGAAAAAGGCCCTTCATAATTTCAGGAAGTCAACTGTGAAAGCATGCTCTGAAATATCAGGAAATTTATTCCATACAAACTTGGTTTTTTTCCCCACAGGCACAGGTGGCTTATCTGTTCTTTATATGGGCCATCAGGTATTTTACCACAATACAATGCTTGCTTTCTGGGGAGTGGGCTAAGTCAAGTGTGTGTGTGTGTGGGGGGGGGGTCTAGGAGAGAAAATACATCTGTTTCTGTGTTGTTCAAGTAGTTCTCCTGCCTTTGATCCTAATGTTTTTATTTTTCTGTGGAAGTATGATGTATGCTTTGCTTCCTGTTTGAACTGTATTCATTTAAATAGGGGGGGAGCATGTAGTACTTCTGCAGTAAGTTTTCGTATTTACCTTTCTACAGTCATTGTAGAACTTGATCTATGAGAGAGAACTTTAGATAAGGTTCTTTCTCACTGCTTAAATTTTTAGTTTAAGAAATTTGAGTAACAGAGGGTATAATTTTCAACTTTAGTGAAAGTGGCCAGGGGATGGTGCTGAAGATCCTTTGCACAGAAGTCCACATATCTGTATGTGCACAAGTGTGCCTCTTGCCAGACTTAAGTTTGTTCCTGGATGATTGAATGCAGTCAGAATGTAAGCCAGGTCTGCAAGTGAGAATGAGTTAAGATGAAGCGATAAAACTGAATATTCCCTTTGGTCTCCAAACAAGACAGCTTTGGCTGCAATTTCCAGTTGGGCTTCCTCAACTGCACAGAGCATTCGGATATTTCATTTTCTTTCACTAGGTCCTGGCATCTATCTTCTAGGAATCCAGAGGGAAAATTCTCAGTTGCTCTGCGCTTCCTTTTATGCAACCCACTTGTGTGCATGACTATATTGAGATGTGTAAGCAGAAGCAGTATAAATAATCCTTATACTTACTAACGTTGGTAAGACCTTAGCCAGAGTATTGTTTGGCTTGGGGCACTGCATTGTCACGCCATTATAAACAGCTCTGCAGAGGGAAAATGATTAGTAATCTGTACAGATTTATCTGGACAGCTATTAAGTGGGAAAGGAATTGGGTTTGTTTCATCTGGAAAAAACATACCTGAGGAAAGACATGATAATTGTCTTCTAATATGTGAAAGTCTGTTGCAGAGAAAATAGTTTTCAAAGTCCAGTGGAGGGATAGGAAAGTGAACACTGGATTACAATTTTAGCAAAGGAAATTTAGTTTAGAAATTAGCAAGATTCTTAACGGCAAGGATGTTTCAGCCCTGTTATAGATTCCTAGGATAACTGTGAAATTGTCATTGCAGAAGTTTTTTAGAACAGGATGAACTGAACCAGGCATTTGTTTGGAAGGGTTTAAGTTAAGTTATAGTAAGGGAATAGGCTGGAAAATGTCCTGAGGTCCCTTCTAAGCTCTGTTTTCTGCGATTTCTACTCTTCTGCTGATATTTGGCCTATTATAGCACTCATGATTTAAATAATATGACCTATTTGACAGAAAAATCTATATTAGAAATAATTTCCATATATGTGACACGATTTGCACTCACGTACCCAAATGTGTCACTGTGGTCTTATTTCCTGAACAGCAAGTTTAAATGTACTTTCTGGTGGTGGGGAAAAGAAGCATGGTTGGACAGGATTGGAGGCAGAAGTTGTATTCCTAATTACTGAAATTCTGTTATATGTCTTGCTTTTCTTGGGACATGTCTTCACTGGGAAATGTGATCATCTCTTAAACATAAGACAGTTTGAAGACTCATTTTAATTGACAAGATGCAGGGAAAGGTAACGTTTTGTGGGTCAACTCCCCTAGATCAAGCGTTTACCTGAGACTGGTTGATCAACATTGCCATGCAGCTGGCTGTTCTCTGAAATGAACAGTTGCTTGTTGTTAGTTCTCTTCCCTTTGCACCTTGAAACAAGGAGGGATCTCGGGCACCTAGGGTAGTATGGCCTTTTTAAAGAATACTAAACACACTGCAATATTAATTCTGTCCAGGAGAGGTTAGTACTGGCACTTAAATGTTTCTGCTGGTGCTTAACTGTTAGTGTTTTTATATAATACATTATTTTACAAATCTGTGAGATCATCAGTTCACTTGGTTTAAAGCTGTGCTGCCATTTGTTGAGTAAGATTCTTGGCAGTACAGACTGTGGGCAGGTAGGGATATATGTGTTTGCGTATTTCCAAGTATGAAGTTTTTAAAAATGTGTGGAACTGCGCTTATACCTACACGCACCTTTTAACATGAAAATGTCTTCAGTATTAATATTGTCTGTTCAAAAGCTTTGAATATATTTTTCCCATATTAGTTAATATATATGTTGAAGAAGTATACAGGGGTAACCAGGTTGGGCCAAACGTGTTGTGCATGGAGAAGGAAAAAGAACCCTCTGCTTTTACCATCATGGCTTTTTTTCTGCCTGGGAGCAGGCTGTTTTCCACTGTGAAGGCCACATTTAAAGATGTGTTAACCAGAGTCCTATTTTAAATATATGTATATACATATATATAAAAATGGTTTTTATATGTAGAAAAATTATATTTTAAAAAAACCTCTACCTTATGTCCAGCCAAGATTGGTGTTTCTGTGGGATAAAACATGACTTATAATGGCTTGAGTTTGAGACAATGAAGAATAAGAAATTCTAGATTCTAACCATGATTGAAGCTGCCTTGCTGTGATTTTGCACAAGTCAATTAACTTCTCCCCTAAAAGAGGAGTAATTTCTTCTTACTACCCCAGAATGTTAATGGGACCGATGAATGTTTGTTGTACATTTGGAGTGCTTTGTGATGTATTTGCATGCTAGATTGTCTCTCTTCAGACAATAGTGGTAGCATCTAAGGTGATGGGACCAGGGCTTTGGCAGTGATTCCAGCATGAAGTGCTCATCCTTTTTGCTTACCTCTTCAATTATGCTGATGTAGCTCTTTTGTAGAGCTGTGAAATGGATCCTGTTTTTTTTAATAAAGATCTGTGGAGTGTGGTTTTTTGTTGTTTGATTGTTTTGTTGTTGTTTTTTAAATCCAGATTAGTTTCTTGACCTGGTTTACAGTGCTGCCTTCCTGAACAGTGATGACAGCATAACTGAAAAGGCAGTATTTTGTGATATGGGATGTGGTAGGGGTAAGAGAGGGGAGGGAGCTTCTTTTGCTCAACCCTATATGAAGACCCTGTGATGTCAGGCCACTGCTTGGCAAGTTAAGAGTCATTGATTAAAACAGATCTTTCCTCTTGTACTCAAGATCTGTTTCCCAAGAGTACTTTGCTTAGTGGTCAAAGAAGAATCATGTTCAGTTGGCAGCTCTGATACTTGAGACTTTCTGAGTGCCCACAGTATGGTGAGTCATTGGGTGATGTGCTAGTGGAGAGAAATCAGCTACATCTTGGGACCACTGACTGCAGGTTTGTGAAAACACTTCATGCTGCTTAAATTTTTAAGGTTGGTCTTTTTTTTGAGCGATTTCCCACTTACAGTACTTGGTGTTAATTTTAAAATGTCTTTATACACCCACTCGTGCTGTACTTGAACCATAAGATCTTTTTTGTTCTGTTTCTTGGTAACATAATGTTTTGGTAGTCTTTGCTTAAGCCTGGAGATTAGGCAGTTGTCAGTTTTTGTTTTGCCTGTCTCAATATCTGTTTCCTAGGGACAAAGTCATCCTGCAGATGGTTACTCCATTTCCATCACCTAACCCTGCAGCATCCATTCAATCTTAATCAGAAAGTAGTGCTGTACTACTCTGTTTCTGATTATTTTTTCCCTAGTATGGGGAGCATGCCTTCTTAAGTCTTGCATGAGGTGTTTACATACAGATCTTGTTTCTTATTACAGCCTTACATTCTGTCCCCAGACACCGTATTATCTACTGTGCTTTGGATCAGGAAGATTAGCTGCCTGCTCCTCTATTTTTTGTCAATTTTATTTCTTAATTAGTTACTTGAGGGAGGTTTTTGTATAACTTGAAATACTACCTCTCAGTTGATGGATGGGCACTTTGCTCTCAGAATTTCTTTATTGCTTCTTATTCTCTTCTTTTTTCTTTTCCTCCTTTTTCCTTCCCTCCCTCCCCTCATCCATCCTCCCTGTAAGGACAAAATTTACAAATATTTCTTTTGAAATATTTAATCACATAAAAAGAATGACTTAAAAATGCTGAGCACCGAACTGTTTATGCTGCCCTTGCTTGTGTTCCTTTTCTCACTCACTGAAATAAAAGTGAAAAGATGAAGGAAAGTGGGCTGATAATTTCTGCCATTTTTTATCAGTTAATTCTCCCTTTCTTTTCTGGGGACTTGACTTAACATCCAGGGGAAAGGGTAGATTTTTAGACTTCAGATGAGATGCTTGCTAAGAGTTTTGGAAAAGAGAAGGGTTGATATTATGATCTGCTGAAAACCGCTTTTATGTTCTCTTTCACAATTTAATCCCTCTGATATATGCTACTTACTTTGTGACCTTTAACATTCAGTTGAATCATTACATACCTGTCAGATTTCAGGCTTTTGGGCAAATGCTGAAAACAAGTGTGTCTCAGCTTCCAAATACTTACCATTTATGGAATGCTTGAAATCCCCAGAAAAACTGCCTTACTTGGTTGAATTTTAATATGATTATGGTTGATGTTTTTGTTCAGAGTGTTTAAATCAATTTAATTTTCTCCTTGCTCTGCTGTTTTCTCTTTATCTGCTAAGGAAGTAGGTGAATATTCCCACTCAGCAAAATGGAAATAATCTGAAATAGGGAGTGGTGATCTGAACAACTTGAGGTTAATTTGTAAATAGGTAATTTGCTTATTATTATTAAGCTATGCTTCCTATTTGTTATTTTATGATAAAATTACAGCTAACTTATGTCTGTTCAAACAATTAAGTAAGTTTCAGCTCTCAACAAATACATCCAGGTGTTTGTTTTCTCTGCTGTGTGCTTTGAAATAGATCTTGGGATGAACAGGATGAACAGATTTTATTCTGCAAACCTTATTTTTAGTCAAAGTAATTATTTGATTTTTCATCTAAATGAATGACAAAAATTCCACTGTGAAGTCAGTTAAGATCTAGATTGTTTCATCAGCAGGTGAATATAAGCATCCCTTAATCAAGGTGTGTTTTTAGGAAATGCAGCAAGTTCATTTACAGGCAATGGTGATGCTTCTTATTTAGGAGTTAATGGTCATGAGTGGCTGCTTCGTTTGTCTTTTGTTAATTGAACAGTTACTGGTAAACCATCACCAGTGTAAGGATTAAGACAGGAACAGAAATACTGTCCTGTTTAATTATTAAACTTGTAAGTGGTGTGAACTCTCACCTAGGTTTTGTATTCATAATAGCTTGGGAATTGTCCAAACGACTAAGTGTGCTTATTGCTATGTCCTGATTTGTGCTTTTCTTTTACAAGACGTTGTAATAGATGGCCAGGTGGTTAATGATCAACACATTTCTGTGTATTTTGGAGTGCAGGTGTAAAATAAAAATCTTGTAGAAAAAAAACATTTCAAGTCCAGCTGAAGAAAATACTAGTGCTTCTGGAGGACAACTGTTAATCCTTTAATTTTTAGAGACTCTGGTGTCGGCTAGTATACTGGCAAGTGTGTACTTCAGACACAGTTATTCAGTACCATGTTTGTAATGTGTCCCTGCAGAGATTTTGGGTATGGATCAGCAGGACATGCATTAGAAGTGCAGAGAACGTGTTTTGAATGGACTGCTTTTAATTTTGAATGATCCCTGCGGTTAAGAATGTGTAACCTGAACGTAGTTAAGTAACTTGTTTGTATAATTAGCACACACTAAAATTATTATCATCTTGACTTGCCTGAGTGCTGGCTGCTCTCTTGATCAGTAACTTTTGCTGAAGTTGGTGGGAGCCAAAGTTTGCTTTGCAGGATAAGACTGTGTACTTGTTCTGATCCAGATCTTAGTCAGATCTCACTTTTGCAGTCAGTGGAGATAAACTGAGACAAAACAAGTGGGAAGGACCTCTTACGAAGCCCAGTAACTTCAGGAGATGTTGTATCAGCATGACATTAAGCTAGGCTTGTGCAGGTCCACATTTTGTCTTTTTAAAATGTAATACATTTGTTATATCCATTTCTACAGCATGTCTTATAAGTTAATATTTTTTCTTCCCATGTTAATTTTACTGAGAAAAGTGTGTATGGGTGGTGGGCTTTGCTTTTCAATAGAAACTGTCCTTCTAAAATCAGTTATTACCTACAGTTGTAATCATTTAGAATCCTGTTCATCAAAAGGACTTAAAATGATTAAAGTCTCCTTGTTATGTGAAAGCATGTGCCAAAGTCCTTTGCTGAATCAGTTGCTAAGTGATACTGCAGAAATGTTTTTTTTTCTCTAGATAATGTAAACAGAATAAAGATATGGGTTTAGTGAATGGGGACTTTCTGCTTACTTGCAAACTTCCTTTTTGATAAGGAGGTTGAATTTTTTTAAAAATAATTCCTCCCCCTCCCCCCTGCCAAAAGCATAAGATAGATAGGCATTTAACTTTTTAGAATAAGAAGCAGCTGTTCCAATTTACATTTGCAGTTTACAGCTTTTGAAAAAGAGACATTTGGAAGTGCATTTCAGGTCTTTTGGGCTGATTTACATTCTGCGTGAAGTTGGTCCACTACTAGTGATATTTTCTGGGAAGTTAGGATTGACTGCTTGGCACACGTCTAAAGGGCAGAACTGCTTATGTTTCTGTCCTTTTCTTAGGCACTAATACTGTATCCATCATTGAAATACCTTAACCTGTTTTGTCCATTCTGTATGGTACTCCTATTTACCATAGTTCTAGAGGCGTACATATTTGGAGAGTTGGTCTAATAGTACTTCTTAATGCTTCTGTCAAGCTTTCTCTGCCTATTATATGAAAAACATGAAGGTGTGCCATAGTTTGCTAATCTTGTTTCTTATTCAGTGTACCTGTGTGATGTATATTGTATGCTGAATCGATGGCTAGGAGCTTAGGTGAAATTTGAATATTATGTGTGAATCCATTCTTCTGAATTATCCTTTAGGAATGTAAGTGTTGCTGTTTATTGTTTTATAGTGTGCCTAAACGATAGCAGTTTTTCTGTTGTATTGGAAAAAAACACTTGCCTTTTTTGGGAGAATCATTTTGTGATATAAACTTCTGAACTCAGTTCACTTACAAGAAAAGTTTACAGGAAGGTTTAAAAAGAGTTTTAACCAAACAGCGTATAAAAAGATGGTGAGGAAAAGTGGTGGTTGTGCTCTGGAACATATCATGTATGCATCATAAATTTGTAATGAGATACAATACATAATATTTTCAGTGTTTGTGTGTGATGTACTGATAAGTATCTAAAATGAGAGGGCTAGGAGGAGTTGGGAAATAGTGGGGAAGATGATGAATCCAGTCTTATCTGAAGTTAGCAGGCAATATTATGGCTTAATTCAAATTCTACCGTACATGCAAAAAAATACAAACACACATAACGAACAAAAATATTCTGCAAGCAATGATAAAAATAATCAATTATTTACTGTTTTTGTAATGTTAAAATATTTTACCAAGGCAAGTTGCAGTCAAAAGTAATGTGAGTTATTTTGAAAATGGAAATACATAAAGATGCATTTATACAAGTGCAAGACTAAATATTTTACATAACTGTATTTCAATGAGAAGATATACAGTAAGTGCACACTTGATAACACTAAGCAGGCAAAACTTAACGTTAGTTCCATATACTGCTGTATAGTTCATGCACAGATCTCTCCCAAAGTAAGGGGGCTGTTCCAAATAATTCTTGCTGGGATGAAAAACAGGATGGGTTGTTGGTAAGGGTGTCAGCATGGACGGGGGTCAGTTATAGACATTACTTACTGTAATTTGTGATTGCCGTGAGAGAGGAGTGGCTGTTGGTGTGATAGTAATACTGCTGGTGATTTTACTGGTGGGCTTACTGGGTAGGCCATTAGCTAGCGCTGGAGTTCTGTTGTCTTGCACTGGATTACAAGGGCTGATGGGCTTGGAATTGGTGACAGCTTGGATGTATGGACTTCCTAAGTGGATGTGGATTTTGTTATCCTCAGTAGTTATTACACTTGATCCCGTACTGTTAGATCTCTGAAACTGCCATGACGACTGCCTGTCTGGGGATACTCTAAAAACGGCATGTTTGGCTCCCATTTCCAAAGGCTCTGAGGAGAGTATTTGTTCCTGAGAACTTGAGCCTGGTAAAGCCAAAGGGGACATTGTTCTTTCAGGAGTTAAAGAACCACATGATTCAGGAGTTTGAGATCTTGCAAAAGTAGCCATAGTAATAGGAGAAATTACTTGCTCTGGGCTCATGTAACCTTCTGCTGCTTTTGATTTTACAGGTGTTAAGGAGGCATTTTGAATAATCGTTATTCTTTGCTTTGGAGTGCCACAGTTAGGTATAACTGCTGTGCTTGTGTAGGAGTGAGGACTTTCAGTGGTAGGACTAGTTATTTCGAGTGTTGCTGTGTTCTGTCCATGGTCTGGAGTTACTTTTATGTGAAGAGGTTGGCCAGGTGTGTGGCTTAGCACTAGGTCTCCAGTCTGTGCACAGTTTCCATTTTGCTTTGTATGAATCTTTCCGTTTTGAGGGTGGCTCTCCTTGGACTTCATCCAAGGGATCCATAATTTTTTGTTCACGGCGTTTGCAATGGATGAGTTGCTTTTGAAAGACACTGTTTGTTCCCCCTCATTGTTGTCTTTGTCCTCATTATCGCTGTCTTCGTACAGCTGCCCATTTATGACTGTTCGCTCTAAAGGCATGAGGGTTTTGTAATCGGGTGGTTCATTGTCTGCTGGATCTGTCTGAACTTCTTTAGAAAAAACTTGCAAATCAGAAATTCTCCTTCCATTGAGACTGGGGGAAGTTCTTGCTGAACCATTGAAGTTCTTGCTGAAGCGTCTGTACCTCTCCAATTCTTTCGTGAGGCTTTCCATTTCTCTTGCTAACTCCCTGTTCTTGTTTTCTTGCTGGAGGAGTTTCTTCTGTAAGACTGTATGATCACCTCGGAGGTGACAGATTAGGTCTTCTGTTGCCATGTATTCATGAATTTTCTCTTTCAGTGCATCTACTTCTCTGGAAAGATGACTTGATTTAGCTTCCTCTTCTTTGAGCTTCTTAAAAAGACGCTGCTCTTGATTGGACTCTGCCTTTTCTGTTAATTTATACCTAGCCACTTCCATTTTCACAGCCTCCAGCTCCTCTGATAGGAGCTTGGCTCTGTCCCGTTCATTGACATATCTTCGTTCTAGAGACTCAAATTCATCTTCAGTTTTCATAAGATCATCTTCTATAGCCTTCATTTCTCTCAGCTTCTGTTTAAGCCGCTCAACTTCTTGAGACAGCTCTTTGATTTTGTTGTTCTCCTGCTGCAAGGAGGTGCTGGATTTAGTACTCTCCTTAAGTTTATTTTTAAGAAACTCTTTTTCAACAGCTTCCAGTGACTGAAGTCTTTTTCTTAGAATATTCACTTTGGAAACAAGATCACTTCCTTTCTCCTCTTCTGCTTTGAGTTTGTTTTTCAGTTCATCTCTTTCTTTTGTAACACTGGACACTTTTTCCTCTGCATCAGATTTTGATTTCAGTGCCTTTTTACTTTCTTCAATTAGTTTTTCTGTAACGGACATCACTTTATTTTGTTCTACCTGAAGCTGAGAAGTTGCAGCTTGCAGCTTTTCTTCTGTTTGCTTTATTTTTTCACCCATAGTTTTTCTTTCATCCACAAGCATCACTGTTAGACTCTTCAGCTTTGTTAAATCTTCTTTAAGTGTAAACTCAGTTTTTTCTAACTTGCTTTCAATTGCTTCAAGCTCACCAATTCTAGCTTTTAAGCCATCCAGCTCATGGGACAACTGCTTTGTTAACATTTTTTCTCTTTCTAGGTTGCATTTCAGGGAGTAGCATTCCTGTTTGCTCTTGTTGAAAGCATCTTCTAATTTCTCTAGCTCCATAATTCTTTTGTTGAGTTTGTCAACTTCCCCTTTAAGGTTCTTGCTCTGTGATGCTTCTTTTTCTAACTTTCTATTAAGTTCTCTGCACTGATCTTCCATTTTTATGAGCTCTTCATCTTTTCCTTCCATCTCCAGCAGTCGTTTCCGTAGTTCTTCCACTTCGGTCATAAGCGTGGAGTTCCCACACTCTCCCTTATTTATCTTATCCCTTAGGTCTTGCAGTTCTTCTTCTGCTTTTCGTAAAGATTTATTGGTCTCTTCCAGCTCATCAATTTGTCGGCTGAGAGCAGTTAATTTTAACCGAAGCTGACGATTCTGACTGTCTTCATTGGTTAGTTTGGCCATCATTGCTTCTTGGTCCTGGGCAATCTTACTGCTTTGGGCTTGAAGTTCAGCCTCCAGCCTGCTGGCTCTCTGTTCCTCTTCTTGAACTTTTGCTTCAGCAAAAGCCAACTTCTCATGCGCTTGTTCTGCAGAAGTGCTTAATTCTTGAATTTTTTTACTTTGTTGATTCAACTGCTCAGTGAGTCTTTGCTGTTCATCCACCACCATTAAAGCAAAGGATTTCAGTTTAGTCAGTTCTTCTCTCAGTTTAGCTGTTTTCTTGTTGCTTTCCTTCTCTTTTTTTGCCTGATATGCTGTTTCTTGTTCAAGAAGTTTTTTCAACCTGTTGGAGGAAATAATATTGTATTTTGTAGCCATTTTAATGGGCATTTAAAAACACGCCTGAAATATCATGACATCTCTGCCAGATATGCATGAACATCCACTTTTAAGCTTGTAGTGTCATGGGGCCCACAGGCCTTACTTTCTACTCAGAATTTCTTTTGTAATGGACACTTCAATACGATCACTTAGACTTAACAACTTCAGTAATTATGCATCTTTGATTACATTTTCAGGTTTTGGCAGGTATCAGTGCAACACAACTTTTTGCTATTCTGCACTGGAACAACACTGATCTGGGCTGTTTGCTGAGGGTAGCTATGTGCCTGCAGGTTTTTTTAAGAAATGTGATTATCATAGTGGTTGAGAAGTTAAATCAGTGCAGCCCTCAAGGGCAGGTATAATTTACAGCATCATAAACCTCCTAATGCCTTTAAGTTACTTTTAAACCATCCTGATATTTTATGATGTTTTATGATTAAACCTTATGGATGTTAAAGTATGTGAAGGAAATGTAGCCACACTAGGCAGTTAGACAGGCTGCCTAATGTCAATTTCTAAGCAGCACATCAGAGCAAAACTAAACATGGTAGGTAAGTCAATCCTCAGTGAAAATGCAGGCCCTGGGACCTTGTATTATACACACACACAAAAAAAATGCAGTCAGCAGATAAACAGGTATTCAGGTTGTGCCTTTTGAACTTAAGAAAGCCCAAACGCCTTGCTGTTTGTTATAGGCTTTGAATTCGGTCTTATATCCAAAACTTGCAGATATACTTAAGTGCAACCCTGCTTTTACATGATTCTTGATGGTTTTCATAATGGTTTTCCGACATTAGTTTTACAAGTTTATATTAGTACTCAGTCTTTACCAAGATGTAACATACTTAATTTGTTAGAGACTTGGGATAAGGTTATGCATTTGTTTATATAAGATCCTAAGAAACCTCCGAATACCTCAAACAATTAGGTTCTTTTGTAGACTACTTTGTCAGGGAGATGTTTGTGGAGTTGCTCTGAGGTATGATTAGATTTGGCCACCACATTTGCCTCCTTTCAATTAGATTTTTCCCACAGCCAACCTATAACCTTATTCTAGTATTAAAGAAAAGTCTGAAAAGCCTAGATAGAAGTAATAAAGTATTAGAATTTGTATGTTTCACCGTTGTTCATATGTATGGTACGTATCCAGTTGTGTAGATTATACGAGGGAAATGAATTAAGTATCAGAAGTGTACTTGCACAAAATGACTGCTTCAGCATTCATTAGCTGAGGCCCCTTGCTTTTTTTCAGTTTTTTCCCCCTGTGAAATATAACGATGACTCGCTAGAAGTTGCTGCTGAAACATAGGATTCGTGTTCCACATTTGTCTCTAGTCACTATTGTGATGCCCTTGTCCAAGTGATGAATCTTTACAGCTTCCCACTGACAAGTTCCTGTTGCAGCCTTCCCTTTCGTTCAGGAAGAGCTTAGATAACGGCCTCCTTTGCACAGCTCTTTGTTGACTGACTGGAGGCATATATTTCTGGGCATTTAATAGGCTGCCTCAGCAACATCCCGTTTGGCAGCATTGTAGTTTTCCTGCATGGAGAGAGAATGTCTTGCCATTCTACAACTGTCCATCAGACTTGTCTGATTTAATGATGGTATTGTATAGAAGTCTATGACTTTGAAATTTCTTACAATACCTTCACCATCCCCACTGTTTTTATTTTAGTGTATAAGCTGCACTATATTGAATGTAATGAAATGCTTTATATGAAAAATTGACAGAATGGGAAGTAGCAATAAACAGAGTTGATATCAAAGAATTAAAGCAGCCCCAAATTCTTTACAACAGTCAATTAACGTAACGGGGAAAACAGACATGAAAAGGTATAAGTGGAGAGGGAGAGGTTTGTGAAATGAGCTTAAAGGAATGCTGCTGGTTGGCAGAACAAATAAATGGGGAGAAGACTGCGCCATCTTCAAAGGCAGCTTTTTACTGTGTTTTTGGTGTATAAACTTTTGTCCACTTTTCAGTCTAATTTCAGTTTGAGTTCTTTTTAGTGTAAAAATCTCTCTTCCCTCCCCACCCTTGTCTCTAAATGTTTTAGTAGTGAAGTTCAATTGATGATTTACCGTTGCCATAGATATAAAACCATAACAGAAGCATAACTAACAATTTCATTTGGAATGAACTCAGTTTTTGTGTGTGTATGAAGTTAAGACATCTTATATTAATACTGTTAAAATAGACTTGGGCTTATTAGCATTTGATTTATTTTAGCTTGCTTCACTATAATTTATTTTTGTAAGGCAAATTTATCTGAGGTGATTAACACCTAAATTAATCAGTGTTTTACCCAACACTTCTGTATTCACTAGTTGATATCTCTCTGGCCAAATGAAACTGTAATGCTCCAGTGATGCCCCTTAAATTTCTTTAGAAAGAAAACTCTTAGACCAAATAGTAACGAACAGTTGTAATGTTCATAGGGATGCTGTATAACTTTTTATGATGCAAATAAGATAATTGTGCATAAATAATAAATAAAATCAGTTGACAAATGTTGGAGTGAATAATCCCAGCAGTCCTTGCAGTGAGCATCAGTCTATCTACAGTTTGTATTTTTTTCTGTCTTTTTCTCCTTTTTTTTCTTCTATAACTTCATTTCTCAAGCTATCTGGAATGCTTAAGACTTGCTTCAGCAAAGCACTTGAGGTTCCAGCCCAAACTGAATGCTTGAGTGAGGTAGTCTAACCCAATCTCTGATCAAGTCTGTGTTGCAAGGGTTATTTGAACGAAAGTGCCTAAATTATTGGTATCTGACCTGGACTATTGTATAAACTGAGAAGGATTTTCAAGAGATTCTGTTTCTTTGGTCATGCCAAAAGACTTTAGGGTATTTAAAAATGTTTCCTTCATTCAAAAGATAAAATGCAGTTTTAAGATTCAAACAGAAATACAAGCAAATATTTCTAACCCTTGAGATCTATTTCGTTTTGAAAAAATACTTTTATAAAATCACTCAATTGAAGTTAAGTTATGGAGCATAGTGCAGAAGCTGTGAGTTAAAGGATTTTAATGTGTTTCTAAAAAGAAAAAAAGGAATGTATTAAGCATGGTATATTTTTTTGATATTGTGTAGTTAAATAAGTTTTTGCACTTGTTTTTGATAACTGTATGCTTATTCATGTATTCCTATACAGAAATATTCATGTATTCCTATACAGAAAATGCCCTCAACAGTGCTGGATAGATAATGATTTCTTGGACAGAGTTGAGATTGATATTGTAAGAAGTCAACTGGGAGTCTGTTAATATTTGCAGAAGAATTTTTCCTTGGCTGCTGAATTCCCGTTTCATGGTTCAGTAGGTCACAGCAACTGTGTCTGCACACATGCACTTAGGAATGGAAGAGAACCCTAAAATGTTTGGGTTTTTTGTTTTTTTTTTTTGTTTTGGTTTTGTTCATTTGTTTAAATTCATCGCTTGTTTTTGGTCAGCTTTTCTGGGGAACCTGACTTCTGCAGGTCAGGGCTTGATTATGTGTATAATTTGAATTAAGGCAAATCACATGTTTAATTGAAGAAGTGCTGTAACTGTTAATAGCACTTTGTGATATTTTGCATACTTTTGTGACAGAATAAAAATACTTTGTGTTAACTTCATCCAAAATACTCTCTTCCTGAAGAAGAGTATCCAGAGTATTTGAGAGAGCAATTTTACCAAAAATATGCAACCGTCAAAAAAAGTTGGCTTAAAAAAATAATAATTAAAAAAAAGAACAGGCATTCCCCTATCCAATAAAATATTTCATTTTCATTTCCAGTTGAATTTCATGATCATGTAATTTCACATTAGGCAAAGGTAGGTATATCATTTAGGCAAAGCTTTCACAGATAATTCCAAGCAGTTGACTTCATAGGACTGCAAGAACCCTTTCTGAATCCAGGCCAGCAAAAACAGGCATTGGAAATTGTTTTTATGAACATGAATGTTAGGTAGTTAAACAGAGTCAGGGCAGTGTCTTATTACTTTTTCTTCAGAGCTTCTGTTATAAATGACTGCTTTATTGGGCTTACTATCGTACATGTTTGCAATACCAGTTGCCTGCTTTTTTATTTCCTTAAAGAAATTGTATTTGTCAGCTCTCCTCTGCTCATTGTAATTGCTTTCCTCAGTATGCATACTATAGCTTCTTGGTATTAATACCATGCATTCAATCATGTTGTCTTGTTTTCCAGGGTTTTTTTCTAAGTGCATATCGCTCCAGCTACACTACATTATATTTAGCAACATAATGCCTATGTGTTCTCTACAAGACGTGGGGACTCCCAAAACAGTTCATTGTTGTCTTGGTGTCATGTGATATCATTTTGTCTTTAAGTGGCGTTTTCAGTTGTCATGGGGGGACCTCTATTACATCAATGTTGTTTAATTTATGTTTTTGCAGGATTCTAAGGGGGCTGCTTTTCCTTTGAGTTTCAGGGAAATTAAAGAAAGCATGGGAGACTGAGACTGCAAGACCCTTATTTTTTTAATTTTTTAGTTTGTTCTAGAATGAATCATTATTCTTAGAATAATAAGAATAAAAACAATGACTTTTTTTTTCTTTAAGCAATCTTGTAATGATAACTTTAGAAAAGGCTGTGTTCTTTAAGGATGCAAGTGAAATAGGTGTTGGTTTGTGAAGCTTTACTTCTATCATTGCTTCCACCAAAGCAGTGAGGAGATTTTAATATACACCTTATCAATATCAATATCTTGATTTTTATCAGATCATTCTGCAGAAATGACTGAGATTTTGAATGTCTGTGACCTTTTTTTTTTTTTGGTAAATCATAAAGATACATATTTATATCTAGCTCATGTGCTTTTCACCCTTCCCCAGGTAAAAGACGTGGCTTACTAGAGGTTCTACAGGTTATAACATGAGGGAGACTTGCTTCTAAACTTTTTGGACAAATGCTTGAATTTCCCCCTGTATAATGCAAATAAAAACACTAAGCTGAAAGCTTTTAAAAGTAGATGAAGTCATGCCTCTTTGTCTGAGGCATTCTTCCCAGTTAGCAATAAGCCATGGTTTGGCCTTTAATAAGAGAAGAAACATGCTTCATCATTTCTGGTAAATCTTACAAGTTGTTGTAATTTTTTACACCAGTGAAGTTAAATATTTATTTTTGGAAGAAGGCCAGTCTGTCTGTGCCTTCCACAATTTATGGCAACAAAACTTGGGTTGTTAAAATGGCTTTCTGGTCTTGGGGTAGCTATGCTTTTTTTTTTCCCCCCTCTTTGCCTACAATTTTACTTATTGATGTGTAGTTTTTATGAAGACATATGTTATAGCTACTTTTATGGCTCCCTATTATCTTTATTGATGCTTCTTCCCTCCCCCCCGTCATAAAGAAAGTCAAAAGCCTTTGAAATTACAGCAGCAACCACATACCATAGCTGTTGTGTAATCTGTTGGCTTTATCTGAATCAGTCAGCACTTCCCAACTGAATGCGAACACTTATTTTAAAATTTGTTTTCCAGTATGTTATTTACATATGTATATTTTAAGTCATTAGTTTATACTAGGATGCAAGCCTCCACAAAGGGTGTCTCAACTGCAAGAGACTGTGTGTAAGGCAAATTTCCTGATAAGGACATTTATTTTATAAAATGAGGTCTTTTAATGAGGGGGGTGTGAATTCTGCTTATTACTCCACAAACTACCACAGAGTAATCATTGTTTTATCTGATGTTTAAAATGCTGACTTGCTTTACAAGTCTAAATAAAAGTCATATATGATGGTGTTGCCAGTTCTAGGTTAACTTGGGCAAAATTTCAAATGGATAACCAGATGTATTTAGCTGTGATGCTGAGTAAACATACGCAGACAATATATTCTTTTAAAAATTAATTAATCTGGAACAGTAACGTTGTTTGTGACCATGATTTCACAACTACTAAGCTGCTGAAAATTCTTCCTGGTGATATAGCGATATTGGCACTCATAAATGTTGTGAAATCCTGTGTAAATTTGGTGACAGTAAATGGCATGAGAAATTTTTAACAAATTAAAAATTTGGTTAATTTGAGATTTAAGACTGGATTAACATTCACTTCTAGTTGGAGTAATTTTAATTCAGCACTAAAATTCAGTTTTGTTTTATCATGAAACCTCAATTTAAGAAAACAATTTTGTCTTGAATTATATTCTTCTCATATCTAAATGTTCTTGGAAATCACCTATCAAAACATCAGTCTTGTGTAAAAAGTATTAATGCTTTCTGTGGCAGTAAGTGTTCGAATGTGCAGTGTGATAGTTATTAATTCTGTCTGTTTATTTCTAATCTTGTAATGGTAGCCATCTGCAACGTCTGAGATTATGATAGGAAGGTGCAGGACTTTCAGGTGGGAGTGAAGAAGTTGCTAGCCTATTAAATTGTTGGCAGGTTTTTGTTTTGTTTTTATTTTTTTTTCTTGACTGCATATCCTGAAAAACAATTGTAAATGAGTGCTGGCCTGACAGGACTACAATATGAATGAGCTTTACTTGAAGTTGGCCTTAAATACTCTGGGTCCCAGAGTTCAGCTACTAGAAAACATGGCACAATGAACTATGAGCTGGACTTTGATGTGTCACTGTTTTTGAGATGCACTCTTCTTTCTTCTTTCCTCTTTCTAGATTTAACAGCTATTTCAGTTATTCTTTGAAGTCAGTATCTATTACTGTTGGCATTTCAATGGTGTATAATTGTGCATGTAGTGTGACTGTTAATCCTCTTCTGTTCTGAATCTAAATGCATCAATAACTTCACCAGCTCACAGGAATACGACTTGGGTTTTGTTGGTTAGTAGTTTGGGATTTTTTCATGTTACCATAGTGCATATTCATTCCCCGCCCCACGTCTCTCTCACCCTCTCTCCACACTGCCTGTAAAGTCGGAAATAATGCAAGTAATTTCAGATGCAACACCAGAATTTGGAACTCTTCAAATTTACGTCAGCCAGGAAATTATAGTTTTGCAGATGGAAAGCTTTCAGAAGGAAATGGAAAGATGAACCACAAGAGATGTGGTACAGGGGTCAAAGCAACAAGAATGAGGCAGAACTTCTCAGTTACTAATCCAGGTCCTGCTTTTGTGTTTTCTTCATCTTTAACAAGTAAAATTTTGTGCCTGAACTTCAGATTTATTAAAATGGAAAAGCAGGGTTGACTTACTGTAACAGATTATTTTGAGAATTAATATTAACCCAAAGAGGTTTTAATATGATGGTAACTGCGCAAAATAAACCAAGACAACTATTGCTTTTTATAATTTGTGATTTTTAAATGGCAGTGTCATTGAAATGGTTGCATTTGATGATTTGATGTTTGATATTGCATGATAACAAGTTAAATTGATGGAGAGATCCTGTGTCTTTATGAACCTGAGTTTTGTTCTAAATGTATACTATAAGCATTACTGCTAGAACATTATTGCTTGACCACAGTTATTGAGCTGTTTTTAAAATCACCAGTGTTATAAAACTGCAGAGATAAACAGGACAGCGTTCTTCCATTATTTTTTTTTTCCCCTCCATGGGCAGGTGGATGTGTTTGCATTGTCTGTTTGGAGTGTTAGTACCAGTAATCATTATCATTGCAGCCTACTGCTGGGATTTAGCAAGTGAAAAATTGTAGCAGGAGTTAATTGAGCTCCTGAAGCTGTCTTTTAGAGCCCTGCCTGCTTTCCCCTCATTCCCCTTGGGAAGATTAGGCACAAAGAAGGGAGTCTAGCTTGCCCACGTTCTGGAAATTTCTGGTCAGGCTGTTACTAGCACTGATTACCATAGCCATGTGTGTTTAGTTTGTACGAGGCAAATACTACTTAGTTATCACTGCCATGCTGTATTTACTGTTGATGGAAGTGTAATAGTTGGAGGGCTGAGTTTTTGTCTCGGCTATTTAATCTGCGTACTTCAAGTGACTGAGGAGTTTGCAGACATTTTGATTCCTTGAATGAGTCAGTTGCTTCAGCTCTGTATAAGTTTGTAACCCTTAAGTCATCTTTTTACACTTTTCAGTTTAATGATAATACTTGTTTTAGATTAAGAGAACAATCTGAGTTTTCTTTAAGCAATTTCAATAGATAAACCCTGTCTAATTTGATTGTGGTTTTTTTAATTCTGTATATAACATCATAGTGTGTAGGTTCAAGGTGGACCTCTGTTTTATGGATGCTTTTTCTGGGGGGCAGCTGGGAGAATAGGTGCTTTTCTGGTATCTGATTCACCTGGGGCAGTGCTAGTGCTGCTGTCTTGACCAGAACTGGGCATGATTGTGCAAGGATCTAATTCATACAAACTTTTTTTAACTTCAATTAGTTAATATTTTTGGTATGACAGAAAATGGCACTCAGCCAACAAAAACACATCATGTTATTCAGAGGAGACTGGTTAGTCGTAAATGTCATTTTCCCATAACATTTACAGGAACTGGATGTTCTCTAAAACAATTTTAACACACGTTTTATATAGAAATAAATGTCTGGGGCCACATTTTCATTCATGGGCAGAATAGGCACTATGCTTATCTCTTACGCTAACCATGGCCTTATTTGTATATTATCAGTCATCAGCAGTGGTAAAATTTAGAACTTTCCATAGTGCCATGCACGCTTCCTTTGCTGAACTGAAGACATCCTCCTCATTGCTGCCAGTCCTGGGTAAGCGGTTCGATCATACAGTGGCCGCTTGCTTTTAGACAGGTGGAAGTCGGCTGCAAACTTTAGTGTGTTCTCCACACACTCAGTGCATATGACAAGAATTTATGTACTGAAATTGTGATTAGAACCACATAGATTAAACACTGTAAGTTAAATAAAGGTACTTCAGTACTGATTGGGACTGTCTGGGAAGACTGAGAGTTTGCCATCATTTGGAGAAATGGGGCTAGTTAAAAACAATTGGACAAACATTCCTCCGGAATGATGGAGGTGGTGTTACTCCTGTGCAGGAGGATAAAATTCCATGAATTCTTGAGGGTCCTGTTCATATCCATAAAATCCTTATTATATACATACATCCTAAGACAAAAGAAAGCCCTTTTTCTGGTGTGCTTACTTCCTGAAGTAGCTCTGTGTACGTGTATAATAAACTCTGAGTGTTTGAAGACTGGGCTTGGGTGGCACACTATTCCTTTTATTGGCAGAAAATATGAACCTTAATTGTTATTGCAAATTTAGCGTGAGATACTGAAAGTTTCCTTGATGCAAGGTTGCATGAAGGCAGTGTAGTTGAGTTTTTCCGAATAGGCAAAAGACTTTAATCAAGTTTGCTGATACAGTTGCAACTTTTTCTGGTAGCCAAGACTGGAAGTAATAAGAGCAGTAGTAACACTAATATCAAACAGAGGTTTCACTTTGAAGCTAAATATGCATCTTTTTCCTGCAGACCTGATAATGTGAGGGTGTCCATTTTCTCTAAGGCGGACTTGGCCAGCACTTAATCTTGGAGGACACAGGTGAAAGAGAGGTTGTAGCAATGCATTGCAGCATGGTTAACTAGCTAAAGATGGCTTTGAAGCTACAAGCGATAAAGAATGCTGCTAGTTTCCTGTTTTGCAGTACGTGACCTTCAGAAATTGTATTAAAACTAATTCCGATGGATTACAAATTGCTTCTGGGTACAGTTCTAGATATTGAAGTTCTGTAGTTCTGGGGACTTTGCTACCTGGGAGATAATTCACTTTCTTGCTATCTGTCCTAATCCTGCTAAATGTCTTGCTGTATGTCTTTTATAGCTGAATGTGTTGGGACTTGAAGTGTGGGATGTTTGGAACTTGCGTTTTCTCTTGTCTCAGTAGGACCTAGGGCCACATTGGCCTGGGAGCACTTGGTGAATCATCTAAAGATTCAAAGTCAATGCATGTTTGTTTAAAGTGTGTTAATCCTTAGCATAGGTGCTCTTCTTCAGGATTTAATTTTACATGGTTTCTCCAAACTGATCCTCTTCAAAAAGGACTAACACGTGATTTTAGACTACAGGATAGGAAGCTACAGTGGAGAGCTAAAGGTGATAGTCTGAGAATTTTTTTAATTGTTATAGTTCTAACCAAGGTTTACTTCATAGATTTAATTCACATATTTAAATAACAATTTAATTAACAAATAATAATTTAAGTAGCCTCTTCACCTGTGATGAATTGTTTAACTAAAGAACATCTTTTACTCTCAGACCTGTTGATTAGGATGCGTTGAAGTAAGACTTTCTGTTCTTCTGCAGCCTTGGTAGTTCACTGCGTTAAAGATCAAATACCCTGCTTAAGCAGAAAAGAAAATCGGGTCCTTTATTCATATGTCTACTCAGAGTGCCAATACCAGTTTGTATCTAGAATCAGTGTGCTTTTTTTTTTTTTTGAAGCTACTTGCATGTGTGTTCAGCAGCTGGAGTAACTGTTGCTTGCTTTGGAAAATGAATGTTTCTCTATTTCTTGGGAAAAGACCTTAAATTGTTAGGATGAAAAAGTGGATTTAACTAGTTCTAGCTATTCTGTGACCAATGGTTTCTTAAATTCTCTTAAAATTGGTCTGAACAGTCTTCCTAAAGCCAAGAGAGGTACTTACTTTTTCCATCTTTTGTTGTTTTCCAGTTTTCTTTCTCTGCCTTTCAAAAACTGTCAGAGAAAAAAGGCTTTTTTAGGAAAGAGGAGGATCATGTGCATGTATGCTTCCCTTGCCCCTTCATATGAAGACTTTTAGACTTCAAGTGTTCCCTGTTCTTCAAACAACTGTTAATTCAGTCAAACATTTTCTACCTCGTTATTGTACCCCAAATTGAATTATAACTCAGTATCATTATGTGACTGAAGGCATTTGGCTACATGCCCTATTTGATCTCTTTTCTTGCCTCTTAGCTGATGGTCTGTGATGTTTAGGTTATATTTTCCTATTTTCAGATGTCACTCTGAAAATGAAGGAGCTGTAGCATGCTTTCATGTATAGTGTATTTCTGATGTAATACATTTTAGCTTTTATCATTATTTTATGACATGGTTTCAAATGCTGAAAATAAAAAGACACAATTATCTCTAGACAGAACTTGCTAGTTGTTTGGTTAACTGCATTAGTCTAGGTATATGAGAGGGTCATTTACAGGTTACAGTATATTACCTTGTCAAATTCTGATTCCCCCCAGCCAGTTAATCCTGATTGAAATAGGAGAATTTTGCTATTTACAAGGATGGCAGTAAACATCTAGAGCTCTAAGCACAGAATGGGAACAAAGCAAGGGTAGGCAGTCACTTTCCAAAGTGGCCGCTCCTTTGTATACCATGCTACATTTTCTTTCCTCCTCCTTTATAGCAGTTAGCAAAATATGTAAGCTTGAAGATTCTTGTCAGCTGTTGTCTGCTTCTTTCCCAAAAGGGAATCAATGTGTGCACCTCCTAGCACAAGCCTAAACATTCTCCACTGGTTGGTGTCTCCGCGCCACCCTCCTAGGCAGCCTATTTTATCTATCTTGAATTGACCTATATTGAAGCTGTACTTGCTGACTTCGCGAGGCTTTTTATCCCCCTGCTCTGCTTACACATATGCAAGCAAATGCACATACCCATTCGTATATTAGATATGTTTTTAGAAAAACGTATTTTAGGAGAAGTTTTAACCCTGCCAAGGTTCATGGTGGCCTTTTCATTGGAGCCAATTCAGTATTTAATTTGGGAATGACATGGGCTGCTAGTGAAAAGACTTTTCTCCTTATATGAAAGAATATATGGTACTATTTTGCAAGTTAAGAAAATTTTTCGCATTAACAAATTGCATTTTTTTTTTCCACATTCCTACATCCAAGTTAGTATGTTCAGCATTGGATTTCAGATATTTAGGTCAGTGTTTGGCTGCCCCTGTTGCACCTCTTGTACCCCCAGGTTCAAGTGACCAAAATTAAAAAAAAAAAAAATTAGGCTCATATAATTCACTTTCCTCTTTTCTGGGTAGGGATCTGAAACAGAATGGCTCTACTGAGGCTGGGAATGTGCTTGACTGGGGGGAGCATTTTGAAGTTGAAAACAAAAACAACTGTGGCATTTATTAGGCTTCTTCTGAGAAATCTCTATGTAGCTAAGTAGAATAGAATCATATTTGGGAATGTGGTATGTGACATTAGTTTCAGGTAAGCTGAGCTTAATGGTGATAAAATTTCCTAGTTTTCTTCATAACTTGACTTAATGACTGAAAGTTATGCAGATTTTACCAGAATATTGATTAAATCCATAAAAAGTTGATGGAATTCAGTCAGCTTATACTTTCTCTAACATGGTTTTGTCCATGTGCTAAAATCCAATATGTAATTAAAATGTGAGTTTTATGAGTGCATTACTTTCCATCTTGAAACAGCCAATCTTGTGTGTTTTTTCTCATGGTAGTAGCAACGTGCAGCTTCATTTTTTAAATTTTTCCTCTTTCTCTTATGCTCTTATTGCAGTAGTTGCTATGCAAACACTAGATAAGCTTTGTGTCTCCAATAAAAAAGACAAAGTTTTAAATCCACTCTTTGCAATGAATTTGAAAGAAATTGCTTTGAATATTAGGTTTAAGGCAGATCTTTAAGAACTCTAACCTATCATTTCTTTTAAGTGCCATTGTTGTGTTCCTTCCCAGGCCTTTGGAAGCCTATAAAGGACAGTGAAATCTGGTTGATGCATTGTTTCACATCCCTGAAGTGTATGCAAGATTAATGTTTTTCTTGTCAGAAGTTTTTTTGTTTTTTCATCCACATTTTCAGTTCTGTTCACTGAAGCTTTGTGTACCCTACCTGAAGTACATCTGTAAAGGTTTGTTGAAGCTTGAGCATGAGCAGTTAGGTGGTTGTGGGCTCTGGTTGCTCAGCTTCTTTAAGCATGCAGTGTGAAGCAAAATGGCTCAACTTCTGCTTATTTACATCAGCAGCCACTCTCTGGTGGTCGTCCATAGTTCCCCTGCCCAGCTCGAGGCTGAAGTTAAGCAGTTGTGTTACATCATCATGATACGCACGATGAGCTGTAGCAGAAAGGGTGACTTCTGCAACAGGCAAAAAGCATGTGCATTTATCAACTTGAATGACCAAGGTTGCAGGGCTTTGAGTTGTGTTGAAATGTTGTTTAGCAAGGTTGGTTTGAACTTTCACCCTCAAGCTTTCCATTTTGTTATTAAAGGAGGGTTATACAATGATGTCGCTGGATGTTTGCTCAGCTAGCATTCATTTATTGCATGAACATTCACCTCTTCACTGTCACTTCAGTTCTGTTGTTCTGGTGCGGAGGCAGTGCTTTGGGAGGTGTTGTTTTTGTACTGTTTTTAACTAGAGGCTACAGACTGCCACAGAAAATCTTCAAATATATTTTCCTTGAATTTGTGAACACTTGAGGAAAGTAATCTGTGAATGCCCGAGCGTGCTTCGTTGGTCCATCAGCACGAGTGCTGTTACTGACCTTCCAGAAACAACATGGTGCCCTGGACATGCAATCAAAGTGATTTTTGTCTCGCTGACAGAAAAGGCAGCAAACCTCAAAATCAGCATAACATACTGAGAGGTGTTAAGACTCAAAACGTCCATTACTTCACTTAAATCACTAGACTGAGCACTGTATTTAGAATTTTTCAGCAATGCCGCTCACCCTCTTGGATCTGAGTAGTAGAGTTTAGTGAATGGTTGAACTAACCAAGCTTTCAACCACTTCAAAAATGCTCAACATAAACCTCAAGGATGCCGTGGCAGAATCCATTCAATATGAGAAAAACAAACCTAAGCAATTAAAAATAATTTATTTTTATTGGTAAGGCATAGTTTCTAAGCTCAAATCAACTTGATGACAGGCTAAAGTATTAAGGGGAGTACTATTGATGAGTCAGAACTAAAATTTTATAGGATGCTTTTTTAAGATAGGTCTTCCGACATTGTAAACTCCTTAGGGTTCTCTGACTTAGATATTTTAATTGCTTCTCTGACTTAGATATTTTAATTACTTCTGTAATGAACTGTATTCAGGTAATACCACACCCAGGATTTGAGAGAAGCTGTTTGCAGGAGAGGTCCAGAGGAGCAGTGGCTGCTCACTTGCCCATGCCAAACTGCACCTGGTAGAGAATTTTTCCTGAAGAAAAGTGCTAGCCTTTTAATAACTGCCACAAAGGGGAAACTCATTGGGAGTAAAACCAAGCTGTTTTTTTATCCCATGACAATGGCAAATGTGATAATTCATCACAGTATTAGGTAAATAATATGGAAGTGCTGTTACTCAGCAAAAATCAAGCAATAACTTGATTTTTACTCGTACTGATGGGGAAAATAAAATAAGCGTAAATTATATCCTTTGGTCTTCTGGGTCAAATCTCTAAAAATTCTACTATCAGCAGTTACGCAGCGTTTGTCAGTGGAGAGAAGGGAAGTGACGGGGAAGGAACAAAGGGTCAATGCAGTTTTATAGGAAGTTGACTTTCATTTCTGGAGGATATACTTGTTCTTAAAATGCTTTCTTTTAACATTGGATGTTGTAAAAAGTTCCTATAAAAAGAAATGTGAGTGAAGAAATGCAATTGTGGAAGACTGAATTATGTGATAATTCTTTTTCTTTACTGTCTTTTACTGTTAAGTGATGCAAGCTAACATTTTAATTGCTTAAAATTGGATAGTCTCAATACATATTAAGAAATCTGATAAAACAAAGGAGTGTAATGCTGAGGGTGGGGGGGAAACAACAGTGAGATGTTTTAATCATTATACCTCAGTCTAATTATTTTGGACTTTTACCAGTACAAATGAGAGCAAAATTGATCTTCTAAGTGTTAAGTGAAGAATGTTTTCCCTTTCGATCTAAGGAAGACAGACTATGGGGAAATAGTGTTCTTCTGGCTTTTGATAGATGTTATGATTTGTATTAGGCTATCAACGTTCACTGTACAGATGGTACTTTGGATATTGCTAAAGCAGTAATTAATGATAAGTGTTACCCTCCTCTGTTGGATTTGGGGGAGCTGAAATAGTCTCTTACTTATGGGTAGGCTTTTTTTTTTCCTAGTTACTGCCTTTATTAAATATATATGTTTATTCCATGTGTTGCATTTCTATGAATATTTTTTCTTCATCATATTGTAGTCTTTTGACTTCAGCTTAGCCTTTTTACTCAGACACATTTTTTGAGGTCTGTTACTTAACTTTGGTTCGTGACATATCTTTTCATAACGTAGCTAACTTTTCCACTTCATAACTTGACAATGTATTTGTTATTAAATCCACTGAATATAGAATTTGTAGGAAACCAAGTAATCATTTATCAGGAAAGAGATCTAAAAATGCTAGGACATAGGTTGCAAGTCTGCAGATATGACAGAATAATGAGCAGAAGACATTGTAAGGATTAGGATACTGATCTGGGGTATTAGTTTTCTACTATAAACTTGTATTTGTTCTGGTTGCTAGGATTCTTTTCATTCTATATATATATGCAGTGCCCTCTTCCCTAATTCTATAGCCAAGCAGACTCAAGGCATCAACAGAGTTGTAAACTTTGCTTGTTACAAGAAAGATTGTCTTGGAAACATGGATGTTACCTTTATCCAAATGCCAAGGTTAATAATACACAAATACCTGAATAATCTTTGAAATTAAATGTCTCTTTATATATTTAAGTTTTTAGATGCATGTGAAAAATAACTACTTAATGTTTGTTTGTTTTTTAAAGCAAAAAAAAAGTCACAAAAATGTTAACACATGATATTTTGACTCAGTCTCTAAATCCGTGTATGCTTGATAGTACAGCAATGCATATAATTGTCTCAGCTTTGATTTTTCTTAAATATATACTTGATCAAGAATTTTGCAGGATTTAAAACATCAAATGAAGGGGGGAAAAAAGCCCTTTCTGCTGTCCTAACATTTAATGCTGATTTGATTTCATATTAAGGAAAATAAAAACATACAACAAAAACACGTTTTACTTTTAAGAAGAGTTTGATTTTAAAGGTCTTAAGGAGTCTAACTTTTCTAACATTTTAAATTACTAGCATTTTAAATAAGGCTCTGAAGAGCAATGCTTAGTAGTCTGAATTTGCAAGTAGGACAGTACAATTGACTTAATTGCAGTTGTTCCTATAAACAAGGATTTGACAGGGTTTGGTCCTTAATCAAGGGAGAGGACAGTGTAGTTTTGTATGCTATGCAGATGTGAATTATAAACACACTAAGGTCTAATCTTTCAAGGGGCTTAGTGCTTCATCAGAACTGCTTTCCGTTCTCTGTTTTTTGGAGTTAATAACTGCAATACTGTTCAGCATCTTGTAGAATAAGCCTCGAAGAGACCAGTGGGTTTTCTGATTTTGAAAACCTTATCATTTGTCTGATTGATCAGGATTTAAAGTTTTTTTCATCAAAATCTGACAGTTCTGTCCTCTTGTGATTTGACACTTGCACACAAGACACAGAAGAGGGAAGCAGTGTGTAGGAGTTGAAAAGTTTGTTAGTAATTAAACTAGTTACAATTGTTTCTTTCAGACATAGCATAATCTTATTGCAAAGTAATGTTTGTGGCAATTTATACATCCCTCTGTAAACTACAGTAAAAGTTGTTCAAAAGTATAGTAAATGCTTAGAGACATATGTGCATACATGTCTACTAATACATAGCATATGCATATAAATGCCGCATAAAGAGGCAGTAGCTCTACCTAATATATTACAATACAGTTGGACTCTTTCCACAGCTTTAAATACAGTCATGATTTTATCCGACCATTTGGAAAGTGTGTGTCATTCATAACTACCTCCTTCTTTAACATTAAATTAATTCCTTATCTGTTGGCTCTGTAGGAATTGTTCAAAAAACAGTTTTTAATGCTTGAAATAGTCATCCTACTTCCGAGTAACCAGACATCTTCTAGATTTCCTGGTGCTGTTTTGGGGTATTTCATTGTTTCTCAGTTCTCACCCCTATTTTTGGAAGCGACTTTTTATAAGAAAAGCATCTCAATAGGAAAAAGCAAGAAGCGCCAGTGCTTGCCAGAAGAAGCTTGCTTCCCACCCTCTCCCTTACCTTGCGCTCCTGGACTATAGAAATCCTGGGTCAGCTATTGCTCCATGGTGTGAGGCGTTCAGCTGTAGCATCAGAGATGTGAGCATTCCAGCAGTCCCACTAAACAATGAGAGATAGGCTCTTTGCATGCCCCAAGCCTATGGAGCATTACGTCATTGCCTTGCCATATAAGGCACTCCGTGTTGTGCAGACTCGTCGTGTCTGACTGGTGTACTTTAGTGATAGCCAGAACTTAGAAAGCTTATTAATGTGTTCTGGCTCCAGCTGACGCTCAGGACTGTGTGAAATATTTCATTTGTCTACTAGTTCATGGCCAAGAAGAATGTGCGGAAGGTTTGGGTTAGGGCAGTTCCTTTCTATTATTGATAATAAAGTCGTTAGAAGTTGTTAGCTGATTAGTTACAATGTTTTCCACTTAGTCTTGCAGCCTAGAATTTGAGAGGGGAAAAATTAAATTCAAGGTCATCTTCTTTAATTAGTTGTTCTAAGGGAGATTTTTCTTTTTTTCTTACTTTGTTTTTTTTAATATGACAAAAAATGTGAATTTAGCTGAACTCCTCAGAGAGTGATATGAACTTCGAGCCTTTCTTTTTTTTTTCCTTCTGTAAAGAGTCGGGGTCCTCAGAGGATAGTATTTTATTTCCTGATGATGTAACTACAAAACAATTCTCTAAGTGATGATGGGAAGGCCAGATGAAATCTGATTTTTTTTTTTTTTTTCTCTTCAATGTTTTTCCTACAAAACCCTTTCCTTTTCGTATGTTTGTGTTTCAGCTAACACAATTAAGCAGTCCAACCAACTATTTTTAGTAAGAAGGTTTTAAAGAAATGAGTCGTTTGTTTTAATATTTAGGAAAGAGGCAGGAAGCCAGAAAGTAGGATTTAGATTGAAGAGCTTAAAATGTATCTCTCGTATTCCCTGTCCTTCAGTATACACCCTGAATAAACATTGAGAACACAAGGAAGAAATACTTGAAATAGGTACAAAACTCGTTGTTGACATTCCACTAAGGGTTAACAGAAGTTAATGAAATAAACTCCTTTTGTGTTGATGGGTAAATTAGACCATTGAAAGGCGTTCTACACTATTCTGTGCAGTTCTGTTAAAGTAGGTGCATCGACAATTCATTTATTTGCAGCATTTGAATTTTAGTCTTCAGATAAACTTTGGTAAAGCTTAAGCAGTCCTACTGCCTGCTTTTTGTGTGTTTTATCATACTTAAACATAATGCTAACATAGAGCAATTTACTTATTTGGGTGTGTTGTCTGTAGGTATGAAGACAAATGGTGATTAAAATGTTTGCATTTCATTAAAAAGACAGACATCTCTTAGCTACCTTGCACATATTTACCCTGAGTGTAGCCTGAAAAAGGTACTTACTCTTCAGCTGGAAAAATTCAGCCAGCCCTTTGCACTAAGACTGGGTAAAGACTTACCCAGGAGTGTGCTACTTGTGTGTATGGATGATCCTGCTGTGTCCCCTTCGTAAGTTTCTGAGCAAGTTCAGATTTGGGTGCTTGATCAGAAAACTTCCAGACCTATCTAATAGTGCAATACCCGTACACTGACCCTTCCAAAATGGTTTCAGAGATAATGAAATGTCTTATTTGAATATACCAATGCACAGACCAGGATAATATTTTATTTCCTATTCTAAGGAGATTTAATAACCAAATCCAAACAAAAAAAAAATCTGTACTTTAGCTAAAATTGGACTGTTCAGTTGCTTGACTAATGGTTTTGGGAAGTAACATTTTGTATAGTGTTTATGAAAAATATTGTGCCATTGTGGATCATTTGAATTACATAAATGCTCATCCAGGTGACCTTGGTATGGGGAACATGAAGTTGACTTTATCTTCAGCTACAAACTCACCCTTTCTGCTGGGACTCTGTTTAAAAAGACAGGACAACTGCAGGTGCAAGGTACTGTCTTAGAGCAGGCTGTGGAGGATGCCGTATCCAGTTAAGATTTGCAGGGGGATTCAGGTAAGTAGATCTGTGAAAGGTAGCTAGGACTTAAATGGGCATGCATTATTTTTTACACCTCTGTGTGTGTACAAATGCTTGGAATGAAAACTACTGTTTCTGTATTTTACTTGTTGGTTTTTTTTTCCTTCCCTTTGGAATTGGTTTTTTTTCCTGCATTTTCTCCTTCATCTGCAAACCCCCATGTCTCTAGTCTATCTCTATATGAAAATTACCTGCATTTTTGTCCTCCCACATGAAACAGTTGTTTTAAATCACACACAGCTTTGAAGAAGGGGACTTCTCAAAAGCTGGTAATCAAAAATCCATCCTTACAGTCCAGTTCTGTTCTGGAGTTGCTGGGAACACAGCTCAGATAGTGCTGGTGATAAGTTTATTGGCAGTCTGGGGGCAGGCTCGAGCAGGGAATAGGGAATGCAAATCCTCCTGTTTATAAGTCTGTGTTTACATCTGGGGATGGCCAAAGTATGAACTTCTAGTTTCTTAATTAATTCTCCTCTGCAATACAAAAGTGCACATCTGTGACCTTCTGCAAAACAGCTTTATCAAAGAGCATCAGCTGAGTGTATAATGACCTGACTTCCTTCTCTTGTGTTGTCACAACTTAATAAAGGACAGAGTACAGTACTATTCCAAGCCCTGTTAAGGAACTATATCATTAAAGATTCCACGTTTTGGATTACTGTAACATGGAAAGCTTATTTATGTCTGAGGCAACGAATGGAGTTTCTGAGAAGCCTTCCTCTACTGCTTTTGTACAATGTCTTCCAGTATCTGTAGGTGGAATCCTGGCACTGGTGAACTTCACCGAAGGGGAAAAAAAACCTTTGGGCAGGCAGATATGCCTGTCTCATTCTCCATTGCTCCCCGAAAATGAATTTGGTTTCCTTAGTTACTAGACATAGTTGTTCAGAATTGGTGCATTTGCAAGTATTGTGACAGCAAAAAAACCTGTGGATTTGTAGAAATTAGAGACCAAATGAAAACCTTATTAGATCATTTGGTGCATCCCCTGACAATGCGGGGCTGCTCCCTGCAGTCTGCTTGCAGTGGCTTTCATCTAGTCTCTCTGCTTATCGTTTTGTATCGTTTTGTGCCCACATTCTCTCAGGATTTTACTTGAAAAAACATAGAAGCTGGAAAGATGGAAGATTGTAGCAGGCAGGGAAAAGATTGGATATATAAGCTAAAAGACTTTGAGGCTGTTGTTTAAGCTTTATCTTAAACTATCTGAATTCCTCCCGTTACTTCCATCATTAAACTACTTTCCTTTTTCTTCCCATGGCAATTCATAGCAGCAGTTCCAGTGTCCTTAAACCCATAACCTATCTATTGCAGCATTTGACCCCTTCCTTTAGCCATTTTGTATCTAAGATAAATAAAGGAAATAAGAACTTGGGCCTCAGTTCAACAAAGCACTTAAAACATAGTCCTGTGTATTTTTGTTAAAAAAGGAAAGGACTTCAGCGTAAGCCTGATTTTAATGATATATTGAAATGCTTGCCTGAATCAAGCCTGAATGCTTGCCTGGTCACATTTACTTCATGTAGATATTGTTGAAGCTCGGGCTTTTGAAATTCTCTGTGGGGTCTAATCTTTAGGTTACTTTCATATTCCAAAAATAGACGTCTACAGAAGTACAAATACCGTCAAAGTTTTTATTAGCATTTTACATTACTTAAAACCATTTGCTTTTTTGGAGCTTAAGCTTTGCAAGTGGTACTGGAGAACTGAAACACATGCAAGATTGACAAGTTGAATTTTAATGACTTGCATAAATGGGATCTAATGTTTAATGTTTTAATAACTCATGTGACTGCAAGGATTTTTCTCCAATGTATGCTTAGCCTTGTCTCTGAAGCCTGTGGGAGTTTTGACATTAACTCAGTGGAAGAAGGCTCACGCTTTAATTGTTTCTTGGATTGATAGCATCCTTCAAAAATTTTCTATCCAATTTGTCTTTTACTTCTCCTAGCATTGTGATTGACGCTCTCTTAGATTTCATCAGTAAAGAGCGTTTTAGTGTTTTACATCCTAATGTATAGATTAATTTCTGAATATTACAAAGAGAAATATAGAAGCTATTATGGCTAACTGACAGTCTGAAATGTACTGACAACTGATAAATTGCATGTGGAAGGCAAGGGGGAGAAGTAGGGGAAAGTTCTAAAGATAACATTCTTTAGATTCATGTGCCTTTTACTGTGGACCATGGACGGAAAGAGATTCCTATCTTCATTACTGTGTGTTTTTAGTTTTTCTGGCAGCAGGAAGAAATATTTTCCCAAACGCTCCTATTGTTTGCTGATTCCATTATTCTCCCTTTTTTGGCAGATACAAATAAAATTCCTAGCCAAATATTAGGGATAATTAGATCCCTTTTCTGTTGGGCGCCGCCTTGAGAAGTTGATGACTGCATCCCTTAACTACTAATGACTTCTCTTCTAAGGAGAACTGGCAAGTGCTCCATATCTACTTATGAGATGGTTTCCTCTTGTATATGGGACCAAGATAATTTTTATGAAAAAGACATTTTTTGCATGGCAGAGCTTACCATGAACAGAGATTAATAGAATTTAATTTGTATGCCTACTCCTAGCCTGTATAAACCATATATAGCCAAGTAATCTTTTCTCCATAATGAAATGAGATAACCTTATTTAGTCTATGAAAACTCTGCACAATAGTGTATTTTAAGAAGCAATTTGGGCTTGGAGTTTGTTTTGTTTGTGGTGTTCTGCACTGAGATTTTTTATTATCCCCCTGCCCCGCAAGTGTGCCTGTCTAGTTGGGCTATTTCTGGAAGCATGACAGACATTTCAGTATTAATGCAATAGCACAAGTGAGTTGTAATCATGTGAAGACTGTTGTGGTGAGGGACCTTGGCAGATACTAAGTTCCATGTCTGTGAACATGCTTGGAAGTAGAACATATTTTAAATGTCTGTCTTTAGTCATTAGACCTCAGAAAAAATATATGACACTATGTAATCAGTTGCCTACTTTTCTTCATCCATCTCCTTTGAAATTCAGTCAAAGCAAGATTCTTGTAGAACTTCAGGGAAGTGGTGTGACTGAAACATTTTGAGCTTCAAATCTGACTCCACATGAATCCCTGTCTCAAATATTTTGTACGTGTTAACCTGAGCTGTGAATTCAGTCATTCTGTTCAAAGGGATCAAACTTCTTTCTGAGCAGTTTAATTCTTGTTTGAATAATAAACAGACAGGTTTGAGTGAAGTTGACTCAACTTTTTGCATAGACATGAATTGAACATGATGTCACTGGAAGATGCTCCTTTCAAAGCTTTGATACAGATGAGGTGAAGAAGTAGATCAAGTTGTTGCAAGTTCCTTCAGTTCCTCCATATCACTGACCATCTCTTCCCTTCTGCTTTTCCCTTCACATCTGTTGTTTCTGCAGTTGTTGCTGGGTGATGCTGTTCCACCAATGTCTTGGAGTGCAAAGCCCAGCACACAGGTAGAAGGGATTGGGATTTGGCATTCAGTGCATTTCTTACAGGTTGCAGATTTCACAGGAGCCACTTGAGGCCATGGTCTGCTTTGAGAGCACAGGCTTGTGAGGTACACACTTAGGTGAATGCAGACTTGAATGCAGCTTAGGAACTGTAAGAAGGTTTGTTGGAGGTGTTGATATTATACATATAGGAACACAAAGTTGTCATACTTTTTTTAGTGGTTAAGTAGAGAGGATCCAGATCAAAATGTATAGTAAGTCTTCCATTTCATTGCTATAATTCTCTTGAGTAGGCTTCTCTTGCCTCCTACAGATTTAACCCAATGAAAATGTAGCTGTTAAAGAGAGCTTATCTGAAAGGTAGTAAGGTTGTAAAAGAATGACTATGGATGCTAAGGAAGGCAAACTTGGCAAGGAGAGAAAATATTTTTTGTTGAGCTGCCTGCAATAGCTGAGTAAAACACAAACATGCTCTGGGCTCATAGGCCCTTCTTTGGGTCTCTAGATGCTGGCATTTTTGTTATGAAACCTACATGGTAAGGGACATTTTTTTCTGCCTTAATAATTTTTTTTCTTCCACCTTTGGATACCTGCTAAAAAAATAAATTTTAAAGGCTTTCCCTATTCTCTACAATTTCAGTAGCCATACACTACTCCCTGTTTAAAGCAGAGTACTTTAAGTTATTGGTGATTTCAATACCTGTTCAAGGAATCTGTATTGAAATAATGCAGAGGCAAATGTATCCCATGCAGGCCATTTTAGATGGTGGAATCCTAGGGATGTAATGTAACTTGTAAAACTTTGATCCCTTTGAGATTCAGAATTGCTGAGCTATCTGATAAATTCATAGTTCAGAAATGTGACTTAGTTGTGTGGTTCAATTCTCTAGTCTGGAAAAGTATTTACAGAATTTCTTGATCTCCTAGCGTGTAGTCCCATGTAGTTCTTTGTGTTAGTATTGCCCACAGCAGGTACTGTTCAAGGAGTCTCTTGGGCTTGGGGAAATGTATTTAGCAGACTCAGACACTCCATAGCTGCAGAGTCTGCAACAAAAATTTCACAAAACCCTTGAGTGAGGAAGGGGAATAAATACAAAAGGGTATTAATTTGGCTTTTTTATGGCAGCCTGCATGAGACATGTCAGCATTAAGAACTGTTACCTTAAACTCAGCAATGCTAAAGTTGTGTCGTTATCTGGGTACACTTCTATTTATCTCATGTCTCTGGATGTTATGTCAACAGGATGGACTATTACTAAGAAAGTCTTTCAGGAGATGAACTAAATGCTTGAATAACCTACAGATTACTTTATGCTTGAAAATTGTACTCAAGCACAAAGAAGTGATTTAAGGAAGTTCTCTTCCAGCACCTAAAGGAAGGACAAAAATTCCTTTTTAGTCCTTAAAATCCTATGCTCTTTAGTATTCCCTGCAACTTTCCCCAGTGGTCTATAGTCTGCTTTGTTTTGTGGGTTTTTTTTCAGTTGTTGAGTACTTTATTTTTCATCTGTTTTGTTCAGTTACCTATTTTTAGTTGATGAAGTTTCTGTTCCTTTTAACGTTGTTTCCCCTTGGTAACTTAGTTGAAAGCATTCTGACAGAGCATAATTTCTGGCTGCTATTTGCTCTGGCTGGCGAACTCAGAAGCTCATCATATGAAGATTAATTAGATGAAAGATAATTACAGTCCATAAAAAGTTGTGTGTATATTAAATGTGTGATCATGATAAACTGTGTAAAATTGATTAAGTGTAGAGATGTACTGGATTCTTTCTTGTAGTGATACAATTTCATATAAGAGAAATCTGAAACGAAGTGGCTTCTTTTGCTACGAAATCTCATGGTACCTTTGATAATCGTTAATAATTTATCTTATAAGCAGACTGTGTTATTACTCAAGAAAAAATTAAACAAGCTGATTTCTTAAATGGACGTATAATTTCAAGTTGTTCTCTTGCATATCTCTTTAACATAGCTGTGTTTGCCTAGCAAGGATAGTATGACGAAATACCATAGACCTTAGTACTCTTAGGTGACACTACAGAACAAAGATTCAAGCATGGTAAATTTGTTAATCTTTGGGCTGTTCCCCATGTATGTCTCCCCCATCATGTGTCGTCTCCCCCAATAAATACATAAGTGTATGTATAAGTAAATATTTGTGCATAACTCTAGCCAGTAGCAAGGGCAGAGGGAGAAAAGCAATCCTAGTTACTGTAATATGGTACTTATGATACTGCTTGTAGCTGTTTTGTGGAAAATGACAACACTTATTATTTACTTTTATCTTTTAAAGTGATACATAAAGAAGTGTCTGGATTCCATGTATGATAAACAGAGGCCTAGAACTAGAAGTTGTAAAAGAATAAGTATTTTCTGAATTCCTAAGGTGTGTTATGTTGGTTAAATGAGACCCGGTTGTGCGTGACCTCTTAGAATTTGATTAAAGTTGACTTTTCCTACTCTAAGATGTCTGTGTTTTTGGACACGTGAAGTTTATGTGTTCTTTGATGCATTTTTGTTTTACCCTATTTTTCTGGTTTTATTTGTTTTTATTTCAGAATCCCCATAGTAGGTGAGCAAAGGCTATTCTCACATAAAACAAATCAGTCCTCCTTGATATTGCTGCTGAGTAAAGAGGAGCATACATGGATCCAACGCTACCAAAATAGGAGGAGTTATTTTGCTAGAAGCCTAAGGTGTGTGCAGAGTGACATAAGGTTATACAGAGCTTGACAAGAATAAACACTTTATTTGAGAGTTATAAAATGCTTTTGACCTTGAGGCTTGGGAATGTAAGCGGAGCCTTAACTTGTAGCTATCTGTGTATATCTAAATCAATGCAAGTCATGCCCGAAAGATGTTGCTATGTATAGTTTGCTCAGTGGTCAGTGGGGTGGGTGGTTAGAGTTCTTGGAGCAGTTCTGATGGGGATAGATATCCCTGGAGCAGAAACGCTCATACCTCAGAGGCTTGTGGAAACCCTTATCGGTGGCTTTGCTCGGGGAGAGCAGGGTCTGAGCAGGAGTGAATTCTGAAATGCCTCCAGACCTTTTGGGAATAGCTCTGAAAAGTTTGCATGTGAATATGTACACAAAGGAGTTGTGGATACTTTTGAGCTTTTATGGACGATGGTTCCAAAGGATGTTGATTTCTTCCAGCTAGTTATTCTTTAGAAGAAGTGACTGAGGGCTGTTTGTGATACCTTAGTTTTAAATGCTGTACCAGTATGTGTTCCACATGTATTAATGTCACAGAATTTGGGTTGTTTAAGCAAACTTTGACTTGTTCCTTTCACTTCAGTATTGTGGAAAATGCTTTCTTAGAAGCATCTTCTCTATTTTAGATATCTCTCAAAAGCAGGAAAGCTGCCCATTTTTGGTAGTGAATTCCTACAGGCTTCAGGGAATAGCATTAGTATCTTAAGTAATGCAAAAGGATGATGGGAAATCATGTTTGTGGATCCTTTTGCAAGTATAATTATTTCTGTTCAGAACTGCAGGGGAACAGGTAGACCTAATGACACTGTGGGGTTTTTTTTTTTCTTTAACTACTTCACCAGATGTTAACAAATCTTTTCTTTTCTCTTCTTGTGCTATTCTGTGCTCATCTGATTTTTAAGTGCATCCAGGAGCCAAAAGCAATAAAAGAGGCTAACGTTTGTCAATTGAGGTTCCAGTTTGCCTTTGTCATGTTGAAAGAAGAAAATCCATAAGTGGATTATTGGAAGGTGGAGTGAGGACCATGTGAAGATGCCAATGTCTGATGGAGTGACTGGGAAGGAATGATTAAGAGGCAATCTTAGCATTTATACTGGAATGCAGGGAGGCTTGTGATTGCACTTTTGTTCCCTAAGGGAGGTCAATGGGAAAGGGAAGAGGTCCAGAATCAGGAAGTAGTCCACACAGAGTCTCAACTGCATACTTTTCACTCTGGCATTAATCTGAGTTTAGAAAGGAAAATGGCTGTCTTGCATTTTTGCATGGAATTATCTTAGGAATCTTTTATTTCACATAGGGCCAATTTATTGCCGTCAATTGCATGGCATTGAAGATAGTGAAAATGGTCACCTCTTTCGCAATGAAGAAAAATGTTCACTTTGTTTTCCAGTAGAGCTTTGGGCTTGATTTGTTTGTCTTGATTCTTCTGACCCTGACATTGTTCTCTCTCTCTCTCACTATTCATAGTAACCTCTTCAGTGAGAGTGATTTTGCTGAGTTGATAATAAAATTTTATTATTTTGTTGTGTGATTCTTCTGGTGAATACTTGAATGTTTTACTTTTGGTAAGCTTTTTTTTCCTCTTAAAAAACAATTCTTCATTGACCTGAAATAAGAAAGCTGCTATATATAAAGCCCCATGAGATGACCGTCCTTTTAAAACTGTGTGTGTGTGTGCATGGTCTTATGACATTCATAGGCTATTACTGTTTCTACTTTGGTGAATAATTAATGTACTGGGTATATGTTCACTTGCAACATTTGAATGTAAATCCCAAGTTAAACACGTTCATAACTCTTAAGCTACAGGTGTATTGATACAAGTTGATTTCCACATATAACTTCTCTTTTAAGAATTGCACAAATCCTGCATGTGTTCTTTTGAATGCTGCCTTTTGGGCATACACATTGCTTAAAGTTATCTATAAAACATATTTCATGTTCTTTTTCATAAATACAAGTTGGGAGAGGATTTTTATTCCATTTTTTGAGAACCTGTTAACTTCAAACGAGGGTGGGTTGTTCTGGGTGTTTTTTTGTGTAACTAGTTTTGAAGAAAATTGTGATTCTGTTTTTGGTATCAGAAAGTTTGTAAGAGCTACAGAGCAAACAAACCAGAACGGGAGACAGACCTCTTCAGCAATTGAATGGTTCAGACTGAAATGTGCTTGGGCTTTTGAATTGTGTGGTTCACAGTGGGCATGCTCAGATGTTTTGTTACTTCCAAAGTAACATTACATCATCTTATTTGCAAAGTCACTATACTATAGTTGTCTTTACATCCAAAAGAGCTCTCAAGTGGGATATCAAATATAAGCATTACATAATCAGAACAAAGTCTTTATTGGTTGATTGTACCCTTAGGGTGGAATGCTGAATGGTAGTTGCATATGGAAGACGTAATCTTGCAAAATTAACCATTTCCTAACCATCCTATCAACAACTATGAAGTGAAATAATAGACTTGGGGATAGGATTCACTTGGGAAGGGTGTAGCTGAAGAAAATAAGATTTTAAATAGGTTAAGAGTTCACCTTCTTTCTGTAAATATACTTAAATGTATTGAAACAAACAAAAAGAACCAGAAGAGTTTTACAGATATGTTTATAGACTGATTTGCTGAAATTTCATGTGGTGTAATTCCTGTTGTTAATGAATTCAAAGGAGGCAGACCAATTTCCACTCAGTCTGTGGTTTTAATTTATTGGAAAATGATCCACTTAAAATACTGGAAAGAAACTTTTTTGGTTATGGAATATTAAATTTGTCTTTCTAAGCTAATTTAAGCACTTTTTAGAGTTATTCACTTGCTAAGGACCATATGTGCAAAATTATTGTTAGATGTCTGGCAACTTTAATCAGCCCAGTTCAGAACTAATCTGCTTTTTAATAAGACCTTTTTTTGTGAAAGGTATGATATGGAGTTTATAGTTCTCAAGCTATATGAAAGTGATACCAAATTTTGGTCTTTTATTGATTGTCGTGGTATTTTGTATGATTTCAGTCTAGTTTTAATGAACCTGGACTTCATAAACCTCATCTTAAATAAAATAAACAGGTAAGTCCCCACTCTGTGGGAAATGAGACCACATTAAAAAAAAAAACAACAAACATTTGAAGGTCTGAGCTTCATGTTATGATGATCTACAGGTGATTTCCTGTGTTGTCTTAACATAGTTTTTATGCCTGGCTTCAGGGTAAAATTGCACCAAACTTTCAAGATAAAACTGCTAGTCAGCCTTTGGGTATGTGTACCTTTTAGATTGGAAGGTGTTTTTCAGTAAAAAGACTGACTGAACCCAAGGCCATGGATTTTGCTTCTCTCTTCCCTCTTGCCCTGCTCCCAGACTAAATTAGGCACCAGTATGAATCATCCATCAATATTGACTTTGCTTTTGAGATATATTTGCTGAAGAGTGGGAACTTGTTGGCAACTTAATGTGCCTGTCCCAACGTATCCTCAGAAATAATAAATTTGATTTGGTCATTTCACAGAATCCCCCAGTTCTTCTCCATATCAATTCCAGATGGTCAGTGCTCCCATAAAATTTTGAAACAAGATACAGATTTTGAAAGTGTTGGCCTCAAAATATTCATCTTTATACTTCAAGAACAACTGGGACATAAGTGTGTGTGATACTTAAGGTCCTCAAGTGGAAAGGAAGGCACGCACTGTGAAGACTTATTTAAAACTTCATTGTATTTTTACCTGTTCGCAGCAGACAGTGTAATTCTTAGACTTTTTTTTGTCATTCATCAACAGGACAGAGCATGGATGAGTATTCAGGCTTAATTAATACAGTTAATATTCAAATTTTTGATTAAATAAAATGAATGCAAGTTCCAGCTGTTATCCATTGGATGGGCAATAGCTGGTATTTAGCATCCTACCAGCTTGCTTTACTTTTACTTATCAGCAGTTCTGTTTCGAAAAGTTTGGGGTGTGCATATGTGACATTTTCTCCTGATAGTTATTCATGTAGGCTTCTTTCTGTTTCAGTCTCCCAGTGATCTTTATACCAGTTGTGGAGCAGACATTGGGAAAAAGGATTATTAATTAATTTGGAGAGCTAAATATACATGTTACTGATGTATGTTTAGGAAAACAAGACTGATTTTTTTTTTCCCCCCTCCTTTTCCCTGGATTTGGTAGAAAAAATTCAGCCTGTGGGGTTTCTCTCTTTTGGCAGCGGAGCTTGCCACTTGACTTTCCTGCCTTTTGGCCTCTTTGACTTAAGCCTGAATATTCCTTTTTCTGCAAAAGGACCAAAAAACTTTTGCATCCCCTCACTGTCATCTGAAACTTTCTGGGACCCAGTATTTGCTGCTTTACCCTGCTGGCTGTTTCTTTTCTTTATATGCTTGTTGAAGAAAGTTAGAATTGAAAAACAACTCGTTAAGTGTGTTGTGGGGCCCTTTTTGTTCATTTTAGTGATAGAAGTAAATGGTGGAGGATTTCTTAAATTTTCACTGCTGAATCAGCATAAATACGAGGGTTTGAGCTATGTTCTACTATTTTTCTATTTGTCAAGAAATACGATAATTGCTTGTTAACTTCCAGAAAATATGAGACTGATATCAGTAAGGGCAGAAATTTGTGGCACTGAAGAGGAATAAGAAGAACATAACATCATTTCACTTTGAGGCCACTACTCTGAGAATTAAGGAAAAGTGTTATTCCGCATGAATTGCGGTTGGTTTCATAGGACACCTTGGAAATAACAAACATAAAACCCTGGGTTGACAATTATATTTAAAAAACAGGTAAAAATAACCAAGGATGTCCAGGAAGAATCACTCAATAACAAAAGACAGTGTAAAAGTAAGATGTGTTGGATAGTTTCCATTCTTAGCATGAACCCATGTCTTTAAGTAATTAACAGCATCCTTACAAAATTAAAAAAATACCAGGCTGTGCATCTTTATTGGTTTCATTATGCTCTGGAGAATTTAAATGGGGGCAAAAGGTAATTCTTTGGCCTCTGATTATGCAATTTAATTTAAGTAAATTTCTGGCATTGAATATATGGTTCCATTTTTTTTCCTTTGAAAACTTTTGTCTGCATGTCCTCACATTAAAAAAAATAAACAAACCAAACAACAACCAAAAAAAAAAAACCACAAAAGAAAAGATTAAAGAAAAAAGATCTAGTGTTACCACATGGCAATTTTGATGCTGATAATCAATGCAAGAGCGTCAGAGGAGAAAATAGTGAAAGTATTAGTTTTATCTGAATTCATTTTAGTGTAGTAACACTTTCTATTTAATGAAAGATACTTTTTTTTCGTAACTTCTCTTGAAACTGTCCAACACATCTACTTTTGCACTGTGTTTGTCATTGAGTGACTACTTCTGGAAAAGCTTGGTTATTTTTAAACTGTTTTAAAAAAATATTTCTTGATGGACTAACTTCCTGTGACCCCTGTTTAATTTTAGCAAGGTTGAAAGATAGCTGCTGGCATCCGTTTTAGTGGATAGCTTTTTTTCTACTGAGTTATTAGAGTGCTGAAGGTATTGTATCCTCATGGGCTGTTACTCAGCTGGATTTTCAGGGTGCCGGAAGAACCACCCTCAGGAGCATGGATGCCTTGGCATGTGTGGGAATTTAATTCATCAAACTGACTTGCTTTTTGGTTGTTTGTGCAACCTCAAAAAACAGAAAATGTTTTTTCCCCTCCATTCATCTTTTACTGATCCTCCTCCCCTCCGCCCCCCTTGAAGAATTATGTGCATGACTTTATCTTTTCATAGTCTTCTCTTGAGGAGAAAAAGAAGAGCGCGGGTAGTGCTATAGATGTTTTTTGAGGTCTGCTGCTCTGGAACTGTGAAGTGTGCACCCAGGCTGACCCTGGGAAGCAAGAGTTGCAGGGAGAGAGGCTGCAAACCACTGGTAAACTGAGCAGTGAGTTTACAAGAAAAGAATGTTGGATCACCAGTGTTGATGCTTGGGTAAGCGATTCACAAAAGAATCCTCCATCTGGAAACTGAAAGGAGAAAAAGTTTATTTAAGGTGGCCTTTAAAAAAAAATTTTAAAAATTTGCTTCTCTGGTACATGGCTGCAGCTATATATTTTGCAGCATGAGTCATGGATGGCTTTATAGTTCTACATCCCCTTGCATAGGAGGAATAAACTTTGGAGAAGAGGAAGTTAAGAGAAAACAGAAGTGTGAATAACTGTTAATGGTGCTCTTTCTGGCTCCATTCAGTCTGCCATTTCATCATACATGAAGGGGGTAATTCAGAGATTCCTTTCTTGGCACATAAGTGGCAACATATGTTTGAAACAGTGAGTGGAAACTGTAGGGAAAAAATGACAGGCATATGGCAATAGGAAGGCAAGGGAAAATTTGTTGCCCTAACGTTAGCCACATAATTGGCACACTTAACTTCTGAGGGACTGATTTATTTAAAGACAAAAATGTATGCTCCATTTATTCAGGTTTTCTATATGTAGCCCATATCTTGTAGTTCCTTCATAATGTCTGTCCAAAGAGCTCTCTGAGGGAGTGGAAGGTGATGTGTGAGGTTCAGAGCCTCTCTGCCAAGGAATAGAGGGAAAAATCTGGATGCAAAAACACAAACCTGCCTTCACTCATATTCTCATTTTAAAAGAGGAAAAACCGAAAACCTCCTGTATTTTAATATTCGGTTTTGTGGATTTTTTTACGACCTTAAGTTAGCAAGAATGTTTATGGCTTAATGCAACTTAAGATTTACTGCTTAGTGAAAAGAAGAGCTGTCCTGGAAACAAGCATCACCCAAATGATGTTTCCACCGTGAAATACATGCGGAGGTAGCCTGCTAACTTTAGTCAAAGGAGCATTTCTACCCCGCGCACAACTGTATGCAAAATGCATACTCTCAAACTGATGTGGAGAAAACATGGGTAGCTCTTTCTGTTTCCTCAGTCAATTTTGTGCCTTGAGTTAAATAATCAATTTCAAGTGAGAATGGTGTTGGGAAGGTCAAAATCAAACCTGGTCCTATAGGGCTTCTGTTGACATGCAAAATGTGTGTTTAGGAACTTACTTTGGCCTGCAGCTGAAAACTCTTCAATCCAGAGAATATGTTCTCAAAAATGCTTAGGAGGAAAGCAGTCTGTTTTCTTTCTATTGAAAAATGATTGATCAAAACCTGGGAGAATGTCTCCCACCAGGTTTGCCTTTGGAAGTATGGCCTCTTTTCTGAAGAGTGGTGGGGCCCTTGGAGAACTGTAGCTCAGCAACTGATTGGTCATATTATGGCCTGTACTCTGAGGGGATCTTAATCCTTGCATGGAAAAGGAAAATTGACTAAATGACGTTTTAGTTTTGTTCACTCTTCTCTCTGACCTCTTCTGGCTCTGGGATTTTATGGTCTAGCGATTTAATTTTGAAATGGTAAGTCCTATGTGAGATTATAAAGAAATACTCATTTATAAGTTGGTTGCATTATGCCAGTGTAGCTTATTTTGGAGAGAAGAAGGACAGATGCTTTACCAATCTTACTTAAATTCAGAAAGTATGCAGTGTTCAACTTCTAAAAATAGATAAAAAGCCGGCTTTAGCTTTTTAAAAAAAAAACCTCCACAATTAGTATTAGTGCTAACAACTAACACCCTGAAAACTTGAGAAATCTGAGCTAGTTTCTTTACCAGGGTAAATGACATCACAAGTACTGTCAGCAAAAGGAATGAAAACAAATATTTTGAAAGGAAACCTATTTATGTTATTTTGGTTGTCACCCACTTTAACAAAAAGCCAGGAAAATGCATCTGGAATTTGTAGAAATCTGTGGAGTTGGTTACGTGGGTTTTTTTTCTTTCCTTTTTACAAATATGTGGGGGGAACCTGTTTTTTTTTTCCCTTTTTGTTTTTAAACAACAAAAATTAATAATGTACTAATTGTTTTGCAGGAAGGAGGAGACATTTTTAAAGAAGTTTCAGGAAAATTATTAAATATACTCTACTTGGTAGCTTCTGTATGTCTTATTTTACTTAAGTGTAAATGCATTTAGTTGTCCCGTAGGGGTTTTTTGTTGTTTTTTTTTTTTTTTTAGGAAGTTGACTTTGGTGGAATCACTTCCATGCACACAGAATCCTGTAACTAATTATGTGTGGACTAGAGTGATGCAGGTCAGAAGGGACAAGGACTTGCATCCTTGTTGTGGGGCCCTGCCTCCTAATTATGAATCAGTTTTGTAGAGTGCATTTAAAGACGTTTGGTCCTTCTGCTGTTCTTTTCGAGTTTCAGTTTCTAAGCAAGTAACCACTAAGGAGATAATTACATGTATCATAAACCCTTCAGTCGATTTGAGTTTTTCCATGAATTGGCCATCACACCAGCACAAAATTCTGTGAGGACTTGTCTTGTTTGAGGTAGAGGTTTTTGCTTCAGTATGTTGGTTAAAACATATCAACTAATATCCACTGCCAAGTGGCAGAAGAGAGTCAATGCGTGGCTCTTGTGTCATTGTATTCCACCACCATGAAAATGTAGTCACAAGATGTGATGTTTTTACGGTGTGAGAAACTCCAAATGGTTTGTGCAGCCTTTTTAAGCAGCGGGGTTGCAGCATGTCCATGTGCCGTGACTGGCAACCACCCTGCAGAAGAGCAAATTTCAGACAGACACGTGCGGGCTGCCTGCTGGGCATGAAGCGCACATGCACAGGTAGTTATTTCTTGTGTAACGCTAACAGCCTTTTCAGCACAAGTGAACTCATCCTTTTTTTTCCTTCTTTTTCTTGTGTCCAACAGTAACTGCTGCTCCATGTTATTTCAATCCCCATATAGCGAATGCTGGATGAGAGCCAGCTGCTGTTGCCATCCCTTCCTGATTGAAGGCTGAAATCTGTGCTTTTATGCTACCAGGAGTCTTGCCTTTTCCTTATAAAGTGACATATCCTTCTCTAGATCAGCTGAGCTTTAGGAACTTGTTCTTACCATGAGACCTGGCAACTAGTTGACCTATAAACAGTTCCTCTTTTTTGGAGCTATTGACTGCTTAAAACACGTCTTCGGAGCTTTGAAAAAAGCTGTGTGCAGATGTGCAGCTTTGGCTTCTGAAAACATGCCCAATTTCTGCCTACTTTGTAGAGAATTCAGGTAGATAATCTGTTCAAGTATCAATGGAGTGATGCTGATGTTCAAGTTTGCAAATACGTCGTTTTTGAGAAAATTTTGGCCAAGTGCTCCTTAGAACTAATTCAGGAGCTGGTTTGGGTATTTGTTGCAAGAGTTGGGGTGGGGGGTGAGGGGGGAAGGTGCTTGTTATTTTCCATGCTCTGAATTAAGATCCATCTGATGCTCCATTTTCAGCAGACTGCTTTATTTGTAGACTCAGCTAGTGGTACTGACAAAATTAGTATCATCTTCCTGTATTTGTCTTGTATTTGTTTGGTTTGCCATCAGGGCACTGGGAGAAACTCTTTTTGATCCTGGTCTATCTTTGACTTCTCAGCACTAGAATTGTGGAGCGCTGATCAGAAGTGTAGCTGTTTCCTTCACTTACAGACCTGCTCATCTGAAACCCCTTTAAATTTGCCACCCAGAATTTGCAATGGAGCAATCCCATCATGCATCTCTCCCTACCTTCTTTAGCAAATCCTTGTTCTTAGTTCACTTGATGCATCTTTCTACAGGACACAGGAAGATGTCTAAAGATCTAACATATTGTAAGGATGGCTGCCAGCAATTTAGCTGGTTCTAAAAACAGTGGCATGATTAGTCAGTGCTGACCTGCCTGCTGTGTGTCATACCTGTGCTGTTATATAGCAGTGAGTACGAGTTATTTTGAGGAGAGTCATAAATTGACTTTGCTTTGGAAATCACCTTCATGTTTGGGTTCAGCCTGCCTTTCCTGATGCTGAGAATATGGGATGTTCTCTCAGCTGAGACTTCTAACAGGGGTAGATTTTGAGCTTCTTCAAAGTTTAGAATTCTTGAAATTCTTTTGTCCAGTGTCATTGGAGTTGTTTTTTCAGGATTTAATATAGGCTGTGTTGGTTTGCTCTGCTGGGATGGGTTTCTTCTCTGGGTCTTGGGGATCAGTTTTATTGTTTACTTCCCCATCCTGCCTGTATTGCTGCTGCTGTTGTAGATTCTTTTCTATGTTGAAATTTTGCCTAGAGATGATTAAGAATTGCATACTCTGAAGAGCTCTCTGATAAACTAAAGAGACAACAAATCTCATGCTTTTGGGGCTTTATTGCAAATGGTAATTTGAACTTTGTAAATATTATAAGAGGAGGATGCAACATGATTAGAGTAGAGGTCCTGTGTAAATATTTGGCTTTTATAGTCTAGAATGTTTTTTGATGCTATTTTATACCATTTCCTTTTACGCAGACTGTTTGTATGTTTTTAAAAGATGTAAACTCCTAGTATGTTAGCTAATTAACGTGGAGAAATTAAAGTGTATAAAAATAGCTTACATGTAGACTAATGAATTAAATATTTCAACTATATAAGTAGAGGACAGTAACTGAAACTTAAACTCACCTTTTGAGATTATGGTCACCAGGTCAGGATTTTTACATTTATGGTTGATTCCTGACATGCCCCTGCCCCCCGCCACCACCTCAGAATAGGCATTGCAAACTTCTTTCCATTTGCTCCTTTGCCCTTCCAGGAATCAAAAACATCCTGATTTCATTTTTTCATATATTTGTTTGTGTGTACTTAGGGCACCCACAACAGCCATTGCCATTTCATAGTGACTTGGTAGTAGAGAATAAAAAGATCGCCTAAACTAAGTTTAGTAAAATTCACTGTAATATTTCCTAGTATTTTTTTGCTAATTGCAGCTAGAGATTTTCTGGCCTTTTCAGAATTTTACTAAAGAAAATGAAAAAGGAGGTGTGAAATGTACTTTTGTTTTTAAGACAGAAATGCAACACATTGCTGTGTGCAACTCATTTTATAGAGGTTGCAGCTTTTCTTATTTGACAGATATCCTTGGAGATGAAATTTTATTTGTTGCGCTTGCAGTAAGAACTGCTGTTTATCAAACAGCCAAAGTGTAAAGGCTTCAAGCTGTGCCATTTTTGACTCACTTCAATAACCTGCAGCAGTTCAAAGTGTTGCAGCACAAAAAAGACAGTGGTCTGGGGAGTGTAGCATAACCTTTTCTAGGTGTAATCCTTTGTGGGTTTTGTTGACGCTGCCAAATAGAAGACAATCTATAAGCATAAAGCTTAGCCAAATCTAATCTTGTTTGATTGGAAAAGAAGAAAAATGGTAAAATCACACAACAAATTCCTAAATTATATTTTTGATGGGAAATGACAGGTCAAATTTTCTTGTATTCTTTATGAGAGAGATAAGCAGTGTATGGTGCAAGTACCAAAGCTGGCATCAGAACACATGCTGGAACAGTGTGCGGCAGCACCAAGGAGTCGTCCTTGCCTCCTGACTCTCACTGCTTCAGTTGTTTCTTCCTCCCAGGTGATGTATTGCCAGTACAGATTATAAGAACAACAGATAAACTACGAGCTTGCAGGGTGTGTATTTCATACAGCACAGTCTATAAGGAACCCTGTGCCAGACCTCATCCCAAATTTGTGCATTTAAGCATAACTTGAGGCTTTTGGTTGATAAATATCTCTTCCCAATTTCCCTCTCCAAACCTCATTTCACATCAGGAGACCCAGTCTGTGACCATCAGGGTTGGGCATGGCCTGTCAGAACATTTGACCAGGCTTCCTTTCTTTTACTATCATTCCTTAAGGCAAGGAGTCCTGTGTGGGCTTTATGAATTATCCTGCTGACCTGTAGCCCCTTCTGTGCTGTCCTCTGTGAAATGACCACGTGTCTCAGGTTGGAGGGCACGTGCGTTATAAGGAACACCAGCATTTTGGTCATGTGATGTAGTCGCACAACCTTTCATGTGATGTTAGGGAGACTCTGGGGTTTGGAGCTTAAACAGCCTCATAGTAGATTTTGTTGGCCTACTCTGAGAGAAAGGCTAGGCGCGTTTCCTCCAATTTAGTAGAATGGTTTCTTCTGTTGTTCTGGTTTTGATTTGTTTCTTTACTCTCTCCTTAAGCCTTCCTGACTCCTTTTCACAACCGGCTTTCTCCTAGATCTGGTTCAAAGGCATTTACAGTTATTTAGAAGAAGTTATTGGATACCTAGGAAATACTTTCCATCATGTATTAGCAAATATCCTAGTTGGGTTCAATTCTCTTTACAGCTTGCTGATACGATGTTATCAGTAACACATAAGCTGGCTAAATGAAAGTGTGTGTACATGTATATGTATACAGGACTCCCTTGAGTCCTGATGCAGATACGGGATCTAGATAAGATCCCAACTTCGGTAAGGCACTAAGTAAAACTCTCCTTCCCAGGAGAGGGAGGGTATTGATAATGTCTGTGAAAAGGCTGGCTAGAGGCTACAGGGTAGCTTTGGTGGCTCTGACTCATATTCCAGACCATCAGCAAAAGTTGTACTTGGAGGCCACGAGACCTGTCATGCCCTCTGTTGAGCTGGCGGCTGAGATGCGGGTAGAGCTGCAGCTGAGCAGATGCTATTTCAAAGAATTGGATGTTGCCTGTGTGACGTGTGTACGTACACCTTTAGAGTGGGATAAGCGTGAATGGCACATCTCAAAGGATGAGGAAAGAAATCATGCCTTATGGCGAACCCTCCAGCCTGTGTACCTTTCCTCCGCGCAACTGATGAAATGCTTTAAGAAGCATCAGTATTATCTGCTCCTTAGAGCTTGTGTGGTGTCTTGAATTTCTTAAGGTGCACAATTAAAGAAACCACATTCAATGAACAGCCACAGTATATTCTGAAAGGCGTTTATATGAAATGGCCCAACCTCCCTTTTGGTCCTAAATAAAACTTAAAAATAATGATACGTATTGAAATCAGAGCCTACATACGGCTATGTTAGGACATGTATTCTAGCATAGTATCAGGACTCCTGACAATGACTTACATAGAATACCTAACAAAAGTGTAGGAGCCAAACTGTAGGGTAAGCAGGGGCAGAATAATTTGTTCTATGATAATGTCTCATTTTGATTTCTAAGAAGAGATACATTTGATCTCAAAATAATAATTTTCCCTTCATTTTCCTGCTTGCCGCTGAATCCTCAGAAACAACTGTTAACAATTTCAGTGTCTTTGTTTTGCATCTAAAGGCTCAGCAGAATTTCCTAAATTCTTGGGCTCAGAAACTTCTAGTAAAAGTGAGTGTCATAACCTGATTATCAATGAAAGAAACACAAACTTTTTCATATACTTTTAGTTTTGGGGTTACTGTGTTTTTATGTTAATTGTGGCTCTCTTTCTCCATAACGTGAGATACACTAAAGAACAGTTCCTGAACAGCCTTCACTCTCCATTCATAATGCATTGTGTCCTCTCTTAATATATAAAACAAGAAATCCTGCAGACAGAGTAGACGGACGAATGAATGTATAAATGTGTATAGAAATTTTACTGAATATGGACTTTCAGTTCAAAGATGGAATGCAGTAAAGAACATCAGATGTGCAAAACTGTCAAATAAAACGCATCTCAATATACATATGTGCAAAAATATGAGCATGTATATATGCATGTGTATGTATATATACGGACCTGTGTTCATCTAATGCATTAATGTCAAATTCCCAAAAACGTGGTGACGAGAGAGGACCATTTTAGCTCATGTCAAGACAATGTGCTTTAGTAATTTCTCCATCCCTGGAGAGCTTATTAAACACTAAACAAAATGTCTCAGAATGTAACTGATGGAGTGTTTTAAATTACTCACTTTCATTTGGGTCTTGGCCAGCTTCTCGTTGCAGAGGGCTATGGCAAATAAAATCTGTAATTTACACTGACAATGGTAATACGCAGTTTATTCTACTAGCTTCTCAACTCAGAGTTTTTATAAAGTAAACATTCAAACAAAGCTCAGGTTCTTAATGTAAACATGTTTTGTAACTCTAAACTTAGACAAACAGTTAGAAATCAAATAGTGATTCTATTTTTCCCTCTTCCCATGAAAATGTCATTATATTTTTCCTTTTCTTTGCTGATAAATAGGGATATCCCAACTTGAATAATGAGAAAAGACAGCAGTAATCTCAGAACTTACTTTCTTTTCTCACATTTCTTTTTTTTAACCATGTGAGTTTAGCACCAATTTCCTAACCATTTTGTCTTTTACTGCCAAGTGTATCCTTGGAGAATTGACACAACTTCCACCATACAGTGCATACCTGCTCATCATGTTCCACTTGCTCCAAACTCAGAGTGCAGGATGGAAGTTAGTGGGCTTCTATAAAATCTGTAATTACAGATATTTCTGGGTTTTGCTGTTTGGGGTTTGGTTTTGGTTTTGTTTTTTTTTTTCCCCGTTTGCTGAATTCATTTTCTTCCAAAAGTGTGTTTATTCCTTCTTAAGAAATGAAATGTCAAGTCTGATTGTGTAAACAGAAGTAGAATGGTAAGAAATCTGAATGGGCAAATGCAATAGATGTGAAACGGTTAAGTTGGGTCTGAGTCAGTGGTCAATACCAGCACACAAGGGGGAGATACAGGAAACTCTGCTGCAAATTATTGTCTTGTAAATGTAGTAAACAGCCCAGTAAAGATTTATCTTTTGAATTGCCTACTCAAAGAGAGGTTACAGAAAGGAGTAGTGACCCTAGCTGCATTATCTACACTTTTGGAGTGGGATTTTAGTCCACGTGAAGACACCTGTCTTCAGTCAGTTGGGTGGAGCTGTCATGAATACATTTCCATGGACAGCGCTGGGAGCTTAGGTGCCTGCCTCACAACAGAGGCATCCGAACAAAGTCACTTACTTTAGACGTCTTCATCTATAAGCTGAATCACGCCTTTAATGTCAAACATGGAGCAAAGTTTACATTTTGTTTCTGAATGTAATTTACAGCTACAGTTGAAAGCAGAGAGAGGAACGTGAGCACTAGGAGGGCAAGATTTGCTCCATGTTAAGTAAGCTTACTAAAAGGTGAGGTAATATACCTATTATAAGATAGTCTGGATATCTTGTATAAGAATGGAGAAACAGAAACATCATCTGAAGAGAAAGTGAAGGTTAGGATTCTTTTGGGGCTGCAACCAAAAATATGTGTTTTGCCATAATGACTGCAAAAATAAGTACTCTTTATAGAGTTGATGACAAGAACCAAAAAGGAAATGAAATTGAATGTTTTTAATACTAAGAACTGAAGTATCTGAGGACAGATAGATCAAATAGAACAAACTTACTAAAAAAAAAAAAAGAAAAAAAAAAGAAAAAAAAAGAAAAAAAAAAGAAAAAAAAAAAGAAACCAATGCACATGCTTCATAGGAATGCCTGCTTAGTATATACTTTATGAACTAGTTGCATGTACATAGTTGCATGTACTCTCTTGTCTTATGTGTTTGTTCTGAATGCAATGACAGTGAATAAGACTTGGCACCAGTAATGACTTTCGGTGTTGTGTCGTCGTTCCATTTTACACTTGAGGGAAGTGAGGTGTTTGTGTTAAATAAAGAAGTGTAATGACTTATTCAGTGTTATACAGCAAATCATCAGCTTTTCCCTTTCCTGCTGTAATCATAACAGCTGAACAAACAAGATAACATGAGGAGAAGTTTCTTAAAGAATTAAGGTAGAGGTCTGGATGCTATGAGAAAGTGGAATGGTGTTCAAATGGTTCAGGATGTCTTTTTTTCTGCATTCATGGTCTCAGTGTCTTATTGTATTGGGATCCAAGTACTCCTATGTGCTAATTCTTGAAGATATTTCAGTGTCTTAAACATTCATCATACACATTTTGCCTTATTGCATTTTTTTGTGGATTCAACTGAAGAGGACTTGTGGTATGTTCTCTTCAGATTTTTTTTAGATAAATGTAATTGAAGATATTTTTAGTATTTTTCCTTTGAAAACAAACAGCCTCTCCGTCTCTTCTTAGATGTAGGAGAGCTCTTCTTTATTATTGGGAATAATTTTTAAAAGCCTAACTGTTCCAGTGAGCTCAGCACCTTCATTCTTCTCCCCGTTATTGTTATGAACTGCTGCATGCTTGAATGCATTAGGAAGTTTGGCTGCAGTTCTCTAAGAGGGTGTAGGCTACACACCTGAGCTTTTTTGAAACTATGACCCCACATGCTAGCACTTATTTCTTGAAAATTTGACTAAATATTTCTTTATAGGTATTTTCAGGAGACTTATGGGTGGGTTCCTATAATCTCATTCTTTGATTTTTTAGAAAGAAAAGAAGGAAAAAGTGAAGATTTTGATGTTCTACAACTATCCAAATATTTGGCTTTTGCAATAGCAAATCAAAATTCTGATTTTACTTCTTCATTTGGGTGCAGAAAGGATAGGCAGCTGTTTCTGTAAGGTTTGTAAAAGCAGCATTGTTTGCTGTGGAAAAAAGCTGTTTGTATAGTGAAACAAAATGAATTTTGGAAGTTTGTTTCATGGCTGGATTTTTTTAGTGTCCAATGATGCGCAAGCTACTAGGCTTCCCCCCCCCTCCCCCCCCCCCCGTTAGGATGAACACAAAGTTTTTCTGCAATGTACTTTTACTGGGGTCAAACTGGACTCTTGCTTAATATCCTGACACTAAAAGATATCTGTTTTCAAGAACCCTGTAGGCATTTCATAATTTAGAGGTCTTTGCTTCCTTCTTGCATTTCATTTTAAATTAGCTGAAGGATGAGAAAATGGGATGATCATGGATAGGCACACAGCCATACGAAACTCACTTAAAAATTAGTCTTTGTAAACATCTATTTCAAACAATTGTAAGTAACTAGTCAGACCCTTGAGTTTTGTTTTTATGCACGTCAAAGTGCATGAAAAACATACTCATGCCGGGAAAGGGGTAAATGAACTGCTGTGAGCTCAGTTAGTCTTGCTTCAGTGCAGATACCAGGATTAGCAGGAGGATAGAAGGGCAAAGCATTACTCAATTTAAGGACAGATGGGGAAGGAGAGCAGACTTGGCACATGATTCTGCTTTCCTCTCAGCTGGCTGGAGTATTTCATGTTTGCCTGATATCTGTCAGCTCTCTTCTTTACTACAGTTTCTTCAAATTAGTTGGTGAATCAAATGAATTCGTCTTGAGTTCTGCTTGAGTTATTCCTAGGATCTGTTGTTAAAAACTAGTGGTGCCTCCCATTTCTCTGGCTTTTTTAAAGGGAGGAATTGCCCACCAGCTAATAGTTCATCAGTTTCTCGTGCAAGTTCCTTTAGAAACTTAAATACCATTTAATCCTGGTAAGGTGCTAGTAAGCTTGTTGCTTTGTGTTGCACAAATTTGATCTAAAGCTTTTTCTATTATCAGTTCAGCTTCAGATGGCTTCACAGACTCTTTCTCCATAAAGACAGTCTAATGTGAAAACCTCCTTGACTTCCCACACAGTGAAATCCAGTGCTGTCAGCTAGGGAAAAATACAAATGAAAAAGAGCTAAGGTTGTGGCAAAAAAAACCAAATTAATTTTATACCTCAGTGTTCAGAGGAGAGGGATGTCCAGAGTAGCTGAGTGTTCTCCACTTTGAGTACGATGCAGCCTTCCCACTTTTGATGGAATGATTTTAACATACCAGCATTTCTATTTCTTGTATGTTATCTTTGTTTGCACATATTTTCCCTTTTAAGATGTCTTTATACTTAATTTATTTTAATCTGTTGTTAAATTGCTTAGTTGGCTTTAGGGAGAGTATTTTAGTTGCTTTTGATTTGCTGATCCACTTTTACATGGAATCTGCTTTGTCAGTGGTATTAAATTGTTTCTGTGGTGCCTTCAAGGGATTTACTTTTTTAGATGCTCTGTTTAATTAGTTTCCATTAGTGGTATGTGTTTATCCCACTTAAAGCTTGATACAATAGTTGTTTTTTGTTTTCTTCCCTCTTACCTCAAACATTGAATTTGAGAACTTACTCATGTCTGGCTTTTCAATATTTACAGTGTGGACTAGTTCATGACTCTAGTAGGAACAAAAACTGTAACTTGCACCTACTATTGAAATTTATGATTAGATGCTTTACAAAAAGTTTGAGTATTTAAATAGCTATTCTCTGTTATACTCTAGTGTGACGTTTATCCAGCATGTAAAAATAAATGCAGTTTCCCCTTATTTCTGTCCTTTCTACCTCTCATCACTATGTGGTGTCATTATTCTGGATTGATGGTCAGTAGTCTAGCATTTATATGATTATCTCTTTATATGTGAGCTTTAACTCACAGAAAGTCTGGATATGCTTTTACAAAGTTAAATACATTTATCTTATTTCACTCTCTCCATTTTTCTGCTTTCCTTTTTTTGTTACAGCTGCACAGCTCCTACATCAGCATAATCAGTTCTCTCATTCTGATTTAAATACTTTATCAATAGTATAATCATAGTCCTCTGAATGTTTTCTTCTCACACACTTTGAGAAGCATATTCTATCCAATTCCACATTTAAAAGTTCACAGTCTAGTTTTTATGTTGGGTTCTCGGACTTGCATTTGTATAGGAGCCCTTGCGCCTTTGTTCTTTGGCTGTCTTTTTTTTCTTTTTTTTTTTTTTTTAAACTTTGCTTGGTTGAAATGCTGTTTGGTTAGACAGAGCTATTTTCTGGCAAACTTCATTAACTACTTTTAATGCTTTATTTCCAAGAATACAGAGTATTAATGATTGCATCCCTAATTGATGTGTCATCCTGAACTGTGCATGCCTTTGCACCAGCCAATTTTCTGCTAAGTTTAAGCAATCTTCATCTTAATTTTAAGTTTAAATACAGCAGCCTATTTTTGTTTTATTTTAGGTAGAGTTTGTGCATCCTATTCCAGAAGTCTTTCCACAGTCTAATAAAACTGAACCCTTTCTTCCTGCATCACTCAACTACTTACCGAAATGCTACTTTACTGCCTGAACCTGCACTTTGGTACTAGGACCATTTCAAAGATGTAGCCATGGAGACAGTCTTGTAGTCAGGTGGCTAAAACGCTAATTTTGTCTGCAAGCACTTTGCAAATTCCTTTATATGTTGTTATTTTTATTGTGAATGGCTCCTTCTCAGTTTTCTCCAAGAAATGCTCTGGATGCCTCCCGAGTATCATAAAACCAACTATCTTTGCATTTAGTAAACAGAACACCCAAGGGGCAAGATTGTGTATACTGTTTTGAGACTCAGATCTTCGCATACGTAAGCGTTAAACTGCAAACTTTAATGAAATGCTGGTAGTGAAATCTGAAATTATATGAAATTAGCTTAATTTTAAGATTGGTTACAGACAAGAAATTTAGACCAGACTAATCTTAAAATTTGATAATGCTTATAAGCATGTATGGAAAACAGCCTGATATATAATTAATGTAAAATAAATGTTTTATTTTATGAAACTAGTAAAAGCTCTGTTGTTTCAAATGCCTTCTTTTTTTTCTTTGCATTGGAATGCCTCCTTTTCTTTCTTTGCATCTGAAGTTAATACAGAGCTAAAGGACATGGCAATTCATAGAGGTCAGGATCTTTAATCTGTAAGGTACATTCCTTTAATAAAACTCTATTGAGTTACACACCGTGCTGTTGGATGTTCACTATTGCAAGAAATTATGCTTTCCAAGATAGTATTTTAAATCTCCTTATCCTTTGGTAAACTGAGGGCTTAGGAAGCTAAATCAGCTCTTCTGTGGGTTCAGTACTCTATATTTCAACCACCTTTTATTTCTAGGCCGAATGCTACACTCAGGGAGACCTAAAGTGCATACAGATGATAACAACAGTCTTCACTGTCTTTTCGGGAGAGTTGAACTGTATAAACTCTGGGTTTATTCATTGTTCCTTCAGTCAGAGCTACAGTGTTGGCTGTTACATTGTGTTCAGAGACCATGAGAAAAGTGGGTTCAGAACCAAAGATGATCTATATAGGGCTGATATTTCAATAAGAGTTGTGGATGACTAGCAATTAATAACATAGATTTATGGATGTGGTGCTGTATTACAATGGTGAAGCTTTGATGAGCATATTTACAAGGTCCTTTGAGTTTTAATATAGTGGTTTTCATTAAGTTTATTTATAATCTATAGTTTTTATTGGTTACACTTAAATCTAGTCTATAAGGATTTTGAAGGTTTATAGCAAACTTAAAGAGATATAAAAAGTTAAGTGACTTTATCCAGTGAGTGGATTTATCCAAATATGTCATCAAACTTCTCAATTTCCTTTTTAGAAGGCCAGTTAGGGATAGACTGAGTCATTCTCCTGCCTAACAGAATGCAAAGACGTCCAGAGTTTAGCTGGCAAGATTATTGAAAAAAAGGGAGAATTTTAGGATTTCAGGGAGTGTGTCTTGCTTCTCAGTTCCCCAGTTGGATGTAAGATAAAACTTTTAAATGAGAACCATGTGAAATCTTGTCTAAACATCTGAATAAACGATGTCCCAATTTCCTGATGACTTAAATGCAAATTGTGGGATCTGAATATTCCTAAAAGTCATCTTAGTAGTCATAAATTCATACGTCAGAGTAAGTTTACAGTGCTAAGAATTTTCTGATAACCCTAAAATTCTTAGCATACAAATCAAATTGAAGGGAGAGGAGGGTGCATGGTCTCCATTTCTGCTAGGTTTTATTTCCTTTTCTACAGGATTGTCTGGTTTTGTTCAGGTTTTTTCCCAGGTTCTGAGGAGGAAGGAGGCTAGCATAGCATGTAAGGAAGTGCACGTGAGATGGTAACAATTATGATTGACTGAAATGGAAGGATAATTCAAGAAAACCGCTGTTTTGTTACCTCTACCCTCATAATGTCTGTGGGGCATGTGTCTTTCCCCAGTGACTTGAAGATACCGTGAATCAAAGGGCTGAGGCTAAAGAATTTCCTGGTAGTGTATGAGGCAAGACTCTGACTGGTTTTAAAAGTGAAGAGCTCTGTTCAGATTGCAGGTTTTTAATTAGCTCTCATAATTTCAAGCAAAATGTGTAACTTGGAAGGTATTGGCAAGGAAGTAAATAAGGCTTTGTTCCAAAGAGCAGTTTTAGTGATTTTTCTTTTGCGGTGCCATAACCTGATGCTGTCTCCGCTGAAGCTGGTAGGAGTATATCTCGGGCAGAGAATGAGAGCAGACCTGTGCAAGGTATATCTCATCAAGCTCATACGCACATTTGAAAACAACCATGTTTCTGGATTCCGTGAGTTTCCCTTCTTCTCTCACACTCTTGGCAAAGATAGAATCTGGGAGAAGGTAACTGATGCTAGGCCAAATTTGGCAGACATAAATCAGCTGTCTGGGTATTTTCAGTGTTATTGTCCCCTTGGCACTTTTAATTTCCTGTTTTGGGGGGGAATAAAACTCTTCTATGGCAAAATGCTTCCCCTCTCCCCTTTCAGTAGCCTGATCACAATGACCCAATCACAACTGTTGGTTTTGGGTTTTTTCCTGCTTGAAAATTAATGTTGTCGATGATCAAGTGATGGTTCAAAAGCCTTTAGTGCTGGAGCCTTCTGTTGTCAATATGTCTGTACAAGCTCTAGCTTTTACCAGTCATGTTCCCCAGCACAAACTTTTCTGTGGGAGGGTGAAGGGACTGGTTAAGACTCTCTGCCTGCTCAGTCTTTGGAGTTCCTTCAAATCGTGCCTCGCAGGGGCCATTGTGTCGGGTTTTTATCCCAAGGGGTGCGCATTGAGACCTACCACGGAAGGGGAGTGGGCAGTTCTCTATTCGGAGTCCTTCAGCAGCAGACCTTGCTGCAGCCCACTCAAACTCTCATGTTAGGGTTTTATCTGCTGTGGATCGCAGCTGGGTCTGTGTCTGTGACCAAAATGGGTGCCTTAAGGTTCTTTTTCAGTCTTAGCCAAGAATCTAGAAATCTTTCAATAGAGTAACAATCCTATCAGGAAGGACTGTTGTTAAAGAGTTGTTAAAGAGAAGGAATTACTGAATGAATAGAAAAGTATAATTTTATTTATGACAATGTAACTTCTACAGAACAGTTCTACAGGGATTGAGACCTTTCTGTATTTTGGACATTTGAAATGAGAAGCAAAATTGTCAACAGTATGTTTGGAGAACAACCTTCTGTTGCCAGGGATGAGACTAGATGATCTAATGGTTTTTCTTGTATCTACTTCCTATTACTCCCATTTCCTACTCTGAGCCATCCACACTCCCCCTCCCATATAGGAATCTGAAACAGAAATTTTAAAAACATAAGTTCCTATGTCCCTCCTGACCTTTTAGTTTATTTTTGAATTTATACATATTCTTTGGCTTTTTTCCAATCTCCTTAGCAGAAAGGTTCAAATATTGAACGTACTTTTTCAATGTGTTCACACTTTTGGTCTTCAGACACTAAATAGGTTATGTGTTACCCTGTCCAAGTGTGTGGTGTTTTTCTGAAAGGTTATACAGTGTGTATTTCAGGCTCAAGAAACAAAAAAATAATGTACTTATGTGAAAATCAAAATTATCGTGTAGGAAGATTTTGGTGTTTATTTTTAACAATTTTTTTCCAGTAATCTCTGTTCTCAACAGATTTAGTGCTACTGATTTTCTTGTTTATTCTCTGTTTAAAATTACTGTCTTAGCACAGGGACTGAGGCTGTGACATTTTTCTTAAACTGCTTCAGTCTCCCATGCATGCTTCTTTCATATGTGTATATAATGCTCTGAGATTTTGTAGCTGGGCGTTGAAGCTCATAGTATGCCATGGGAAATGAGTTTAGACCACAGGTCTTGGTAACTGATGTGTGACCTGCATTCTCAGTTCTCATGGCCATTTTTCTTTTGCCTGTTCTTAAGGCATGAAACTAATTATAGCACATATAAGTCACTTAAATTTTTCTGCCACGAGAAGGGTCTTAACTTCATTGAGACTTTTCCTCCTCCACACTCAAACAGGAGTATAACTTTTCCCATAGCAATGGTTTGTTCTGGAAACTTATGATAGTGTCAAACTTTCTATCTCAGAGAACAATTTATAGATTTTTCTCTGTCTCATGTTGTGTGTTTTCTTTTCAAACTCCAGTTACAAAATCCTGTGCCAACTTCTCCCTCTCTCACAGCCCCACCCTGCAATGAATCAGAAGTGCACCGTGTCTTTTTTTGGTCACAGGTCTTGGTGCAGTCATCCACTTCTATTGTTGCTTATGATTAGACTAGTTATGCTGTGCTGCACATGGAGCGGTGCACTCAGTCTTATTTGGAAATGTAAATTGGTGACTGCCCCATTACTGAGGGCAGCGCCTCACCATGAGCATATTTGGCCAGCGCTTCCTCGTCTGCGCTGGTCACTGGTTAGGTTCCAAACAGAGTATATGGAGTTGGTGTTGATTTACAAGAGCCGTAAATATTCTGAGACTTGCCAGCTTAGAAAGATCATCTTTCCCTTTGAGCTCTGACACTACAGTTAAAAGTGCTGACCAGAGCTACCACCAGGGTGGTTTTCCATGATCATCCCTTTCAGGAGAACTTAAGCCCTTTTACAGGGAGGGCATATGGCAACGACCATCGCTTTCCCCACTCATGAGGGGAGAGAGGGTAGTAGCGTAGGAGAATGTCGTTTGGCTAAGGTTTTTCATGGTGTCCTCTCTGGCCTCAAAGTACACAATAATAGTATTGGTTGGTAGTCATGACAGGGCCTGAAGCAGTGAACTCAGTGCTCAGAATTCAGAGAAATTAAATATGAGCCTCACTTCTCTCTGTCATTCCACCAATGTCAGTGGAGTTGCATGAGAAATGGTTATCACCTAGATCTTGCGTCTGCTTGCTGATTACAGTAGGTGGAATAATTTAGAATTGCACCATGGATCTAGAGAATTTCTCAGTTGTGCTAACACTGAGTTGAAAGCCCTGTGTCTATTTGTATTTATTCTTAATCTTTGCTTTGAATAAACATAATGTGACCTTATTTAGCAGTTTTGGGTTTTTTAATCCCTTTGTTAACCTGGATTTTATTAATTTATTTGCTTTAAGATAAAGCATTTTAACCTTCCATCATGCACAGAAACTGTTGTAAAAATCTTTGAATCTTTGAATTTTGACAAGGATTTGATTTCACAACATCTGTTGAAAGTTATGTAGTTTTTCATGTACGAGCATGAGGTAATTAATCTGTGTACATCACTTCCTTGAGTCTGTCTTTGTGCCTCAGTGGTATTACTAGTGGGACTGTCCCATTGGGGTGTAACACAGAATAAGAATGCTAATGTTTTGCTTGTGGTGGGTCTCTCTTATTCACCTACAGAACACTAGATACCCATGAAAAAGGTCAAATGTACAGAGATCTGGCATCCATTTCACAACTTGCAAGACATAGTCTCAGGCATATGTAATATATAGAGCTCATTGCCAGAAAGCTAAAAGGAAATGATTGCATTTGAGTACAATGCAATCTATAACAATAGTTCAGTGTGCATGAAATTAAAAACTGCTGGTAACACATGTAGAATAAATAAGTTGACAGTGTTTATTTTTACTGTAGCTTTCTATAGAGATAAGATCCTGCTTCTTATAATGTTTAATTGGGTTCATTAAGAAAAACAGCAAATATTAATTATACCCACTGTTACAGAATATTGAATTTTCCAGAGCTGGGCACTCAATATATTGTTATTCCAATGTGTGAATGTGTCAGAATTAAAGTACAGCAATGTTACGCTGACAACATACTAACACACTTCACCTTTAGCTGAGATGGTTCCTTCTCTTCTGTCCCAGTTTTCAAGTGTTGCTCACTTGACCTACTGTGTGTATCAATTACTTTCATCTTACTTTCATCACTTAAAAAAAAAGAAGCCAAACCACTTAACCTAAGAGTGCTCAGTTTTATGAAATCACATTTCTTACATACTCAATACCTGAGGAGTATTATAATATGATTTAATTTTGGTACGTTTTTAGTGTGATGTTTGGCCCGTGTATTAACATTGCATGAGAAGGTAAGAGTGTACTGTAAAGGTACACAAGAGGAAATACATAGCCTTAATGCAGTAATGAGAATGCATCCAGTGAAGACATAGAGGGATGAAATAGCTAATGTGGAAATCATAAAAAAAATATTTTTGAAGTGTAGGCATGGAAAAAGATTTAGTTATTTGGATGGTTAGAAAGATACATTTGGTTTACTTGTGTGGGGTGGTTGGGGGGGGACGAGGCTGTACTTTTGGTTTTGGGGGAGTTATTTTGTTTGGTTTTTTTTTAATTTTATTTTTCATTTTCTTGGAGGTGCTATGAAGACAAATTTGTGAGACTTAAATGTAGAAAGGCTCAGGTAGAAAATGTGCCTAGGTGTGACAGGCTGAGTGACAAGCAGTATGACTTTGTTACCCCAGTTTTAAGAACTGAGATATTGGAGAATCTTAAGGATGAAGCCAAGGACAGTGGGATAAAAGACTGGGTTTCCTTGTAGTCTCCTGGAGTTGGGGATGATGGCAGGTTGCTCACAAATGCTGAGATTTGTTGTGGTGGTGGTAGTGGTTGGACTAGACTTGGGTCATCAGCTTAGAGATAATGGCTGGCTTTGAGTTTCCATGAGGAGAAACAGAGAGTGAATGGATAAAGAGAAAATCTAAAGAAATAAGACCTGTGGGATCCTATGGACAGAGTAGACGTGGACAATGAGAAGTTTCCAACTCAGAGTGCACTGTGGAAACACTTAGAGAAATGAGAGTCCAGCTGGAGCCGCAGAAACTCTGTGTGGGTAAGATGGGAAGGAAGTGCTGAAAGCTCATTCATGTCCGAGGCAGCCAAAAGATCAGAGACAGTGAAGATAGGTTAGGTTCAGAGATTTGCCAGAATGGAAGTTATTGAGCCTTTAATGAGAGCAGTTTCAATTGAACATGGGGCAGAAGCCAGACCAGGATGATGCCTACAATGAAACTGAGGGAGAGGGTCTCCTGGTGAGGATGGCAAAGACTGCATCAGGAGCCCAGGCAGTCAGCAGAATCACTATCCCTTGGAGATCTTCAGAAGTCAGCTGGACAGGGGTCTGAGCAACCTGATCTGACTGTGAAGTTAGCCCTGCACTCAGCAGGTTGTGCTGGAGACCTCCAGACATCCCTTGTGGCCTGTATCACTCAACAGGACGTTGTGTTAACTGACTGATCTTGAGGGGGGCAGCAGTTGGAGCAACAAGCACAGTGTTTTATGGTGTTTTGTTAGATGAGAAAGACTATAGTTGTGAGACTGTTGCAGGTTAGGTTCCATTTTTTAAGCTTGGTGAATGCTGACTCCTCAGACAGGTATAATAATAACTTTTATCTTACCACTGAAAATTCCCTTTACTTGATGTTTTAAGAAGAAATGTCTGATACAGTGGAATAGAGTTTGGTTGGCTGGCTTAGGTTTTTTCACTTGCTTAGAGCATAAGGAGTAAGTTTCCTTTTAGGAAATGTTAGAATTATCTGTATCTGTAAGAAATATATGTAAACAATCGTGTTTTCTTTTTTGGACTACGTTCTCTATATGATCTTTGTGAGTGTGAATTCAGAGCTGAAACAAAAACTTATGACAGCTTTCCTCCCTGTAGAAAAAAACCTTCATCTTAGTAGATGATCCTTAAACTAAAGATCTTATTAATTGCTACTATACCAACTTGCAAAGTTTTGTGCTAATATTTGAATTCCTGTGAGCAACATTTATCATAACTGCCTTTTAAAAAATCTATTTACATTGCTTATTAGCATACTGCTATTTTTTCCTGTCCTGTTGAACAACGTTCACTTATTTAACTGGTGTATGTTCCTAATAAAGCTTTACCCTTTGTATAGTTGAGAGTCTATATAGCGTATAGAAAGTTTGAAGATGGGACACACCTATACTTTGGGAGATTTCTGCCTTTCCTCCGGTTTAACCTTTGTACCCCAAAGTACCTGTGACTGGTTTCTTCCACTCATTCCTTCATTTCCTTTCAGTATTCAGAAAATGGGGAATAGCTGTGCTTACGTAACATTTAAAACTCCTTGAGATTTGTAGAGGAAAAGGGCTTTGTTAAGTGCTAATCATTTTACTCTTCTGTTTCTTTTTTTTTGTGGGGGGTGGAGAGTAATATGTAAATGCGTAAATACTTGCATGTATATGGCATGTGTTTTCAAACTGGGAACATGCATATCTGGAAAACCTTCTAGATTCATATTTTAGCTTTGTAAAAGGTTTTCTAAAATAGCAGCTTTTATTATTTAATTGTACTGCAAAAATATGGAATGTGGGTACATATATTTGGACAAATCTTCCCTATCCTCAGGGAAGATACAGTGCAATCTGCATTTGAATCTAAAGTAAGTACTCTGCCTGGTCCTTAATCCTGCCCTCCATCCACCAACCCCATGGAATGCAAGAGCTTCTAATCAAGCTTAATGGCTTTTATGCTATGGTTCTTCAAGTGCACCTAGTAGTCTCTGTATCTAGCTTCTGGAGTTTTTTTACGTTTCTGTGAGTTTGGGTGCTGGTATATCTTGAGGCTCCAGCAATACAATAAAATTTTCCCTTCTAGACTCTAGTAGACTTGGTCTAGTACACTACCACGCATATGTAGTTTGTCTTGTGTTCCTGTCTGGTCTGCACGCATAAGGAGTAGAGTTCATGTTGAAGTGCAGGAAAGCCCTATCCAGTTGTTGCCCATAGGCCTCCTTTTCTCCACAAAACTGTTGCTTATCTAATAGGGGTTTGTCAGTGGCTCCATGCTTTAAAAGTACATCTGAGTGAAGATGAATAAATATAATGACAGCAGCATGATTTTATCATTCTTTTACTGGTAAATGTCTGTTGTTAAGTGTTGAGATTCTTTTCAGTTTGGAAGACCAACCTTTGTCTCAACTACAGCAAGACTATGGAGGATTAGTTTTGGCTGGCAACAAGAAAAACGCTTAAAATACCTAAAGGGTTAACATTAAATGTTAATCCAGTTCTAATATCTAGAAGGCTGTCATTAGTCCTGTCATAAGCTTAAACTCCCAAATCTGACAGTGTACAATTGCTGACGCCAAACTTAGTCTTGGTGCCTTACTATGAAGTCAAAGGGGTTCTTAAATGATTAAGGTGAAGGGTTTTTACTGGGTCAGTGAAGACTGCTAATATTTTGCATGATCCAAACATGGTTTTTAACTCTTTTAATGAGAAATTGTCATGTATGGAGGGAGTAAGGCAGCAGAAAAGGCCCTACAGATGGAGGCTTGCCTATTTTTGTAAAACGTGATCATCTGATAAATTAGTTCATCACTAAAATTTTCATTTAAGAATTCTTCAGTTCTGTACTTCCTGAGCGCATACGTAAGAAAGAGGAAATGGTTTCGCTCCTCCTTATTTGAAAATATATTCAGAATCATATGTAAGTGTTGGATCTGACTGTTAGTTTCTTTATTCTTGCTCTCAAGAGTAGTTTTCAGTGCTTCAGCATCACTGTCCCATAACATCTACGTTTTTTTCATTTTGATCACATAATCGCATATTATTCATGTACCTTGTTTGGCTTGCATGCATTCTATACTCTTCAAGGTTATCTTTAGCATATGCTGTAGCCTTACTCTTTGATAAAAGCAAGACACTTTTTTGACTAATTGAATGGAAGTTCAGGATTTTGCTTTGAAACTGAAATACTGTTAGGAATGTTATATACCCTTCCACACTTAGAAGAGAATACTGCTTCTGGCTGAAAACAGATGAAAGTTCATTGATGAATACTTAATGCTTTTCTGAATAATTTTTTTTTTAATTGAATTGGGGGGGGAAGCAAAAATTAATTTGTCATTGCTTTATGTATGAAACTTTTTGTAGAGTTCTATTTGTTCTTAATCTAAATAGAAAATTCACATCCTGAGAAGATTTAAATTGGACTAAGGTTTCTGAAATGGAAAAAAAGGTCACTTTGCTGCATATGGGTGAGTGTTCTGAATGTCAAATCAGGAAGGCTAATGTAGAAAGAGCTGTGCCTTAACTTGCTGAGTGTTTTTTAGTTGTGGGGGTTTTTATTGGGGTGGTGGGGTTTTTTTGTTATTTTTTTGTTATGGCAGGCAATTGCATGGAGATCTTGATGGCGACATTACTTGGCAAACATTTTGGAATCAGCTCAACATGTGACATCACACCCCCTTAAGGTTTTCCACATAAAATACGTCCTCCAAAGAAAATACAAAAATTGAGACTTAATCTGAAATCTATTATTTCATCCTCTAAAGTCTCATTAGGCACCTCAGTATTTCCCCCACACACACACTTCTCCCCCCACCTTTTTCCAGGCAGATAGACTAAATGTTGCAGATAATAGTGGTAAATGTTTTATAGTCTTCTTGAAGGGAATATGGAGGAGGGGCATGGAAGAGAGTTTTAATCCCATATCTACCCTGTTTTCACAAGAAAAAAAATACAAAGACTCTGATGCTGAGGCTTTCCTTCTGTGCAGCTTTTCACGCTGTGTGAGCACATGTGTGTGATGTAACATTTTGCCACTTTTAGCAACTGTAGTTGTTTAGCTCTGTCTCTAAGAGATGAGTGTCTCAGAGTTTTTGCGAAAAAGACAGCAGAGACGAAAACTCCCATTCATCTCAGGTTTTGGTTCCTGATACAATGATGTTTCACAAAAACAGTTCTTAGAGAAAAAAATCAGTTCTGTGCCTTGTGGGAGGACTTTGTATGTGCTTTTCTCTGTGTGCCTGTGCTTGCCTATACATTTCTGAGAAGCAAAGGGGTTTTTTTTCCCCAGACGCTTTAATTGCAATCCATAAATGTGGTTGTGGACTTGGTGGGAAGCATATGTGCTATCTTTGATAGACCTGCAGGAGAGGGGTGTAGTGCGAAGGGTGAACACTGCCAAAATACGTGGAACATGATGTTACACAGGCGAAGCAGAGGAAGAATTATCTATGCATAATGTGAGTTTAGAATGGGCTTGACGTTCTCACACCCAAACATTTCCATCTGGAAGCTGTTCCTAAGCGAAAGGAAACAGAGACAATATTCTCCTATCTTCTGGAGTAGCTATCCAGGGAATAGGAAATGTTCTTTGATATTCCCCCCCCCTCCCCCCCTTAGGATGTGTTCAGTTTTACTGCAGATTCAGAGAAGCCACGGTTTAAAGTGGCTTTTTTAAAGACAGTATATGACATTTAATTCTTCTTAATCCTTCTTCTGAGAATTGGTATTGAAACCTTCTCACTGTGCTTAAGCAAGCTGTGGTGCTTTTAGGTTACACTTAAAAATAAAGTCGGATTTATGGTTTTTATGCCAGTCCTGATATTAGAACTTTTTGGCATTCTTATTTTCAATACTTTCTGTAAATTATCCTTTGCCTTTGCTTCCTCTCTCTGTATTTTTGTGGTCTGTCCAAACACCTTCTACTTTTCCTCATGTCTTTTTCTTCGGCCATCAAAGACTGCATGCATGATTTCACAATCTATTACTTACATACTATAGTGTACACTGAGCATCTTAAACATTCTAAAAGGTTTACCTGCTTCACGTTGGTTTTAACTTTACACATTTGCGTATCTCCCTGTATTCTCTGTAGTGTAACGTATCTATTGTCCTGCCACAGTGCTGAAGAATCTGTCAACCGCTTGACCTACCTCACCTGCTGATGCAGATGTAGACACTACTGTTATTTAGGAGTAATTAGTCATGTTTTCACAGCTAAACTCTCAAAATACAACTCTGAAAATATTTCTGATTTTTAGTGGATGCAGAATAAGAAGATGGACAGATCCTTAGATGTAATGTTAAATTGTAGGTGTTTCTCAGTACTATGGCAAGAGGTAATCTTACCTTTCACATTCTTGTTCCAGTAAGTTTGTAAACTCATCGCTTTTTTCCATGTATTTGCTGTGTTTCCTCTTCTCTTCTTCTAGTTCATACAGTGTCTGTCTGTGTGATTTTTCTACCATTAGAAGTTGCTCCAGCATTCGTCTGTGAGTTTCTTTCTGTTTCTCTACAACTTTATCAAGCTACAAAAAAAGGCAAAAACTCCTGAAGTCTTTTGAAACTCTTACTTGCTCAGGCTTTCATTAATGAAACATTTTAAGAGAGGCTTAATAGTATAAAATGCATTTAATAGTCTAATGGCCAGGTCCTTTGGTATCTGTTTGGAAAGGGTTATTTAGTTCTGTCAGTCTAATTCTGGCAAATTAGAAAAATAAGTTAAGGTACTATTTTGCAGGACCCTCAGTCACCTTCTGTTCCTCCTCGTGCCATAACTGATGCTCAGCAGCTACTAATTAAAAGTTGCTGTTCCAGGGGCTGTGCTTTTCTCATTGATCGTTGTGGTAGAGAAACAGAAGCAGCCTTCTTGGCAGAAGAAGCCTTTGCTTTACACAGAAGTAAACTGACTTTTGGTTGAATAGAAATAGCTGCCTCATTTGTAGCTGCGTAGGAAATGAGAGCATTGAATTGTCTTTGTAAGGTAGACAGGTAGATCAAAAAGCAGTTTTCCTCTGGTTTCACAGTAAATGTATGATAGAACACAGTTTTCCTCTGGTTTCACAGTAAATGTGTGATAGAACAAAGAGTGAAAACCAGTTCTGTCTCCTGTGCTTACTCTGAGCATGGTTCTGGGTTTCTGGAATAAGTAAGTGCTAAATTTTGAAATGGTTGGAAGTATTTTTGTTTAACGGTGGCATTTCCTGTTTTGTTGCTCAAATTTCACACATTGTAAAGGGGTTTGCCTTGCAGATGGCACCTTTATAGCACACTTTGAACATCAAATTCCCTCCCCTTCCCAAGGATTTCTGCTGAGCTTCTAAATATTGTCATATAGTGATATTTTAATTTAAATAATCTATTTTAGCTTTTGGTAGTATTTATTATCACAAAGGTGTTGGTATAACTGTTCACTGGAGTTATGCTGTTAAACAAAATTATTTCCTCAAACTGAGAGAAAATTATCATTCTGAGGATTCTCTTATAATTTTGAATTCAGTATGTGACTGAGTTATGCAAGTGTGTGTGTATGAAACCAGAAGGGGTTTTCCTCCTTAGGCATTACTGATCTGGTTGAAGTTTGAGGAGTGCTAACTGGAGGCCATCTAAAGACCTGGAAAGAGGCTGTATTGGTAAGAATCTTTGTTCCCTGCTCGTTCCCCTTCCCCTGCGGAGATTGCCTCCCTCATCAGGTCAACACAGGAATCCTCGTATCCTTTTTGGAGAAGAGAAGTTTTGAGCTCAAAGCCCAGTGCCTCCTTTTAACCACAGTCTATTCTAGTAGGTCAAGCTGCTTTGCAGTGCTTCACTCTATTAATAGGAAAGAATTCACAAATGGGCAGTGTGGGAAGCAAGGCTGGTTCTGGTTCTCCAACATTTCCCCCACAAAGAATTTCACATGCCACAAGAAACAGTGGGGCTTCAGATTCTTAGGGCCACTGCTTATTTTGGACGATTTAATTCCAAGGAGTAGGATTAATTATCTTTTCCTCATGTTTATTCACAGTTTGGCAGATAGAAACGATGACAGGAAGAGCTGGAATGCCTAAACATGAGTTTCTTGAATGAGTGAGAATATCCGCATTTTCTACATGGGCTTCTGAGTCTCCCCCTGCTTACCTCAGCTTCTTTTTAAACTCTATGTATTCTCTTATGTTTCTCCTAAATCATTGTTAATTTTTTTGGTGACACTGCTATGAATAAGGGAAAAGGAACTATTGACAAGACTTTGAAGATGGTTTGAGTCCAAAATATTCCAACAGAAATGTGGACCATTTTGAAAATTGCCCTTTCTTTCTGCTTATGACGTTAGAGAGTGTCTTTTCTGTTTCGACATAGCTGAGCTCACTTCATGCCTGATCAAAAAATGTAAAGAAACCTATGACTGTCCCTTTTGGCTGTTTTGTGGTGCTCTTACACCAGGTTGTTAAGGTTTTTTTTCATCTTGTTCACTCATAATTTGCACACTTTTACACCAGCAAGGTCAGTGCTTTCTGGAATCATGATCCTGAAGTAGGACCTCTCTTGGGAAAACATTTCTTACCTAAACCCTTGCATATGCAAGCTTTCTCAGTAAGTAAGAGCCGCCTTATACAGTAATCTCTTGGCTGTGTTTTCTATGTCTTTTACAGAGGTTGAAAACTGAATTGCCTTAAAAGGTCAGGTTGAAGAAAACTGGCCATTTTTAATTTCTCCGCACTCTCCCTTCTTCCACCAGAAGTGGAAATTTCAAAATTTAAAACCTTTTGTTCAGCTACTAGCTTACCAGAATGAGAGAATTTTCAGTGTGTTTTATCAACCTTCTTCCCCCTCCAAGATTTTGGAGGGTTTTTTGGAACAGCTATTGCACAGATGCATGAAGCACCATCACCTGAGTTTCTGATCCTCGCCTTTTTAAGGGTCATGCTTTCAGGTGAATATATGCTGTTCTCAGAAAACAACCTGCCTCCTGTTTTTTTGATAAAGTTCTGATGTGGTGCTGTTTGTAACTATGGTCCTGTCTTTCTTAAATTGGTAGGAACTGGGCATCAGTCTTGCATGATAGTGCTTGCTGGTCTCAGCCCTCAGTGTGAGGTCAGGTGGGGAAGAAGGCAAAAGTGTGAACTTCTGATTTCTTTTGGCTGGCAGGCAGTCTGCATGGATGGGGTTAAGAAAGTAAAGTGATGCATTTGTATGGATTGGACCACTGCTTCAGTGTATGTAAGAACCTGAGGGGATGTGTAAATTGCTATCGTAAGAAAACACTGAAATTTCTGGCTACAAGCTGATCATAAATCAAATGACTCCTGTTTCCAGACATATAAATGCCTGATGGAGATGAGGGTTAGTCATCAACACAAACAACATTAGCCAAATAGAAAATAGCCCTGCTTCTGCACTGTTGGGTGTGAAGGGTGTGGGACCTGCCAGCAGTGTTTTATGGGTTCAGTATATTTTGTTTGCTCTAGAGTATTTGTTGAGTGGCTATGAGAGGTTGATTCAAGTGGTAATCCAAGCAGCAAGTATGCAAGAAGAAAGGTACTAACTCCAGGTTTTTGTTTTGCAGTTCTCAGTGAGCAATGCCAGTGGCTTTCACTTCGTAGTTGTGCTTTTGTCAGTGTTGAGATTAGCAGTTTGGATTACCAACTGGTGTTTGGAATGGGAGAGGTGTGTATTCAAGGCAGGGAGGGGGAACGAGGAATTTGAAAGTGGGTAAAAGAACAGTAGTGTCCCAGGGAGACCTGCTTACATGAAAGGGTAAGAAAGACAAGTAATTAAGCTGCTGCATCAAAGCTGTTTTCATGTTGCAGTCTTCTCCTGTTGCTCAGATTAGAAGATGCATTTAGTTTTTCTTTTCAAGTATGCTGTCAAATCAGTTCTACCATGAGCATTTGCAGCTGGCGTGTGGCTGTTGTGGCTGAGGACAAAGTGGAGAGCGAGAGCTTGGGATTCCACTCAGGAGAGAAGGGAAGAGGGTGCTGGGCCTGTCTCCTGGTACAGGTGGGTGATAGGGAAGAGAATTGGAGAGGCAGCAGATCCTACATCACAATTAATGCAGACACCCGAGATCTGCATGTAAGCTGCATAACGGGTATGGCATTTGGCCTTGTGACACTTGTGTGTGTTACTGTGCAGCATGCCTCTCCCTCCCTGCAGGACTAAACAGAGCAGAGTCTGGTACTGGGTTGCTGCACTTCTGTGTGTTTTGTTTGGAAGCTCTGTTGTGTCTCTCTGCAAGATAAGGGCACTTCCCTGGGGAGCAAATTTGACTCTTGCATTTTCCCTGTGAGATCTTGTGGCTGACTCCCACGTATCCAGCAGAGAAGGGAGAGAAGTTGTGTGAACCCCTGCTAGTGTGAGATCCTCTCACAGGAGCAGTCTCCACCAGCCCCTGGTTCCTCAAATTACTCTGTCCAAATGCTAAATCTGTGCATGCAGAAATATCCATTTATATGTACGCGTACACGTTCACTCAGTATACACAGTTCTTGGCTAAAAACCACAGAGGACTAATAAGCAGCAGTATAAATGTCTTCTGTTGAAAATTGAAGTGATAAAATCTTAATTAAGTGATTTGTTGTTTTGTTCTTGCTAACCATATGGGCTTTTTGCTAGAATTAATACTTGAACATACTGTACAATACAATGGAAAATAAGAGGCATGGTCTTAAGTAACTGTGAATAGTTCAGCAAGCTAAAAATTCACAGGAATTTCATCGTTTAAACACATTTTGCCACCAACTTGTGTCTGAAGTCAAATTAGGATGGTGTGTCTCATGTCCATTATGTTGGAACTGAACTTTTCGTCTTTCTCTTTTTAGACTGTTTTGTGTTTGGCACTGTGCCAGAATAAAATCCAGGTTAGTTACATTTCTTTATCCAAAATTCTCTGAAATATTATTCCTGTTAATAATATCCTCATGGTCATTGTTTATAAACGTATAATCTTGAGTTTAGGATTACTGGAGATTATGGGAGCAGTTCCTCCCTTGTCTTTTTCAACCCTAGTTGAGCCAAATTTCCACGCAGATATGTTGGTCTGCTTTTCCTGAATGCTGCATTGTCAACATTATTGTTTCAGTCTCTTCCTATATCGTTGGAAAGTTGTGACCAACACTTGTAAGATGTTGTGAGGATGCAATCAGATATACTTTGTTAAAAGGCTGATGAGGATGCATATTTCCCCGAGTTGATTGGCACTGGGATTTTAAAAATGAATTCAATTTTGAATTATGCTTGATGGATGCAGAATATAGGCTTCCCTCTGGTTTTGCTGCTTTTAGAGGAGTTCTCAAAGTGGTAGGAGGTATTGTTCATCACATTTCAAACAGTGGGGCACCAGACTTTTTTATCTTTGACTCTGTTATTGGAAGCTGGGGAGAGTTAGAAACCAAAATTGGCTTTCTAATTCCATGAAGGTTTGAAACGTGAGAAAAAGACACCACAAATTCTGCAGTGTCTTCGTCTTTATCTCTCTTTTCCTGCATCACATTCTCTGATGGTTTTTTTATTCTTAAAAATTTATTTGTTTATTTTTGAATCTGGGAAGATGGTTCTTATACTATTATTCTGTATTTACTAGAATGTTGAATACCATTTATTTTCTATTCAAGGGAAGTGGCAATTGATCTGAAGCCAGATTTTTTCATGAATAACTGACTCAATCTAAATTTATAAACCATGCAAAGATGGAAAACCTTTTCAGGCCTTTGTGTTAGACAGAAGTAAAAACAAAATAAAAGTGTTTTCTTTTAAGCCCCTTTAAACATAAAACAATTTATTGTATCCACAAGTGTGAGGAATAAGAGCAAGCTTATCTGGCATTTGTTAGGTTGCAGAAAGTAGTAGCTGTAGAGAAAATTTGGCTGAAAAAACCATCTGCTTTCAAAAAAAAAAATCTCCTCATAGCCAAGGAAGACATGGTTTTGGTCTGTCTCACTCCTCATAGTTTTTGCAAAGAAAGATGTATTACTGCTGTTTTGTCTTTTGCTCTCTTTAGCAAAAAGATTCATAGGAACCTATGAATCCTGTTCCTAGTGAGTAAAGCTGACCAGTCACCAAATTTTCCCACTACATCCTTAACCAAATTTGCCAAGAAATTTCATAAAGCTTAGGATAGATGAGTGAGTTGTGAGAGAACGTTAAAGGACCAGTAATCTTACAGATGCCTTCTGAAATTCACTGTATTGAATTTTGGGAAGATCCTCTGTGTTCAGGGCTATAAGGCTGAATTGTCAAGGGTGAGACACACATGCTCTAGAGGAACTGGATCAGCAGAGATTTTGTAGGCAGATAGGTTTAAAAAATCCAAATGAAAACTAAATGGATCTCTGACTTAATCTGGGGGGGGGTTGAAACTGAAATTGTGGAATGCCTACCGATTACGGCATCCTTTGGTTTACCAAGATATACGAAGTGCCAGTGGTCCTTCTAGCCTTTCAGTTGCTCTCAGGATGTTTACCTTTGCCTTTTGGAATTGCCAAATCCAGTGGTGTTAGAAATCCTTTCTCTGCCATTAAGTGTAAGAAGGAAAAAGCGTGTATGAACTTATGTGAAGTAACAGACTGAACTTATGTTTTCAAACTTTTTTGGACTTCTCTTCAAATCATTTCCATTTGTGCTCAAAGTTTCTGTGACATAATGCCACAATATTCTAAAACAAATTAACCTCCACAGTTGAACTTTATCTGTTTCAGATTATAGCTAGAGATTTTAACCTTTGAGCCTCCGAAATGAGTGTTGACCTTTTGGCTGACATAATTTTCTGTGAAATGAACGCTGTATCCTTAGGTACACTTCTGTTCCGAAAGCTTGGAAAACACTTGGTAGAAGAACTTTATTCGTAATTTCTGCTTTTATTTTTATGATGATTATCTATACTGAGCAGCATATTAAAAAATGCTTATCTAAATTCAAGAGGAGACACTTACTTGGGAAAAAAAGGCATAGTCTGATATGGAGGGATTTTAATATCCAGTGATTTCCATTGCAGGGCAGAAATGAAATTCAGATAACGTTGTTAAGGAAGTATGGCTGCTGCTGCAGTGTAATTAAACTAAAGGTTCCTTAGGTATGATATGAGAATATTAGATTTCTGCCTGGATGCAATTTCTACTGACAGCTCATTACAGTTAACTACCCAGACCAAGCAGGTATACCTGTGACTCCCCTAGAACTAGTAGGAGCTGGGATATGTAAGGGTGGACAGCTGTGCCATTGCTGCTGAATGGGCCCTTACTAGCTATTTTAAGAATGGCCTCAGTAAGGAGGCATCTGTTTGTATGGGCTGTGAATTTGGATAACAGAAAGGGAAAAAAAAGGCGACGGTGTCAAAAATAGAAGGCCGATTATCAGAGTTTGAGTTAGACAAAATCATGTCTGTCTATGTTAAAGCCCTCAGTGTGCAGTATAAATGAGGATCGTTAGATACCTGTTTTTATTAGGGGCCCCACTGGACGCTGGACTTTGTTCTGCCGTCACTTACACTCGTGTTAGATTCTAGATTTAGAGCTCATTTGCTTTCTTTCCTGAAGTCAGTGAGATATTTTCTGTGGAATTTCGTGGGAGTTATGGTTAAATATCAATTATATGTTCATACCTCTCCCATAGGCTTTTCATAGATATCTTCTTGCCATTGCTCAGCCTTTGTTTGAATAGCATCTCGCTGGAGGGCCTCTAACACCTTCTTGGGAGTAACAAAGCCGTATTGTGCTTCAAGCAAAGCCAAGTCAATTTTTTCAGCCTTAAGTACTCCTATAACTTCATCTTGAGCCTGCAGAAACATAAAATAAGGTTTTATTTGGTTAAACTGTATATGTGTATTTACAGGTTAGCTTTCTACTTTTGATTTTAAGAAAACTAAAAAACTTTTTAAAGAATGCTGTGTATGTAAAGTGCCCCAAAATAGTCGGTAACATGAAGACAGTTAAAAAGCATGAGGTAAATACTGGTCTTTGTATTTTATTCCGCATAAACTCCAACAACTTCAGAACACTTATCAATGCTTAAGTACTTTGTTAGTGATTTATCGTATTGCTGTTTCTGGACCAGTGTGTAGAATTCACAACACAAAACTTCAGGGCAAAGTGTGGTATTAGAAGCTGATTTTAAATTGTTAGTGAAAGATGTTAGGATCTTGAAGCCTGGAAATGTTGCACATTCTGTATATTCTGGGTGCAAAGGTGGCTTCTGTAGTTTAAACCCGCCTGGGTCGTCGGCTTCTGTTGTTACACTGAGCTCGTTTGAGTGGTGAATGTAGTGAGGTGTGCGGTGCAGGAGATGTGACCCTTCGCAACACACATTCCAAGGCCATGCAATAATGGCAGTTCTTTAAAACAAGATTAATTGCCTTCAAAGCTGGCAGTGGGGTCCTGTGTGCATGCATATGTACGTGTGCGTGCATGTGTGAGACCATGCCTTATGTATTTATAGACGTGTAGATGTGCACATACTCGTGTACATGCCCTCAGGTAATAAGCAACCTTGCAGCATCAGGTTTTTTGGAAGTAACTGCTGTAAAGGTATTCTCAATTTATGCGTGCATGTTAAAAAAAAGCACTTTAAAAGATAGTGATTAAGAGAAGGTGGTGTTATCTGGTTTCTAAAAATCATGTAGTTTCAAAAAGTATAGACTAAAAATGTGCATTATACTTTTCCTTTTTTTAGTGTCACTGCATTTGTTTCCTTAATCTTATAAAATATCTGATGACACCCTGGTACCAAACAGTAGATACCATATGTTCTCAGGTACGTTTTCAGTATGTTCTTCTATGTATGTTTCAGAAATTCTTGCACAAGCTGGCAGGTACACATAGCTTCTTCCTGTCATACAGCATTGCTCTCTAAGTCCATGCTCCATGCTGGAGAAACATGCTGTGTGTATCTGCAGTACTTGAAGTGACCTATAGATTCTCATTGCTCTTTAAAAACAAACAAACAAACAAAAAAACCCAAAAAAAACAAAAAAAAACCCCACGAAATCACCAAGAACACTCCTTTGCTATAAAGTTACTAGCTCCTAGACGTTAAGTTTGGAGGGGACAGAATACCTGCTGCGAATATTGTGCTAATTGTCTCGAAGTCCCACTTCTAACGATAATGTTCTTTCATGAGAATATCTGCTTATGTGAATGTTTCCACTGCAACGGAAACTGGTTTAGGTCACCACTTCTCCTAGGCCTGTGTCCATCTCTTTTTTTCCCTGCATCCTCTGGTGGTGGAGGTTGCCCTCTGCCTCCATTACGGTGACATAACTACATGAACTGTCTCAAACATTAATTATCTGCAATGATCTCAGTTAAAAACAAAATGAAGTACGTGCTAATCCTAGAAGGGTAGAATAAGAAGGGAGGAAATCAGAAAGAGGGATGTATCAGGAGAGGGTAACACTTTCAGTCTGACTGCTCTTGGCTGGAGCACTTCTGTGTCCCTATTTGTGACTGTGTTTAAAAAAAAATATAAAATACTCTATTTCTAATCCTTATGATTATGGAAAAAAACTAGAAGAATGATCTTTGTGCATCTTAAATGTGCTGGAATCGGAGTGTAATGGCATCTAACTTTGAAACTTCATTATGGTTGGATTGACAACTGATGTTCAGAGATTTGACTTGGCATTACAGGAGGTAGAGAATTAGGAATAAAAAATGAATTCTCATTTTTTTCATTCATAATGCTTCCTTTGGAATGTTGGACATGATTTAAAATGTTCATGTCAGGCTCATTGTTTTCCAGTTTCTCATTTCACTCTATTCCAGTTTTAAATCTTAAGAATTGAAGTGTGTGTGTGTTTATTTTTATATATATATATATGTGTAATGAAGTGTGTATGTAATATAAATATATGTATATATATACACACATATCTCTTTTTTGAGAGGAAGAGAGCGCTGTTTTGGAGGAGTGTGTGACATCTGAATTTTAATCTGAATTAAGAAAGGGCAAGTGAGCAGGAGAGAAATGTTTCACAAACATGGAAATCATGCTGTTTGCATAATGAAATGTTCTGTAGAAGTTTGCCTTGGATCTACCCTCAGAGATTGGTACATCTATCAAATATTCATGTTGCATGCGTGTTCTGTTAAGCATGTCTCTATTATTATGTAAATATATACACATATGTTAAGACTGGAACTACCCAGGTACTGTCTAGGTAATAAATTCTGAAACCATGTGATACACCCATTTATGCCACTTTGGCCAGCTTGCTCTTCCCTCTGCCTGTGAGCACTTTTAAGTGGCTGTCACTGCTTCTGTGCAATCAGCCTGCCCCAGAAATATTCTCCCTGCTCACTGGAAATCTGGTTCCCACTTCCTGAAATTTCGTTTGACCAGGTTAGGCATCATTTACCACTTGGCAGCTGGCTTCTTTTCCAGATAGAAAAATGCTCGCTCTTCAAAATCTAGTATCTTGTGGGCTAAGTGGCATGGAATACTTATGCTTCATATTATGGGAAATAAAATAGCTATTTTGATTTTTCTAGCAAAAGATGTTAGAATACTGTTGAGTGAGTTTCTTCTTGTGATCTGGCACATACTGATTCATAGGGACTAATGCTCATGACTTCATAGGAGAGGGGAGATAAGAAATAATTAACAGATCTTAAGGTCTCTAATATGTTCTCCATATAGGTTTTACAGTGACAAATACTTTGTATTCAAAACTTAGAATAGTGCAACACAATAGGAAAATTTTGTGAGTCCTCTGCTTTGAGATTTACGTGATCCTTCACAATAGACCATGAGTGTTTTTAGTGTGATACAGGTACATTGTGAGTAAATTTTGTTTGCATTTAGGGGTGGTGTAAAGATCACCTTTTCTGGCTGATAGCTATAATAATAGCTATAATTTGCATTTTTAGGTACTTTGCAGTTTATATTTGTCCTTCTGTATCAAATTAGGTAGGGTGTTTCCTTAACATGAAAGCAGCATGTGTTTGTGGTAAATTGGGGGGGGAGGGGAGGAGGGAGGGAAGTGTGTTTTAATCTGTGATATAAAATAAGACAATAAATCACCTGTAATTCACCCTCGAGGACACTAAGGAGAAATAGCAAGTCATCACGAGAGAGATCCTCTCTTTTCTTGAAAGAACTTCTTTGTTTTTTCTCTGCCTTGGGGCTTCTTAGGACGGTACTGGCTTGGGCTACGTCGTCCTTCTCCTTGGGCCTTCTTTGCACGTTTCCTCTCCCACTGTAACCAACCTCTTCTTTATGGTGGTCTTTTGGCCTTTGCTGGCTCAGCTTTGGTCCGGTTGGGCTTTCTGTGCTGTTACTTCTGGAACGCATGGTTTATATCTCTGAAGCTGAAGGAAGGTGGGGAAAAAAGTAATTGTTTTAACTAGCAGAGTCTATAAAACTATTACGATAATTTATGGTGGGTATTATTCCCTCCAGACTGATAGTTTTCCCTCCCACGCAAGGCTGTTTGTTGTTTGACAAAAGCTGACAACCTCGTGTAAGCCAACAGGACTGGGCTGTGTTCCTTACTGGATGTCTGTGGTGAAGTGAGTCTTAACTGGTCTTATGCAGTTGTAACAATTCCCTCCTAAATATTTGCAAAGGCAGCAACTTTAGCAGCAGTACTGTGCACATCACGGCAGACTATGTGTCCCATTTGAGACACAGCACCTAACTCACCTTTAAGGTAGATACTTATTGTGATAAGGCAAATTTAGGTTTAGAAGGTTTTCACTAGGAAGAGCTTTCTGTTCCAATTTCATAACGTCATAGCCCTTACTGGATAGCTGTGTTTTGTTTTTCTTTATCTTTCCAAGGGAGAGCACAAAAGCAGTCCTGCGCTACTACGAGTTATGCAGTTGCATTCCCCATGTTTGGCAAAATGTAGGGGTTAGCACATCCAGACTGCAAGGGGTGAGCCTCGTCGTAAACACTCCCTCCCTACCCCCCATCTCCCCACCCCAAACCAAACTACCTTGCTTGTCATGGTGTCCCCCCTGATAACCATGTAGTATGAAACCTTACTACTTCTTTAGTGCTAGACTCTAGCACTCTAGAGGTGTTAGTACCTGGCCAAGGGGAGACCTGTCCTAACTAGGCCCCTTTGAAGTGCCACTGTTAAGTAAACATACTCTAATGCCTTTGCAGATAAATGTCTAATGCTGTATAAATATTGATTAACCTCAGGAACTCTGTTTTGCTTATCGCCACTCAGATTAAGGTATGAATGGATTATAGTCCACCTCTACAGGAAAACTGTGGTCATGTATACTGTCTAGCAGACAAAAGCCTGATCGTGTGATTCAAAGGTGAAATTAAACATGTTCCAAATACAAATAAGGCACAATTTTTCTTATTAAACCGCAAAGGTAATTGCTGAAAGGTCCAGGAAATTGTTATGGCCTATGACAGGCAGGGGATGATTGCGCTGCTGCTTTTTGGCCTCACAAATCTGTGGCTGATAAAGTTCTTTCAGAGCTCCCCCTTCCACCAGGTTCTGACTCTAAATCCTAAACTCTGTGACTGCACTCCTTAACTGTGGTAATTTTGCACTGAACGCTACAAATACTTCCTTTTGTTGTTTTTCTGCAAGAACAGAGGAGATGGAAGAAGTTTTTGGTTTGTAATGGATGATGGTTGAGAGTAGGGAGAATTTATCAAAAACATTATAAGAAAAGCAAGTGATGTTTTCTATAATGCTGAAGTCTCTTCTAGTCTCATTTAAAGCACTCATAATAGCTTGTATTTCCTAAGAAAAACTTGTTTCTCCAGGTCTCCAAAAACCAAGGTGTGTCAGATTTGCATGGAAGTGTGCACTGGAAACTGTTTTGTGAAGCTGTGCATCAACAGTGTCAGGTTAGGATGGGAGAAGGAAATTGTCAGACCCCCTAGATGTGGCACTGTCTAAGGGACTAACCCTCAAAGTGCACCTGGCATTTGGGATAGAATATCAGCTGCTGTGTCATACCTTTGCACCATGGCAGAAAGACAATCTGTTCTAGTCCAGAAAATACTGGTTTTCTGCAATGTTACTAAGCCCTTGAGTGGCCCTAGTCTAACATTCAAAATAGAAGCAGTGTCATTTGAAATTTTCTGGCTGTGTGTTTTGGTATGTTGGGTTATTTTCTACTTTGAACAACTCTTTCGATGTTCTTAAAAGTTAATGAAGAGCAACTTCTTTTTTTTTCAAGGTAAAAATTTTAATAGGCTCATAAAATTTGTGGATATCAGTTGTCTCATGGCACTCAAAAAGGTGTCTCATCCTTCCTGAGCCCAGGCTCTCAAGATTAGACTAATAAGTGGAAAATTTGCCTTTTTGCATATCTCTGTCAGCCGGTTTTCACTTTAAATTATATATTGATGGGGTCTGTGTACAAGAAAGCTGTCTTGCAAGAAGGAGGTAAGGAAGAAGTGTTCCTTCTTGTAACAGGGATTGTAGTTCACAAACAGAGTCTCTGTGGTTTCTCCTGGACGACTGACTCTTGCATCTTCTGGCAAACTTCTGTAGAGAAGCTAATTTAAGCCCTGTTTCTCTGTACCACCAAGGATGACAATATAAGATACCTTAGAAAACAGTAAACAACTGCTAAGAAAGAAGAAAACAGGTGAGAAGATTTGGTTGGACGTGTGTGCCTTGCGCTTGTGATCTTTCACCTGTTTTGGATCAATTACTATACAGCAAGGATTGTAGCTACATGAACAGAAGAAACAAGGATACTTGTCAGCATTCTCTTGTGATGCTTTACGTACCATCTAGGCAATACCTGCTTGCATCAGAAATAAAAGAAGATTGAAAGGGATCATCCAGATCACGAAGTCATGTCTCCTGAAATCACAGACCACCATGCAGTAGGTACTTAGAGATTAGTTTACTGTAAGTGCACTAATTGAAGAGTACAAGGCCTGCACTATTGTGCTTTCCTTCACGTTATGAGGCTTCTGTTTTTCTGAAGATTTTGCAGTGGTATCTTGCTTGAAGTCACAAGGTGGTGGTTCCCAGGCTCATCAGATTCAGTGCAGCTTGGTAGACTGGTTCCAGATTCAAAATGGAGTAACGGTAGGTTACATTGAAACATTCTGGTAGATCAAATTATTGCAAGTAAGATAACTCACTAAGTTTGAATCTATTCTCAGTATTTGTGTTCTTGTTCTTTTTATAGTTCATTTTCTGTTCTGTTTTTTTAAGAGCTTGCTCATCTCTGAGCATGCATGCTGTCCTTCTGCATATAAAGGAGAAATTTCTTCTCCTTGGTGATGAGCAAGTAATCTGAGGGATGAAAATATGCTTTCCTGAAGAGCTAGACGAATAAATGACCAAATGTTTCTATGATGTTAACTTGGTCTCCACCCTCTCAATCATATTCTGAAGGAGGTGAAACTGCATTTGTCTCTTTGGCAGCAGTGGACAAGCAGGTGGTTCAGAAATCCCCACACTTTTGTGGGAAAGACTGAAATATCCTTCAGAGATGACTTCACCACAGACACCGTAGCGTTTTAAGAGACATCAATTTTTTTTCCATCTATTTTTCCCCTTAGTGTTTTCTCTTTAGTCAGTGATTGACTTATGAGCTAACAAAATCCCTCACAGGACCAAATCTTCCCTTAATCCCAGGGTAAGGATCCTGAACAGTTGAGAATTTACCGTTTCTTCCAAAAATCCGTGACTAAGCAAGGAATGATGTCTTTCTGGTTTTTAACGTCCCTTAAAGGGATATGGCAATGCTTTTGATTTGCTGAAATTTGTAGGATTCCTACCAATAGACTGACTTCTAAAAGGAGTTGAGATGCGATTGCTCAGCATGCCAATGTAATGGGAGAGTGCAAAGCACATGATGTCTTTTGGAAAGAGGTCCGCAACCCTCTGCCCATCAGTGTGGTTTGGAGCAAGAAGAAAGGTTGTTTCACCTTAGTTAGTACAAGGCTACAGGACATTTCTTCCTTTCCTGTGTAGCAGATCTACTGTGAAGCATCATGTGTAGGTCGGTGCCACACATACATGCCTAAGGATAAATTAATCTCCTGTCCCTGTTTTTCTGCTTGCTTGTGTGGCTGTGTGCCAGGTAGTGTGCAGGCATGGGAAGGGGCTTTTGGCTAGGCCACATAATGTCCTCCACCAGAGAAAGCAGCAGGTTTGTCTTCTCCTGTAGTTCTGATGTGGCCTGTGGGCCAGCAACTGAGCCATGCTGAACCACGGGGGAAGATGAAAAAGTCGTCTTATTAATTGGAACCACAGGATTTGGCATTTCACAGCATCACTGAGCCTTTTCTGGAACGGTGTCTTCTGACAGAATGTGTAGGACTTTCATCCTTCCCCAAATGGGAATACATTTCTTTGTGGTAGCTTTGCACCACTTCCAAAGATACAGCCCTTCATTTTGGGTAAACCGCTTTAGCGTTTTCCTGAAAACTGTCTGCAGTGGCTTCTATCCAGAGGGATGTTCTGTTGTACCATGGCCGACTATCTCATTCGGGCTGTGCTCTTATTCACAGTAGACTCTTGTGCTGTTTTGGGGCATAGGCTGGGCAGTAAGTGAGAAGAGACTTCTTTCCTTTAATGGGTTCTTCACCCAGGGACTCTGGGATAAGTAAGCGTTTCCATCCTGGCATAGAAACTGCAAGATTAAGCTATTTATCTGGGAAAACTGATGCAGGAGTACTTACCTGTGTAGCCTGATGCATCTGTTTGGCATGCGGAGTTGCCAAAGGGAGTCAAGCAGGAGAAAGAAAATAAATTAGCAGTCTGTTTCCCTCTGGTGGGACCTTGTCAAATTTGGGTCTTTGAAGCCCTTGGAGATCCTGCAAGAACAGCAATTACTCAAATGGGAAGAAAATCTGGATTCAACAGAGGATGTAAACAATCCCAGACAGGAAAAGTGCATGGTTGAGAATTGGATGTCATTTTTGTGCTGGTCGTGGTTTATGCTCATCTGACCACAAGTCAGATTTCTCATCTTTTGGAGACAGGGAGCCTCTTCTGAGACAGTGAGATGCCTTTTGTGGACTGTGTTAGCGAGTTGTCATGTTACTCTGCTGACAGTGAAGGTACTGTGAAATTTCCACCATCTGTTGTCTCCTCCTCCCCCTTCCAATCTTGTAGTGTTTTGCACATATGCAGTGATTGTGGTGAGGTAACATCTTCCTAAGTCCATTTTGTGTGTGAGGTCTGTACAGGCTACAGTCGTCTTTAGAAGGCTGCATCTGTGTGGGAGGTTTTCACCGGGTCCTTCTGAAGAATGTATCTGTGTCAGTCGTCTGTCATTTCAGTATCGATGTGTGAACTTGTGATCTGGTCTTCACCATTGTTATGTCTCTAACTACATACACACACCATGGGATTTTGCGCCTGGAAGTAGAGAAAAGAACATGTACCATGTGGCCATTTGCTGGTTTTGTGGCTCTGAGCTCAAGTTAGACTCTTCCTGTAGATTAACCAATCTCAGCCCATCTTCTGCTGAGGCTCACATGGTGTTTGCCCATTTAAGTTCATACTGTGGCAATTTAAAGCATGCCTGTTCACAGTGCTCTGCATGAAAGCATAAGCTGCTCGCTTGAAATTTTCATATTAGGAAAATACGGTTAGGACTGTATACTCCTATTCAGAGATGTCAAACCTTGTTCTAAGCAGGGTTCTTCAGATGGTCCATAAAACCAAGTGTTCTGGGTACTAGCTCTCTTTGTGTTAATCCATGAGAAAATCAAGAGTTTGGGCTCCCTGCTGTATCACATAACATTTCTTTGGCAAAACTGGGTAGCTGTTCTGAAATCTGAAATGAAGACCTGGATTCCACAGAGGTTCCAGCTCAGAAATCAGTACTTTGAGAGTTTTCTGACATGAGCTGATTTTTCCCTTGACTCTGGTTGTACCTTGGAACAACTTCTGACTGTACCTAACACTCAAAGGCACTCACATCACTTTTTCCTCCTGCTAAACCCTTCTTTTCTCTCCTCCACAGGAATTCAGCTCTCCTAGTTTGTGGTCCAGCATTTTGCTAAGTTGCTGGTAGTCTTAGAAAATTACAGTATATTTATTACATTATATGTATACAGTTTATGTAGCAAACAGGTTAGACACAGTAGATTTGTTTGAGGTGATTTGTCTTCTCAGTGAGGTACTACACGTGCCGCAAGGCCCCAGTGTGCAGCTAAGGTTTTAGTTTTAGTGGGAGAATGACTCTGAAGTTGTAGGTGCACCGTAGCTTCAATGTGCTGCTGCGGGGTGACACTAGTATAATCCCATGTTTTCATGGGCTCAAAAGGTTGAGGAGGAATCAAAATTAAAATAGCTAGAATTTCTTTAACTTTCTACTTCTGGGAATTGAGGGTTGTGAGGAATTTTACGCAATTACACTGAATTGCTTCTGAGATGTTAATATGAGGAGCTTTTTCTCTATCTGCTTCTTTGGGTTTATGGCCTTTTTTTTTCTTTTTGAAGTAAAATGTTTCACACTCATTTTGTAATTAGACAGTAAAAGTGGATTATTTATAGGGATTAGTGCAAGAGAGATTTTTGGTGCATGTGAAAAAATGTTACTATAACATCAGGTAGATCTAAGTGTTTGAAAAGGTAAACTCTGCAATTCCATATTATCTGTTTCTCTTTCTAAATAAAAAAATGTGGATCTTGCAGTTGTCTGTATAACAGATTTTTATTGGTAAAGTACAGTGAAATAAAACTCAGCTGCTCCAATATCAATTATATGAATTTGCTTTCCAAGTGTAGAATTTTCTCTTTTTATGAGCATAAGAAACAGTTAACGTTATTTAATACAGTGCTTGTAGTTTAATACTTACTATTCAGCTGCTGTAATTTTGGATCCAATGTATAATTACTCTGTAATTATAGCATTATCCAAAGCAAAAACGGGAAATAGTGCTACATAAAAAAAAATGTTCCAGTGTTAGAAATTGTGTATCTAAACTCATCCTTTTTCCTGAATATCTTGGAATTAACTGGACTGTAGACATTTACATAGCAGGATAATTCAGCTCTAGTTTAGGTTAAGTACTGTAGTATATATGACCAAGTATGTATTTAAAAATTAAAAAAAAAGGGGGAGCGGGGAGAAAGAAGCTGTGTAGAGGGAAGTACTAATGGAGCCTGGTTTTCTCTAGATCTATGCCTATAGAAAGGCAAAGGCAGGAGCTACTGTGGCTGAGTTTGAATCCCACATTTCAGCTTTTCCTCATTGTGGCTACCTCTCAACTCTTTCTGCAGGCACCAGTTTCCCTGAAATCTGTAGAAAATGTCAGTATCTTGCCCTCTCTCTCTGGCTTGTTTGAAATTGGCAGTGGTTCAGGATGGGACCCCTGGATAGACAAATTACACAGCCTTGTTGCCACAGAGAAACAAGCTCAGGCTATCTTTAGGAAGAATACACTGGAAACTTTCATTGGCCTTTTCCTAGAATCATCTGTTGCAGGGGTATTCATGAAGCTGAAGGGTGGCATATTCAGACTTGTGAAACAAATACATTTTTGCAGAGTGTGTAACATGTTTCTGTAAATCCTACAGGCGATAGCTAAAGTAGGGTATTTGAGGACTTGAGAAAGGGCTAGCTATCTATTTGTAAAATAACAATATGCAACACTGAAAACAGAAAGAAAAAACTCCAAACCAAAAGCTTTTAGGTTTTGCGTTTCAGGATAGGCTAAAATTTTCTGTATGGCAAGTCACACACCTTCTGTCTACTGAATGGTGGGTTTGGGGGGTTTTTTTGCAACTTTACTGAGGGTTTTTACTGGCTTTTATTTTATGTTTTGCAGGTTAGTGATCTGATCTAGTTTGTACATTCATATCTCATTTCTGATTCTTTCACATGAGATCCATGCGCCTCTCAGGTCAATACCTATGTTTCTGGCTTTTGCTTTCCCTCTTCCTACTAGAGACTTATTAAATGAAATCTTATAGAGGCCCTGGTCAAGATTAGTATCTCCTTCTGCTAAACATGGTGCAAACATACCTGAAAGTATTGTCTCAGCAGTGGAATTAATTTTGAGCAAGTACATGACAGTTTTGGCAAAGTTGAAAATCTAGGGGAATGTTCTCAGTGCACAAGGCTCTCTAAATGCTCCATGTGTTTGCTTGTCTCCCAGCTGGCAGGTATGTGCCCTTCCCTCCCCAGGTTGAACACGCTTTTGGTAAATGGGGAACCTGCAAAAGCAGCTATTTCTGACTTCCTGACAATATAGGTTATTGCCCACACTTCTTTTGCTGTCCTCAGCAGATCTGATGTAGCCAAAATGCCATCATTGTGTGGTAATCTTATAAATATTTCAAGGTGAGTTTTGTGACATCAGGTTTTTAAAAAAAAAAAAATCCCATTCTTATAATGTTCCCTCCCACTTCCCAAAACTTTCTGTCACCCCCAAAATGGGAACATTTAATGTTCTATTTTAATCATCTAAGCAGAATTAAAATACTGTCAATTCAGTATTTTTCTTCCAATGTTTTTAGTAGCATGACAGATCTCTTCATTCTAAAAGTATTTTTCAAAATAATAAGAAGCAAAGCACAAATATAATGAAGAGAAGTCTGTAAGAAGAAAAGAGAAGTAGTTCACACAGTCCAGTGCAATTTTTACATCTCTGACTTCGGTGATTAACTTTCCCTACACATACGCATGTGCGCGTACAAACACAACACTGGCCAGTGTGTCTTCTATAATATGGTCCTTCCTTTCTGGTGGAAGGTAAATTGACTCTGGCAAAGAAGTGCTTGTGACAAATCGTCGTCTTCTTGTGTGTCCTTAAACACGCTGGTAATGTGGTATAAGGTCATTTTGAAAAGCAGCCTGTAATCACAACTCTCCAAACAGAATCTAACTGGAGAAATAAAATGTTATGATATTATTAGCTATAATAGCTGTGGGGAAAAGAGAAGCAAGAAACCAATGGTATTTCAGTGTGTGTGTCTTTATACACACACATAACATTTTAAAGAATGTATTTGTGTACTAAGTGTGTGTCTATGTAATTCGCTTGTGCTTGGTGCATGTGGCAAATACAAAATAAGTGGTCTTTTATAAGCTTTCAGCAAAAAAGCAGTAGTACACAGAATTGAAATACCTTGCTTTTGTTTTCAATGAAAAATGTACAGTTAGTAAGCAAGAATTATCTAATATATATTATCTATTGTAAGTTAATTTGTTACCCCACAGTAATTGGTCTTGCAGCCATCTCCATTTCACCTTTTTTTTTAATCTGCTTGGTGTTTGCATGGAGTGCCATACATCCATGAGTCATGAAATAGGCAGCAGAGACCACAGTGAGGACTACAGAATAAAAATGTACACCTTCAAAGTGAGTATATATTAATTTTCTTCAAGGGTATTTTTGACAAGCATAGCTTTGTTGAGACATTTCTTTGTGTGGGAGTGTTCGCCTCAGCATTGCTTTTCCCCATACATGAAAATAAACCACAGACTTTTAAATATCCTGAGAAAAGTTTCTTCAAAGAAAGATCAAAAGTCTTTACTAATGTCTGAGGAAGCTGCATGGCTGCCTCTCTTGTGAACTCATGTCTATGGAGAGCTGTCTAAGACAATCAAGATCATTATTCCATTGATTTGATCATTTGCAACCTACTCTGAGAGGAGGTGCCTCATTTGGAGAGGGAGGAGGTGGGGGAATCCACAGATGCCCCCTAATTTTACCAAGACAGACATGAATAAAATAACTTTTCAAAACCAACTCTGTTGTTTTTCCCGCTATATTGTGTGGGATGCTCTACTTCAAACAGTTGTCTTTGGCAGTGCATGTTCGAGTTCTGTGTAAGAGTGTAATGTGTGATTGACATTTTTAAATACACAATTTTATCTGCTTTTGAGGCTATTGAAGTTACGTGAAATGTCCAGATATGGCTTTCAGGGCTTCACACAAATTGTATATCTGATTTTTTTTTGTTTGTTTGGTTGGTTTTGATTGATTTGTCCAAAAATCTCTTTTCATCTGTTTTTGCATCTAAGCAACACAGAACACAGATTAGCCAAGCTTTGAAAGTTTGTGGTCTTATCCCTAATCTGGAATTCCCCACCTTTAGACAGCTTTCAGGAAAATAGATTAATTTTTGTTCTTCCTAAGCCCTGGGTTTTCTTTCTTACATTTTTCTTAATTTCTGTTTGCCTTCATGAACTTCATCTTTTATGCTTCAGACCAAATCTTTACGTGCTGTCTGATAGCAGAGAGTACTTAACTCATAGAAGCTGTTGGGAATAGCGTTTCTCTTTTGAAGGATTTTACTGGTTTTGTCATGTTGGCACCAAGCATCTGTGAACAACACTACGTAGGACTTCAGGCTTGTATCTAAACCTAGGATTTCTGAGTTGTTGGTATGGGATTTTTTTGATGTTTGTTTGTTTAGGTTTTTGTTTGTTGTTGTTTTAAACCAGACTTCTTCATACCATCCCCATCAATAACTATATTCTCTAAATAGGACAGTAATCTTTCATTGGTTTATCTGATCAGAAATGAAATCACTCAGATTGCTTTTTTTCCTGGATTTTAGGGTTTTCTTTCAGCTGTGGACAGTATTTTCCTTATACATCCTAAAGTTCAGATCTTTATTCTGTGCTTTGGTACTTTGTGTTCTTATAGTTGGGGAAATACTGAGTTTTTCTTTGTATTCTGTAATACAAAACCAGTGTGATTGCATGTTGTTATTCTCTTTGCTTTCTTTTCTCATTAATGACAATACCTAAGTATGTAACAGTAGGCTAACCTATTTTTTCGGACTGATACAATCTTTAGTTGTGCAAGAAATCTGCTCTGGCATTTTCCTCTTCCAACTGCAACTACAAAACAGCAACATGCGGATGGCAGTGGAAGATTCCTCACCCCGCTCCCCACACCCACATTCTCCATGTTTAATATCCAAGAGAAGAATTTGGATAAACTAGACAAATATCCTAAACCATTCTTTCCCAGGAGTTTAATGAAAACAAAATCTCTCTCAGATCTCCAGTCCTCTCCCTGTAACCTTTCTATGCAGATTAGACCTTATTTCCTATGGAACAGAGGTTTTAGGTTTTGTGTTTTAGTGAAGGGAAGGGATGCTGCCGTCGGGGCAAATGGCACGAGTTCCCTCCTCGCCTCTGAGCCAGGAGTACGAACTGGCAGTGCCCTGTGTCCCCCGCATCCAACCCCACAAGCGCTGCCTGTGGGCTCTTACCGTGATTCATGGTGACAAGGTGCATGATTTTGACAAGAGTGCTCTAGGGTCACAAGATGCTTTAAAGATATTTTGAAAACTTTCATTTCTAGGCTTTGGTGGAAGTGGAAGTCAGTGTTGCGTTGGTGTTTTGAATCAAAATCTCATTTTTGTGACAGGAATGTGGATTTCTGCTTTTTATTGTTTTGGAGGCTTTTTCTTTTGTTTTCTTTGACTTTTATTACTCTCTTCTTTTTTTCTTATTTATCTTGGTTCTACCTATTGGTTTTGTGGCAGCAGGTTTTTTTTAATTATCTGGTGCACGTTCACCTCTGCAGAAATGAACACAAAGGAAACATGAGCTTCCAGGTAGATTCTCAAGTCAGCTTTGTAGTTCATTTTTAGTTTTTGAAGAATTTTTTTCATTAAGATCGATTATTACCTTAAATAAGCCAAAGTAAAGTTACGACTTTGAGTGGTGGCTTATTTTTTTTTATGTTGTTGATATTAATTGGTGACTGTGGCTATATGTGTCTGCCAGGAAAATGTGAAAAGCACAGAGTTTGAAAAGTAACTGTACATAGTGAAATTAATTTTTTTATGTGTTCAGATTACAGGTTTTACTAGCCATGACATTCATTATTATTTATTATAATGGCTTACAGTTTTGGACCTTCAGCTCCCGTAGGAATATGCTCTGCTCCGATGATGCAACTTTGGAAAATGCAGTAAAAATGCACTGGAAACCGCAGCTTTCTAATAGGAAGTTTCTTAAAAGCAGTGAAGTTAAACTGCCTCCTCACAGAAAAAAGGAAGTGGAATGGAGAGCGGTGAGCCAGGTAGATGTACCTCCTCTGTGACCCTAGCTATGCTTTCTTTTTTTTTCCCCCCTTGTTTGAAATTTGGTCTTGAGGCCATCATCTGTGCTTTGGCATAGGGCAAGCGGAGAAAACTCATATATTCCTTTCATTGCTACATAAGGACCCCACAGTTTTGCTGCATGAGGTGCATACCTAAAGGCAAATGTTGATTTGTGGCTGCAGCTGTGACTTCACCCTGGTTTTGATTATACTGTAGCTGAGTCCTTGCGGGGAGAGGGCAAGGCATGCTTGAGAGGTGGCTTAGAGCACATGCCATTGTTGGTTCCTCTCTTTGTTTTTCCACTTGTTCAAATAAAATATGTCTGTGGCCAGTTGCTAGCCCAGTGGCTAGTGGGAGTTGAGGAAGGGGATTTTGCAGATGTAAATGGATGCATCTGTATGAGTATTTTACAATATTCTGAGGTTCGGAGAGGTCCTAAGGGAACACTAAACTCTGCATGCCTTCTTCCCCATCCCCACCCCTCTAAAGGCCTCTCTGAAAAGCCCAGTTAAAACACCTATTTATCGTTTTGGAAGAATGGTAATGAAAATTAAAGCAAAATCTTGGTATTACCCAGCTTAGCTGCTCGACACCAGTTGTCCTATGTTTTGCTGGAGCTCTGTTACATGTGTGTTGGTGCTGGAGAGACTTGCAGAAAGCTTATCCACCTGCCTCTGTGATGGCCAGTGACAAACAGCGTGGAACTAGGGAGAGGCAAGGTGAGACCCAAGGGATGCAGTTGGGACCCTTCTGCTTCTGTGTTCAGCCCTGCAACTATCATGGGAAGATTTGGGAAGGAACTGCTCCCTGAGCAGCAGGTATCATAAATGGGTTGATCTGCCAGGAGAGTCCTGTTGGAGTTGCTTTTTTTGGTCTCAGTGGTAATTATATTATGTTCCTACTGGTGTTTTCCTGGCAGCTGAGGACAGGTCTGTAGTTTTTTAGGTGTGTTAAGGAGGGCACGGGCAGGTGACTATAAATGTTTGCATTTAACATGCGAGTCCTTCCTAGCGAAGCAATGAGTCATATCCTGCAGGCACAGAGGGCCTCCTTAGAGCTGCTGCTTAGTAAGACTTCACTGAAATTATTTTGTCTGAAGCTAATATTTAGCTCCTGAGAGCACCATGCACATAAATAGTGCTAACTTGTTATACATTAAGTCAGCGGATTAATGCCACTTCTGTGGCATTGTACCTGTGCACCTCATCATCTGAACGTATGTTCCTAATTCTGTGTTATATAGGTACAGACATCTCTCCTAGACATATATGAAAAAGACACTGCCTGGTCAAACTTCTGACATGTAAGTTTGCTTGTGAACATTTGCTTAGCATTAAAAAAACCAAACAAACTCCAAAGCAGCCCCCCATTTGATTTCTGAGTGGTTGTAAAGGAGTTATTTTAACACACAGCAGGTGTGTGTGTAGTGATCATACGTTTCCACATATTAATAGTATTTACATTCTTTCTCTAAGAGGATAATTTTTCTTAGCGCTCTGTTCCAATCAATTCTGGTTTGAGTGAGTGAATAAGTATTTAAAAAGCGTTAACAGTAGAGTGGATTTACCTTGGTTAAGACAATACACAGCCCTGAATAGCTAGTTCCTGTATGTGCAGCAATTCTATTTGAGGAACGATCACAGATCCTAACGCTGCTCTGACATCAAAATGTTAAGTTTTCTGCTCAAATAAATTTTTTGAGATAAAAGAAAGGGAAGACTTTTAAATGAAAGGCTAGAGAATCTGTCCTGCATCATTTAATACGAAATGTCCAGTAAACACCAGAGTGCATATGGTGGGGTTCTGCAAGCTTTCCTTGTGCAGGTAGGCCCGTTAAAGTCTGTGGGGCTGCATGTGTAAAATTGGATTACAGGGTAGGGGACTGTATTTTGTGACTCTTATTGCTAGCATAACTCTAAGTACATGCATTTTCCTTTTAGTATAGTCTGGCCAGTCTCAAAATGTAACGTTTTTAAAGGTCTGTTGTTAACACAAGCATATTCATTAATCAAGAAAACAAATCTAGAGACAGCAAGATGTTTTCTCCTTACTTTAAGGTTTAGTCATTTTCTTGCCATATAGCCTTAAAAAAGAAGAAAAGGGAAAAAAAAACCCACAAAACATAAAATTCACTGGGATAGGAGAGGGGAAGGTACATTCATGATGCCTGAGAAGTAAAACTGACTGCCCAGTTTGGATTTTGTGGTTAGAACTGAAGGAAAAATGAGGAAGAAATGCATACGTATGGTAACTGTGAGGTAGATTGTGGCTCATAGCACTGGTATTAATAATGACAGCAATACCATTTTATCATACACGTTCATCATTATTTTCTTACCTTGCATAGGCCTAAGACAAACTGTAGGTTTATCCTCAGAGCATTTGCATAGTGAGATTGGTTTTGTCATAATTTCAGCTTCATGCAAATTAGAGCTGCAGAGCTGAAACTTACCCATCTTTTTAAGGTTAGTCATTTCTTTAGAATGTATATGGTTCCAGGCAAATGCTTCAATGGTAAATAGTAGTGCTTAAACAGCAGGATTTGTTTCAGGAAACTGAATCAAATTGGAATCGTTTTAATAAGCCAAAAGAATTGATTTTTGCTGCCTACCAAGAGAGTTACGTGAAATCTTCAGTCTTTGAAAATAGCCTTTTGCAAATAATATGGTTTAGTTTTAGTGTTGCTTTATTTGAAGAATGATATTTACAACTTCGTAATGTCCTGTTAGGTCCTAGACAGAGTTCTTAAATGCCACTGAAAAAACTCAAAGAGTGATCATTCAGAAACCTGATCATCTTTACCTTACTGCATCTGCATTGCGCATTTCAAAATGAAAGTTGCTAAGACGGTGTTACAACGCACTGCATTTTTTCAGGGTCTGAACGATAAAAAAGCCTTATGGCAAATTCTTGTTCTTGTGGTGTTCTTCATATATCTCTTAAACCAACATTATCCCAACTGATATCCTTTCTGTTCTGTGATCAAGAGCATTTGTCAGAGATGTATGATTTTAAGGATCTGGACCAGATATAATCCAGTTAAGCAAGTTGAACTTGATCCTAAATGATTACTATTGTTCAGGGCCCGTAAAAATAGTTTAGAAGCTTAGTCAGAACTACAGTAATAAATGTAGTGAGCAAGCTTTGAAAAAAATATTAAGAACAGGATCCTGTGAAGTTATACAGGCCACCTGTGCAAGACGTAACCCTGTGGAGATTTAAGGCCGTCTTCCCAAAGGGCTTGTACAATACTTGTAAGAAATAGCTTTGTCGAATTTGCAGCTGCCTTGTTAAGCATGGACCCTGGTCATCTGCTCCCCAGCTTGGCAGGTACAACAAAGGCATCGTTTCGGCCATTATCTAACTGCTGGAGCGGTGGTGCTTGCCAGCACTGCTCCTCGGGGTACTGCAGGCCCTTGCTGTGCCCCCTGCCCCGGGGTGGGCAGCCCTGCCTGGCTCCGAGTTTGCTGGCACCTCTGCACCTGCTAACCAGCTGCCCTGGGGGCAGCAGGGACTACGTGGGAGGATGAAGGGACAGGAGAATCTGTTAGGAAGGAGGAAAGAAGCCCTTGGCAAAACATGTAGGACAGTTTAGGGGAAGTGGCTGCCAATGCTGGTATTTCATCTTTGTTTTACTGAAGCTATGCATGCAGGTTGAACCGGACAGAGCATCTGGAAGCCTGTGAATAACACTGTGCCCTATTGTGGAACACAAATAAGGCTCCTATGTATTTTCATATATAAAATACATATGTCTTTTAAAATGTATAACTATATACATATGCAAACTTTCTACTGTAAGTAGAAATTGTAAGGGCTGAGACCATGACACCATGTAAAAAAGGATGATTCTTTGTCCAGAATTAGATATCTTAAGGTAAATGTTTGCTTTCAGATCTGCAGAGGAGTGTGCGGAAAGGTTTTCACACTAGCTGTGCATACGCGCTTAGCCAGCCTAGCTGGCTGTGGACAGTGAAGAGGGATGGGGTTATCAGAGGACACTTCCACAAATCCAAGGCTGGGTTCCCGCCCAGGAGAAGCCCTGCTTTCTCCATGAGGTGTAGCAGGAAGAGGCTGAGGAGAATGGTGGGTTAAGTACATATGCACTGAGGTATGAAGACTCCTTCCTTCCCTGTTCTGCACTCTTCCTTCCCAAAGGAGCCAGTGTTGCTTCTCAAAGATGTTGAATTGCTTGTTCAGTTCAACATACCAGAATTTGTTTTGCTGAAGCTCTGCAGAATTGTCAGAGTTGTAGCAGGAAAATTATTAAAATAGATGGCTTATCAGCCTCTTTAATTAGGTGCTTCTGATGATATTTCTAAGAAAAGGTCCTGAGGTAGTTATTAGCAACTGTTACTCAGCAAAGAGGGCTTGTAGGGGATCCCTCCTTGTTGTTCTGAGAATACTTCAGCTCAGTCTCTAGCACTGGTCAGAAACCAGAGAGCTTTAACAAAGCAAGTAAGCTAAACTGGAAAGCATCATTATGCCTTCATGCAAACATATTTTGGGTATTAGATGCAGTTGATTCCCTATCTCCATAAAATGTAAGGCAGCACCAGATTACCTGTGCTACTAGGTAATGACTAGGACTACTAGATGATGACTGTTCAAATGGGAAAGAAAATGTATAAAAGGCATCTGATTTAGGACTCATATATCCTGAGCAGCACACATGAAGTAAATGGAAATAATTATTTTCTCATAGCATGATAATTGGGGGACACTCAGTGAATCAGTTTGCCACAAAATTGAAACAAAGCAAAATACTTCCTTGCACAGCACATAGTCAAAGGTAGAGGTCAGTGCCACAGGATATCACTGAGGCCAGAAGTGTTAGTGCATTCAGTAAGGAGATTCACAGAGGATCAGTTTGGTTGTGGTAGTTTAGCAGGGTGTTCTGGAGGCAGCTTAAATCCTTAAATGGCAGCTGAGGGCATGCTAGGAGAAGGATGACTCTGTTGATGCTCCTGTTGCTCTCTTTGTTCAAGCATCTGCTTTTGGCCCCTGTCAGAAAGGTTGTGGAACTAGTTCAACCTCTGGCTTTCCTCATGCATTTATCCTGTAGCTCGGGTGAGAATCTAGACTATAATTCTCCAGTACCTTTTAAAACTAGGTAGTGAAATATGTTTTGTTGCAGTGCACTAATTATTTACAGCAGGGAGTCAGGCTAACTTTGCTCATGTGATACTTTATATATTGGAAGTTACAGTTGTCACAAGTCATTATTTCCATTGAGAATAGTGATTCATCTTTCCATGAGTCTTCAAGAGATCTCACAGTGGGAATGAAATTTTAGCTCATGTCACCATTCTGTAAGAGGAAATACATATGGAGACAGGACGTTATGTTTGGATACATGTGTTTTCAGTTGAACTGGGTTGTCTTTAAGAACTTTTGTCTCTGAAGTGTTTTGAGTGAATTTACTATTTATTTGTCCATGGCTAGCCTCAGCGTGGTAGTTGTGGAGGAAGAAGGCTTGCTCTGTGGAAAAGGTACACTTCAGCTTAGCCTTTCAAATGTGACTCGGTCCTAATAAGGAAAACCAGCTTTTTGTGGGATAGAAGAGTCTCTAGGAGATTTCAGTCTTTCTCTCCATGCTATAACTGCTGCTGGTGATGCTATTCCAATCCATGTTTTAACGGACAATGCATTTCTGCTGTGTTCTTTTCATCTGCCTGGTAGAAATTTGCCTTGCTTTTCTCTAATCGCTTGTCAGAGTGGTCTATTAGAGATGCTGCTTACGTTGGGAAGGCCTCTTAGGCAAGAGCTAACCCCACCAGTTCTGCCTTCTGCGTTACTGTAACTACATATGAAATTCTGGAAAGAACAATCATTTGGAGAAGACAATTTCAGGATCTATAAATCCAACATATCACAAGTTACTTTGCACTTTGGTTGTGTCCTTGTGTTGAATTTTTTGTTTTTATTTTTCGCTTTGGTTCTTTTTAATGCTCAGTATACAAACTCAGTAGGGGAGTTGGAATGGAATTTGGAAAAAACTGAAGTCCAAATGTCACAGTTTTATAAAAAGAATAAATATGCTAATGAACAGCATCTGTATAAACTTGGGGTAACATTGTGCATATTTTCAAGTATTGTATTTCTCGTGAAGAGATGTCTTTCATGAGAACGACACTATGAAGGTTGAATCAAAGGACAACATTTTGAGAGGGCTTTGAAACTGTCTACCATGACAGAATACAAAACTTTGAGCTTTCCTTTAAGAACTTAATTTTGGTGCAGTATTTGTCCTAAATTCTAGTCTTCAGGAGTCAGGACGCTGACATTAGATTTGAAGGGGGAAAGGGATAAAACTAGCCTCGCTAGAGATAAGCCTGGGAGGACAGCACGCCAATGTTTGAGGGACAGTGTGCTAGTGAGGTCCTTTGGTCTGCCGTCTCAGTGGAGGTAGGGGATGGAGATCCATGCAGCAGCAAAGACGCAAGGATTATTGATGTGTTAGAAACCACGGAAACGCCTGAGAATGGTCATGTAGGAATTAGGGCTCCTCCCCACAAAAAGGTGGCAGGGATCAATAGCCCAACTGAAGTGCATCTACACCAATGCACGCAGCATGGGCAACAAACAGGAGGAGCCGGAAGCCATTGCACAGCAGGAAAACTATGATATAGTTGCCATCACGGAGACATGGTGGGGTGACTCGCACAACTGGAGTGCTGCAATGGATGGCTATAAACTCCTCAGAAGGGATAGGCAAGGAAGGAGCGGCGGTGGGGTAGCCCTGTGTATTAAGGAGTGTTTTGATTGTCTAGAGCTTAATGATGGTGAATGTTTATGGGTAAGAATCAGGGGGAAGGCCAACAAGGCAGATATCATGGTGGGAGTCTGTTATAGGCCACCCAACCAGGATGAAGAGGCAGACGAAATATTCTATAAGTAGCTGGGAGGAGTCTCACTATCACTAGCCCTTGTTCTCTTGGGGGACTTCAACTTGCCAGATGTCTGCTGGAAATACAATACAACAGAGAGGAAACAGTCTAGGAAGCTCCTGGAGTGTGTGGAAGATAACTTCCTGTCACAGCTGGTGAGTGAGCCAACTAGGGAAGGTGCCCCACTGGACCTGTTGTTTGCAAACAGAAAAGGTCTTGTGGGTGATGTGAGGGTTGGAGGCTGTCTTCGGCATAGCAATCACGAAACGGTAAGAGGTTTTGATTCTTGGAGAAGTAAGGAGGGGTGTCAGCAGAACTGGTACCTTGGACTTCCAGAGGGCAGACTTTGGCCTGTTTAGGAGGCTGGTTGACAGAGTCCCTTGGGAGACAGTCCTGAAGGGCAAAGGAGTCCAGGAAGGTTGGACGTTCTTCAAGAAGGAAATCGTAAAGGTGCAGGAGCAGGCTGTCCCCATGTGCTGTAAGAAGAACGGGCGGGGAAGATGCCTGGCCTGGCTGAACGGGGAGCTCCGGCTGGGACTCAGGAAAAAAAGGAGAGTTTATCGCTTGTGGAGGAAGGGGCAGGCAACTCAGGAGGACTACAAGGACATTGTGAGGTTATGCAGGGAAAAAATTAGAAGGGCCAAAGCCCAACTAGAACTTCATCTGGCTACTGCCGTAAAAGACAATAAAAAATGTTTCTATAAATACAATAGCAGCAAAGGGAGGCTTAAGGAGAATCTCCATCCTTTATTGGATACAGGGGAAACATAGTGACAAAGGATGAGGAAAAGGCTGAGGTACTTAATGCCTTCTTTGTCTCAGTCTTTAATAGTAAGACCAGTCGTTCTCCAGCTACCCAGGCCCCTTAGCTGGAAGACAAGGGCAGGGAGCAGAGTGAAGCCCCCATAATCCAAGGGGAAATGGTTAGTGACCTGCCACACCACTTAGACACACACAAGTCTATGGGGCCAGATGGGATCCACCCAAGGGTACTGAGGGAGCTGATGGAAGTGCTCACCAAGACACTTTCAATCCTTTATCAGCAGTCCTGGCTAACCAGGGAGGTCCCAGTTGACTGGAAGTTAGCAAATGTGACGTCCATCTACAAGAAGAGCTAGAAGGAGGATCCAGGGAACTACAGGCCTGTCAGTCTGAACTCGGTGCTGGGGAAGGTTATGGAGCAGATCATCTTGAATGCCATCACGTGGTACGTACAGGACAGCCAGGTGATCAGACCAGTCAGCATGGATTTATGAAAGGCAGGTCCTGCTTGACCAACCTGATCTCCTTCTATGACCAGGTGACCCGCCTAGTGGATGAGGGAAAGGCTGTAGATGTGGTCTGCCTGGACTTTAGTAAAGCCTTTGACACTGTCTCCCACAGCATTCTCCTAGAAAAGCTGGAGGCTCACGGCTTGGACAGGTGCACTCTTCACTGGGTAGAAAACTGGCTGGACGGCCGAGCCCAAAGAGTTGTGGTGAACGGACTTAAATCCAGTTGGCAGCCGGTCACAAGTGGTGTTCTCCAGGGCTCAGTATTGAGGCCAGTTCTGTTTAATATCTTTATCAATGATCTGGACGAGGGGATCGAGTGCTCCCTCAGTGAGTTTGCAGACAACACCAAATTGGGCGGGAGTGTTGATCTGCTCGAGGGCAGGAAGGCTCTGCAGAGGGACCTGGACAGGCTGGATCGATGGGCTGAGGCCAACTGTATGAGGTTCAACAAGGCCAAGTGCCGAGTCCTGCACTTTGACCACAACAACCCCATGCGACCCTACAGGCTTGGGGAAGAGTGGCTGGAAAGCTGCCCAGAGGAAAAGGACCTGGGGGTGCTGGTTGACAGCTGGCTGAACATGAGCCGGCAGTGTGCCCAGGTGGCCAAGAAGGCCAATAGCATCCTGGCCTGTATCAGAGATAGCATGGCCAGCAGGAGTAGGGAGGTGATTGTGCCCCTGATACTCGGCACTGGTGAGACCGCACCTCGAACACTGTGTTCAGTTTTGGGCCCCTCACTACAAGGAGGACATGGAGGGGCTGGAGCGTGTCCAGAGAAGGGCAACGAAGCTGGTGAAGGATCTGGAGCACAAGTCTCATGAGGAGTGGCTGAGGGAACTGGGACTGTTTAGTCTGGAGAAGAGGAGGCTGAGGGGAGACCTCATCGTGCTCTACAACTACCTGGAAGCAGGTTGTAGCGAGGGGAGGGTTGGTCTCTTCTCCCAAGTAACAAGCGATAGGACGAGAGGAAATGGCCTCAAGTTGCTCCAGGGGAGGTTTAGATTGGATAATAGGAAAAATTTTTTCACCGAAAGGGTTGTCAAGCATTCGGAACAGGCTGCCCAGGGAAGTGGTGGAGTCACCATCCCTGGATGTATTTAAAAGACGTGTAGATGAGGCGCTTAGGGACATGGTTTAGTGGGCATGGTAGTGTTGAGTTGATGGTTGGACTCAATGATCTTGGAGGTCTTTTCCACCCTTAATGATTCTATGATTCTACGTGGTGCTTAGGGGCATGCTTTTGTGGTGGACTTGGCAGTGTTAGGTTAACGGCTGGACTTGATGATATTAAAGGTCTTTTCCAACCTAAACGATTCTATGTTTCTATGACATCCTTAAAATGATTTTCACAACATAAGCCCGGTTGCTGGAGAATCTCTTTTTCTAGTGAAGAGTCCTTAGCTTTGTGCAACCATGGAAGCGATGACAGTTAGGGGAGTGCTGTGAGAATGTTTCCAATTGCCTTTATCTTTCGGTGCTTCCTACAGCATACTACAGCTTAGGCAATGGTTGTAGTAAGAGGCAAGTAAATTGATATAAAGACCAAGTTGATTTGACATGTTTTTTAACCAAGTGTTTATTAGTTGAAATAATCTTGGGTGGTTTTTGGCATAATTTGTATTTGAGTGGGAACTTGACTCATTGTCAGAAGTCTGTGTGTATTTGAGCATTTTAAGCTGACATTACCAAATGGAACCATGGGAGGCTCTTGGCTTGTGTTTATGGAGTATAAACCAAAGCTCCTACCTTGCTGACTCAAGAGCCACAAAAATGTTAATAGAAGTCAGGGATGCAAGAAAAATTCTATTCCATATAGCCTGTCAGCTTGCCAGTACTATCTTTTTCCTTGGGATACTTTCCACTATTTTTTTCCATGTAGTTTTAGGTATCATGAGGGATGAGACTTCCTCTGCATTCCTTTGGAAATTATTTTGCAGTCCTTATAAGACTTTGTGAAGCTTTTCCCTCATTTATATTTCCTGGTACTTAGATTTCAGGAGCAGAACCTGCACCCAAACTGCCAGGGGTTGCCTTCCTGTTACTTTTGGCAAAATGATTCAGGCTTCCTTCTTGCTGCTGTCTGCTTTTGTTCAACTGAGTGAACCAGTGAACATTTGCATGCCTCAAACTACAAATGTTTTAGGATAGGTATTGTGATACTTTCTGCTGAAGGATGCTGTGAACATTTTAAATCAGCCTGCATGTATCAGGTGAAGTAGCTGTAGCTGTTGAGTTTCTTTTGTTGTATTTTCGTTTGTTTCCCTCAGGATTTTCTGCACGAAGTTTGGTGTCTCTTAGATCTTCCTAACCAGTTTCCTGGTTCTCCTCTCCCTGAACTGTTTCCCCTTCAACACTAAGGTACTTCTGCATAAGCCTTACAATAGGCACATGAAAAGGCCAATTATAGCCACTTAAAGTTAGTTGAAGTCAATGATTCATCAGTAAGTAAAAGTTAAATTAATCATCTAAACTGTTTGTAAGCTTGGACAATTTTTCCCCACTTCATCAAAGATAATTTGTCCCTAAAGAACATTTTGCTTGTATCTCAACAGTTAGGTGCCAATGTCTACAGAACGCAAGACAAACTAATTTGAGTTGTTGTTTGAGCCTGCAGGAACACTGTAGCTTTTGCAATTGTTTGAAAACCCAGAATGTTTCTGGTCTATTATCATTTTATTTGTTCCCTCTACTTTTTTTAAAATTATATATATAATATATATATTAAAAAAAAACCCAGTAAATACATATTTACTCTAATCATTATAGTTATGGAAAAAGAAGGAAATTGAGGGCAACTGAAAACCAAATGTAAACAATAGTATACATGTTTTAAATTTTGGCTTTGGGAAATATTTTCTTGATTCCTAAGATTTAGTAAGTCTTGTTTGCCCTCTAAAGCGGGGGATGTAAGCTAATAGAAACTGCAAGGCATTGACTTTGTGGGTGCACCCTCATGGTAAAACAACAAAGGTAGAAGTGTATAATTCTCAGAAGTTGGTTCTTTTAGGTTTCTGGAGCTGGAAAGGCAGGAAGGTTTGACCCTTGCACAAGGTTTCTGAAACAATTTCTTCCTAAAGGAATTTTTAATACCTGTTCAGAAATTCAGGCTAGAAGAAGGCATCTGACAGCTTATAAATGCTGGGTAGAAGCTTTGGGAGTCTTATGCTGTACATTCCGAGTTATCTGTGTGCTCTGCCAGCTTGCCTGTAGAACTTGCGCCTTCATAATGTCATTTGCAGAAATAAATTATCTTCAGCTTAGAAGAGAAGGGAGGGTAAAAGTCTATGAAAACGGACAATCTTGCCCATTTACCTAGAGATAATATTTTTGCCTGGGTCTTAGTTGAGCTTTGTTGACTCATGTACCTTCTTGTGGCAGAGATACTGATTGTGGTCAGATGCCAGAAATAGCTGAATACAGTGTTACTTCTTACTTTCTCTTTTGCTTTCCACAAAACTTACCTGATTTTTGACACAAAATTGTTCTATTAATTAAAATATTGACTTAAAATGTATGTAATGATCAATTCATTTGAAAATTCTTTGCTAGGAACAGCAGTTTTTCCTTACTCAAGTCAGTCCATCTCTTCCCTGCACTAAATAACATATTTTAAAATCTAGCCAAAAATAAACAAAATAAAAACCCAGTCCTATTAATGTGGTGCTACATAATGATACCAGCTTAAAGGAAGCATGCCCTAACCATCTTGCTAATTATCTGTGGCTCCTTAGGCCTTTATATATAGTATCCTAACATGCTGCACTCATCGGATGTTTTTTGTTTATTTGGGGGAGAAAAAAACCAACATGTTTCATTTCACCTCAGTTACATTAAGTTCAGCTTTCAGGCCTTTTCCATTCATTGTCCATAACTACAGAATCATGGGATTTTGTAAAGGAGCTACTTTTTCGGTGTTGCTGGTTATCAGGCTTTAACTCATCCAAAAAGCCAGACTGTCCTTTGCCAGGTGCAAACAGAACTTTGAGGCAACATGTAGTTCGACACTGAGACCTGGATAGTTTAAAAGAAAGGGGGCAGGAGGAGGTCGTCTTCTGACAATGATGATGCCAGGTTGGCATTAACAATTTCTTTAGTTTAAAGCAGCGTAATACTTATTGCAGCACATCTTGGTACAGTGTTATGAGGCTATAATTTGATTCCTGAGCCAGGTGAAGTGGTTGGAAGTTGCTTACTTTTGCGTTTGTCTTTTGTGTTTTGCTTGGTTTTCACTGTAGGCAAAATTGAGCTAACTTCTTGTGTGTTGACTCGTTTCTCAGCCTTTAGCTTGAGTTATTGTACACAATAAGGTATACAGTCGCAACTGCTTTTTGAAAAGTTGCCATTTGGAAGGAAGCACAGAGGGTTGCCCCTCAGACCTGCACGCACATGCATGATATATTACATGCGGATACGCCCTACCTCAGGTGGGGACAGAAGCAGCCAAAGGCATACAGAGATTTTTTGCAAGACAGAATCAGTTTTGTGAAAGATTTTTTTTTTTTTTTTTTAATTTCCTTTTTTGCCAGTTGAGTTTGTAAGTGCTTTCTTAGATCTGGTATGCACTCTGAAGTGTTACAGTATGATAACAGATGAGCTAAGTTGCTTGCTGCCAAAACCCTGCAAAGTGTGACCGGTACGCAGCCTAAGGAGGAACGTTGCTCTTTTAAAACTATGCCAACCTTAATATTGTAACTAAATCAAGGTTTAGTTACGAAATCATCACAGTATCCTTGAAACAAGATGTAAACTAGGCTCACTGTACAAAAAGGGGGAGGACGTGCCTGACACCTGTGAACACATAGTGAAAAAGGAAAGTAAGAAGCCGTGGAAATTACATCTTATCAGGGCATTTGTGCCGCATGATTACAGTCTCTTTGTCTCTCATCAGTCTCATACTGAGCCTTTTTAAAACATACTCTGCACTCCCGGTTGCTGTTCTCTCACAGCCTCTTCTGGTGCCTGAGTTGGAGAGATTGCGGTGTGGCGCAGAGCTGTTCTCCTCGTCCCCTCAACAGCTCTTACACTGTGTGTTAAAAAGCAACAAAGAAACTTTGGTTTGGTGATGCATTAAGTCTGTATCATCTTAAAGCTTCTCAAATGGAAACAGTGGCCATGCAGTTCAGTGAGCTGATCAGGAGTAAATTTACACCATAAGTGGAGCTTTCTACTCTATCAAAAAAAAATTTAACACATTAACTTTTATAGAAGTAAAGCTTGTATGCCAGATATCATCAGTCTGCATCATTATGGCTCTGTCTGTCCTCCCACAGCCAATATAACAAATTTTGGCTCATTTAATGGAAATATGGGTATGATTGATACAGATCAAATTTTCGCTACTGAAAGATTAATTCATACACAGAACTCATGTTAGTGATTGTGCGAATACAGCTTCATAAATGACATAAAAAGGTTTCTGACAGTCCGTCTGACCTGAGACAGCTAGTTTTAAAACATCAGTGAGGGTGTTGGGGATGGACGTTTGTTGTGTCGCATTATAACTAAATTCTGTGCAAATTCAGAGTTCTCTTTGCTACTTACACAGGTTTAGTTCAGCTTTATTGGTCCTACTGAGCAACTGAACAGTTTTGTTTGCTGAGAGTCAGCCAAGTGTGTGTCTGTGGGACAATGCTGATAAACCTTACTATTTTAAACCTGGCTGTCTCTCTGCTGTTTTTCAAGCACAATGTCTCTCTTTCTTCTGCATAAATGATGTCGTCTTGCCTCCCCAGCTCTGTTTGAGCTGCTGCAAAGGTGGTAACACTTCTCAATTACACATCACGTGGCATGTTCATGTTCTTTCTCATTTTGCTCACCTGAAAAGCTTAGTCTTTTATTTCCCTCAGTTAAGCACTTTGAGACTGCTCAGTGGACGGCATCCTGTGCACCCTGAAAAGTTCTTATTCTTCCAGTGCTCCTGCAAGACTACAATTCTGTTTTGGTGAGGCAGTTAAAGAGTTAAAGGCTTGTGGTGTTTCAAAGAAATGCCCAACAGCTGCTGTAAAGTATCCCTACAATCCTAGCTGACCTCATTCTTGTCAGACAACAGTGATAATATCCAAAAACGTGTGCAAGACAGGAAGTGTTTCAGGAAGGTATATGTTTCACGCAAAGACATCAGAAATGCGCTCTCTCCCAGGGCCACTTACCGTAAGATCCATATCAATTTAAATGGAATGGTGAAATTCCAGAATGTGTTTACAGAAACATTATTTTGGTCAAAAAAACGCCATTGCTTGTTATTCTGTGTGTGCAAATAGCAAAAGCAGATGAGTTAACCACTGTATGTATTTAATATAATGACATTGCTGGCTATATGAACCTACTTTTTAAATATCTGGAGGATTCACATACTTTTTTGATAGCTTTGTTTACTATTTTCAAGGGGGATCTTTGACTTGAAAAAGTGGTACAGGAGAAATATAAATCTACTTACAATACGTTTTCACATTTACTTTACATTCAAAGACTGATCTGATATCTAACAAGCTTTTAATTAATTTAATCAACTAAGAGAGTTCTTTAGTAAGCAGAACAAAATCCCTTTTTTTACCCCACTGCATTCTATGACTTAAAATTTAAAAGAATTGGATAAATAGAGGAATGCCCACTATGTGTAGGAGGTGTGAGAGTCTTCCAAATTTTTGCCAAGAAATTAGGAATGGCTTGTTTTTTAAAAGATTTAACATTTTTTACTATTCAGTCTACCAACTTATCTGCAAAAAGTGTCCTATATGTACAGACTCCTATTATTTTCATATTTTTGAAAAAATCATACATGAGAAATGAGCTTATACTTTATTTATATTTTTCAGTAGCACCCACTTAAAAACACACAAATAAAAATAATTCCTACCAGTTCAGAGCTCTTCTGCTGATAGTTTGAGATATTTTCCCTAAATCTCCTCTTAGTTGTGTCCAGAATTGTCTCTCTTGTAGTATGAATCTGCAATAAAATTCAAAAGTCCATTATGATTTTTTTTTCCACAATCATAAGTAAATATTGCTTGAGAGATTTCTTTTGAATTCAGAAGTCCTTATTTCAGCATTAACTTGATAAATTTGTATAAAATAATTTATTAAGGGTTAGACTAGATCCAGTAAAGATTCTACATTAATAATATGCTCTTCTGATGTTATGAGGTCTAGAAGATGCCTGTAAGAATATTAAAATGAAGCACTGCTATTTAATCTCTGGTTTTTGTTTCATTTAAAGACTTGTTTCTTCTGTACTTTTTTCTGTATTCTCCTATAGTTTCAAAAATATTTGTTTGCGTTGGTAGGGAATGAGCAAATTCTGGCTGTTAGAATTTACATAGAGAATTTCATCTTTGAGAATTCACTGGTTCGTGAAGCTAGGTCACCGATCTTGAAGGGCCCTTTGAAAAGCGTAGCCCACAGCCAGGCAGCTACAGGAGGGGTAAGAATGCCACGGTATTGATGTTGAATGGTATACTAGCAATGGTTTGTCTTTTTTATGGAGATGTGACCAAGGAGCTCAGGTGAGGTGCAAGAGGAGATGAAGGCAGGCTACTGGGAGGAAAACATGAGTGAAACTGAACTGAGGAATGAAACGAGTATGATCTGTGTTTTTAGAAGATGATCCAAGGACATAACAGAAGAGAAAGGGAAGGAAAATGGAATTATTTGGACACAGGAAGGCATTTTTTGTTATTTGCTGGTAGCAACTCATTTAAATTACACACACACAGTTGTTTCAAACTGAATTATATTTTATATTTGCCTGCTGCTTCTGGAAGTTATTGCCAAGAGTGAAAACCACATAATATATTTCTAGTATTAAACCATCTATTACTGATAGATAATGACAGAGTAGAGGCAGAAGGCACCAGTTAGTCTGGGTTAGCTCATGTGTTCTGGATAACTCTTGAACTCTGAGATTTCTAAACTTCTACCAGGCTATGTTGATTTCCCACTGCTTTTTGGATGTGATGAATTGTTTCCTCTCCCGTGTCAATGTCAGGTAATCTCAAGTACTCCTATGATAGTCTTCCTCATACTTTTTCAGGTAATGTGCTATAGGATCACTTTTCTGTTAGTTATTACAATAAGATAATAAATACCATAATGGCTGTAGTAACACCTGTTAACAAAAGAAGCATTCTGGAGTTTTTAAAACTACAGGTGCCCTTGTGTTCTCACTTACATTTTATGTATTTTTGCTTTTTAACGTTACAGGTGCTAGATTTTGGATCTGTAGTGGCTTTCTGATTTAAGCTTCTAATTTTTGACGGTGAAGCGTGAAATTTATGCTCTAAAGTCAAAAAGGGCTAACCTTTTGAGAAACTTTCTGTAATTACTGAACAGTTACTGATGAAGTCAAAGGAGAGAGATAAAACCAGAATCCTGTTCTACTAATTGTTGGTTAAAACAGTTTGACTCTATTAGGAAAGTTTCTGTGAAGTGCTGTGTAAGTATGCACCTTACAAAATCATCTAGCGATGTAAGATATGGGAAAGGATGCCAATCCATCAGTCTGTCTCCTTGACTTTTCAAGGTGATTTATCACAAAGCATTTAATTAACTTCTTTTCTTGTAACAATGAAGATAAATGTGTTATTTAAGTTTTTTTGTTTGCTTTTCTTCAAAGTATATTGGGTTAGTTTTGACTAATAACAAGATGTATATAAAGAAATTCTGTGCTTCTGCTTCAAAGAAGAGAAAAAAAATCTTTTCCTGATTTTCAGTATAGCACAATTAGATGCTTTATAGTCCTTTTTTGTCTTTAGTCAGAGCAGGGGGTATTAAGGCAATACTAGATGTGAATTGGCGCACTTGTTAAGACCAGTGACTTGTCCAATATGCTAAATCCCCAAGGAAATGATTGCAGGATCCTCAGGGATTTCTTGCTAGAATTCTGCCCTCCAAGCAGCAGAAAGGAAAGTTTTTACATAGCTTTCACAAATACTTAAGTCATACTATGATAATGTAATGCTTCTTGACACATTGTCATAGTATTTTATTTAAGAACCAAATAGCTCTTTACTATTTTGAGTCACTCTTTGAGTAATGGTTTGCAGCAAGTTTAATTTTTGGCTTTCTGTTGCTTTTCTGGCAACTGTAGAGAGGTCTGTTCCATGTCTCACCCCTGTCCAAAATGTGGTGGGTTTCTTTTCTGTTCAGTTCATAATTCCTGCCAGGTCCGTGACTGACCCTTTTTGATCTCAGTGTATTCTGGTCTTTCTCCTTCCTCTTTAGGCATCCAACTGAAGCAGGCATCTTGTAGGCATTTACCTCCCCATCAAATACACAGAAGAATTCGGCACCTGACTTGGTAATCTCAAAGAAACTAAAACCTAACTGTTGTGACTGTCCCCTTCAAAGGCTGTTCCATGGTGCACATAGAACATCAAGGAAGACAATGTCTTACTGCTTAGAAAGGTCTGTTTGAAAATCTGTGGATTTGCTAGTGAAAAGAGTAAGACTTCTTAACTGGGTTGGTTGTTTTTTTTTTTTTTTTAAAATCATTGTAACTAAGGAATTGAGATTTTTGTTGAATTCATGTTTTAACCTTTGTGTTACTGAGCTGTTTAAGGTGGATAATTGAGAGAAGGCCTGGCATGGATGGATTGAGGGTGTTAATTTTGTGAGTAGTTACATGTGAATGTAGAAATGCTCAAAATCGCAACACACTGCTGTCTCTTGCATGCTTGGAATGACATCTATGTATGCATTAATAAACAAGCTGAAATATTGAAGTATATAGGGTGCACGAAAGTCCTGCTTCCTAATAGTGGCAAAGGTAGGTAATGTTTCGAAGGAGCAAGGCTGTATTTAAGATGGTTAGACATGCCTTCCCTTGAATGAATGGGATAAAATACCTAAGTCACTCCAGTGTTGTCACCTCTCACCATGTTTATAGCCTGTTTATGTGCTTTCTTAGTAGTAGTTGTACAAACTTCTGTTGACCAGCGTTTTCTTACCATAGTTTTACAATCACTTCAAGAAAACCATTTGCATTGCAGCAGTGGCAGTTTGGTAGGAGTCGTTTGTGCTCTGCTCTGACTTGCTGCCCTTCATTAAGAGCGTACAGCTCGATGCATCTGAGCCTGTTGCTGCTCTGCTAAAAGGAGGTAGCAACGCTGCCCTGCTTTGGTAGGGTGCCTTTCTGATCCAGAGGTGAAAGAGCAGATAGAGCCTTCTTTTTAATGGTCCCAAGAGAACTTGAATACAAACTGCATGAAGGCCTGCAATCCCTGAAGGAGATTTAAGGCAATCCTGCTGGGATTTGATTCTGTGGCTGAGTCATTTCAGCCTGTTTTTTGACCTGTTAATAAACCCTTGTCACACTACTGCTATTGCCTTTTGTTATAGTCATTACATTCCTCTGGAGTCTCTATAGCCATTGTCTGTTGTGTTTCTTTGTTTTTGTTTTTCCTCACTAGGGATAGATTTTTAAGTTGGCAGAAGGTATCAAATTCAGTTCCCACCACCAGAAAACTCTGTGCATTTGCATGGGGCATATAACAGCCATGCAAGCTCCCCTGCATGCTCCCTTGGGGAAGGTGCAGCTTCCTGGGGGAGGTATTCATACTGCGTGTTCCCATGCCAGGAGCCTCGCTGCAGTAGGTGTGCAGTGTAAGTGGGTTGTGGGTGTTCCTCCTCCTTGCCTTTCCACAGCCTGTGCTGGCAGGGTGCACGTGCATGTTACTTACAAGTCGCGAGTAAATTTTTGAGACCCTTTTTAGATGTGGACATGGAAGGAAGCAGTGCCACAGAGCAGGGAATAGAGAAAGGCCTCTAAGGACCAGATGCGTGCTGTGGGATATTCAAGACTCTGGAAAGCTCTTTTCACCTTTTCGTGTGCGCATATAGGCACATACAGTCTCACCTCATGGGACAGCTACATTACGTATTTGAAAGAGTTTCTGGGAGATTTGGCTTTCTGCTGAGTGTGCGTGGGTCACTTGGAACAGACTGACAGCTTTCTCAGAGGGGCAAAGGTCAGTTTAAAATTCTTAGGTGTACTATGTAATGCAAGCTCTTGGCAGATTTGGAAGATATCCTTGAAGTCTTCCTCAGAGAAGGTGGCCTTTTTTTCAAGAGAAAGCTTTGGACGCAGAGTGGAAAGGAGGAGTATTTGCTAGATATGTCTGAAATGTGTTTGTTTTGAAAGCCACCATTAGATTAGCCGTAAACTAATGGTGGTTTGTATCCCTCAGGGCAGGGGAAGATGGAATCTGTTGTTTATTAGAGTGCAGGTTTTCCCCAGGGTGCTCATATACACTATAGAATATGCATTAAGCGGTTGGCATTGTATCTCTAAATCTTTTATTTGGTTTCAGAAGGTCTTAAATTAAAAAAGGACAGACCAGACACCCCCACTCCTCCCAAAATAAACCAAAGTTGTGAAACTGTCCTTAACACCTTTGCTGAATGAAGCACAAACAAATCACTCTTAGCAACCTACCATTTTCTGTCAAACCCTGTTTATCTACACAGGGACTCTTCTGAGAGGTTTTTCACTGTTGCCTGCGTAGTCTTTAGCTGACTTTCAAAAAACTGATGAGAAAGGGAATAGTAGTAAGGCAGACTACTGCCTATTTCAGATTTGGGATTATTAGTGTTTTTCTGCGTATGACATTGAATAACGATCAGGGACAAAACAGTTTTTGGCTTCTCTCAAGTCAATGTTGGCTTTCAAGCAAGAAGCCAGGAGAGGGATATGCCCATTTACATAAGTTGAGAAAACCTTCAAAACATCTTGATTTAAATTTTAATGAGAGATTTAGGCCTACTGTCATGGCACAGCAGAGAAGCTTTCCAAATAGGTGTCAGAAGATAAATGTTGTATTTTCTTTGTTATTTTGCATTCCACTAATATTTTGATGTATTGTCTTAACATTCTAGCTATAAAATTGGTAGTATTTTGTATGTTACTTTTAATATTGAGAAAGGGGTGCCATGAATAATGAGTAAGAACAAAACGATTAGCTGTTTTTAACTGAGGTAACACATTTAGGTATCAGTAGCTCATGTGCAGCTGTTGTAGTGGGTCAAAGACAAAGGAGAAAAGCAGGAGATAAAGTAGTTTTTTCTGACTTTGCTTTTCAATTTCTAGAGTTTTGCTTTATGATGGAAAGTCGACCTACAACCCTGTGGTTTAAAGTCATGAAGCTAAGAAATCAATTTGGCAGTTCACAGGATTGACGCTAAGATAAAATGAGAGGCAAGTGAGGGAAAAGGGAGTGTTCTATGGGAAGGAAACATTAAGAAAATAGGCAGCCTACGTAGAAAGACTTAGAAGCAGATGAAGTCATGAGAACCTGAATAAAACGCCATAAGCAGTGGGGTTTCCATATGCTTAGAGAGACTTCAGCACACGTTTGCTGTGGATGCTCTTCTGAGAATTGCTACTGTGAAATGGCTCTTGTGGACTTTTTTAAAGCAGCTGCTGCTGCTACCTGCACCCCTTGCATGTTTTGGGTGATAATTTTCTTTGCTTCAAGACACTTAAGGATAATTTAATTCTGCTTTTAAAGTAATCTACAGGTTTTTAGTTGCTTCAGAGTGAATGGAAGTGATCTGCCCTTCCTTCAAATGACCATTACTTTTTTGAGATTTTTAAGGTGAAATAGCCATATACAATATTTTGAACTATAGCCACATTTATTAAAGTGACTGCTATCAATCCAGAGTGACTAATAATTTTACAAAGAAATTCTGAAATTTTACGTTTTTCTCTTGGCCCAGTATTTCCCCTTGTCCTTCTTAATCTAGTGGAACATGAATCTTTCCTAACAGTACACTTTGTACTCACTGTACAATTGATTCACAACTGTACGCTATAAAAGATGTTTAAAAACATCTAGACTAATGTGGAAATTACGTAACTGTGATGAAAACTTCAAAAGAAAGCTTGGGGTTTTTTTTCCCTCTTTGCTTTGTTTAGGTACGTGTTTGGACTGGTTCTTTATCTGTGTGCTCTTGCATATCCTTCGTATTTGTACTCTCAGTAACTGGTTCATCAGGAACTTTTAATGAAGCACGCAATCTCACGGTGGGAGGATAGCTTTTTTTTGTTTTGGTTTTTCTTTTTCCTAGTTTTTCTGTTCTTCTAGGGTGTGGTTCGAACTAAAATGAAATTTAGGTTGGTCTTTCCTTTTTTGACCTGCCAAAGTGTTTGTTCTGTTAGCATTGCTCTGCTCCTTGCAAATCAGACATTCTTCTTGGGCTGCGTCAGGTTACTAATGACATGATTAATACAGGAAGGGTAGAGAAGGATGACGTAGTGGCTCATGCAAAGTTTACCTGAGAATTATCTGTAGCTCTCTACTGTTTAGTGTCTGTGTGAGTCATGGCCTGAAGCCCTGCCATTCCTTGTTCTTCAGCTGGGCAAGATCACACTTACCTCATTCTATGTATGCATTTCTCCCTTTCTTGCCAGATCTGATTAGAAGCACTTTTGTTTTAAACTCTATGTTTATGAAACATTAAATAGGTTTTTTACAGATAGCTTACCATAATGCTAAATGAAAAGTGCCATTTAGATATCTGTGGTCCAGGCAGCTTTAGAAACTTTCTCTGTCCTTACGTGAATTCTGATTTGTATCAACTAAAGTCTTTTAGCAATGATAGTGTTATGACATTAGTAAGCTTTGCAACAGGACCATGAGTCAAGTTGCTATCTGTCAGTAAAGCCTCCTGTTTCTTCTTGTGTTATTTGCACAGATACAAGCTTGCAAAATACAAATGCCAAGTTTGTAATGCTGTCTCCAGCTTTTGAAACTTCCTTGGGCTGCAGGTACAACTGTTCCCATCAAATTTGGTCCACCTATTAATTCCTTAACGGAGTAGCCGGGGAAATTGATCTTACTGATCAAGAAAACATGTAAGCATGTTCTCTGATACACTTTGAACTCTTGGTCATTCCCTTATTGTAGGCTGGCTGACTGGACCTCTTTTTAACCTGAGATCAGTATTTGTTCTGCTATTTGTGTATGTGTGTCCTTTAACTACAGGTTTCTGCTAGAGTGTCTGTATTGATGTTCCACTAATCTTGCTAGAAAGTGTGCTGTCAAATGCTTTCAAGTCTCTCTTAGGAGACCAGAATGAAGACAATGTAGAATTTGCAAGAAACTGATTATTTTTTCAAGATTCCTTTGTTTTCTCTGTAAAACTGTCACAAAGTCTTTGGCATCCTTCAGGACTTCAGCTTTCCTCAACTAAAACAGTCGTCTTTTCTCTGTGTGTGCTGCTTAGTCTGAATTATCTTGCGCAAAAAGTGCTTAATGTTTAACAGTAGAAGGTTATGCTAAAACAAGCTATCATTTTCCAGCCAGCTCATATCTCACAACCTGCCAAAGCCTATATCGGGAACACGATGTGTGGGAAAAAGTTCTAAAATGATAGACAGAAAAATGTCTTGTGGGAAACCTAAAATGCCATGAGACTCATTCTGTTAATAAAGAATGTTTTTACAAGCGCAGCATCATCCCCCTTACTTTTTGACATTTTCAAAAATGAAAGCTTGACTGTGTAACATTTGTGTAGAATATAAACAACCTTGATACTTAGATAAGTGACATTTCTTGGAAATAACATTTCCTTAAGCGAAAAGAATGGTCAAAGTGAATAATTAGCCAGAAAAAAAAACCCAACTTATTTCTGTAAGGCATACCTTTCGACTACTTCTAAGAAAGGCCTGAGATAAAATTTTATATGCGCTTTCTGATTACACTTTGCAAACATATCTTAAAGGAAAACAAACTCATCCTATTATCTGCTAGTCTCAAAAGGTGCACCAGATGAGTAAATTCTTTATGTAAAAATATGATAAAAAAAATCTTAAAATAAAAAAAAAGTTCTCTCATGCAACATGCAGCACATTTTGCATAATTGCAGTATATGCTAATGGAGTTAATGATTATAATTACACAGATGCCTGAATGAGGATGGCAGAAGCTCATGTCCAGCTTAATGTTGTCTGTATTTCATTTTGCTGCTTCTAAAGGAACTGTTTACATGAAAGAGTAGCATAGATTTTATTCAGTGAGTCAGCATTTAAGGAAAAATTAAGCATATTGTTTGACATGTGCCTTTATGTAAGCTGTGTATCTAGAATCTGTCTTTTAGCTTGAGCAGTGAAATGGTATTTCTGGCTTTTGTTTTCTTCTGGCTAAATGGCCAGTGCCTTGGCTGCAGAACTGATTTTCTGCTTTTCGTCTAAACCCCTCTTCTTTTGCACTTTCAACTAGAAAATGAATCAAACAAAGCTTAAAATTTTCTTTTTCAAAATTGAAAGGCACTGAATGAAGCAGCAGTGAAAAAAATCTGTCTCTAAACAAATTCTGTAAAACCTGTGCCTTCACTTCTGCAGGTTTATGAGGCAGGACATTGCCCGCCCGCCAGTTCATGTCAAGTTGTAGTGCCTCTTGCTGCTCAAAGCAGCAAACAGTCTGCGGAGAGAGAGCGAGCTCCATCCGGCTCCTTGGCTTGGTAAAACACCCAAGTCCAGAGGAAGCTCTGATTGAGGAAGGGCCCAAGAGGCAGGAAACAGATGTTAGCAGCAGTGTCCTGGCTCAGGTGGCCTGATAACAAGTGTACCAAGCCAAAATAACTAAGTGGGTTAAATGGCCAGAAGTATAGTTCATAGTCTTATTTATTGGGCTACTTAAATCTAGATTTACCTGAGGGTTAATGTGACTTTTGCACGTACTTTTCTGTGGTTGGCATTTGTGGTGTGGTGTTAAGCTTCAGATGGCTTGTCTGGTAACACTGCAGGTCACTGTTTGTTTCTGTGTGCAGCTAGGTAGCTTTCTCCAAATGCTTCGTATGGTCTTTTTGGTACTTCAGTAGTTTTTATCTTGTGTGTGGCCAAAGATCAACACGCATAGGGGGATGCAAAAGGCCAACATTAGCATCGTCCATATTCAGAAAAAGCCCTGTGAAGTCTCCAAAACAGTGAAGACTTAGTGTTTTGTTTTTCTGCGTATGCCTTTCTTCCTGTGACCTTTTCTGGTGTGAAAGATACCTGGGTACATAAGTCAAACCAGGACCATAGGAAGCCTACAGCAAACTCTTGAAATTGGGTGTTGGCACCTTATCTTCCAGGGAGAGTGTGCAGAAATGCTTCTTCGAATCTGCTTTCAGATTTTGCATGTTCTTGGTATTGATTCATCAGTTGAGCAATCTCTCATTGCAAATTAACAGAAGGATATGGGGAATCTCAGGGTTGGTGGGGGGGAAAACACAAAAAAAAAAAGGAGGAATAGAAGAAGTGGAATTGAAGAAAATTATGATCTTGGGAGTGGGCATAATGCTCAAAGGTTGTGTCGTGAAGGCATCACGTGTCACAGAGAGATGGTTCATGCTCATGATGCAGTGGAACTGCAGTGCAGAGGTCTCTGCCTGGAGCCTTTCTTTTGGCTCCCTCTGGCTTTTGAGAAGGGCCCGGGCACTGTCTCTGCCTGGGGATTTCTTGCAATTCCTTTGGGACTCTACCTCTGTCAGGTCTTTCGCGGAAGCAAAGCCTTTGTTCTTGGTTCATTGGTGGTCTGCCTGTATCTTAAAACACCCCCTCGCAGGGCCGTCGCTGACCATTTGAGCTTTGTGGCTTGCTGCTTGCTACCTGGGAGCCCTTGGTGAGCTCAAGTAGGTAGATAGCTACAGGGTAATGCAGAGGGTTTCTGAATATACTGTTGCTCTTTGGTTTAACAGCATGAGAAAAGTGCATAGTTTAACCATCAATGATCTCACTTCATTCTTGCTCTAAGTTTCCTCCTGGGAATTGGGGGGTTTGTCTTGGTTTTAGGTAGGCCTGACTTTCCCTCATCTCCCGTGATTGCTGTTGCCACCATTTTTTCATTTGAGAAGGTGTTTCCAGAGATAATCTCTTAAGCTTCCTGAGTGCAACTCTGTGACATTCTTAATTTGTACATGTTGTTTTCTGCCATTTGTCTAGCTTTGGAAATTTCCATTTCCCAAATCCCTTTAGGAGAGAGAGGAAAAAAACTCACTTTGTGAGGGCGATGAGGCACAGGTGGTGTATTTGTGTTTCAGATCTCCATAACAAATATTTTCCATTTCTGACTTTACTAAAATTTCCTTGTAGGTAAGTATTGGAATTTGCTGGCCGTGAATCTGTTTTAGGATCGTATAAAGGTTTTTCTCTTGTAGCGATCCTCCTAAATGCGTGTAAAAGATAACAAGAAGTCACAAAACTTAACACTGCTGTAGTGTTAAGAAGCTGGTACGGAAAGTTCTTTTTCTTAGTTAAATGCTGCTTCATAAAAATTGAATGAATCTATGTAAAAGTACTGGATCTGGTACTTCTCTCATTGGCTTGTTCTTCTAGGGAGGAAGGGCTTTTATCTCTGTCTGACAGTCATTCCCAGTGATGGGGATGGACCAGCTGAGAAACAGAGATTTTGATGATTATAAGTTTCAATAAATTTCATGAGAATGGCTTCCCAGCTAGAAGAGGGAGATCTTAGTGTGAGTTTGTGGACCTACTGAAGGTTTTTTGAATCCCCATAGGACACAAATTCATAGGGAGCCAAACCACATTGGTTCCACTGTTCATAGAGCTGCTTGCTCTATTCTGTGTTGTTTTTTTAAATCAAATTATGGTTGCCTTTGCTAAACTTTTGTTGTGTTGCTAGCTTTACTGTGTATGTTCCAGTTGCCAAAATACTAGAAACCACAAAGGGCACCAGTGTAATAAACAAGAACAAATAAGGACAGTCTAAAACGCTGTTACTTGCAGATAGTTGACTTAACATCTAAAATAAACATTGTTTCTGTTTTTAGTATTTATTTTAGTTACGGCTTTCTTACACCCCTATGAACTTCTTTTCTCCCACTGGAATATCAGCAAATACAAGAGGACTACTGCTCATTTGCAACTATTTAAGAATTGCAAGTAGTAAAAGGAAGCAAAAATTAATACTTCAGATTTGAGAATAAGTTTTTATGTAAAAAGTAATGATTTTAAATTCTAAAAATTAGACCTGTTTTCAATTTCATATGCATGTTTCTCATGAAAAATTTTGATATTGTCATCTTCTGATGAAAAAAGTTCAAGTTTCTGATTTTTCATCTTTTCCCATTTCTGATTCCCATTTAAGATAACGAAATAATCACCAAGATGCTTACTACAACTAGAGTTATTTATAAATGACAAGGGTTGGGCATCAAAAGCTATGATTATAAGAGCAATCTAGCCTGCTAGATACCTTTCACACTCCTCCTGATTATATGTAAGTGCCAGCAGTATGACATTACATTCAGTTGAAATTCGGGTCCTTTATATAGAAGTTACTGAATTTCTGGTGGTCCAGCCTCCTCTTTGAAACCTTGAAGATGACCTATTTGAAGTCTGCGTGTGCATGATCCTTACTACAGAATTGCTCTGATGTTCTTTAAAGACCCATCACTTCTGGCAAACTCTTTTTATATTCCCTTGTTCCTCTGTTTTAAGGCAGGTTTCCCTGTGGTAAAACCGTTTCCTTTATTACTTGTTTGTTTATATTAGTAGTGGTTTCCTTCTTAAGGTTAATTATTGTTTCAAAGAAATTGCTATTTCCTGTTCTGGTGTAGCTTGTTTTCTTTAGATTTGTTCCACGCTGTCATGATGTCTGTAAAATATTGCTCGGGAATTCTTTGTGTTTTGAAGGTGCAGTGCTCCAAGGGATGATTCTTAATCTTTCTTACTTTCTTTTCTCTCTTTTCTTTCATTTTTAGGTAAGAATGACTTTTGCAGTGATTTTTTTGCTTTTGAAGAATTTCTCCTTTGGTAAAGTATTAATCTCTCTTTCTGTCTTCCTTAAAAAAATGGTATTGTTTTTCTCTGTATTTAAGGGGGGAGGAACCCTCGGCCAAGGCTAGTGCTGTGCCCTTTTAAATACTCTGATATGGTTGCTGGAAGAGAATTTGAAAATTTCAAGTAGATGTTTGGGTTTTTTCTAAATAATTTTCTATATACAGGGTGACTGTACAAATGCACAAGCAAGTTACTGTCACCTGCAGTAGTTTGAAGAAGTTTGAAATAGGTTTTCCTTTAATGAAGCAGAGTGCGCTGCTTCAGATTTTCTGTGGAATATCTGCATGCTCAAAGGTCCTGCCCAAGTATATACTGAAGCTTATGTAGTAGTAGTTTCTTTATCTTTCTATACCCAAAAAGAGTTTAAAGCTAAATAGCAAAAAGTAGGTAAGTTAAACACATACTGTAACTTAAATGATGATTCAACAGAGTAATTAACACAAGTTGCAATACCAGGATTCCAGAATTGTTTGAGGGTTTTATTGTCTGATAATGATGTGGGGGCTGTACTGTGCTGTGTTTTCCCCTCCACAGCCATTACTAACTAGATTTGGAAGCTTCCTGTCAAAAAGGCTGCAATCCCAAGGAAAAAGATCTTTCATTTAGCAGGCCTAGAGACAACTTCTGATTACAAGAGAATTGGTATATTGTAGAGAGTAATGCAACTATAAATATGACTTCCTGTGCATTAGGCATGTTTGCCAGTTGCTGGAAGCTTGAAAAAGGAGATCTTGTCTGGTTACAATTCACAATCAACCTATGAAAAGGAGTTGAGAACAGCAGTCCGTTTCTTTTTTTCAGGGACACTCTTGGTTCATAGTATTGCAGTTCTGCTTTTTTGTTCTTTTTCCTATATGTATTCTGTTTTAATTAATCAGTGAGAGGCCCGAGCATGAGGTAATGCTGGAAATCAACAGTTTGAATCCTGTGATTCTTAATAGAGAATTAATGGAAACAGAGGTATTGCTATCTCCTTGGTCAAAGAAGTATGTCATTTGGACAGAATTTAAAGGCAGGCTCTGGGCTGCTGTGTGCATAATATTCCTTTGGGTTTTGTCTGTTTTTTAGAAGACCAAAACTAAGACAAGAAATAGTGTAATTCATACTGGGAAATAATCTGATCTTTAAAATTCTCTGGCATCTGTATTGTCACAACTTAGTCAGAAGGACCCTCTGTAGCCATCTAGTCTCATCCTTTGTGTAATGTAATGCAAAAATCTCTTGCTTATTATTCAAACAGATTTTATGTGGGTTTCAGCCTCTAATAAAGTCAATACAAGTTGTATGAATTTTAATTTTCTTTCTTGCCATTCCATCTGAAAGGCAATTAGTGATGTTCTCAAATGAACTCTGGAGTTTGAGATGCTTTATTCCAAGAGGCAAAGCTCGTAGTTGCCCAGAAGTGGGAGCGTGGTGTTTGTCCTCATCTTGACCACTCCCCACACAACTGGTTCCTAGATGGCCGTGAGGAAGAGGTGGGAGGCACTGTGACAAGGAGGGCAGGGTAGAGAGGCAGTGACACTGGTGGCATGAGAAGGATTAAGGAAAAGGTACAAAAAAGCTGGCATCAGTGAGTCCCTGCTTCAGAGAGGTAAGAAAACGTTGACCTCAGATTTAAAGGGTGGGATTCCTCCACTTGTTCTCCATATACTGGCCTTGACCATGTTCTTATTTTTAGGGTAACCAGACTTCGAAGAGGGTCAAGCCCTTAGGTAGTGGTTCTCAGTTGATGGGAGAAACCTGAGAGGAGGAAAGGGGGAAGCACAAGGGTTCCATCTCCTGTGCATGCTTTCGCTCGCGCTCTTGCTCATGCGCTCTTTCTCTCACTCACTGTTGTCCTTTCCTGGCAATCTCTTTTGTTGGTTAAAAAATTATCCCATTTGAGAGTTTGAGGCTTTAATTACCAGTCAGGAGCACTGTATTAGTTTCCCTCTGTTAGCTACCCTCCTCCATAGGCTCTTCCTGCTTCTGTCCAAACTGCCGTGCAGTGTTATGTACTCTACAAAGGACCAGAAACCCAGACATTGTGGCACCTGCTTTGGGCCACAACAGAAGTAGAAAGGGAATGTTGCATCAGCGTCTAGTGCACGTACATGCACTGCACACACGGCACAAGCCTGGGCCATGTGGATGGCCTTGCTACAGTGCAATTTTGTTGGGTTTTTTTTTCTGAATAGACAGTAGCTTGGAGGCAGGGAGGAAAGAAGAATCCACTGTGAAAAAAACTGTAGCTTTCACTTCCTTGAGCTCAGTTTTTGCTCTGGTTTTCTAGAGTCACTTTATGTCATTCAGTTAAGAAAGTAGTTTATAGTCCTACATCTTGAGTACAGGTAGAAACACTACTTACTTTCATCTGACTTCTGTCCTGTGACTTAAAAGAGCCATGTTCCTACAAACAATCTATTCTGAAGGTTTTCATTATCATAATCTGGGAAAAAAATTGAAGTATGGAGTCCAGATTATTTATTTTGAAATATAAATTTAACTACAAATATTCTGGGTTGGTTTTTTTTTGTTTCACCTGTCTTTGATTTTTGTATCCTTTCCTGAGTTTTTCTCTTCAAAAAAAAAAAAAGTAAAAATGAGTTAAATATAGATGTAGATTACATCACTTGGTCTGTAGTACTTATATTTTCTACAAGGAATAACAGTTTACTGCCAAAATATGACTCAAAAGATCAATAGCAAACAATCTGTACAAGTTTACACAAGAGAACCGAAGTATTTAATTCTGTAAGCATTGTGCTTTAAAAGCACACATTGCAAAAATAGATACTTCTTTGAGAAGGCTGCTTTCTTAATTTTCACTGTTGCTTTCAGAAGTATGTCCAAATAGTTAAAGGGTTTTTTTTCCTGAGAAATCTGTTGCTGCACACAGAATGTAGGGGAATTGGAATGGCTATGGCTCCAAATGCTTGCACTTAACAGAGGTCAGTCATAAGATTTCTGTCCACAAAGAGAGTCTTAAATTTAAAAAAAAAAAAAAAATCAAATCTTAATTTACAAGTTTGATGCATTTTTATTGTAACAAAGAATTTAAATGGAGGTCTGAAAGGTGCATTCCTTTTTAAGGGTATGCTGGTCATGGTGGCTGTGATTGAGGGAGGTGCATTTGCCAGATCTTTATAAACATTGTTACGCAGTGCATATAATATTTAATGTGCTTTGATTCCTTTAAAACCCTCTGGATTATTTTATCTAAAAACCGTGTGTTAAGAAGTGAATGATACTTTCTCCATGTCTGTGCTTGGTTAACGTTCTATAGAAGAAAATTATTGGACAACATAATACTGCACTAATAAACATATCTGTCATTTTTGTATAGTTCTTTTTTGTTGACAGTGTCGAACATTTTGCTCCTCAGTCATTGTCTTTACAGTTCTTCTAATCCTCCATATGTTGGTCCATTTAGCAAGTCAAATGTCAGAAGGGAAAAGGAAGGAGATCTGCCCACTCTCCCCTGTTTTTTAATCTGAGATTAAAAAATTACATACAAATCTCTCAAGCTCTGGGAGGAAAAATGTGCAGTTTAGGAATGAATCCTGTCCCTTTTTTTCAGCTCATGCTTTTTATTAAACTCTTTGGCTCTTGATTTAACATTATCTACACAGTAACTGATAGTTTAAGTCTCCACAGCATTTAAAACAATTCCAGAGGCGTCCTGACCATCTACAGATACTAATGTTTGATAGCACTGGGTTTTTTTAGGCTTTAAATGTTTGAGCATGTCATAGCTTTTAGATTTGCGAAAAAGCACACATTTTCGAAAAACAACTGAGAAGAGAAAAGTAGAAATTGGAAAATTAAAAATTGGGGTAGATAGGAAAGAAGGGCAACTCAGGTAGTCAGGGCTTTCAGCTCTGGGTTTATTAAGTGTTCCTTAAATTTGGCACTCATCTGTTGAGATTGTGAGAACAACCTTCATTATTCTTAGCAGTTTACCCACCACAAAGTTTTGCTCTCCTTTTACAGAGGACTTGTCGAAATGCTATGACAACTAGGCTGGTTTTAGACAAACAGACCCTGGCTCTAAAAAGACAGTAAGTCTGCAAGTCAAACGTGGAGGGCAGCCATTGGCACTGGAAGAACTAAGAAACCACAGATTGTTTTCTCGTTGGATGAAGAGCTTAAAGCAACGTAAAGTTAATTGAAGAATTCCTTGAAAGTGAAGTCAGCCTAAAATAAAAGCTGAGGGGTCTATAATTTACTGAATGTGAAAGCTTTGTAAGCAGTAGTGAACCTAAAAGTTTGAAAAGAACATATTTTAGTAAACATATCTGGCTTATGTTACGGATTGTCCTGTTTTAATTATTTGTCCAAATAATGTAGATTTGCAGTAGGATCTCTAATTAGGCACGGTTTGATTTATTGAGCTGGCCCCATATAAACCATGATGTCATGCTGTACAACTCAAAATTACAGCTCTGCTCTTGCAGTTTAAAGACGATTATTTTTAACTTTGGAATGTTTCAGTTTTGTGCATCTTGGCTTTTGGCTTTGTGAACTTAAGATGTTCTCTGCTCCCCTCCTCCTCCCTCCCCCAGATCAAAGCAATTTGCTGTAATGTAACCAGAACAAAAAGGATTGAAATGGACTTCTGAACACTCTTGGCTTTATATGTTGTTGGTAAATAAGAAGAAAGGCAAGAATATTCATGCTTGCTGTCAGGGGGGGTGAGAAACAGGTACAGTAGGTATTGAACTATGTTTTGCCAGGTGTCCAGGTGCTGATGCCATTCCAGAGCAGGAATGGTTCATTTATGTCTTTAAAAGGTCTTAGTTTTCTTTTGATGCTGTAATTGAAGAAAAAGAAAAAAGGGAAAAAGAAAAAGGCGGGGGGGCAGGGGGGAAGAGAGAGAGGGGCAGGAACTGCACTGCCTGTTACTGCAGGTAATAATTATTTACTAGGAACAGGAACTCTCACGCACATAAGTTTTTACTCATATGTGTTGCATTTTCTGCTCGTTTCCCATTTGAATAGGAAAATTTGCCTTTAGTTAAACCCAGGTCTGTTCCAAATGCAAAGGAAAGGCTTTTCACAGGAGGGTTTCTGCATTTCCGTACAGAGGAGGTCTCATTTCTGCAGAAGTGAGCAGCATCCCTTCCTGCCAGCATCCCTGATCTGGACTTGTGGGCAAAGGGACAATACACAGCAGGGTGTGGAGGAAGGGAGGACTGAAGGTTAAGTCAGAGTATAGTCTCTCCTGCCAACCCCTTCTAGCATGTTAAAAAGAGACCAGGCATTTCAGGGCAGGGGGAGTCTTTCTGTGGAGGTGTCAAGACTACTTTAGGCTAGGACGGAGGCTGACATCAAACTGGGAAGGGAACAAGAATAAAGGCATGGAGGTGTTGCACTTATATTGGAGGCACTGAATTACCCATAGATGTCAAAAGGTGGGAGTTGTGTTTGGGAGGCAGAAGCTGTGGCAGAGAAAGGCAGACTCCATTTTCTAACAGAGCAATAAGGAGAATTTCTGAGTGGGAGGGGAAGGTGAAAATGTCTTCCTGTGAATTTTAGAGGGAAGACTCGTGAGCTGCCCTTGGTAATGACTACAGTGTTTCAGGCTCGTGTAGGTTGAGAACAATGCACGTTGAGTCATTGCAAAGCTATACTGCTCATGAGGAGCCTTGATTACATAGCAGCTGACTCAGTTTCTATGCTATAAATTGTGTATATAAACTAGATTACAGCTTAAAAGACTCATAAAAAGCCATGGGATTTCTTAGGGTTTTTTATAAGGGTATTCTCAAATGAGTATCACATTTTTAATATAATCAGTTGTTGACTAACATATTGTTTTTAGATATGTAACTGCTTTTAGTCATCCTATAACTAGTTTCAGTTTAGCTAATGAAGGTTGGAGAGAATGCTGCTTGGCGGGGAAAGGAGTTCATACTCTCTCTGTGCTTTGGTGCCAGTGAATGTAAATGGATGGAAAGTATGTGTGAGTTTGCTAACAAATGGTATGTGTAGTGGAAAGATTTGATGTCTGAGTTCAGTTTAAAAAAATACATATTAATTTGCTTGTTTTGACCTGGCAAAGTTGCCAACTGAAAACAAATTTAATCGTTTAGAATAACATGAAAGCCTTAATCCTTTGAGTATTCAGGTCTCTGGTTTGCAGTCAGTAACAGGGGGCCTGTAATGCCTTCATTGTAACATAATATCAATAGAAATTTAATAAAGTTTAACATTCAGTGAGTTTCCATCTCTTGTTGATTGTAACCCTCTGAGAAGCTTTTCTCAGTGGCTGAAATCTCTGAGAACAGCCAGCTTTTGATGATGAGCAGACCACCTGTCTTGTTTTGATGAAATGAAAGTAAGTGGTAGATTTCAGATAATTCCATTATGAGATGCTCATGTTTCGTCTTGTGTTAACAACAGACGTATGTCTTTTTTTATATCAATCACAAAATCTGAATAGAATCTCTTTCCAGGATGATAATTAGCAGATAGTTGAAATGGATCTTGCCATGAGATTTGAGTGGAGTGACTATCATCCACTCTGTGTGTGTCTGGGCACATGCATGCACATGCATTGGTTTTGTCCTCATGTTCTTTAATGAATCTGGCAATATACTTGGTATTAAAACAGAAACAGTCAGACCTTGAGGAACTTATGACTGACAGGAGTTTAATTCTTTTCTGTGTAATAAATGACTGATGTAGGTTTAATTATTTTTTTTTTGGCAGCTCTTTTCCTGACATTTACTTGCTGAAACTGGTCTTGGAACTTAGAGGAACAGCTTGCCTCTGAAAGGCATAACAGCTTCTCCATCACTTTACGTCTTGTCATTAAAACTGAACGTTCACCTACAAGCTGTCTCACAACTCTGAAGTTATAGGTTTGCAATTACTCAGTGAGGATCTTTAGCCTGCAGTGTGTGATGAAGTGATCCTAATGGCCAGACAAGATAAGAGGGTGATGATGACTGATGAGAAACTAAACAGGGAGGTGGGACAGGAACATGCCTGCTGTGAAACCTCTGGAATTGCCAGGAGGTCACCAGATGGAAAGTAATGGCACTTTCCAGTTACAGTACTTCCAGTAGCTTCCTTTTCCTTTTGCTCTACAATGTAAAGCTGTTTAGTGTCACATAAAAAACCAGTCTCTTCAATAACACGTGCCTGAAATTATTTTCTTGATACTGATGCCAAAAAACAACTGGGATCACAGCATACAAAAGTACTTGAACAAAGAGATGGAGGTGATCAAAGCTGGTGCACAGGGAGTCTCATGAATGTAAAGTCATGTGAATGACATGAAGACACAGGGAGAAATACATCTGGCAGCCGCGTAATTTGAACAAGTCCCTTGGCATTGATAAATGGTGTGGTGGTCACACACAAGAACTTGCTACACATCTCTTGTGATATTCCTCTACCACCTCATTCTTTCTCAGCTGCAATTGTTCTCTGGCCTGTTTCAGTTGGAGCGAGCAGGCGCAACCAAAAATGCTGAAGGTGCTCATTTGTGCTAACCTGTCTCGGGTGGAAATGATTATGGAGTGATTATGCAAGCAGCTCAGCTAGCTTGAGGAGTGTTGACCTGCCATGTGGCAGTGGGTGGGAAAGGGGAGAAGTCCTCTGAGGAGAGGTGACTCCTGGCAGAGAATGCATGCTCACAACCAGTGATGGTGTCTGCTCTGCAGCTGGGTGTTGAGGAGGCAGGTACACATAGATTATTATCTGATTTCTGTATCTTAGTTTGCTAACTTAGAATCATAGAATCATTAAGGGTGGAAAAGACCTCTGAGATCGAGTCCAACCATCAACCCAACACCACCATGCCCACTAAACCATATCCCTAAGCATCACATCTACACGTCTTTTAAATACATCCAGGGATGGTGACTCCACCACTTCCCTGGGCAGCCTGTTCCGAATGCTTGACAACCCTTTCGGTGAAAAAATTTTTCCTATTATCCAATCTAAACCTCCCCTGGTGCAACTTGAGGCCATTTCCTCTCGTCCTATCGCTTGTTACTTGGGAGAAGAGACCAACACCACCTCACTACAACCTGCTTCCAGGTAGTTGTAGAGCGCGATGAGGTCTCCCCTCAGCCTCCTCTTCTCCAGACTAAACAGTCCCAGTTCCCTCAGCCGCTCCTCATAAGGCTTGTGCTCCAGGCCCTTCACCAGCTTCGTTGCCCTTCTCTGGACACGCTCCAGCACTTCCAATGTCCTCCTTGTAGTGAGGGGCCCAGAAATGAACACAGTATTCGAGGTGCGGCCTCACCAGTGCCGAGTATCAGGGGCACAATCACCTCCCTACTCCTGCTGGCCACACTAGTTCTGATACAGGCCAGGATGCCGTTGGCCTTCTTGGCCACCTGGGCACACTGCCGGCTCATGTTCAGCCAGCTGTCAACCAGCACCCCCAGGTCCTTTTCCTCTGGGCAGCTTTCCAGCCACTCTTCCCCAAGCCTGTAGCGTTGCATGGGGTTGTTGTGACCCAAGTGCAGGACCCAGCACTTGGCCTTGTTGAACCTCATACAGTTGGCCTCGGACCATCGATCCAGCCTGTCCAGAGCCTTCCTGCCCTCGAGCAGATCAACACTCCCGCCCAATTTGGTGGTGTCTGCAAACTCACTGAGGGAGCACTTGATCCCCTCGTCCAGATCACTGTTAAAAGATATTAATCAGAACTGGCCCCAATACTGAGCCCTGGGGAACACCGCTCGTGACCGGCCGCCAACTGGATTTAACTCCGTTCACCACAACTCTCTGGGCTCGGCCGTCCAGCCAGTTTTTTACCCAGTGAAGAGTGCACCTGTCCAAGCCGTGAGCCTCCAGCTTTTCTAGGAGAATGCTGTGGGAGACAGTGTCAAAGGCTTTACTAAAGTCCAGGCAGACCACATCTACAGCCTTTCCCTCATCCACTAGGCGGGTCACCTGGTCATAGAAGGAGATCAGGTTGGTCAAGCAGGACCTGCCTTCCATGAACCCATGCTGGGTTCACTTGAGTGTGGTTAGCAGAGAAGCCATGATGCCACAGGTCAGAGTGCAGGCTGTATGAAAGCTTAAACAGCGTAAGTGGCTGCACACTCAAAGGCAGGCTACTGCACTTGTTGTCAGAGATTAAAAATAGCACAGCTTTGGTTTTGGTGATTTGCAAGACCACTTCTGACTGGCATAGTGGAAGGTGTGCTTTTCCTCAAATGCAGCTTTGGCTCATTATTGGTTATATGTGGAATTCAGGAGGCAATGCTAAGATGATTCACATTCATTAATTAAACCTCTAGCACCATCCTGGGAGACAAGTTTAGAGAAGAGGAAATGGAGATGAGTAGCCTAAAGGTGCAGAGGGAATCTGCTTCAGAGCTGAAATTAAACTGGCTTCAGGCATCGTGCCTCTGGAAATTCCTAAACTACTCGAGTTTCATGTCAACACTGTCCAATTACAGCGCTGTAATTTAGAGTAATTTATAAATCTGTATCTGTAGTGGATGATTTGCATAAACCACATCCATTAACAATAAAAGAGCTGCTATTAAATAATTAAGTAATAAAAAGATCACACCATCAGTAACATGATTAAACTGTCTAAGAAAGGCTATCGCTTCTTTATATCTGACTTCTTCTGAGCACTGAGGAGCAGATGTATTGTGTCACACCAGTGTCCATCTAGCTCTGTATCTCATCTCCAGCCATAGCCATTAGCCACTGAAAGATTACAGGAACGAGGCAAGCATAGTCACGCGCTTTTTTGCCACATCTAGCTGTTTTCGGCCATTCTGCTCTAATTCTGCTCTGAAATCTATTTTCAGCTTTGAATTTTGGAAATTATGCATCATTGTGGCAACATATCCATAGTAATCTGTCTTTTCTTGTGAACAGTATGACTAAGCACACCCAAGCCTCCCTCATACACATCTTATAATCAACATCTGCTAGTGGCATGTTGTGATATATACTTGCATTTGAGAAGTTTCTTTTACAGCAGGATAAGTTCATCTGTCCACCATCACCTAGAAAACTCCAGAAATTAGGTGAGTCCAGTTACAGTGTTTGGTCTTTTATTCATTTAATAGAAGAATTAGTGGTTATGGGAACTACCAAAAGACCCTTTCCTGAAGGGATTTGAAGGGAGATAAAGAAGGCCTTTATAAAATGTGGAAGAGGTTACTGTGCTTCGTCCTTTCTTCCCAGAACTCTAGCTGCCACTTGCCATGGGTAGGCCTATCATTTATGTTAGCATTATGATATGCTTGCGGTGAATGGCTTTTGCATTGATCAGAGGCCATCTGATCCACTTTGTGATCTTTGAGAAAAGCCTTTTATAGCTTTGTTTGTAGTTCTTCTGTGAGCATTGTTCTTTAAGAAAAAGAATGGCTTTATTAAAAATTACAAAAGTGGGTAATTAATTTTAAAAAATTATTTTTATAAGACTTTAAAAGAAAAGTTGGGATTTTTTAGTACTTACACTTTATTATGTATGGCTGCTTTTAAAAGTTGCTGGAACAAGGGAAATCAGAAAAACAAATTTCCCCTGGTTTTCATTGCGGGGCACATGGGTCAAACACCCAGCATGTTGTTCTCGGAAGAAATAGTTTCATTTTTCCTAATGTGGACATGCAGTACTAAAGCTTGCTGTTTTATGACTGAGCGGTACTAAAATGCTGTTTATTGTCAGTCTTTTCACAGCTGAATCATGTTATTTAATCCAGATTTTCTTTGAAACCACTGCCAGACGTGCAGTATGGATGAATGCTTGGAGAAACCAATGGGTTTTAGGCACTCTGATGCTTTTAATTGTTTAGACTAATCATGAATTTGACATGTGGAGGGAAAATGCTTATTTCCGTTCTCTGTCTATTTAGATTTACACATTGAATGAAGGGTATAGATGATTTTTTTAAATTTTTTTTAAAGAAAAAGATAATTATGGGAAATAATTTACTTTGCTTATGCTATGCATTTGGAAACAATGTGTGTTGTGTTGGTTTTATTCAGTGCCTTTGTAATCAATGAATGTATTTCTTCCTTTGTTTTGTGTGATTCTTTCATGCGGAGGCAGGTGAGAAGAGGAACATAAACAAGGATAATGAAGTGTCTGTGCCCTTCTTTTACACTTCGTAATCCCATTTTCTTAGCTTTTGTTGGCTTGTTTGCTCGGTTTAAAGCATAAGAATCAAAGGAAAAGTGATCCTGTAAAAATATAAATAATCTCAGGTGGTTCCTTTAGTAGAGTCTTGAAAACCTGAGTACCCCTACTTTATGTAGATGTTAAAGACAAAATTGTGACTTGTATCTTTGCGTCTTATTTTCTGCACAGTGACTAATCATATTGTTTTTTTCCACCATATGCATGTCTTAGCTAGCGTTGTTCATAGCCATAATTAATTGCTGGCAGTAACACTGGCCAGTGTATACTATAAAACAGGATTTGCTTTTATCAATAAATTGTCATACGCTTACAGCTTGAGCCTCCACCTGCATTAAAGTTCTTGTTGTTCCTACTGCTGAATCTTCGCACTTGGAACTGATACGTTGCAGAAGAAGCTAATGCAAACTCTGCCGCTGCCTTTGCCATGGGGAGCAGCCATTTGGATGGAACAAGCATTTTGCTAGGAAACAGAGCAGCATTTCGTTTCTTTGCACCTTCATCCAAATCTTACCAACCAGCTGAGCAGGAGCAGAAAAAAATATTTGCTGGGTTCCTTTCAGATGGTGACACCCTCTCTTCCTGCAAATAAACACCACCATATCTTGATTTCTTGTGTGCAAATCAAAGGCAAGGGCTTCTTATTCCATCTGTCAAATCAAGGGTTTGTGTGTGCTTCGTTGCACCCTGACCTGACTCAGGTTGTTTTTTCCCTTCTGCATTTTGCCCTTTTATGAAAAGTACTTCTTTTCCTTTTATCCCGTACTTTACAAAGGTGACTGAAACCTGAAGAAGGGCTTTAGTACCTAGAAATTTGACATTTAGCTATAGGAATTAAATCCAGTAATAGATACTGCCTCTTTCCAAGAACCTTCTTGTGCCTGCAGTTTGTGACGTATTTCAACAGCTTTCATATGATCCTGTATGTATGAACTTCTGATTGATTTTTCATTACTTATACTTGATAAAGACTAGGTCTAGAAACAAGAAAAATAAGAGCTATACACAAGAAACAGGAGTTTCCTTTCTGTGTGGAACATATGTGCCTAGTCATGATTGCAAAGTTCTTTTTTTCTGTTCTTTTCTTTTTTTAAAAATTCATGGCTAGAACATAGCATATGCTGTAATACTTTCCATTTGCAGAGCCCTCTGTTTGATGATTGCAAGCTGCTCTGTAAACATTTTTTGGTCTGACAGTCATTTTTCACAGTCTGGAGCCTTCTCCATTTTTGGTGGGAATGTAGCTAAGTGGTTTGCTCAGGGTCACCCAGTGTATCAGCTGGAGCATAGTGGTAACATTTTTTGCTTTTTTGATGTCTTGATTGTATTTTTCTCTGCATTACATGGAATAGTGTAGTGCAACATACCTAGAAAGTAATCAGAAAAATTCTTTGGGATGAAAGTAAAAAGTCTGGAGAATAACTTGGGAGAGTTTAGAATAATTAATTATTACTTACTTGTACATTTTAAAATAATGAATATTGAGAATAATAGATGAACTGGACTACACTAGCAGTCTTACAAAGATACTTCCTTTTGGACTTTTTTAGATCATTCATTTAGTATCATACAGATAGTATATATTGCTTATGTGTAGACTTAAGCTTAGGATAATTTCTAAAATTCCAGAATAGAAAACAGTAGGATAAGAAACTTTGATTTGTGTGGGTTGTTTTGTTTTGTTTTGTTTTTTTCTGATGGATACAAGTGCAATACTTTCACTGTTGCTAAGCGTCATCAAATCCTGCAATCAACAATGGTGATAGTCAGAGGGGATTTTCAGTAACTGCACAACAGAAGATCATTTCAGTACTAGGAAGGCCTCGTGGAAGGATTTTAGTCTCCTTAATAAAAAGGTGCATTTAATAATGATATTTTTTCTTCCCTTTTCCCTCTTTAATTCTGGTAATTTATGTGGACCATTATTTCTGTTGCTATTTCAGTCCTTGTGTTTTTGAAAAATATCTTCACTTTCAATAATATTTTTGGATAGATGATTGTATTCCCCATATATTAAATAACTTGAGAATTTCAGGTTATTAAATCACATAATTACAGGGTGTTTTCACATTACTTTTTGTGGGTAGTGTATCTCCTTAAAAAGGAGTTCTTCTAGGGTGTTGAGAATGTTTTACGAAGATGAGTTAAATGAAACATTACTTCAGAAGCAATTTCCTGCATGAGAGGAAAGAACAGTTTTTGGATAACAATTGTTGAGACATTCAGTGGAGGTTTTTTGGGGGTTTGTTTTTTTTTTTTTCTTTTAAACTATAAACATTTGAAGCTGATGTCTCAAAACAGTTGAAACTTGCATCTGGAATATGCACGATGGGTGTGCTTCATTGAGCAGTGGGCATAGACCATCACCTCTTGTAAGTGCTCTGTGCAAGTAGAAAGCTGTTTACATTTGAGGTTGAGATACAGTTTGACAACTCATCTCTTCCCTATTAATTTTTCTTTCTTGACAATACTACAAGTAACTTAGTAGAAACATGCTCCTCTTCCCTATGTTGCCCAAACCCTTCTCCTTGTCAGTGTCAGGCCATCCTCTGGCCCAGCTACTCTTCTCCTCTTCTGGCCAGGTCCCACTTGGGATCGCAGGCTGCGTGTTCCCCTTTCCTCCCAGGGAGAGAAATGTCCTTCCTCTATCACCAGTCCATGAACCTCTAGTGTTAGTGGCTTTGATGTGGAGGAGGGTTGATGAGGATGAAAATGAAGTCAAGATAAATTTATTTTACAGAAATTAGAATGCTTTCTGACATGTTTCTGCTACTGTGTTTCTGCTGTTGGTTTCTGATAGTTTCAGCTGTTGTGTTTTCATGGACTGTTACCCGAGTTAAATCGGGTACACTTACACATAACATAATCATATCACTGGGAAGAGGAACGCATTTCTCTCTCTCCTCTTCCCTGTACCGAAACCCTTCTAATCAATTGGAAAATACTACGAGTGTGTAAAAAATGAGACTGTTCTGTTATTTGCTGAATTTTCCCCTGACTGAGAGGAGATTGAGGAGAAAATTTATTTCCTGTTCCATTTGCATAACCTGTTACTGAGTTTAGCATGTTACATTTCTGAGCTTTTCAGTTTCTAATAAGAGATGTGACACTTAGCAAGCTTATAAATGATATATTAAGGTTTCTCCCAGGAGTAAACTATGTATGGTTCCAGTTAATAACACTGATATTCAGTAAGGAAGAGAGCAGACGCGATAGTGGTTTGGGAGGCAACTGAGGTAACATCTAGGAACATCTGGTGGAAGTTTCCCTAGCAGCTCAAGTAACTACACAGATGCTAAATGTTTTTTCCTCATGTTCTGCCCAACTTTGCTTATGATGTTTGTATGTTCATCACTGGAATGGACACCCCTCTCCCCCTGTATACGGCATACATTTGAATCAGTGAAAGTTTGCCTGTGAAGCTGAAGAGAATGATTTGGAAGAATTTGGAAATGCTTTACTTAAAAATGCATTAATCAGTGTAGTAAGAAAGCTTTTGGTCATTTCTCTCCCATGTCAACTAATGGCTGTATGTAAGGGAGTCTGTACTACCTTGTTTTAAAATCCTCTGTATTTTACCTGGGTCACAGGCATTATTTTACTAATCTACAGCCATCTCTGACCCATTAATGTATGTAGAAACAGATTCAGCTTGGCTGTTACCTCTTCTCATAGAGTTTGAGCTTGTTTTTTACCTAGACCATTTCTACCTGAAACTTTGAAGATTTTTTTTGCACATAAGAATGGGTTTTGCCAGCTGTTAGTTTGATTGCTGAGACTGGAAAGGTAAAAACCAAGTTAACTGATGTGTCTTCCTTCCCCGCTCCCCAACCAAAATGCTGTCTCTTTTTTTTGGGAATTCAACTTCATTAAGGTTATGATAAGAACTGGGAATGTGATTACACATTGTTTTTTTTCCAATAGCGTCTTATCACAAGTATTTTTGGAAATCTTATCAGTCAGTTGTCACACCTGTACAAGTCACATTAACTCATTTCATCATCGCAACAGACCGAGGACAGACATTCCTATGAGTTTCAGAGCAGCCGCAAGGCTGTCGGGCATGCCAGCAGCACACTTGCATGTCCCAGCCTATGTGGTCAGAAGTGCTTTACTGTTGGGTGCACAGTTTCCATTCAGAGTGCTACGTTGATGGGGAAGGGCAGTGACTCTCTTCAAAGTTTCAAACTTGCTGCATTCTTCATGGCTTAAATTGGCCATTTAAGTTGGTCAGTGTCTAATGAAGTCTGTGAAGAGACTACTGTGGGCTGCATTGTGGTTAGAGCAGCAGTGGAGCTTGTTGCCAAATATTCAGTCTCCTTTGGTTGGCCTGAACAAAAGCTGGTTGGTGGTACAAGCTAAGCATGGGTGGGGTAGAGTGGAATGCCCTCTGGCATGACCGTGAAGAATTACCAGAGACCATAATGGTGTTCTCATTTGAGAAATCTTGTTTAGAGTTTTTCCAAGAATACACAATTTCAAGCTCATGTTGTCATGTCCCTTGGCTAGCCCACTTAACGTTCGGAAGATAGGCATGAACGTCAATTCATTTTAAATAGGCTTAGCCTTCGTGAGTCATGAATATGCTGCTGCTTAGATTTAGCTTACCATGATGGTTGTAATTACTGGTCAGAGGCTCCAGCAGGTGCTAGGGGCGTCTGTCTATTTCTGAGCACTGTGGGGTTTTCCTGCCAGCTGAATGCAGACTGGATGGATTGAGGAGCTTCTGTTCTATTTATTAAGTTTTAGATAAAGCAGAGTAGTTCACAAACGTGTTCCGTTTTGATTCTTGCTGTAAAGATCCGCCTAATTTTTCTTGTGGGACTAAGGCAGTGCAAAATTCCAAGTTCTTTGTCATGTGTTTTCAACTTAGCATATCTGACAAATTTGGACTACCATATACTTTCCACATTGCCCCCAAATGGAGGATGGGTAGGGAGTTGAAAAGTCCTTCAACTTGCTGATTACAGTCTTAAAAGTGTTATGCTACCCTATGCAATAATTCTCTCTCATGGATGAATGATTTGGTGCTTTTGGTTTCGTTCTACTCTCTTCTGGTTTACATTTTTCTACTTTTTGTTTTCTGACTATTAATTGCAGTATGTTTTTTCAAAATGGTAATATGGAGAGTTGCTAATTAAAAGGAAAAAAATGAACTTTGGCATATGCCAAATTTCACTTGCCAACAACTTTGGCCATATGACCAACTTTGGGAGGGGAAAGAGGGAGGCAACCTCCTCCCCCCATGAATTCTTAATTATGATAAATGAGTTGCTGTATTATTAGGAACATAACCTAATGACCATACAGCTAAATATTTACTTGAGCGTTTATTTAGTACAGCTTGCTTTCTTTTTAAGCTACAGATTTCTTCATTGCATCCTTTCTTCAACTGTTTGGTCTTCCTGAACTCATAATCTCGGTATCTGTGATGTTAAAGAAACCGGAGTGTGAGGTCAAAATTTCCATTACGTAGCCAGAGAGGAATTTCAAGGAACAATGCCAAAATCACTTAAAAGAATAAATTTACAGGAAAGATGACTCATCAATCAACAATTGCAGTTCTAGAAAATAGAATTATTTGTATATGTTCTGGGTACAGAGAGAGACAAAATGCACCCGGCCTGACAGGCAGGGGTAAATCAGGGTGATTGTTTCTTTGTTTGTTTCCAGAGATTTTTACCTTGACCTCTACTGCTTTTTCACCCTAAAAGGAGGACTCTAAGTAGCACACAGCTTCATGTTGCAGGAATCATTGCCTTCTCAGAGCTACAACTATCTAGCAAAAAGAAAAAGATTTTCTGGCTTGTTGTGGCTTGCACTAATTAGCCAAGCAACTGAAGGACAAGGGGAACAGTCTCCTCCTGCGCTTAACTTCTCTTGTAACTCTAAGAAATTTAACATGAGGCCACCTGAGAGACCAAAATACATCATTTTATACTTGATGGAGGTGACAGACTTCTGCTTTAGTATGCAGTAACATGAGTGTGAAAAAGATGTGATAAAGGGCAGTTTCCTTCCTTCTAAAATACTGAATAAATAGCACACAGGAGTGAAGGTCTTTCTGAGAGGGAAGTCTGTTGAGCTATGGCAGCATCTCTGGGGGACTGGGGCAGGCATGCTGCTTCTGGCATTTCATGTCATGCCAGCCCTTCAGTAGGGAAGGCACTTCTCTGGTGCTTCTTGTCTTCTCTCCCCCTTGAGCTGCCCAATCTTTTTGCTGTGTTAACCTTACATGTGAAAAAAGTAATGAGTGCTGGGACTTCAAGGAGATGGCAGTGGAGATGAATCTGCCACATCCCATGTTTTTTTTGTAAACCTGTTTGCTTTCTTATCTTAACAGGGGGAAGGGAAGGAAATGTTGTTACCTCTCACAGATGGTAGACTGGACAGTTTGCATGTCTGGATATCTCTCCCTGGCATGAAACATAATGGGTTTTGTAAAACTTTCCTGCTCATGAGGCACTTCAGCAGAACAGCATACCAACTACAGGTGTGACTTCTGACTGCATTGCTCTTTGGCCTTAGAATGAACTTAATCAATATTGTAATTGTTTGTAAGTAGGAGGGTCGCTTTTGTACCCTGCAGTCTATATGTTGTTTTTACAGATTTCCCTTTGCTGTTGCATGCTTTCCTGGAGTAATAGTGTGGCAACAGTGAGACATGGGCAACCTTGCAGTACATGCTTTTTGAAAGGGGATGTGGACTGCAAAGAACCTCTGTCTGCCGTATGTGTGTTACTGCATTTCAGCTTGATGCTTCTCCATGTTAGAATTCTGAAGATGTTATAGCATATTTAGAGCTCACTTCACTTATTGAAGCAGATAGTGTTTACAAGTGTGTGTAGGCTGCCTGTTCCTTCTAGAGCCTAAACCTGGCAGAGACATGAGGACATCCTCTCTCTCAGTTTTGATGGGGAGAATGCTACAGGTAAAGGGTTGCACTTCTCAAACTCAGTAATTTTGAAAATACCTGAGAGAAACAGCTGAGACTCTTCTCGGTAGAGGAACTGTCATTGAACTGTTCCCTGGTTCCCACCATTGATGTCGGATGCATTCACAGCATGACACTGTGGGGCTCAGTGAGGGCAAGTCTGTGCCATGTGCTGATCCTGGAGCCCCTTCTGCAGGGCAAAGTTCAGTGCGTGTCAGCAAACAGCTCATTTTAGGTTAATATGAATGGGGGCAACAGTGATGTGGTTGAAGAGCCCTTTTGAGGGTTAAATGGGAGTGCTGAAGAAAGCAATGCATTCCTTCATCTGATTCCCTTCTGCTTAGGTTTTGTCCCTTCACAGCTTGGATTTCTATTTTTTTATGTAAGTGCTAGTGCAGAGAATTGGGTCATGGATGACAGATTTGAGTGATGGCCACAATACTTGCAGCTTTCAGAACACAGTATGAGGCCCATCTCGGCTTAGCCTCGCCCTCAAGGGTGATAAGGAAACAAGACCAAAACAGTTTCTCCCACTCTTCCTCAAGAAGTATTCCCTTTTATCCTTAGAGGTTGGAGAGCCTAGCAACTATCTGTCTGTTTTATTTTCCTTAAGATGCTGTGATACCATGGTGATGAGTTATTAATAAAACTCCAGGCAGATGGAGAGAGCTTTTAACTGAGTAACTTCTTGGTTTGGGTGGTTTTTTTTTTCTTTCCATGCATCCAAGAATAACCATATATGAACAAATGTCATGATTTGGTCTGTGGGACAGAGTAGCTGAGCATTTAGCACAAAAATACAACTTAATCTGCAAATAAATCAGAGCAGACTTTTTGCTTAAATGTCAAAATACCACCATGTTTATGGAAGAGCAAATAATTGTAAAGCACTGCATGCATTATTTTAAATATATGAACATAATGAATTAGATCTGAGATTTTTTTTCTGATTTGTTGCATTGCTGAACATATTATGAGCTATTTTAAGTGCAGTAACAGAGTTTCCCATACAGCAGAGTGCTCCACTTCAATGGCACCAACTCAGAATTCTGTAAGTCTTTATACTAATGTGCAGTAATCTCTATAACAGTGACACTAATCCCCTCTTCTAATATGGAACTTGAGTTAAAAAGATCTGTGAAATGTAGCTTTAAAGCAGCTTTTGGGAATTATTAATTTGTAAACCCTCCATCAGTCATCCATACCAATAGGAATGTATTTATAATAACAGAGCAAAGGGGTAGTCACGTTTAGGAAAACCAGTGAAGCCTTGGGTTTGGTTTTGTTTTGTTGGTTTTTTTTTTTCTTTGTTGAAGTGTGAATGGCATTAATTGCATAACACAAACAGCAACAGGTTGGTTACAAATTATGTAGAATTGTTATGTTATCCTACCCAAATGATGCATACTGACTCTCCTGTCCAATTTTAGTGTACTGCAGTCGATTTACAGTGTGCTTATGCTACTGTTAAAGGTTTGGGGTGATAATGTCTTACATGGCAACATTACAAGCTTCCTGAAGTTCTCATTTATCAGCTGCTCAGATGCTGATGGAAAAAAAACAGACGTCTCCACAAATGTTGAAAGCTGGACAGAAAATTTCTTTTTAATATTTCACTTATTAATTTCAGATGATGGTAGTTATTGAAAGAATAGGCCCTTAAAAGTCTCCAAATGCATTGACTTCCAAAAATGTTTGTTTCCCATTTTGTGGCCTTGAGCAGGAATTGAACCATGGTCATGAAAACCCCTGAATAAACAGATAAGACAAACCATGACGTGCATTTGTGATGTCTGTAACATCCAATGACGTAGATAATGCTGTGTCCCCTTACACTTTACATGCACTGTGAGAGGGATTGTCTGTGGCCAATATTTTCTTTGAATAAGGTACAGCCCTGGTTGGAAGTCTGTAGCTAATGTGTTGGGGGGGGGAGTGTTGCAGGCACTTACCTAATTAGCATGGAGATAGCATTTAGGTCATATTGGGCTTCTCAATCCCATTGAAATTTCATGGGATTCAATGTGTAACTTATGCAGGAAATTCTGAAAAAGTTATCCATGATACATAACCTAATTTCTCTCCTTTACTCTCCAGTATGATAATCCATGTCCTTTAAATGGAATCAGTTTTCTCTATAATCTGAAAATTGCCTTAAAAATACTATAGAAAGATCAAAGCACAGTGAAGAACTGAGAGCAAAATTTACATGACCTCTTAACTGAGGTATTTGTAAAATATAGGTGAAGTGTCGAGAACTGCTGTGACATTTTATTCCATATGGGGATGTAAGTGATTTTGTAAAGCATTCCAGCAGAGTGAAACAACCAACAATCTTTCTGCTGTGTGCGTGAGGTACTTAATTTTTTTTTTCCTGCCAAGAATGCTTTTCCAAGTGGAAATTATTTTTTTGTCATTTTGGGGTGGTTGTTGGGTTTGTTTTTCCCTTTTTTCCCTTTCTTTTTTTTCTTCCTTTTTCTTTTTTTTTCCTTTTTTTTTTCCTTTTTTTTCTTTTTTTTTCTTTTTTTTTTTTTTAGCAAACAAACAAAGACACAAAACAAGATGTTCCGTCTGGAAAACGCACTATTATTCTCCAAAGTAGCCTTTTTAGTAGAAAGATGTAGGAAAAGGGACATTCTTGATGAAGCAATGGTCAGGGAAGCTGGAGGAAGAAGTGTGTATTACATGTTCCTTTGGAACAATGATGCTCTTATGCTTTTGAAGTTTCACCAACTCTGACTTAATAAACCATCTGCCTTTGAAGAACCTTCACCTATGAGAAAACTTTTGTCTACGTTTAACCTCAGCTGTGGCCTTGCTGTTTTTGGATCTGGCTGTACTGTGGTAAAGAAACAGGAATGAGCTATTAAAACATGGAGTTTTCTTGTCTCTGTTTCAGGTTGGTGTTCTCGTAGGTGTTGGGCTGGGCTCTGTCCCCCATGCATGGCCTCCTGCGGAGTTGTCCTGTGTTGCGACTCCTCTGTTGGTATTTTATTGTAGAGAACCACACTGACATGTTGTATTATCATAGGAAAAGGGAAAACATTTCTCTCAGCAGCCAGCTAAGTGTACTTGTGGTTTTTAGGAATATACAAGAGGGCTCTGTTGCTACTGTTTATTATTTTTATTTGTGCAGCACCTAGGGGCTTCACTTCTGAGCCTTGATGTTGAACAAGGTGCTTTATGCAAACAGTAGAAAGATTATTTCTTCTTTAGAGAGCCCGATTCCGTAGTGCAGTGCAAAGATGTGCAGAAATACCTCACCTAGTTTTGAGTGAGCTTACTCAGGCACTGGAAACGTAAATGTGCTAGTGCTGTATGTTATGCTTGTGCATTGCATTTGTGTAGATGTGCTACAAACTGATGCCTGATTAAGGGATTTACAGTTGCTGTATTGGGCTGTGCAAATACCCTCAGAGAGAGGACAATGGAGTAAAAGAGATGGCAGAAAGATGCAGACACATGCAGTGGAATTTAAAGGAGCAGCAAGAGGTAGAACAAGCTTGGGTTAGGGTTATGACAGTGGCGTTTCCTATGGATTTAGGCATAGGATTTTTCTTCCCTTGAAGTAAATACCTTTAGGAAGAGCCATAAACCTCGCAAACCAGGGAATAAAGAATGATTTGAGGAGGTCAGGCATCATACCCAAGAATCAAAGGGCTGAGCTGAACAGTGTGTGGCTGAGGAGTTCTTCCCATGACATCTTAACTATGTGAATTTGGTGTACAGGTAGAGGCAGACACCCTCTGGAAAAACAGTTAGTGATAAGAGCTGGAATACTTTTTCCTACAACTCATTATTTCTCCAATTTACGAATTGCTTCACCATATTTGGGATCCTGGACACTTATTGCCTGATAAGGGGTTGTTGTTGCTATTTATAATTTGGGGTTTTATTACTCAGGCTGCTGTGATGTCTAAGTGCTTCTGTAAGAAGGAATGTAATATGGAAGATAATATAAACTGTAAAACTAATGAGGGAATTGCAATACAGATGGCATTGTGTGTCTGCTTTGCAGACTGTATTTTGCACTGTTTATTTTAAATTTCTGTTCAAGGAACCAGAGAACCACCGACTGCATGGTAGGAAGTGGCTTACTAAACGTGTCCTCTAGAACAGGCCATAATGCTAATGAAGTTCCAGTGCCAGTGCAAATGCACAAATGAACTTTTAAGGTAATCAAGGAAGCAGTGCTTTCATTAGTTTGATAGAAACTTCAGGCAGCTTTCTTAAAGGTGTAGTTTGAACTGTACTAGGCTGATGTTAATTGCACGTAGGATGGGGTAGGTATACTTTTGTCTCCTAGCCATCTCCTCCATCACTTACTGTGAAGTTTTTAAAAGCTGCATGATTCCTTCTCCTAGGGCTGTTGATTTCTTTTACAAAGAGCAGAAGCTGTACTACCTTCATCTCTTACATTGTACTGGTGGCCAGCGAATTCCAGATTCAAACCTTTCTTTAATTTTCGCCAATATGACATAAACGGACATTGCACATAAAAGAGCAAGCCATTGCATATGGCTCCTGGTACAAAGAGTATTACAGTAACAGAAATGCCCTGGTCATAAATTTATGTGAATGGTAACCATGTGTCTCTGAATGCCTCCTGTTTCTCATTCGAGTTAAATGTTACTCTATCAATACTTGCCAGATATCTTGCACTCTTATGTCTCTGCAATATTTTTAAGCCTTTTGATGCCTTGCAGTTTTTGAAGTAGTGGTATTATTTTTAAGATCCTTAAGATCCTTAAATTAGGTCATAACAAAAATATTTCTATTTATCTAATCCATTTCCCTGTGTTCAGACTGCTTGGTGTACTGGAGCATGTAATAAAGTAGAGAGATTTAAATGGCTTACTTCAGTATGAGAAGAAAATGTTATGAAAATCACAAGTTTCCTTTAAAAACTGAAGCCTTTTCAACTGACTGCAATGTGATGGGAGTGGCTGTGAATGATTAAACTTCCTTGCAGGGGGTAGGATTTGTAGGATACAGAGCTAGTGAGTCACTATTTCCAATTTTTGACAAAAAAAAAAAAGAAAGGAAAAAGAAAGGAAAAAGGGTCAATCTGTGATTTCTATAGCTGGTGACTACTGTGTGTCTTCAGTGAAGTAAGTGTTGTGGTCTCTTATCAGTTTTCCAGATGGTTTTGTCTGACTTAAGTTGGAATCCTGAAGCCATCCAGTTGTCACCACTCACAGAGGGAATGCCCGGGTTGTGCAGGTTTTTTTAATCACACACAGGTTGTCATCTCTTGTTCATCTCATTTCCTCTTGGCCAAAACCATGAACACTCCTCCCTTAGTGCTTGCGACTGTCCTCTTATACATGGTGAGGATCCTGCTCAGGTGAGTGAGAGCAAACACTCATCACTTTTGCTCAAGGCTCCAGTCACACTGAGGGCAGATGATATTCACAGCTTAAAATCCAGGTACAAGCTTTTGAGACACTGCTTTGTCCTGGAGTGACTCTCCATGCCCTGCCTATTTAGCTAACAACTTTTGCTCCCGGTTAGGTTCTTCTGACTTCTCTTTCAAGATGGATTTACTCAAAACAATGGGTAGATGAGAGCCTAGAGGTCCTAAGTAAAGATCTTGTTAGGAGGCAGTGAACTGATGAAGCATTTTGTCTGGATCCTGCTTATTTCAGAATAAGCAGTGCTTTCTCAAACAAAGCCTGACTGTTAAAAGCACCCACTAGTTTTTTGTTTTGGTTTTTTTTTTAAAAAAAAGGTCTGCTGGAATCACATAATCTTCTGAAATGTCTCAAAACTATTCAAGTGCTGGCAGCCAGCATAAAGCCTTTGCCTGATCCCAATCTCCAGAATGCAACAGGCATCATTGCCTAGCTATTTTCAGTCAATTCTGCATACTGCACATCTAAAACTAGAATAAAACTATCACAGCTCTGCTTTGCTTTCCAGCCCCAACTGCTGCAACAGCCCTGTCCTCCTATCTTTTTTTGCCCTCTTCAGATATTTAGAACAAAAACAGGCACTTCAACCCTAGTGGTTTTTTTTTTAAGGTTGCAATATTCTTCCTGCTGGAGGAGCCTTCCATTTTTGTTGGCAGGCATTTGACTCCTATCTTTCCTGATCTTTTATTTAAATAAGCAGCTGCTTCAATAACATATTTATTCATATTCATAATTTCCATATACCTGTCAAGTTTTCAGAACAAACCTGAATGTGTTCTGGAAACTTTTGTGGGATTTAATCCCAAAGTTGGTGATCTCCCATGGGCTATACAGCTCAGTACTGCCATGCGTCTCTGTCTACCTTCAGTTGTGGTCCTGTGTCCCAAATTTTTTTTTTCCCTGCTTTGCTTTTCTCAATCCTCCAAATTCCAAACTTTGCCAGTCTTTACTTTTATTTGTACTTTCGTTGCTTGGTTGTCACTGGTAGCTGTTGTTTGTCCTATGGTTCTTCTAATCCTCTAAGCTAGGAGTGAGATGACTTCCCTGACACTACTAGTGAACTATAGATTCTCTCTATCTCTCTCCCCGTGTGCCCCCCCCCCCCCCCCCCCCCCCCCCCGGGATTTAAATATGAACTGAGATTTCTACAACTTCCTTTTAGAGAACAAGCAAAGGTTACACTAGTTGAGATGTCATTTATGCCAGAAGCAGAATACCTAGTCCTTTAATTTTGTGTCATTTGCTCTGGCATGTAATAGGTGAAGGTACCTCTTTTTATGTGGGTAGAAAGAGAAGAGGAGGAAAGTCTATTGTAATTTTTTTATTTTTAAGGAAAAACAGGAAAAGGTGCATGAACACAGAGGAGAAATACAAAAGTCCTTGAGCATGAGAGAGAGAAAATTCCTAGCTTACATTACACAGCTCAGTGGAACTGGGCTCGGAGGCACAGAAAGTGTGAGGGAACATACATTGACTGAGAGATTTTGAGGCAAGCAGGGGAAATTTATGTGATGATATAATGCATACTAATAATGCATGTGATATATATATGATAATATGAGGTACATTAAATAAAGTTTAAATAATTAAAGTCTACTATGCAGTAGTAGAAAACAGAATAGCATACGGTTAGAAGCTTCTTTAGGATCTTTCTCATCTCTCCCTGTCCTGTCCTCACACTATCAGTGTTTGGCAAAAAGCAGGAGGGAGAAAGAGAGCAGTGTCTTTGGTGGACAGGGTTCCCAAAAGCTGAATTTGAAGCAATATATTGAGACAGTCAGTTGGCCTGTCCACATCGTCTTCTGCATTACCATGGATTCTGCCTCCGTGTTTTCTCTAAAGAAATTCTTTTGTTGAATTTAGGTGAAGGTTTGGGATCATCTCTTTTTTTAATCCCTCTGCCAGCTTTTAATATAAACCCACAGAATCAAGACATTCTAGGATTGATGTTCCATCCACCTGGTTCAGATTAGACTTCTTGCATCACTTAAATAGGTTTTTATGGCTTTCCTACTATAACTGCATTTGAGTGCTTTTAAAAGAATTTTTTTATTGGACATGATAATATTTGAGGCGATACATTGGCTAATTGTTTAAATGTGCATTTAGACAATTGTTAAAATGAACACTATTTGTGTTACGTAATATTATAAACCACACGTGCTATAGTCTCTTCTCTAATTAAGAAACAATTAAAAATACAGAAAGTCCACTTCTTGACACTAAATTTTAATGACTTTATGCTTGAGTTGCATCATAGCAGCTCAGGAGCAAGCTTTCAAAATGCTTTCATCCCTTTTAAAACTACTACAAATGCCTATATAGGAGTTGAAAACATGTATTTTTTCAGTCTAATTCATTATGGAGTTAAACTGCAAGGATTGCTCCTAAATTCAGTTGCCACATTTCTAACATGACCGCAATGTGTAGTCCTCACAATGTAGAACAGCGCAGAAGTTCACTGGCACTTTTTCAGCCCCCGTAACAGAAAAGTATAGAATGTCTTTCTTATGTAATTGAATAGCTCTCTAAAATATTTAGGCTTGGAGTCTGAATTCCTATGCAGACCAAGCTTTTACATCAGAAAATAAGACTCACAGATATGCTTCATTATTTGACCATGCACCACGTTATCCACAGTATAAATTAGCTGGTTTTTAATTCATTTCAGTTCAACATTTTAATTATATGTTAAAACAGAAATAGCTACAGGCCCAAATAATTCTCTTCGTGGACTGCTTTTTTTTTTCCTTTTTAGATGATGAAAACTGGCTAGAATGTTGAGACAATGAAAAGATGCAAGACTTCATGTACAAAAGTCACTGAAGAAATACTGGAGTGTACCCTCAGGCTGATTATTTCATTCCCTCTCTCCCTCACAGAACACATGTATCTCAGACCGTGGTCCGGTTTAAAACAGCATCTGTTGAAGTATTGCTTACATTCTGGTATAGGTTTTTGCTTTTCTGAGATGCATAAGCTGGACAGGAGTTGCATTACACTGCCCAGTTAGGGGTGAAATTGAGGTCATGGTTCAGCCTTCTACCAGCTCTGTGACACTGCCCATTTGGGATCGTGATTCATCCTTCTGTCAATTTTGTCTTCCAATAGCTCTGAGGATGTCTATGTAATTGCTTAGGGCATGGGCACAGCGTTTATTAGAACATTGTTCATGCACAAAAGCCTGTGCAGAGCCACAGGCAGCCTGACCAACCAATTCTCTCTGGGCTTCCAGGGCACAAACTGCCATCTGTATCATGTGGGAGTCTTTAGCTCTCCTGTCTACATCTAACACTCTTTTTCTCTTAAAATCTTCAACTGGATTTGATCTCTTCTCAGCCATGAGGTAAATAGAGATTGGATTTACCTAAACTACAAGCACAGCAAAAATCAGTGCTGGCTGACCACATTGTTTTCGTCTGTAGTGCAGATGGGATGCAAACTGCATTTTATACACAAGCATCATTTACCCAGCTGCCAAGTTCCGTATACTCAGTTCCTGTCTTTATTAAAACACTTGGACATGGTAAGACATTAATCAGGGGCTTCATATAAATGTGGGTATTTCATGCCCTTGTTGGAGTTGACCTCCATCCTGAATTTGTCAAAGTAGTTACTTTTGTGTAAAGATTGTACTTGAGCTGAAGCTGGTTGTTTTGAGACGAGCTCCTACTGTGTGACTTTCCATGCCACCAAACCCACTGTGTTAGGCATCACAGAGTTGCTTAGAGACGGACTGAGTGAACAGAAACAACAAATGACTTTGGAACTGAAGTACATTGATCCAGAATTTGTTATGGTACTAATTTGACTTTAAAACGTAATCCTGTTTTAATGGCTGGGTAGATATAATTTTTACCCTAGAAAAAATAGAGGTTGCAGAAACTATGACAAGGATTTTAGGTTGCAGGCCTGAGGTCTAATTTCTTCCTGACTGACAGATGAGAAAATCGGTGAATGATTTAGTAGCTCAGGGTTGCTGTATCCCTTGTTTTCAGCAACTCCAGAATCCTTTGCAGCCAAAACTTCTTTTGGTTCCTGTATATGCGGAATTCAGATATGTAAACCCTGTTTAAAGCTTATCCTTGATGTTTGTTGTCAAACTTCATGGACTGAAACGAAGAGAAGCAGTTTTCTGATTCTGCCCATCTGGGAGCTGTTCCTGCTTTCAAAAAAATTCTCATTGGGATGAAGGGGTCTTGTTCATCCCCCACAGCATTAAGTTCCCCATACTCTTACACTATGTTTCTGCTACTGTGAGAGTCACTGTTGCCAGATGAGGATTACTAACAAGGTTGATAGGTTATGAGCTAATAAACTGCACTGTGTTCTTGTAGTCACAGCTGGGCTGCTCCCATACCCGACCTTCACAGAGCTATTGCAGCGTCTCTAGTTTAGACATGTCTTTGGACCTGTGTTAGTTGCCTACATGCAATGGGAGCTCTGCATTCTCCTCCTTTGTGCTTGCAACATCTTCCGCTTTTTCCTCATTTCCAACTTCTCTGATTACATTCATACGAGGACAGAATTCTGTCATTTTATCCTGCATACTCTCTCAATATTGGCTGCCAGATAAATAGCGTATGTTTCCTGTTCATTTCTTGTCTTAGACACTGATTTTGTCTGTTTTAAGGGACTTCAAAGTTTGGCAAGGCTAATATTATAATGACAGTTATGTTCTTTCACCAAGTTCTTCCTCTTAGTTTGACTGCTTTTCTGTTCCAGGGGAGAGCAATAGCGAATTTTCCTTTTTTGCTTTCACTGCTCTCAGCTTGATGCTAATCTGCCAGCATTTCTTCCTCTGATCTCTTATTGTCTGCCTAGCCTCAGTCTTGCTTCCTTTATTCTGACAGCTGCTCCAGACTCATTTTCTTTTATGTCCTTCTCTCATACTTGTTTGTGTGTCATCTTTGTTGCTGCCTTTGATGTTTGGCATGACCTTACCGAGATCTCTACTTGAAGGAACTTGCCTTTCTAGTGGCCCAGAAGGCCCTGAAGAGGCAACCCAAGGAGAGGCATCATCTGGAACCAATGAGTATATGGACTTGCTATGATCAAATAGTTTTTCTTCTTATCCCTTTTCCACTGCATGGGACAACGTCCAACTTCTTATGTCTTCAGCCTATACCTTGCACACTGTGTATGCTTCTGCACTGTCAAAAGTGACGACGTACCAAAATGGACTGGGGCTTGTAGTTGAATGTTTCCTTTGGTATAAGCAGCTGATGGATTTTTTTTTTTTTTTTCTTTTATGTGACAAACTTGTTTTTAAGGACAAACAGACTTGAGCTGCCTTTCTCTCCCTTTGCAAGATGCAAATATTTTATTCCCCAAAATATGAGGTATTAAATTTTAAAATACTACATTTTTAGACCAATTGTGGTGATTTCATCGTGGAATTATAGGGGTTCCAAAATTATATTTTGCACAGTGAGGTTAGAATAAGCATCTCTTCATTGTGGTATTTTAAAGAAGTGATAGGCAGACTTCTATATGCAATTCAGCAGTTCGTAATGATATTGTATTGAATTTAGAGTATTTGGCCAGGAAATAGGTTTATGAATAAACTGTGGTGGAGTAACTGTATAGCCAGCTGCTTTGAAGTAGTGCTCAGTCATTTAATTTCACATTAATTTTTAATAATAAATGAAACCTGTTTAGTGTATTAAAATTCCACTTGGTGTGGATTCTTAGACCTCTGCGGTCTTTTGGTGACAGAAGGGATTTTGAGGCATTAAACTGTTTACTTTCTGAACTTTCATTTGCATTGCACTCTACACCTTTTAATAATTAAACGATCATTTAATACAATTATAATATCTGAGGTTGGGATTGGAAGCAGTTCTTTTTCATCTGTTTCTCATCGACAGCACAGTTGAAGTTTCTCAAAAGAAAAGAAATAAGATCTGAATAACCAAAATTATCCAAATTAGTGCACTTTTTCTTGGTGACAAATAGCCCTCTGGAAGGTATCAGCTAATTCAGTCTCAAATCTTTAAGAGGTAATTTCGACAGTGTTCTGTAAATGTAGAAAGTTAAACAGAGTAACCAGAGAAAGGTTCCTAATGAAATCTTGGCTTTGGTGATGAAAACGTCTGACTAGTTTTAATAAAAGCTTGATTACACTGCATTCGTGAGGATTTCTGCAGGTCTGCCCTGATGATATATAAACTTTAAATTGGACGTAGTCAATAAAAGGTCACCTAATATGGTTTCGTATTTGGAGAGGTTTTCCTATAATTAACCCAGCTAGTTAGTCTGTTTTCTAACCATTTTAGAATCTGCTTGTGCTGAAGGAAATTGTCCTGCGAAAGATGGTGCTTGTACACAGCACCTAATGAGGTGAAGTGACCTGGCAGAGACCTCCCCCCCTGCCTCCTTATTTAGTGACCTTCCACCAGTGATGAGACTACAGCCCTGCTCCCAGCAGCTGGTTTCTAAATTTGGTCTGACAAATGGTATCGTAAAGGTGGCAGGTGAGGTTAGGAGATCTGATCAGAACAGGCTGATTTAACAGCCACCAAAAGGTACTGAAAGAGTATAAGGAAAAATAATCAAGTGCTGTCTCTTTATCATTGTATCAGCTTTCTTTGCACAGTCCCTTGTGAAAGCCTTTACTGATGGCTTTCAGCTATATATCATTATAATACCTACAATAAGCATTACATAATAGGAAAAATATGCCACACTGAGCAGTGAAACTGGTGTTAGCCAGTCCTGTGGCCCATATCAAAATGCTCTTGCTAGCATTCCCTGTAACAACACTTCCTCAGATGTAATGGACTACGGCATATCATCAACTTAAAGTTCATACATCTGCCTTAATGTTTTTTGCATATCCCTGTTACAAGTAATGGCTGTGACTACTCAAGGGAAAAAGAATCCATTTTTTGACTCTTTAAATGGTAGTTCAGGCAATCTTCAAGCATATCCTCTGCCATTGCTGTGTTCGCACGGCTAGATAGGCAAATCCTGTGTGTGTTTATGTCTCTCAGGCAGTAAGGAAAGGGGAGAAAACAAATTAAAAGGAAAACACGGTACTGATAAAACCACAAGAATTAACTAGAACAGCTGGGTAGACAGTAGCACTTAATTGATTTTTGTTGTTGGGTCTCTTTATAACAATTCAATAGATCGCAAGTTGTCTCCTACTAATGGTTCTGTTTTGTAAGGAGTTTGCAGAATAAATGTATCTGAGGTGCTTTCACTAGGATGGCAAATGCTTATTTCGGAAAGACTGCAGATGTTAGGAGCTTTGAAACAGGTCTTCTCCCTTACTGTAGAGTGATATATCAGTATATAGTTGGGCTGTAAGTGCAAAGACGGCATTGGAAATCAGACCTTCTGCCATGATGTATCAGACCTTCAGTCTAGGACAAGTTGTGGACTCAGGTGCTTACCTGAAACAGGGCTCTTGTGCTTAACTTCTGTCATAAAATTATTCTTAAATATTTCAATTCCCCTAAAGTTACAATATTGTATTCTTCAAGGTGCTAACTGAAAAAAATGTCCCTCAGCAGGTACCTGGTATCTTTATTTGGATGGTTCGTTCCTGTGTTTGCTTACCAAAATTAAAGCATAGAAGTTACTTTCTGTGTGGGATTGAAATATTGCAAGCTTTCTACAGGTTACAGATTTTCACTTGTAGTTTTGAAGAATATCGTTCCAGATATAGGTAGGTGGGATATACGTAGGCTGAGAAACCGTTAGTCATGAATCTTCAGTTTAAAAAGTACATTAAAAAAACCTAATATATTCCTAAGGTATTGAGTTATTAAAGGCACATGCGTTGAAATATGAATGCCAGTTTTGGCCAAATGTGACACAGTACTAAGGTAATGGATGATTAGTTTTTCACATTAACGGCATAGTGAATTCTAGCACACGGGCATCGTAAAGAGGAAAATGACTGGTGACTGTGGAATGAAGAGATGGACTTTTAAATGCTTGCAGTGAGGGCTGGAGAAGAGTAGAATTGAGGCTGATTGCTTAAAAGCAACAAGTCTGACCACTAACTGACCATTTTTGGTCATGATTGTTTCATTTAAGTTTTAGGTAATTAGAGAGTAAATTGGCTCCATAAAATCAGTTATGAAGGATGGTGAAAGGCATTATACCGTAGCCACAATCAGGGTCCATCTGGCATTCAGGATGTGAAGAAAAGTTAAGTTGTACCTGTAGCTCTGCATGGTATTTGCATACAGTGTGGGAACTACTTGCTTTCGCTGGCTGAGAAGCTCGGTATCTGCTGGGTGCGCTTGGGTCATCACCTTCTTCTAAGCATAAGCGGGCACCCATCATCCTGTCCAGGACTTGGCTCTGCTCCTGCCAGGCAAAGTGGTGGCATGTATGCATGCACAACTGTGACTGCTGTAAACATTTATGTCTGCTTCAGCCTGCGCATTGGTAAGCAGGACATAACAGAGACGCAGCTACAATCTTGTTTACCTAGTCAACATGTTTTAAGATATAAATATTTTTATTCTTTTTTTGGATATTTGTCAACCGCATCTTAGGTTCAGTGGGAAATTTATACTGTAATGTTTGGCAGGAGTCTTATGTTATGAGGATGGTGCCGTGAGAAACAGGATGCCCAAGTCCTAGCTTGTTTAAACAATCTGTCTAGGTTTTACTGCCATGCTCAACACCATGGTATGCAAGTGCTTACCGACCCCTCTGAGCTGCAGAGGCAAGGGCTGGGTAGGCACTCAGCCTTATTTTTTTAAGGATGGAATTTAGAGGCCTTTTGCTCTGTACCTCGGAAGAATTTTCCCTGATACAGCAATTTTGCCTCTTGCCTGGGGTCTGAGGTGGAATTCCTCAACTGCCTTTGAAGTTGCTGGCAAAGTGACCTTGAAAATTGCATCAGGTATTGTACAGGGGGATGATGCAGTATTAATGTGTTGACCTAAAACTTCAAATCCTGAGGTGGAATAGGGTGGTGGCTGTATAAGAAGCAAGTTAACCAACTAGTGTTGCTAAGTGCCTTTGTCTGGGGCATGCTGAGGGGCCAGATGAGATCTTCTGGGTGCTGTTTCACTAAGCACAGTTCAAATTTGAACAGGCCTTGTCCTAGAGGGCTTGTGGGCAGTGTCAATGCAGGGAAAGTATGGGGAATGCAAAAATACACCTGTGAAATCAGATTAGTGTTATGATTTTTGTTGTGTTAGTGGGGAAACAACATGCAAGAAGGAAGGGTTGTTTTAGTGAAGAGGAGGAAAACTAGAGAGAGCGAAGGCAAAGCAGAAAAGGGCAGAGCATATGGTTAATGGAGCTAAGATTAGGATACTGAAAGAGGGTGCAGAGGTTAGAGGAGGCAGAGAAATACAGTGTTTAAGTAAGGAATAAAGGTAAACCCAGTGCTTGTACTACATTTGCACATTTTGGAGAGTGCGTCCTGAATGCCATACAGCTGCACTCCTGCAATAGCTTTCTCTGAAATGTCATATTGGGAAGGAGGGATGCTAAACTGTCCGAAGGATAAGCAGAACCTGCTGAAAGTAGTTGTGCCCATTTGATGAAAACTTGAGCTTTGGCATCTCTCTAGTCTCTACATGGGTCTGGAAGCAGCTTTCCTTTTCCTTCTTAATCTCAAATGCTTTGCGATCAGAATTCCTAATATTGCAATCACACCGTTATAAGAAAGCTGTAGACCACACCTGTTGTTCCTGTGTTGGCTGCAAGAGGGATGGGACCTTTCTGTAGACACCAGTCTCACTGAGGCGAGGAGCCAGCTACTGTCTTACAGTCTGTCCCAGGTCTACCCCCCTCACCCCTGGCTTTGGAGTGCAGCCCTTCACAGCTGTCTGACTCTTTGGGTTAACTTGACCTTCCCATAGGATGAGTCCCAAACTCTCCAGGTCCCTAGGTGCCTCCAAACAAGCCCTAGTCCAGGCCTGCATCCCTTCCCACCATATTCCACCCTGAGATATGTCCTGAGAAGGGACTCTAGACCTTTTTGTCTCTGCTGGTGGGCACTTTTGTCACTTCAGTGGGCAAAGAGTGAAAACCTGAAAGCAGCACTTGATGTGGATTTCTCCTATTTCAAAACCAGTTGACTGTTTTTCTGCATGTTCCCTGCTCTGTTGCCTCCTATGTAGGATGCGCAGTGATCCTCCATTGTGCATGGACAGCTTTGAAGGTGTGCCCATAAATATTTGCAAGGAATATACAAGGTAAGTGGTAATAATCTGATGGCCAGCAATATTTATGATGGCAGGTGAAGCTCAGGGAGAAATTTAAGGATATTTCTATCCTTTTTGTACCTGTCCCCCCTCCTCTCCTGTTTTGGCACCAAGGATTTAGAAAATGAGCCAAATTAGAGTGTTTTGGCTTCTGCTTTGTATGCAAGTTGTGCCTCTTCTGTTAATATACTGGAGAGAGCGTCTGCACAGCCTATGTCCCACTCTCCCATAGCTATATGTCATTTGGATAATACCACCATAACAGGCCCTTTCAGCCTCCCAACGACTGTCCTTGCCAGTCTGTTGCACAAAATAGTGTCTTTCACCGTTCATCGGAGATGGAGATGTGTGCTGCAGTACTACAGTAAATAGACCATAGTTTGTTTTCTTAACCTTTGTCTAGCTGTATTTCAAAACTTACAATTTATTTAGTAACTTCATCAGGAGGCTGGGATGTTTCTAGGCAGCACAAGCATAGATGCCACATAGCAGAGTTGGTCGGGAGAGCGTGACTAGTGGGAATGGGAAGATCCTCCATGACTGTGGTTTTAGCTCCCAGATCTCCACTGTGAAACTTGTGAACTTATCCTGGAAGCTGCCGTCACCTTCCAGGCTCTGTCCTTCCCCTTGGTGTGCTGGGACCTCTCTGTCTTAGGGCTCAGCACCCACCCCGCTATGTCCTGTTCCAGCTCTACTCCTGGTTTTCCTCCCTCAGCCTTGTGCCTGCTTCAGCTCAGTTGCTTCTGCTCCACAGTGACAGACACAGCAGAGAGCTGCGGTGCAGGTCTCTAACTGGGGATAGCTGCTAAATCTTTGCAAAGGAGCAAAGCATGCACATTTAAAATATAAAAGTGGATGTTCCAGTGGGTGCTATAACAGAATGCATTTTTACTTTTGCGCTCCCAGTGGATTTAATAATGTTTTCTTTGTTTTGGTGGGGTTTTTTTCTATCCTGTCTATTCAAGACTCCTACATTCTATGAATATTTAAAGTAGGAATATTCTGCCTGCAAAGATGAACACGTACACAGATTAGCAGTGGGAGAGTTGGGTTTTTTGAGTTGGATATGTGTGTTGGGTTTACAGTATCCAGGCTTCTGGTCTTGTAGACGTTTGGGAGGGGATTCTTTCTTCCTCCATGCGTATTCTGTCCAGCAAGTTGACAGTCTGATTTTGGTTAGGGCTTTTAGATGCAACAGGAATACAGCTAATAAGAAAATAATGAGTTGGTGTGTACTTGTGTGCAGTGCTATCCCCTAATGAATTGTCTGACTGCCAAATATGTTAAGAGGTTAACAACTCAGAGGTATTCTCCTAGAGGTATACTGACAGAGCCTGGTGGTTTTGCAACTGAAGACCGAGGAGTTTAGAGACAGCTGTGCCAGCATATGAAGTTTATCTCTCTATTGTGCCCATTATCATGAATTACTTATGCTAAGCTGATACTCCGCAAGAGGCAGCTAGCAGTGAGACCAGAAGGGTCTGGAGATGGTTAATGATGAGGTAAAGAGAAAGAAAGGTGATTTTCCAGTTTGTGCTGCCTGTTCCACTTACCCTTTCTGTGCAGTGAATAATCCCATAGTCATAGTTAACTGTCAGTAATTTACCATATTTGGATTCCCGAAACAAAATGCAATGTTTAATTCAGCTTAGAATGGCAAGCAGTTCCTTATGGAACTTAATTGTTTTGTTTACATGTAGCTAGTTACTTACCATGTGGTAAGAACAATAGGCTGACTGGCTTGTTTAACTCGTGATCAGAATGAGATAGAACACGGAAAACAGTGAGGCTGTATTTCTTAAACAGACCACATGAAAGACGCAGCCTCCTTGGCTGGTTACAGTGTAGAAAACCTGCTGCATGGCATACCCTTTGTTGCAGCTGTGTGACTTTGCTGTATGTCCTCACTGTCTGATCTTCAGCTAAAAGCAAGTGGTATTTCTTGGGCCTTTCTATTTCACATGGACTGAGAACCTTTCTGAGAGTTATCTGACTTGGTGACCAGACCTGGCAGAGTGCGTGCAGTGAACATGAGACCATCACGTGAGGCTTTGGCCTCGCTTTCCCCCACAGCTTAACCTGGGTCGCACCCATTTTGCAACAGAGGCAGCTGCTTTTCTTCTCTTCAGTAAGGAGGCAGGGCAGGTACTTGGGGCAGCGTGAGCCTTGATTTCTCAACCAGCCACACCTGTCATGTGGGATGGAGAGCAAAAAGGAGGTTGCTCCATTTAAGCCAGATCTCTGCCAGCCAGTCACGCCTGCTACTGACAGGAGACCTTTTAACAGGGTGCTCCAACCATAGCAGAGCACTGTGCTTGTTGTCATGCAGTCCTCCAACTACAGGCACTACCCTGTGATCCAGCATGTCAGGAGTGCGTGACCCAACACGTGCTTTCCTGCCCAGAACTTGAGATGTTCATTGTCAGGGCTGCCAGACTAACGGAGAGAAAAGAAATTTTTTACTCAGGATTGGAGCTTGCACCCTGATGGAGTCCCCTGTGTCTCGGGGGAGTAGGAGGAGCTTCTGAGCTCTGAGCAGAGAGGACGCTCCAGAGGTTTTTATCTGCTTGCTTCTTTGTTTCACTGGTGGCTTTTCCCCTCAAAACATCTGAACTAAAAGTCAGAAAGTTTGCTAAGAAAGACTTATAGTTTGTTTCTCAGGTAGTTTCTGTTGGTGGAAGGGAATTCTCGGTTACACTCACTTGTACCTAAGGACTAAGATAGATGTTCTCCATTAATTTGCCTGAAGTTAAGTAAGCTGCAGCCTTGTTAATAGCAGACACAGGCATACCAGCTGAGCGAGCCTTCCTGCCAACCCTGCAAACTGGAGTAGTAGCTGCTAACATCTCTTATTTTGTGAATCTGTGTGCAACTGGGAACAAGAAGCCATTGAAAATATGCACAGAAAATACAAGCACAGGAGAGCGCCTGTAAGCCTAAGATCTTCTTTATCTTACTTTTCTGTGATGGAATTGTCATCTGACTGGCACAGTTGTGTGCTCAAATTTAGGTGCAGTTTACAGTTGTCATCTCCACTTGAAGAAATGTGAATGGAGGCTGATACTCTTTCCTCTGTAGGCTAACAGCTGTGGAGATATACTGCCCTAAAGGATATCTCTTACTTGCAGATATAAAGCAAAGCAGAAATATTTCCTCTTTGTGTATGTTTGTGGCCCAGATAAACCACATCATGCAATTAACAAGACCACAATGAGAGTGGTATTCTAGAGAATACTAAAAGTTATCATTACCTTCCCAAGCCTTCAGACTATGAAAATAAACTTCAAAAGTCTACTGAAGATTTATTTAATCCGTAAGAGCCTCTTCCCCTCCACCAACACCTGAATATAACGTGAGCTGCTTCTAGAGCTGGAGGTCTTCTCAATAAAGACTATCACTTGTTTCGAGCTTACAAGCGTTTACAAGTACATTATAAATTGAAAGGTTCATGTGTCTGCTCTTGCCTTGTCAGTCTTCTGCTTGTGTAACACAGAGCCCAGCAGTCATCACAGAAACGAAGACCTTCAGAAATGTGTCTTTGAGGAGGAAAAAAACCCACAAGGGTCAATTATATTCCTCACAAGAATTCAGCATCTTAGTCAGGGGTTCCCAGCAGCTGACCTGGAAAGCTGCTTATGATCCTCAGAGGGATTTTCAAATTGTGGCTGTTCTGCACTGTCATGCAGATTGATTTTTGTTATGCAGCCCCTGGCCTGATGTCCCACCCATTAAGTTGCCCTACATGGACAAAACTCTGGGAACCCCTGAGTTCATAATCCAAGAAAATCTTTATTTTGGAAGACAGACTGAAAAAGATAATCTATTTTGTCAAGTATTACCTCTGCAAACATAGAGTCTCCTCGTCTGGATGATCTCATGCATGTATTTGTCAAAGTTCTTGCTTTGAGACAGCAATTGCAGCAAAACAGTAATATATGCAATATATAAAAAGTTTTTGGGTGAGATCCAGTACAAGCATCTCATGGTGAAATTATTCTTAATATTCTTTAACAGCTACCTGGTGTCTGGTCGAGAGAAACTGGTCACAACTATATCTTTCTTTAGAGACTTAAGCGAATGGAACATGTGAGCTTGAATGTTGTTGTGTGAATGTAGGGCAAGGAGGAGGGATCATAATTTGTCTCTCACTAAGAATTGTCAAGCACATTCCTCCTCCATTTTTTGGCAGTGGATTGTTGATACAGTCATAGCTGCTAAACAGGTATGAGCTCTTCAGCACTCCTTACCAAAGTAACCTTTTCTGGAAACTCTCACCTTGCTCATTGGGAGGAGAGGGAAGGAAAATTGGAAATCTTTGGCTTAAGGAAAAGCATTTGGTACTATAGAAGTTAAGTGGAGATCAACTAACCTGCTGGAGCATCCCAGGCTGGAAACCTGAATGTTCTAGCAGATGCCGTCATTTTGGGAACGGAGCAGGTGACAGTCCCGCAAAGTCGTCATGGTCTTTCTCACGTAGTAGGAAGTGGCATTGCTGCCCTGGATACAAACATCCTAAGAGAGAAGTGCATGAGGTAGTCAGCGATTCCACAGAAGTAAATGCTTGGACACAGTTGATACTGTGAGTCTTGGAGTGCAAGGTAGCAATACAAGTCCTTTGGAAAGAGTATCAGTGTTTCCAGTGATAGAGGTAATACCTACCTGTGATTAAGTCTTTGCAAAAAAAACCAAAAAAACCAACAAACAAAAAAACAAACAAACAAAAAAACCCACCAACACCAAAACCAGCAGTCTTACACAGTCATTGTTTTTCAGCTTTCAAAACTCTTCTTCTGGAGAGCTTTTGCTAATGGGTGGTCTAAAACCCAGGCTGATTTAAATATCTGATCTGCCTTCCATCACCTTGGAAACAGGGAATGCCTACTGTGAAAACGATCTGACCCTAGAGGATCTGGGATGAAAGTTCACATGTAAAACAGACTTTCTCCCCTTTTATTGTTGCTCAGAGCAATAAGAAGAGAGTCCACAATAAGGTCCGCATTTCCAGCCATGTGCATAGCATAACAAGTACATTGAGGTGCTTATGGTAAATGCTGCATTGGAACTAGGATTGCCTGTGTCTCTACTGCTGAAACTAGGGGAGAAACCTACCTTCGCACTCCATAATGCAGAGTATGCACCCACACAGTTTTAGCTCCTTATTTACTCCAGCCAGTTTATTGTGGGCCATGGTAACTATCTATGTTATATATCTGTTCTTGTTTGCATCCCTGGCAGATAATGAGATTGTGCAGTGGATATACTGACAGCACGTTTTTTTTCCAAATTCCTTTGCCTTTGTTCTGTTCTCCATGCAGCCCACTTAAATCACCTCTTTCTGTACTGTTGAGTCTTACAACTTCTTTAAGAGATTCTTCTTTTTTGCTGGGCACATCCATAAAAAACAAGGAGTTCTACCTTGTAGTCCCTGGGCAGTTTTGTTCCCTCAAAACATCAGTCTGCATCCAACCATATAAGTAATCTTACTTTTGTCCCTAATCTGTCTTAGTATCTCCAGGCAACCAAGAGACTGGCCTTTCATCTGTCTTGAACTCTTGAGAGTTACTCAACAGTTGCACGAAGCTTTTTTTATTTCCTCCTGCAGTGAAGATAGTAGCACCAAGTTAGGAGTGTGTAATGGGCCAGGCTTTTCACTTTTGCTGGGGGCTGTGATGTGGTGGCCTGAAGATGGAGAGAGATGTTCCTCACTGCGTTTGGCATGGAGGCCTGTGAGTCCTCTGTTCCTTCAGGCCTTTTAGGGTTCTTATTGTCTCACAGGGACTTTCTTGTCCAGCTTTCCTGTCCCTCTACTCTGTGGCCAGGCAGATATTGTGGGATATACAGAGCCAATGTAGACAGTAGCCCTAAAAGGTAGTGGAAAGAAATGCAGCTAACTCATTATGTCTGATTTTCTTGCTCCTTTGTCAGGGACCGTTATGGATTTAACAGTTTGTGGTAACTAAAAAGTTACACTTCTAATCCTGTTTTTTTTCTGAATGTTTCAAGAGACATGCCAGATTTACCACCTCTGGTTTGGTTTGGGGATTGTAATCTCAAGATCTGTGATTACAGTAAAGTAGGATCCTCAAATTTATTCCGTAGTCTGATGTCCTCAATCCTGGAAATGAAGCTGTGCCAAACAAAATATTTGCATCAGTGTTTTCTTTCCAAGATTCACGGCTTGGTTCTAAAAGTAAATGCCTGCCATTGGGGCAGAAAATATGCTAGGTTTAAGTTCACTTAGCAAAACTTTTTTATTGGAGTGGCTCATGTAACTTGTTAACATGCAAGAAATTATTAAGCTTTCACTTCCTCCACTCCCATTTCCTGTTTGGATGTTGAAAGGAAGCCCCGATGGCTTATTTGTGATTAGCCAGCAACCCAGAGTGAACTTAATCCTGTGGGTTTGCATGGCGCTTGCCTATGCAGATACAGCCTCTCTCAAGAGCGGGCTGTTGAGTCTCACGTTTCATGGTGGGAGCTGTAAACAATCTGCTCTTCTTTCCGTGAATTCATGGCCTGCCTTCTGAGAACAGAGGTAATGCCTGGCCTGCCAGCGCATGGGAGATGACGCTAAAACGTTGGATGCTGCGAGAGAGAAAGGAGGCGTGAGGGGGGTTTTCCAGTCTTGCTTGCCCAGGAGATGGCACTGTGCAATAGTGGGATTTTTACCTGCAGTGTTTGTGGTGTGACCGGATTGTGATTGTTTGAGACATGACAGATATATGAGGTTCTTGAGTCAGTAAGAGCAGAGTGACTTGTACTTCTTTTATGATGCCTCAGCACTCTCTTCTGTGTAAAATGCATCATCATGCTGTATATGCTGTAGGCAGGTTGGGTCTAAATCTGCTTTGCACCCCTGTGTTAGGGAACTGAACTTTGTGCATACTCTAGTGCAGTCAGGATCAGAACTGGGTTTGTGGGTGCAATTAATCTGGCCATGAATGAAGTGGTGATGCCTTTGGAGCACCCTTACTTCTAAGGCTTTTGTGCAAGCCTTTTGTGTCCCCCTTTTTAATTCCCAGACCTACTGACAAAGGAGGCAAAACAAAGAGGTGTATACTTGTAGTACGCGCTAGAAAATTAGAAGGTTTTGTGGAGCCTCTGTCAGATCCCTTTTTCTGTCCTGCATGCAGTGTGCTGTGCTCCTGTTAGAGTACCAATTGGTTTGGTTTGTATATAAAACAGATGGAGCTTTTTTAAGGAATCTCTGACCCCACCTGCAAGTGCCTGACCTGACTTGTGCTGCCAAATGCAGGCCAATGCAGCTGAGACAAATCTAGAAAACCTTCCTGGTCTTCCTTTTTTCAATGTTGATAAGTTGAGACCATTTCCATTTCTCCCTCCAATATCAGCCTGAGTTTGGGAGCACATACATATCTGCAGGGAATTCTGATCTTGGAATGGACGTACTACTTTACAAAATCTTAGGCAAGCTGATTAACCTTTTATTTTAATTCTCAAAAAGGTAAAGAGGGGTAATATTTTCTTAACACAGAGGTGTTACAAATATGTTCATAATATACCTTGAAGATAGAAATACGTGAATGCTAAATAGCTTTGTTATTATTAATCGAATCTTAAGTGGCCTATACATCTCTAACAAAGGCTTCTTAGCAAACACATGCCCTTTGAAATAGCCTGACCCTTTCCACTCTTTCAGAGACATTAATAGTTTCCTGGCTCAGTGTTTTAGGAAATGTCGTCATAGTCTGGAGGAACCAATAAAAACATAAGTCACCTATTTTGTCTGATCATTTTATGCCAGGATATTTGAGGCTGGAAGCTGTGGAGGGGTAGGAGGGGACTGCTCCATTTCTGTGGGTGGAAGATGTAAAAGTTTTAATACTGTTTTAGTATAACTTTGCATATTAAGACTCTAGAGCCGTGTGAGAAACAGTATTTTTTGAGTTCACAGGCAGAGGCTCTAGATAGTTTTAGCAACTAGTTAACTAGTTTTTCCCCTTCCTAAGCCATTTATTGCTTCAGTGCCTGATGAAGGGGATGTTGTCTTTGGAGAAGAGTATTTTGTTGGATTCAGGCTTATACTCTCCTCTAATAGAGGCAAGAGAGCTCTTAAGAATCGGCAGTGCCTTAAAAGAAGTGTTGGTAAACGGTTATGGAAATATGATTGGTGGGACAATAGCTTAGAGGGTATGGTCAAGGCAGACCCTTTCCCACTAGTAGAAAATACAGTTACTTAAATTAAGGAACTATTGTATGAAATCTCAGTACAAAGCATTGTTACATGACATTGTGAAAACCAAACCGTGAGTGTCTGTAACAGGCATCCAGTGACACTCTGTTGTCCATTATAAACGCCAGCGTTTACGATGGGCCAAACCTCGCCACCCTTACATGGTTTTGATCCTCTCCTTTCTGAAGCAAAGCCTCCAGCAAGCGTGTTAGTGAGTCCTGACCGTGATCTCTTGGGTCTGTGGAGAGCAGACATTCATGGCGGTTTTTCCCCTGCTGTGCTGTCTCCTCCTGCAAGCTTCAAACAGCCCCTCAGATGTGGAGATCTGTGTTGTTGCTAACTTAGGCTTGGTTGCATGGAGCTGGAAAAGACTGCCAGACCCCATTTATCCTCCATCTCTTCCCAGAGCATCCTCCACAGAGAAGCAAAGGTTTTGCCCGTTTTTGGGAGGTCATGCACTGTATTTTCTCTTCTGTATTCCATCAGCATTGGAGACCAGTATAATGTTTGTCAGCAGTCTAGAGAAACTGAAGGATAACACTTACTTCATCCTGCACAGCTATCTTTTTGGAAATGAACTGTGGCACCAAAAGAGACAACCACCGCAAGCTGCACCATAATGTATTATACAGACTCTTCCCCTCCTCACCTGCCCCCCAAACTAGAAAAAATAAACATGGTTTCTTTTCAGTTTCTGCTGTAGCCTCAAATGGAGCTGATGTGCAGCTGTCGTTCACTAAGAATTCAAACTGTGTTTAGGCTGCAGTTCAGGTATTGCAGACCTCCATTAAAAAAATCCTTGAAGATTTCAGAAAGATGCAAAAAGAGGGCATGGGTCCTGAGTTACCTTGATCAGAGTCCAGTCTAAAGGGGAATTTGCTACTGATCTACTGCTTTTAGGTTTTATGAATCCAACAAGATGTTACCATAAGAGTTATACAGGAGGCCAACACCCCACAAATGAACCTCGATGTTAACTCTCACCAGACATCTGTCCCTTGTGTTTTTTGGAAGCTTTTCTCTCCACCTCTCCATTTAATGTGCCAAATGCTGGTTCTTATTCTTTGTCCCACCGAAGCTGAGAGTGTATGCATCAGCACCGTGGCGGAGATGCTGCGCCCTGCTGATTTCCACTCATGATCACCTCTTGGACATGTTGCATTTAGATTAGCAACAGTGGCTTCCCCTTTGTACTTGTCAGGATCTCTTATCCTTTTCTTCTTTGTGTGTACGTTTTGTCAGATCAGGCCTAGATTTGTCACTGTGTGCTGTGCCATGACATACCCCTTTCATATTCCCTTTTAAACTGGAACTGGATCTGTGTGCGGAGTCCCCTGGGTGTCAGGATCCCTGAGCACTGGGTGACACCAGGGTTGTTGCTCAGTCCCAGAGCACAATGTACAGTCTCCAAAGCCTTTAAGAGCCTTGAGAATGGCCAAGTTGAGGCACATTTCTTTCCCAAAGTAACACCATCGGAATCCTGAAGAAACACGTGCATTGAGCAGGGCGTAGGTGAAGGGGTGAGTACAACATTGCTATTGTTGTTGCTCATCCCCACAACAAATCTAGAAAAAAGTGCCCGTGTCAGGTACTCCTGCCAACTACTCTGGGGCTTCTGAGTAGGCAAGGCTCCCCCTCTGACTGCTGCCATGCTCTGATTTCATCTCAGTGAAGGGGGTGTAGGCTTCAGGGAAGGAAGTCTGGCTTTTTCTCTCATCCCTGCTTCTTGGATTGTCGTGGTTTGGGGAAGGAAGAGCTCTTCTCAGTTACGTACTTAGTCATTTGGAAATGGAAGCTTTCTGACTTTTACTGATGTGCAGTTAAACTCTTGTCAGCTGTGCGTGTACCTGTACTTTCAAAATAAATATCCTGCTGTCTCATCCAGCAGAAGAAATGTGACCTCAAGAAGAACCAGATTTAAAAACAACACTATCATTTTTAATCCTCAGCTTGCCCCCTGTTCCCCTCAGGGTTTTGATGATGGCTGGAATTTCTTCGTTGACTGTAGGGTTTTTTTAAAAAAACAATGAAACTCTCCCAAACCAGGAACTATCCAATCCTACCCAAAGAGATTTAGTGAGATTGAAACTGTAGAGAAGATGAAGGCAAGCTATTCCTTACACTGTATTCATATTCTTGTGTCCTAACATACAAGCTGACCGTAGCGGTCATGTGAAAATGCATCTGACTTGTCTGTTACGCTGAATACCCTGCGGTCTCGCTGTTTACAGCAGATACAAGGAGAAGGCCTTGTCTTCAGACATGTCCATGCAGGGCCTAGAACACTTTTGGCTCTACATAAGAAATAATAATAATAATAAGGCCAAAACCTCTCTGCCAGCTAGTGAAATGAAAATGCTGTACTTCACAGCTATGTCATTGGAGAATTATATTTCATTAGAGCTGATATTAAAAACTCTGATGTCAGTTGTGAAATGTGGCTGACTTCAAATTTGCAAAACACATAGGAAATTTTTTCGTAATGTGTTGTCACTTTAGAAGTCTGGCAATCCTTTAGGTTCACTCATAAAACTTTAAGCTCTCAGAAGGGGAAAACCCCAAGGCTATTTCCCCCAAACTTGAAAAGCTTTGCTTCTACTAGCATATGCCATTTTTATAAAGTACGTGCAAGTAATGTTCTGGATGCTTCAAACAGCAGCAGTTTTTAGGACTTTCGGATTGGAGAACTGGATCAAGTAGTCATGAGAAATAAGGTATTCTAGACATTTAAATGACAGCTTTTTACAAGTCAGTGAGCAGGGTAGAGAATAGCAGTCCTAACTATTACTGGTTATTAAATGCAAAAAAACCTGTTGTTTTGCCTTTTCTTCCTTCCCCTTTGGTGGCTTACAGGCTTGCTTACTGTGAAGGAATATGTGCACAGCAGTTGTGTTGAGTTGGTTCCAACGGGTAACAGAGCTGCAGAACAGTTTCCACGTTAATCTTGTTTTCACAAAATCCTGAAGTACTTTTAAATCAGACTGTTGTCTGTCTTAGTCATGGTAAAGACATGAGGGCTATATGCATGTGTCAGCTTTTCAAAGTTTCCCACTTATATGACTTTTTAAAAATGAAAAAAAATGTAATTAGCTCTTATTTTTGCTTGCTAGACAATATTTAAATGTCCAATGCAGTATGTGAGTAAGCTTACTTCAGTTACAGTTAGATTTATTGTAGGAGATGGTAAATAATACTTCATTTAGGCTAGGCAGGTTTTTCTGGTTTGGGTTTTTGCTCAGGTGTGGAGAACTCGTGAACATACATACATTGTCATTTGCCAATAGAAAAATATATATCGGTTTAACAAGCAAATCCAAACTGTTTGTGACCTGAAGACGTACTAATGACTAGATGTGTGTCCTTTTCTGCTTGGGTACCACCAACTCTGCAGTAACCTCAGCTTCACACTGCTGCCCACTGAAACCTCCACTAGGTAACAGCCAGGGTCTGCTATGTACAGTCAGGAGCAACATTGGTGCTGTACCACCGAACAAGACTTAAAATGGCAGAGTTCACCTGTTGTGGTTTTTTCCCACACATGCTCTGATTATCATCTCCTTTCTTTGCATTGATTTCTCGCCAGATTTTTAGGAGTCTACTATCCTCAGGACTTCTCTCTCTCTTTTGAAATTGGCCAGCAGTAATAAGGCACAATGTCTGATAGACAGTTGTAAAACATATCATGCAAGACTTTCTTTAGGAAGGAGTCTTGAATCAATCTTGTAAAACCATTCTTACAGGTCTCTCCAATTGTGCATAGCATTTCTTACAAATTCACAGCGGTTAATGGTGTTAATGTGGTGAATCTTAGTAATGTGAAGGCTCTCGGTGGACAGACAGGGCTGAAATGCCGGATAATCCCTGACTGGGCAGATTCAGCTGTTTCATTTTGAATTTGTCAGCTGATTTGTGTGAACAGGTCGTCGTCTCTTTGGTGAGGGAAAGGAGTGGGATGCTTCTGTAAGAGGTTAGATCAGCCTGTGGGATCATGGTCTGGTTAAGGGAGTTTGTGTTTATCAGCAGGTTCCAAGGCGAGTGGAAACATAATGGTTTGGATTAGGAGAAGTCCCTGAAGTGTGCATCTGTTCAGCTGGTTAACTTCATGCACTCAGGGACTGTAAAATCAGGGACAAACCTACCTTTTTTTTTTTTTTTTGTAAGAATAGTAAAGGCATTGAAATACTGTCTGGAAACAGAAAACATTCCCAGCTTTTATGGATACGTGGTCAGCCGGCTCTTGCTTGTTCCCTTATAAGCAATGTTCTTAATTGGATGAAGTTGCTACTATTTCAGGTCAGTGTATGTGTTTTCTCTTGCAGTTGCCATGGCACTGGTAAGACAGATATGTTCTGTAGTTGTGTTTGTCATCTTATAATATGTGAATTTTTATTTTCAGCACTGTATTTGCAGCATAATAGTGCTTGCAGTATTTTTCCATACCTCACTGAAGTTGCCCCTGTTGGAGTTACTGCACTCGACTAGCTCTCCTTTGTCATATAGCAGTCTGTTTTACATGCCCACCTTTATGTCCGTTAGAGTTAGGAGCTCCTAGGGCCTTTGTATTTTGGGTATTTTATAGCTTAGTGGGTACTTAAGGTTAGAGACATTATGTCATGGTTGCAATCTTACATAAACATAAACTATAGAGCCTAATCTAGCAGGTTTTTATACAACTCAATAAACTTGGCTGAGCTACAGCTTATCTTCTGAGGAGGTGCCCAATATTGATTTAAAGGCTTCAGGTGATGGAGAATCTAACAAAGATTAACTATACAAGTTATAGCTAATAAGTTGTTACTGAGCTCTGTCACTGTTAAAAAATGTAGCTTTACTTAAAACAAAGTGCAGCAAAACAACAGCAGCAGCAACCATAGCCAAAATCAACCGTTTCTCCTTCCCCCCCCCCCCCCCTTCTCTCCCTATAGTGAGATATTCGTCACGCTGGTTGAAATCAAATATCTCAGTACTTCAGCTTTTACTTTTTGCTGTGACAGAAATAACTTTAGGGAAGTCTGAAAGATTTCCCAAGTAACTTTCACAATTTGGAGCGTGGTGGAATATCTAGAAATGAGTCAAGTGTAGAGCAGCCCAAGACATACTGACACTGGTGTTGAGCCCCAGCTTTCCCCTGCTATGGGTTCCCATTACTTTAATGACCACCTATAGTTGGTTCACTGAGAATCAGTTTCACTGGCTGACATTAGTCAGCTTACCACAGAAGAAATTGTAGTGTGAGGTGTCTGGAAGTGTCTTAAGGCTGTCTTACTGTTACCTCTACATGCAGGATTCAGGTGGAATGCAGTATTGAAGGAAGCAAGAATTTTATAGCAATTTTTTTAAAGTAGGATTTTTATGTTGCTGTTTTATGCTAGGCCAGACCAAGTAAAGCAAACGTGTTTTGCCTTTGCATTTCTTTGTTTTGCTTTTTTAGGTTTTTTTGTTTTTAAAGTAGCATCCTTAAAAGTTGCTGGTGGCTCTCATTAAAGTCACTGGGAACACTGGAAATATGGATCAGCTTTGGAGGAAACGGTGAAAAGGGAAGAAGCCCACAGTTACCAAAACAGACTTGGCTGATGCTGAGTGAGCAGAGGGTTGTAGACCAGCTCATCAAGTTTATCAGCAGTGGATGTAAGAAAAATGCACAAGCATTATCTGCTGCCACAGAATGCTGGTTTTGAGAATAACAAAAACTCAATTGCCCCTTTCAGTTACAGCAGTTACAGACCCAGAGGTTGGCTTGGGAGTGGCAATTTAGAGACTCTTTTCACGGGGTCTCTAAAATTTAATCAGGGGAGAGGGGGAGACAAAAAGCCCACCCCTCTGTTTAGTTTAAATTTGCTCCTTGCTGGGCAGTGTTCAGGGGCCTCTAAATTAAAATTAGTTAAAAATGGAACTGCTGCTTTCAGCTGTTTCCTTAATCTTGCTAACCTGAAGTCATTCTTCCGTAGTCATATGGGCAGAGAAGTCTGCAATAACCTTTTTAGGCTTTGCCTACCAAAGGTATTTAAATAAGAGGGAGCTAGTGTTTTCTGTCGCACCTAATCACATTTGATGTGCCCTCATGGGTTGTTTTCTTTTAAGGGACTGTTTTTCCCCAGATATGTATACAACAGTTGAGTTTCTAAACTTGAGAGATTGGTTTTCTGAGCATCAATATGATCAACTATTATTCAAGTTAGTAGAAACTTGACTGAGAGTAAGAATCGACCCAAACTCAGTCACAGCAGAGGCACTGGGTTGGGTTGGCATCCTTTTCTTGGATGAGCCATTTCTCATCGCAGATGTAATCTGAAGACTATTGCCATTGCTTTGTCCTTAATTTACATGCAGCTTATAAACCAGTTCTTGTACTTGGTAAGAACATGTGGTCTTGGACCATTTCAAGTCTTTCAGGAGTTGGGGTTTATTGCTGCTGTAAAACGCTTTCATACCAGCCTTCCTTCAATTGGTTTTCTGCATTTATTTAATGCTTATTATTTTGAAATTGATACGCATCACTGCCATTTCCTGACAAATTATGACACGGGCTTTCAAATAATCAGTATGTTGTTTTTATTAAGAGAGGGATCCTTCTTAATTGCCTCTGTTTTCTTTTCTTGGCTTGTATGTCTTCTGGTGTGCTTTTTAAGTCATACGTAATTATATTAAGTGGTATAGAAAACCAGTTACCTTCAAGGATATGCTATGAACAGACTCTGCGTATAAAACAATATGATTATGTGCTGTCAATTAAGAGGCTAAATAAGTTTCCAATTTAAGAAACGAGGTGGAAAGGTTGCAGATTGTCTGAAGACACATGGGGCTGCCTCTTTCCAGGAGCCGCAGGTCAGCAAGGTAGCCCACCATCATATGGGTAAACCGGGTATCGCGTAGTACCTGGGACCAGTGGGGCTAACACAGTATAATGCTGCTGCTGCTTGTTTGCTTACGTACAACTCTGTGTCCCCGTACTCCCAAATCTTGCCTTCTGAACTGTACCTTAAACAAAACACCTTGCTTGATCCTAACGGTATAGATGGCATTTAGGACTGTGATGTAACTTTTTAGCAGAATCTATAGTCAATAGTGGAAGCCAGAAGAGCATCAGACTGAAAGATGTTTTGGCTCTTTAACTTTAAAGAAATACTAATGTCAGCTCAGCTGAGCTCCCAGATTCACGTTTGGCAAAAGACAGATTACATAAGCAGCAGTAATTTTCCCCACGCTTGGAAAGAATTGGTCGAAACGCTTTACAATTCCTCACAAGCGCACCAGGCTGCTGCGTGCGGTGCTCGGTCAGAAAGCAAAAATAACTTTCGGCAGGAGCGCGGTCAGCCAGCCCAGCTCTGCGTGCCCACGTTGGCCAGGGAGGCCTGTCTGCTGCGCGGGCTGCTGCTCGTCCTCTTCTCCCAAGGTGATGGACCAGCTGAAAGGATCCGGTGTGTCAGAGCCAGCTCATGAGGTCTAGGGTGGGCCAGGCTGAAGGTACCTACGGTCAGCGTGAATGTTAAATGAGATTTGTGGAGTTCTTTGCCTGATAATAAGCTAAAAGTTTTAAAAGATCACAGACAAATGCTTAATGCATCCCCTTCTAAAAAGAGGGGTACTGGAATTTGGAAAATTCACCTTTGTGTTTTGGCTGGGATTTATTTTCATGCTTTCGGTGAGGATTGTTTGGTCTGATCTCAGTGCCTCTGTGTTTCTGATATAGATGCCTTTCATTCTTCCTCTAAATTATACCAAATGCTCAATAGCAGATGTTCACCAATTATAAAAAATAAATAAATTGAAAAGGAAAAGAAAGCTGAGGGCGGGGCGAGGCAGGGCATTTTAGTTGCCAGGTCACTCTTGCATGGGTAGATCTGCTAGGTTATGTGAGCACAGACAAAGGCAGACCAGGGATCCCAACTAGTACCCTGCCCTGGGCTCTTCCCAGCCATCAGCCCACCAAAGGCCCACCTCCACAAGCCCAGAGGAGCACAGGGGCACAATGGCAGGTAGGAACCCGAATTAAGGACTGGGAGGAAGGGACACCCAGTCTGGGCCCTTCCCAGGGCTGTCCCAGGAGACCCTCAGCCCCAGGGTCCAGACCTGAAACCCATCAAGAAGATGAGTCAATGCCAGAGCACCTTTTGGACTGAGGGGAGGTTGCTGCTGAGGTGTACGGCACACATGATGGGATGCAGGGGAAGAGCATTTTGGGATTGCACAGGAGTTATTATGGGATGTTTCAGGGAAGAACCAAAGGCAGGCAAAGGAAGGCATTTAGGTGATTTGGGGAAGAACAAGTGCGGGAACATAGAGGGCTAAGGGCATAAAAAGGGCCAATTGTGTCCAAATACTTTGCTGCTAAGTACGCTTGTCTGGCCATGCCCTGTGCCTGGCAGGACAGACTGTGCTGTTGTCTTCTTATATTCCTTTCTACCTCTTTCCTGGGTGAGGGACTCTCTATTATGTGTATCTAAATGGGGGTCTGAATACAGCAGCTGTGGTGCAGCAGCTGGAGTAAGCGCGGGTCTGGGTGCCCGCAGCTGGGCTGGGACTGCCGGCTGCAGGGCCCATGTGCCTGAGTGCCAGCACCTGGGGACACCCAAGTGAGTGAAACCAAGTGCCAGCCACTGGGGCGGGCCCAGAGGCCAGAGACCTGAGCATCCCTGCTGCAGCAGCTGGAGCTAGTGCAGGAGTGCAGCTGACTGTGGAAGCAGTAGCAAAGATCGGGCCAGTGAGTACGTGAAGTGGTCTGGGAGCCAGGTACATGCGTGTGGAGCAGGGGAGTCCCAGGCAGCTCTGGACGTGTGTGCGATGGTCTGTGCCAGCAGCTGGAGTGGAGCAGTGCCCTTGGGGACTCCTATGTCCAGGTACCAGCAACTGGGAGGACTGGGATCCAGGAGCGGCTACTGGGCCGACTGAGTGTCTGAGCCCAGCTGCTGAAGGGATTCATATTGTCCATATGCGTGGACGTGTGACATAATAAGTCCATGTTTATACATATAAAATATATATATTCTCACTAGCAGGCCTCTTCCTGTTCAGCCAGAGAGGGGCTGTGTGTTACCTGTGTGGTGGCTGTATATATGTGTGTATGTGCAGTGTGTGCATGTGCTCTGAGAGTGTTTGTGCCTATTGAGAATACATTTTCAGCCTTGCTACTGGATGCACCTGGAAGCATGGAGCTGCGGCAGCCTCACCTCTTTTGGGCTGTCAGATGGGGCCTATTCTCCTAATTCTAACAAGATCCACCTGAAATCATATAAATTATGAACATACAAATTGAAAGATGTTAGAGACTGGTAACCATATATGTTTTTAGGTTTTGTACAGTACCAGGTGAGCAGCTGGAGCTCGAGCTAATAGTATTGATACAAAGGCAGTGAAGAAAGTGATATGACCCAACTGACTTCTTTGAGCATTGACAATTAAGCGGTGACATCCTATTGTGCTTCCTTTAAGCCTTTTCTTTCCCCCTATGAAAGGGTGCCCTTTGGCATCCTTTTCATTCCCCCTGTGCCTTCACATTTTGGCTGTTCCTCATAATGCTGTAATTAGAGTCTAAAATACTTTGATAAGAGGATTGGTAACATTAGAACACAATTTCCATCCCTTGATGGACATGATTATAACAATTCATTGCAGAAAATGCAAATAAAATCTGTCTATGAATTCCAAAGATTGTTTAAAAAAAAAATCTTTTAAAAAAAATAGTGCTTACTTTGCAGCTGGATGCAACCACCTCTTTCCTTGATTATTAGCCAATTTGGCTTGTTAGAATTTGGCTGGTGGCTAGTTTTTACTCACCACTGTTCTTGTAAAAGCATCTGTTTAATCGCAGTTACTTTCCTTTGAATTTTAAAATCTTGCTAGTTTGGATGACCCAAATACCATGCATTTTTAAAAGTTAAAACCAAAAGCAGCTCCCTTGCCCCAAAACAAGTTTCTAGCTTCTAGCTTTCCTCCATTTGAAAAACTTCTGGCAGAAAAAAAAACAGAAGAAAGAGTTATGTGGAGAAAATACAGCTACTTACTCAGGTGTCACCAAAGGGGGAATCTGGAGAGGCGGAAACAATCTAAGTTGGGATTTGGACAAGCTAGCAGTGGGGGAAGATGGACGAGTTCATATATTTTAGTGAGCGTAAATGGCCGAGACTTAAGTTTTATGTCTTTAGCAGAAGAAGACGATACCCTGAAGAACTCTGGAGGGGGGAATATGGAAGAAGGAGGGCTTTCATCATTACTTTAGGAGGAAGAAGCGTTGTTTGTAAAGCACTGAATCTGCAGCATTGATTTTAATGCCATACAAGGTGAATTCACTCATGCTTGATTGCTGAGATCAAATGAGGTGACTAAGTATATTTTATGATAACACACATTTTTTGAGGGCTTTGTGTAAGCTCCTATGTGAGAATGCTTTAGTGCAGGTCTGTTTAATAATATCCCATCAGGTGCTGATGTTAAATTTGGCTGCTACTTTGGAAGGGTTTTGATGATGGATTGCCTGGAATCTGTGAGCTGTGACCTCTGGAATAGTGTCAGTTTGAAGCCTGTCTTTACAGGCATACTAAAATTGTTAAATTTGGTAACTGAAGCAGCATGCGAGATCCCATCATTCGACTCAGTGGCTGTGTGAAGACCTCCATCTCGTCATACTCTTTGTAGCATTTGTTTTCATTCTAGCAATGGGGGCTGGATTTGGAGCATTGTTTTCATACCAATTGAGAAATCCCTCAGAGGGAGCCCTACAATAGCTTGTTTAAGGGGTTAACTCCTTATTATGTTAGTCAGTTCTCATTTAACTCTGATGACTGTCTGGGTTTTGGATTAGCAAGACCATGGCTTTTCCCAACGCCTTCTGGTGCATCAAATGGTTGTGAAAGGTATGAGTGCAGAGTAGGGGCTGATCTAATTATGGTGCCCCCTGCTCCTTAAACTGCATCTGCTTCTTACGGAAATCTAGCCACTAGTTTTATTTTAAAGAATAATATGGCATGTGTGTGCTTTAGCCTAATTTTACATATGGTTAGTCTGATTTATGTTTTAGTCTTTTCTGATCATAATTTGCCTGCATCGTTAGGAGTTGTCTTGAGGCAATTCTGGGCTTTTGTGTACACTGACTAGTATCAAAATTAAACCACGCAGTACATCTGATTGGGGCAAGACCTGAACTTTTTGTTTTCTTCATATTCTACCTGAAGTCTTCTGCCTTCGGTGTGTTACGACCTGAGAAATTGTAAACCCAGTAGTGGTTTATTGGTTTGTTTGTAGTGTACGTTTGGTTAGTTGTCTCTCCACAAAAGAGGGACAGCTTGACTGACTCTGAAATAAAAGATCCCAATTTTCACGGCCAATAATCAAAATCAAGTGTTCTATTTTCTGCTGGAAAAGCCATAGAAAGAAACATCAAATTAAGTATTTGCCTCTTTTGGAAGCAAATAGCTATTCAAAATCTGTAATAAAATCATATTCATAAATTCTGGAACTATAGTTGTAGGACTATCTCATTTTTGTTTACATTTTGCAGATGCATATAAGGCCCGTTGAGGCAAGTACGGCCACATGCAGGAATTTAGGAATTTATTTAGTTTCATATTTGAGCTTTAAGTCTTTCAGGAAAGTGACCTGCTCAGCAAGATGGCCACTAACCAGTTGGTGGTTGCAAACAGAATTTACAGTTTAGGCTTTATTATCAAATGCGTCAAAGTCAGGAGAACTAACCAATCGTTTGGATTTGTAGAGCGCTGCGTGGAAAGTAGTGAGGTTAGATTTCCTCTAAAGAAAAGTGTTTAGCCCTTGGAAAAAAAAAAAAAAATTAGTCTGGTTGTAGTCTGAAAAGAAACTGCAAACAGAGTAGCGTTTTACTTGATATTCAATTTGTTGACCACTTGCTTTTTACTCCCACCCACCCTGCAGTGTTTGGGTGAAAAGAGCTTGCTGAGCTGATCGGTGCAATGTGAGAGGTATTACTTAACAAGGGTCAGATTTGGATGTCAGGGATATCTTACATTTCTGCGCTCATTTGAAGACTATAGGATTGTGGAGGTGATGAGGAAAAAGAGTCATCAAATTCGTCTGTCTTCAATTCCTTCGAGTTCATACCTAGCGTACAGACTACGCACATTTCACAAATAGTCACACAAACATGGCAAACATACACCTCCTAACTGACAGGGCATTTTCACTAGGTTATGAAAGGCCTACTCCCTCTCCTGTCAGCTGGTTTTCTTAGCTGATAATTTGAGAGTGTCTGGTTTATTCCCTTCCATGTCTTACACCTTTCACCTTCCCTATTCACCTTTGACAAATCAAAAAATAGCAGAGCCAGCTGGCTTTAGCAGAAGGCATGTGAGTGTCACTTGACCTAGCCTGCTCTGAGCCACATTTGCAGTAACCAGCCTGGAGGGATGAGCATCGCGTGTCACTGTTTAGATCAGTAGGACTTTAGGATGAAGCATGGCTTGATCTAAAACCTGTGTCCAGCAACTACAGGCAAGCATGTTGCATACAGTTTTACTGAGGCTCGTGATTTCAGCAGAGATTTCTATTGCTGATTTTACTTGGGTCTAGGCTGAAGAAGAAGAAAATATGCTGTGGGCTTCTCACAGTTTAGCTAAGTCACGTAGAAGTCGAATTGAGTCTTTTTTGGGAGGTTCAGTTACCACTCACTTTCCTGATCTCTGTCTGTTCTTTTTGGAGTTTGTTGAGGCCAGTAACTTGGTAAGGACATCAAGGTTTACCAGCTGGGCACACCTGCACTGTGGGTTGATGTAGACTGGATTGGTGGCTGGGGGTTGGCTCTTAGCTCAGAGCTGCTTCAGGCATCTACAGTGGTTGCAGGGTGGGAGCTATAGGAAGATGCAGCTCTCCTGTCTACATCCTGAAACCACACCATGGTTCTCTCCAGCAAGTTCCTTTTGCATCTCAGGATCCACTGTTTTCCTGGGCATTAAGAAAAGACTTGCAATGCACGTCTTTATTCAGTCCCACTCTATTTAGTGCTTGACTCAAAAAAATCTGGGGAGTGAAACTCGGGGAGTGAAGCTCCAGGAAGGAAGCAGCTGCTGTCAGAGGGACTTTTTCCTCTCTTTGGTATCATCTACCTTTCACTGTGGACAGCTTTTCTCTATCGTCTCCTCTGACCATAAGGCTTCTTTTCTCTTCTTTTTTGTGGCCAGGAAAAGGTTATTGCTGGTTAGCTTTTATTAGCTGGGAGGTTATGATATGCGTGTGGATGTGGCTACTTCTGTACCTGAAGAATGAGGGGCAGCAGTAGCAAGTACTGGGTTGTGCTGAGTGAGTGCTTTCTGGGCTTGGAAGGGAAAACAGAAGCCTTTCTAAGAAATGAGTAATTCTGGTTTGTTATCTCTATCCTTGGTGAATGCAGATTACAATTTACCCCCATGTGCAGTGCTTCTGCTTCTGGCGCACCAGCTTCAGAGCTGCTGCTTCTCTTACAGTATTATCTGAAAACCTGTCCTACACACATGATGTGGAGTATGTTTACCATCAGTCTTGAAAAAGGATGCTTTTCTGCTGCTTTCTCATTGGTGGAAAGCACACAGAGTGTTTTTGTGTTTTGTTTTGGTTTTTTTAAAACAGAACATTTGATAAAATATGTTATTTAGTAATGAAAAGGTTCCTGGTAATGTCTAGGCCAGTCGAACACTTTCATAGCTAATAAATTACTCTCTGTGCTTAAAAATCAGTCTTTTGTGAGGTTAATTTCGGATCTTTCCATGTGTATCAGAGACTTTATTTGAGGCTTTTTTTTTTGTTCATGGTTCTACATTTTTGATTCATTTTAAACTGTCCTCAGAGACTTTTAAAACATCTTTAACTGTTCCTACGGGGGGCAGAGAGACGCTTTCATGGCGCCATGTCAGATAAGCTGGAGACTGTATAGTTCGGTAAGATGCTCATAATTCCAGCAGATGCGTAAGCACTAAGTTTTTTTCCTTCAGATGTAACTTTTTTTGAGAATACTTTTTCCCTCTTTTTTCCATGCAAAGGCAAATGCAGTTTTTGGTTTGGGGTTTTTTTGTCTGTTTTTTAATAAACCTTGTTAGGTATTGGTATTTTCTCTGAGCAGTTAAGAAATAATATTCAAGTTATATGTGTAGATCTAAAGTGCTGCTTTATGTTTTTGAGGGGAAAGACTGACTTAGCTGTTTAGAGGAAAAACTATTAAACTGCCCACAGAATTTGTGAATTTTACCTTCTTTGAGAGAAGTCTGTGGTGTATTGTTTTATGATGTTAAAACCTGCTTGTAAACGACTAGGAGAGTGGGAAGGTGGAATACTTTGTAAGAAATACTAAAGGATGTGAAATTTTTGTTTTGGAAGGATATTTTCAACATTAGGTGCTTGTGAAAATGTAGCAAAATGCTTTACCTTAGTATATATATTGAGGAAGTCTAACGTCAGATTCCTTTTGTGTTTTTTAATGGATAAGTTTCTGTAACTAGAAACTAAATTTTGGATTCTACAAAATCAATAGGAAGTTTGCCATTGAATTCCGTGTGACTAAGATTTGGCTTATGGTGTTTATGGCACTTGGGCTGGATTCTTTTCTCAGTCACACTGTTTGCTGGCCACTGGCTGTAATCCAGTGTAAGCGGTGGGTTACTGTAGATAAAAGCTCTCCAAAGAGATTTAGCATTTGCTAAGGAAAGCTTTGGAAAGATTGTCTCTACTGATGGCAAGTCTCAGGCCATCCCATCAGACGAAGAAAGGCGAGGCATTCCTTATGTAGTTAGCACAGAGATACAGAGAACTTCATAGACCAAAACAAGCTTATTAAGCTTCACCCAAGAATTGCTTAAGAGTAAATACAAAATATGCTTCAAATTTGTCTGCTTTCCCTTTGTGTGGATTAGCAGTGAAGTATTAGTTTGGATGCTTCTAGGAAGACACATCTTTATCTCAGATGTTTCTCGTGAGTCTGCATTGCCCATTCGGACAGGTCTTGGTGGGCAGAATTAGAGGAAGATTCTAGCTTCTGGCATTGCTGAAATGCTAGAAATGGATCTGACATTCTGTCAATGTGATAGCCAAAGCAAGCAAATGGTTAATAATTCAGCCCTTCCACTTTTGGCATTCATTAAGAGAGCAGAATTGATAGACGTGTTAATTATTCTGTTACATTTTTTTCCAGAAGTAAAATTCCCAAATTACAGTAATGTCATGGAAGTATTGCAGCAATGCTCTTTAATCAAAAATCTTAATAGCAAGAGGATGAAAATGACAATCCGTAGTGGGAATGCATGACAGACCACCAAACATCAAGAAATATCCATAATAGGAATTTTAGTTTTATAGTCTTTTTAGTTTGAAGCCAACAGATCTAACAATCCTGTTACACAACATACTTACGCACTTTGCTGAGTTTTGATCAGTAGACTCCCCCAGGAGTTTAAAAGAAAGGAAATAAAAAGCCCCTGACACTAGTTTTGTTGACCTCCTTCCAACCTGCTAGCAGCTCTTGTGATATTTTTATGGTTTAGGGAACAAAATATAAAAACTGTCTGCAAGGGCATGGGATCCCAGCTATTCTGCAAAAGATAAAAATTTCTGATTATTTTATAGGATGTGAATTGCCAGGGCTAGAGGCTGTGAAATTTGCGCTTCAGTTTTTGGAACACAGCTTCAGATGGTTGCCAGTGAAATACTTCAAGAAATGTACTTTACCTAGAATTATAAGTGAATCTCACAAGGCTTTAAATAACCTGTATCGTAGAGTCACTGTGGTTACATGTGAGAATACTTCGTAATGCTGTGTTCAATCTACTACATGACTGGCAGAGCTTCAGAAACGTTGTGCTTTGGAAAATCACATTAAATATTTTCCCATGCTTCAGTTGACTGTAAGTCTTTACTTTTAGAACACAAAAGAAATTATTAGTCACTGTAAGAAAATGTAATTGATCTAACTGCTGTATTGATTCAATTTTCAGATTTGTTGTATTTAGCTATAAGCATGTGTATTGGCCTTATTTTAAGACTTGGTTAGGATTTCTTTGCACTAGCAGAAAAAGTCTTGTGTAAGTCAAAGGCATAGTAAAGACCCCCTGAGCTAATAGGGTTGAGGTGTGAGAGAGATGTGAATGATCAGGATGAAAGGATGGGAAAAGTTGGCAGATTCAGGGAGAGAGACTCAGGAGAAAACAAGAACCCAATCGGTTTTAAAATAGATTACACAGCGATGTAGAGCGGTACAATTACAGGCTTACGAAGATAGGCCTGCCTTTACTGCTTCTGTGGGTGTTCCTCCCATGTCTTTAGCATACTTCCTAACAGGATGGCAGTTTAGTTCCTTTACAGTATCGCTGGTTCATCCTGGAGCCATTTAACTGGATGAACCAATTAAAATGTCACACTAGGAAAAAGTTTGTGAAATATCACATAATTTGAGCTTTTGAAGTGTTAAACGAGATGTTTGTTTACCTGACTCTGTACCCACTTGCCTGCCTTCGTGACCTAAAAGGCCTGGCACGGTGATGCAAGATGTTGCCAACGTACTAGTTCATTTCTTTAGGTAAGAAATGCTGCTTCCTTAGGAATGTAATTTATTGCTTTTGTGCTTACTTTTCTGCAGCCATGTCAATGTAATGTAACATGAACTTCAGCTACAATGAAGCAGGTCAGAGCTGTGTACTGTCTTTTGCATAATGAGCTATGTCTCTTTGTCATCTCTGAATGCAAGATAGAAAAAAACCCCAACAATTAGCCTGAAGGCTTTTTTCCCCCCAACTCTTGTTTCTTCATGGCTAACCATGGTGGTGGATCTCTACAGCTGCTGCCAAGGAGTGAGCCACCTGTGAAGAACTCCACATATAAAGTGGAAGTCAACTCAAGTCAATCTGCAAACTTTACCATCTTTTTTTATTGCAAAAGCATTTTAAGGAACTGGAGTTCAAAAGCAAGTTAAAAGTACAGTGAAACAGCCTTGTTACAAATAAAGGTTAGCTATAGTCAAGATTGTGGTAGCCTGGATATATTTTTCCTCATTTGTAGTTTGAATGAAAAAAATGTTCAAACAAGGCTCAAAATTAAGCAATTAAGCAAAAACCATCAAACTATATATCTTTGGCTCATGTAAGACAAACATTCATTTTTCTGGGGTTTTTTTAGACCGTCTTTTAAACTGCTTGCTACATTTACTTCATTTTAGAATTTTAATTTGTATTGGATTAAATTTTTCAGATGGAGGGACTACCTTACAAAGGGGGATGCTGTGCACCTCCTTTCTCCTCCCTCCATTCTGCACATAGGCAGCCTGAGTGATGGTGCTCGCCCTTGCATGCTCAGCTGCTCCTTTTGTCTTGGCAAGCCAGAGCTCCTCTGGGATTTGTTGCTCTTTGCTTGAGGTTACTCAAGCCTTTCTAATTTGCATCACTTCTTTTGTGAATTTTAACTTTTTTTCCATCTTCTTTGTAGTTTTTAATTTCTGTTGCTGTGGGACAGCCTGGTTTCCAGCCTCATGTTTCTTACTCGGCGGAGTTGTAGCCAGATGTAAGCTATGAGAGCTCCATTCCTTGCTGAGGAGATGCACCTCCTTGTTTGCTGGGTGAGGGGCATAATCTGCTTATGTGTGGGTGTCAGGGTTTAGAGCCCAGGGCCAGAGTCCATTGCCAAGAAGCAACCCAAAGCTTCCTTCTCAGCAGGCCTTTTCCCTCTGTTTGACACATAAGCGGTCAGACTGAACATCTTCACTCACAAAAGAAAATGCAGGATGATCACACTAGCTGATAGCATCTATGTTGTGGCGGGGGATTGCTTCACATAAAGAAATCTGTTTCCTCGCTGTGGTTTGGCCATTCACAGAAAGTACCTCTGGTTCATAGTGAACCATGATGACTAATGAGGGGATCCCCACCGAGGCCAATTTAGAGCCTTGCAATGGCTCCATCCTCAGAAGGAGCCGAGTAAGAGCTGTATTTTCCACCTTAGCAACTCACTGCAAGTGAGTAGGATAGTTTTTTGAAGCAGACGTTGTGTTCCCTATAGACCATCCCGCATATCTGCATCTGCCTGCATTCCTGATCCTTCGTACCTTAATTTTTTTAAGGTCCATCTTATGCTCGGTTGGCACAAGTCAGAGAGGGCTTGTGTTCACTGTGACCATTTTGAAGTCTTTCACACACCCCCTTTAAAGAGGGCTGCATCAGTGCTTGGAGCCTTGCCCTGCTGCAGGTGGGAGCCTGTCCAGCTCTGCCCCTTTCTCTGTGACTCCACTGGCCAGAGTGGCTGTGCCCTGCACATAGACTGGGCTGTTTGCAGTCCCAAAGACACCCTGTTCTAGGTAAACCACTGTCCTGCGGCCTGTTTTAAATTCCTGTTCTTGACCAGTCTCATTCAGTGTCCTCAGGGGATGTCAGACAGCTTGTGGGGACGGAATAGACTGGAGCCCCCACAAGGCATGATTGTAGAGGCAAGCTCACTGGTTTTCCATGCATCTCAGACGTAGATCCGTGTCACCCAGGGGTCCTAGGTTCATATCTGGAACTGCAGAAGGGTGCTTCTTTAATATGGAAGAGGTTCGTTTTTAGGTCACTTCAGCCCCACATCTAAAAGGGTGTTTATTTTTCTGAATCAGTGTCATACTGTGGTTTTCTGTGCTAATATACATGCAGAAATGCATGATAAACTGAGCTTTTTGCATCTATAACTATGGGTTACAGTTAAGTTTCTGAATGATCTGGTGATACGTTCTGAGAGGAATGGGATAATTCTGCGTCACCTTTATTGGGTCTTGAAAGTTCTCACAAAAAAATACGAGTGCAAGGCTGCCTGCTCCCTACTGGTTTGCAGAGGATTAGGTTTTTGATGGGCTATCCTTTCTGCTAAAAAGTAAATCTGAAGAGGCTGAGAGTGTAATTACTGACCAGCTCTCTCAGTGCCATGTCCCCCATACACAGATGTTTTCCCAGATGCAGCATTTCTCCTGGACTAACTTCCTTTAAGTGCGTGTCAAGTTCCATGTCAGGTCAGGAAATGAAGCTGCTGTCTTTTGCCCCTTTCCCCTCTTCTCAGGTATTTCCATCCTTGCCTGAAGAACCTCCACGCTGCTGGTAGAAGGTGTTTTCCCCACCCACCCCCAAGGGATTTAAGCAGTAGGATAATGCATTACTCTGCATTTCTGTCTTAAAAAGGGCCTTATATACCACTGGCTCAGCTCAAAGGTGGTCACGTTGGGTGGCAGATTGTCATTCATACGTTGTTATTAGCGTGCTGGGGTACAGCTGCTGGTGGGGATTGGGATTTGTTCTTTCCATGAATGCAGGTAACCACCAGTAGCATCTCTAAATGAATATTCCTGGTCCTAAGGTCTGCAGAGCAGCTAACGAGATCCACATCTCTGCTAAACACTGTTGAAAAGGATGCCAAGTGGGATTCAGTTGTTGCCACAGAATGGCTCTGCAGTCACTGTGCTGCTGGAGAATTGGAGACCCTATTTTGGGTGAGCTGGGCGGGGGAAGGACATACTGGTGAGGTCCCTCATAGCGTTACCATGCAGGTGAACGCTCACTGAGAGAAGAAAGGAACATTATTCTCCAGTAACTGGAGTTTGTTTTCTTTAGGCATGAACACAACTAACCTTCCTGTCTTTTTTACCCCCAGGATCATGCTAGGAAAATTATGGGATTGTACATTTTAGAGAAACAAGTGTGATCCACTAGTTCTTTTAATCACATGCTCATAGTGCAGAAGAAGGCCTGAAGATGCTGCTGCTGGTGCTGTCAGTCCTGACAGGAACCGGGCCTGAGTGACCATTCCCACATGCAGCCCTGGCATAAGCATTAAGGTGATACGTTACAAGGAATCCTTAGTTATGGGACAGTAACCGTTTCTTTTTTTTTATTTTTTTTTTTAAAAAAGTGAACTATGTCCTCTTCAATTTCTAGCACAGACAAATCAAATTATACAATTGTACTTTGGATTAACTGACTGAGGTGAACAGTTGGCTTGACCTGTAGTGATGTTGCTGGTTTAAGACATGTCTTTTACCTCTGGCAAAACAAGCTTTAAGTAGCTTTAAGTAGCTTTTTCATATAGCCACCTTCAAGTTACCTTTTCTGTGCTTCTCCTAAGTATGTGTAGTCTCTTTTCTTCTTTTTTTTTAACCTCATCTTAAGAAAAGTGGGGAGGGAAGGAGAAAAGAAAAACCTACATTTGCTCACAGCCCTGATGACTGTGCTATTTTCTTTCCTCTAATTAGTTTAGGCCCAAACATAGGAGAGCAGCACTGGGAAAGGTCAGTGGTGGCATCGTGCAGTGTGCTAAACCTTGCATAGCAATGCTATAAAGTATAGCGTAGAAAACACAGAAGAGACTAATTGCTCAATTTTCTATCCAAAAGTGGGGATAACGGCATTTCCTTAGTCTCTAGGATTGGCTGTGTTCACTAATGCTTGGTGATTTAACTTCTGTGGGGAATAGACAGTAGAGGGGCCTTTGGATCCTTCCCTGAAAAATGCATAATTTTGAGCTATTTTGCATCTGGAAGAAAGTAAGTTCCAAATTTTGAGGTCAACCGTATTAAAAAAACCTCTGCAGATATATTTTTAGTTCACCGAAGGAAAGTCAGATTTGGCTGGTGAAGAATGGGTTTCCTTCTGCTAAGTATGTTAGCTGATAGTTTATTACAAAATGAAGTGTTTTGTTTCCCATTTTTCTTGCAACTGGCAAAGTGTAAAGCTTCCAGTTTGTGCCTGACCTAGGAGAAGACTTCCCCCTGCTTTCCCCTCAAATTCTTGTATGTAGTTTGTCAGTAGCTTTATGGTATTGTGGAAAAGTCACTGTTCTCTTGAAGAAAATGGAAAAATTGCTAATTCTTGTATAGATGCAAAGTTGCAGATGTTTGCTATTGTCTTCTCAAGAATGAAATTTAATTGTTATATGCTACTAAGACTTTAAGATCGTCAAGGGAACATTATCTCACTATAAAAATAATTGAAACCTCCTTTCAGGATAATGCACGTGTAGCTAATATAGACATTGGCCACAGACATTGCATCTGGGGATTTTAAGATTTAAGGTATTTTTTGAGTGCTGTGTTGTGATCTCATATCAGTGGCTATAATTCCAGTGACTTCAGTTGAATTTGTTCTGTTCTCATCTGTGAGATCACAGTCCTTAAAACCTAATTGCTAGTATTTTCGTCATGGTTTAGGACATGGGAACATATGAATAGAACAACTTTTTAGTACACTGAGTTTTCAGAGTGCTGCTTTTGAGCTGGGTTTATTCCAGCTCTATGGAGAATTACAAAGCCAGGGGACAGAGCAGCGGGTTGGCCTTGGGCTGCACTGGGGTTTGTGTCTGTTCTCTTGCAGAACATAATGTGGATGCTTACGTTCTGTCATGTGTGGACTTGGAGCTGAGAGGTTCTCAGTGCCCTGGTGGTGTACCTGCCACTTAAGATTTTGTGTCCTATCAGCTTTTTGATAGAATTCTGGATTTTTGTGAATCAAGTGGTCCAGGCACCAGGATAATACCCAGATCTCAGTGTAGTGTAGATTCACTACATCAAGAAAATTTTTTCTTTTTAGTTGGGCGTGAGACTTTGGCTGCATGAGATGGGACTGATCAAAAGCCATTTTTCTTTATCTTCCTATGGTCCTAAAAACTGGCTTTTTAGTGCTGAAAAACCAAAAGATTTTTTTGCCAAAACCTGATATCTTTTGTGAAAGGCTGAGTAATTACAAGTCCAGTTTTCTGGATTTGTGGTTGATAAGTGCATAAAAAAGTATATGCTGCTCTTTGAGTTCTGCTGATAAAAGACACTATATAAGTACTGAGTATTGTACTTCTAAAATTATTTCTTCCTTAGTAGTTAATTTATCTCTAAAGGAAGAAAACACAAAAATGTTGAGCTTAGAGTATTAAGTGAGTACTTACCCAGTCTTACTCAGCTGCTCAGAGCAACTTGCAACTTAACTGGGGGAAAAAAAAAGGTTTGGGGGGGTCACTCTAAACCTGTTTAACGCAAGCGAAATAAAAAAGCCTGGTAAAGTATAATCGCTCTGGATGTTCTTCTAGTTCAGGATCATTGTTCTGGTTTTACTTCATCTTAAGACTGTTAGGGCAGCCAAAAATAAGAGTGATGGTCCATTATTTAAGTTCTAGTCAGTGTGAAATTGGTGAGATTTCCCAGCAGTCAAGGTGACGGGACCAATACGGGACTTTTATTGTTTCTGTTATGAATTGTCAGTGTGGTCCTCATGAGCTTGTCATGGAGTACACAAAATGAGAATGATGCCAGGTGCCTCCAACGATGGGTCCTAATGCTGCAGCTTAGGCAGCTGAGGAGGTGCCTGTGTTTTAAGGTCTACAATACTTGTCCTTGAGGTCATCACCGTAGGAAAAAAGTGGAGAAATTTGAGTATAGGATCATGGCTTTCTCCTTCCTCAAATTCTAGGCCCATCATGTGCATCTTCTGCTTTTTTCTGTATTGTTGATGTTTCTCAAACCTTTCATTTTCCAATGAATTTCCCCTGAAAGTCTGTGGCATGTGAGAACAGAAGGATAATCTTCAGTATCAGAGGATGTTTAAAGTGCGTACTTTAAATACATAGAGTCGGTTTCTTCCATGTGTAAAGGGAGAAACCCAGGGGTGAGGCTCCCCTGCATGGGATGGACCTCGAAGTGGCCAAAAGCAGAAATGCTTGACACTTATGCAGCTTGCTGTCAGCAGAGCATGTTAGTAGGATGGGGAGGATTTTCAGAAGTACTCATCAGTAGCTTGATTTTCTTCCCACTGAAGTGGGTTGTTTGTTTTGGAGGTTTTTGTCATCGTTTTTTCTACTAACTTCTCTGGGAATGGATCCGAACCAAACTAAGTGCGTCTGTAATTCTTGTTTTTCTAATGTAGTGGCCATGTTTCTTGAAGAGCATTGGAAAGCGATGTCTGTAGTTCTCTCTATACCTTCACAAGTGTGCACATGTGCACATGCTACAAGTGTGGATTTTGCCGTGACCTGTTCCTGCTGTGTTCTCTTATTGGATCCAAGTATCACTTTAACCCCAGCATGATTTGTATGTGGGTTTTGTGTTTTCAATTTCTTTGAATAATAAGTATGTTTAATTCCTGCTGAACATTGTTTACTTCCTGCCTATGAATGGTAAAACCTCAATGTCTGCTTTTCATATAATGTTTCCAGGAACCTCATGCGATCCCAATGGTATGCCCTAGGGAATTGCTTATGAGGTCAGTCCTGCCGCTTACTTATCTTGGGATTCAGCCCTTCCGCCCTTGTTCTTCAATAGTAACATTCTTGGTTCAAAGCCACTATTGAAAGATGGAGATAGCATGGAGAACCCATATGGTTCACCTGGAGCTGATGGTGTTGCGGTGTGGGGAAGGCGTTATAAGCAGCCGTGTCCCGCCTGGGGGCATTTGGTAACTTTTTACACTCTGTAATAAGGGTGAGGAATTTTATTCTTTGATGAGGATCGGATGGAATTTCAAACACCTCTGGCAGGTTACATATTAACATATATCTTGGTCCTTGATCAAGAGCATCTTAACACAGCTGAAGGGTAAGACACAAAGTACTTTGAAGAGCATAATGGCCGAGTAAGCCGCAAGTGAAGATCTGCCTTGCTTTTTCTGATAGGTAACTTTAAAAAATCTTTCTCATGTGCTGACTTCATTGTTCTCTATTTATTGCACATCTTAACTATATTTTAAAAGAATTTGAGCCGATGCCAGCAACAACATGTCTGAGCAGCTTTGATGCAACTTAGGTAACTTTAGGCTTGGGGTCATTTGAGAAATGTTGCTTTGGGGACTAAAGTCTTAAATATTATCCCAGCAGGAGTTTCCTTAGAGATTTCAAGAGTACTGTGCTAGTAATTCCCTAGAGCTGGGTGCAATAGCGTTTGTTGTCTGTTTTATAAACTCGGGGATTAAATATAATGGTTTTTTGGAATGAGTATTTTGGGAGTGGGATAGGGGGATGAACCTGAGATGGAGGTTAAGGTTTTGCAGAATGTTGATTTGACATAATACTGAATAATAGATTGCTTAAATTACATTGTTACTAGGAGAATGTGTTCTGACTCCATTTGCAATTAAAAATAGTAACAGTAATAAAAAAACAGTCTAATTTTCCAGCTAATCCCCATGTTTGTGCTCCCTTATTTTTTCTCTTGAATACTTTTGTTATTGCTATTGGCAACTTTCAGATACCAGTTGGAAAGAAGTGACACTGTGTAATGTCTTGTCTTAAGATAAGAGTCCTTCAGTGCTGGCAGAGCTATACGTTTGTTGGCATACCCATCAAAAACAGTCATCCCTCTAAAAGCTTTGCTCTTAAGTGGGGTGGTTAAAAGACTTGCTCCTAATCTAGATGAGTAAGTAGGAGCCTGCTCTGAACAAATGTCATCCACAGCTCCCTCTGCCCAGTCAGCTGTAAATGCCATGGGTACCTCTCAAAGTGCCCGGCCTTTCTGGATGGGGAAGTCAAATGAATTGTTTTCGTGTGCCCTGTTGGCTGCAGGTTTCTGTGCCACACTGCCTCGGGGCATCACCTCGGTCTGGACCTGAGGCCTTTGAACTCCTTTCATTCCCCTCACCCCCTGAAGATCGGAGAAATTTGATGCTGTTACGTTTTGATTAGGCAAGAACACAGCAGCTCTTCTGAGCAGAGCTAGTGTTATCAACCTACAATATCAATGCCTAATGCAATTTCTGGCATGTTACTGAAGTTCTGATTTGTTGGCCTATCCATTACTACTGTCATATTTTTAAAGCAAAGAAGATGCAGAGGGAATCAGAAGACATAGGGAAAAAATGCATTCTTTTTGGAGGAAAAAATATTGGAAGGGTTGTTAGCTTTTTTCTTTTTTTGTCTTTTTTTTTTTTTTACTTTATTTGAACTGATTTTTATACTTGTGAAGTTCTACCTTGTTGCAAAAAAGAAGCCCCAGGGAACTTGAGCACAATAGTTAATTAAGACAAAAGATCAGAAAGTCTAATGTGCCATGAAAAAACACTTCAGGGTACAGAAAATACCTAACGTGATGTTCCCGCACAGTGTTCAGCACAGTCCAGTCTGCTGGTGGAATTTTTTCATCATCCACGTGTTGCTATTGCTTCAGCTTGTTAATGTCTATTGCACAGTGGGATAAGGTGGGGGTGGCGATGGTGTGTTTGGATTGACTGTGGTAATGAAAAACATGTCTTGAACACTTATTTTAAAGTGTCACTGTTGTGCTGTGTTTGGCTGCCAGCAAGTTTGCTCATCAGTCAGGTAACGTGTAAATGACATCAACTCCTTCGGCGTTTTCCCCTGAAGGGAACGGCCGAGCCTTTCGGGCAGTCCCAGCTGCAACACTCCTGGCTGCACATTAGCTCTGAATGGTAAGGCAGCATTCAGAGGAGGCTGGCGGACTGCAGTCAGAATCATGGTGTAATTTAGGTAGGAATGATAATCTTCCTCACTCCAAAAAGTGCAAGTGCAATTGAGTCGGCTTGTTAAGCCAAAATCCATTGCTCTCTGTGCTGATTCACAGTGGGAGCTGACATGAAATATCAAGGAGGGATTAGTGTGCGCAGCGTGCTGTTGTTAAAGGCTGTGGTTAAGTGCTTGTGCCACTTGGTCAGACCACGAAGTGAAATTGCGGTGAGTGTTGAGTTGCTAACGTCTCCTCAGGTTACTAGACTTCGGGTTTGCATGCAAGCAGAGCAAGGTGGCTGATTGGCAGGCTTGCTGCATAGCCAGGGATTATAGAGCATTGCTGAAGAATAGGCCTGAAATATCACCCCTTCTAGTGCCTCGCTAACAGGAGCAGCTACATGGGGCCTTACTGAGAAGGGAGAACCGGTCTGGATTTAAATTGATATTTTAACAGTATTTTGCTACTTTTTTCTTCCACATAGATTCCCATGTTCTGGTGAGCTAACCAGACTCTCCTGAGCAAAGGGAAGTTTAAGTGTTTTGTTGAGCTTCCCACTTGGGAGTCGCACCCTTGCATAGCAATGTGAATGAATGGAGGAGAATTTTTTAGGAAAAAAACGTGGCAGTCCATGCATTTCTCTATGCCAAACTCCAGCCTTTTCAAATTCTTGGTATTACTGGGAAGAAGCATTCTCCCATCCTCTTGCCTCACACGGGTGTCTTTCTGGCCCACTTCTTCTTACATCAGGGATCTGGCTTGCTTGGGAGTCCCCGGTAGCCCACACTCACTGCCAGTACCGTGACCCAGCCCTGGCTGAAGAGCTTCACTGGAACAGTTTGCCCATTACGTGCTGTGGAAGAGGTGCCCAGTGCCTGTTTTGGGGGCAGCAGGCACGCCCAAGGCCTGGCACAACAGGAGATGCATGTTCATCCCAAATTCCTAAAATGACAGTGGCTACCAACTTGGGAGTGTACAGCAAGTGAAAACCAGGGCAAAAAGATTAAACTGAGGTCTTTGCCTGATTGTCTATTACAAGTTTCACAGAGGTGTAGGAACTGTTGTAATTTGGTCCTTTCTTTAGACTTCAGACACCAGATCTTTGTCCTTGTTGCAGGTTAGCCGCAGATTAATTCAATCAATTTAGACTGTGCTTAGGTAACCAAATCAAAACATTGTGGGTGATTATGGTGTGAAGAATCTGCTCCTAAAGGTTTTTCTTCTGCTGGAGTCTTTGAGGAGGGAAGTACGCATTTGTGTTAGTGTATTATCATCAAGTATCTGAACTCCCTCTCCCTGTTGCTGGCTCTCAAATACTTTGTTATTGCCAATGCAGTGACCTCTCCTATGCTGATTGCGCAAGACCAGGTTGAAGGTCTGTCATGTCATCACCTGGGAAACTAGAAAATAAATTGAATAAATCCCATTGAAGTATTTATAGATAGATATTGAGTCATGGAGGGTTAGAGTAGAGATATACTTAGTGGAAACAGAAAGAGCTTTTTTAAAATAAAAAAAAAAGAATGATGTAAGAATTATATCAATGTTGGTAATTTCTAGTTTTGAAAAATAGCATTTAGAGTTTTGCAGGGGGGAAGAAAGGAAGCTGTCTGTGGGGTGGAGAGAGCGTGGCGGTGCTAGGTACTAAGACATGATGCAGGTGAGGTAGGTGGACAGAGTTGTAGGGAGTACACAGCTCTCCTGCCATATTGTCTGTTCAGTTTCTGAGAGGGTGAAGGTTCAAGAGAAAGTGTGGCAAAGCTCAGTTCTCACTAGCCGGTGAGACCCTCTGGACAGTGCAGCCATCTGTCTGAGTCTCCTGTCCTCTGTAGTGTGCTGCCTGTATCCCAAGGGCTGTCTATGTTGTTAAAAACCTGGTTTTCAGAGGAGTACTGGTGTGGCAGGCAATGTGATATGTGCCTGCCAGGTCTGAACTCCTTGAGGGATGGAAGAGCTTGCATGCTGTGGTCTGTCACAACTGTTTTAGCCTGGAAGTTCATGCCTCCTTTTGTACTGAGGCTACATCCTCGTATAGTAAACTGATGGTGGAAAATGGTCTCTCCCCTTGCATTACTACGCCAGTGGGGAAGTTTTCTGTCGCATGATAAGGTTTGTTCAAGCACTGTCTTCCTGCTGTAGTTTTTGCTGGCTCAAAAGGTCACTGGCTGCTTCCCACAAGTGCCTGCAAATCTGCCAGGTGGGTGGCTTGCATTTGCTCTGTGACTGCCATGGATCGTCATGAGCAAGGTTAGTGGTAAACAGCATGAGTAAGGGTCATTGCCAGGTTGGTTTGTTGGGGCTGAACTGGGCACAGGCAACTAAAGCGCAGGACTTGAATAGGGGTGATAATGGGGTCAGTCTTCCCCTTTCCCCCCTTACTTAAGCAGCTGCGGCCAGTGCTGGGTGGGGATGTGTGATCAAGATACTCATAATAGATATCTCTGCTCTCATATACAGACCTTGAGAAAATAAACTCACCTATCCCAAAACATGGATGTTGACGCTACCCCGGCACTTATTTCAGAATAGATGCTTCTCTGTATTTGAAAGTATGTGCATATAAAGTTTGAAAATACAGACTTAGAAACAAACAGGATCCCTTGCCACACCCTGTCACTGGCTTTTTTCCTTCTTAATTGGGAAAATACAAAATCTGCTTTTATAAAGATCCTTTCTGTGCTAGCAAATGTGTGTGTCACCCACCAGTTTGCTCCCTCCTGTTCCAGTGCTGGGTAAGATTTCTTAGAAGAAAGAATGGAATAAATCATTCAAATGACTATGTTTGAAAGTGCCTGCCTAGCCAGACGAGTAGTTTTCTGAGCACTGGGGTTGAACATGCCTACTTTCCTATAAATTTGTGTCCAGTGGTTGACTGTGAGTCTCAGCTGAAACTTTTCCCATGGTTGAGGAATTTGCTGGGATTCTCCTCTCTCTCTGGGATCGCGCATGCCAGCCTCTCCTTCCACAAGGATAATTATAGAATCGCCTCCCTGTCTGTTTTCACAAAACTTGTAAGAACTTGCAAGAATTTGCTTTCTCCTGCCCTTTGTCAAACCTTGGTGTAATGACTGTGGGCCGAGACAAAAACTCTGGGATCAGCACACAGACGTAGAAATATTCACACAGATACTGCGGTCATACATAAGCCCCGTTTTCCCTAAGAAGCAAAGGAAAGGGGATGGGCAGTGGGAACCACATTGTGGGCTCTGTGTGGGACAAGGAGTCGCTGACAGTGTCCCGAGAAACAGGGATCTTGCACGAGCAAAGCAGGGAGTAGGAGGAGTACAGCAGTTTCTCTTTCCCTGCCTGTTTGAGCTTCCCTGCCTGCATGCCACTAACACTATAGGGGATGGCTTTCTTTTTTTGTGAGTCTAACTTGTCACTCAAACTTACCCTTGTGGGGTTCAACTCAGTGGGCACTTGGAGAGGCTATCTTACAAGTAGTAAGGTGGGGAGGGATTTGTCCTATTTAACCACAAGGAGTTTTCAGAAATAAGAGAAATGTGGTAATATTTCTAGTAACTGTAAGAGAAATATGGTAACTGCAAGAATAAAGGCTTGGGATTTTAATTGAACTAAGGCTATTCAAAGGTATGATTCCCATTCTGGTGGTAATTCACTCAGTGAAAATAATGAGCAGTTATATGTAACACTTCCCAAGTGTGGGAAAAGCATAGTTCAGTCTTGCATAATCAGCATGTGAAAAATAAGTAGATGTAGAGACATGTGCAATAAATAAGCAGAAAAGCCACACATGGGCTTATTGATGTTTTACCATGTCAGTGAGATTTGCATACTGTTACTAGCTTTGCCGTTAACTTGGTGTGTGATTTGAGGAAAATCATCTTACTGTTCTGTGCTCTGGCGTACCTGTTTGCATTAGAGATTATGGCTGTCCTCTGAAATCTCACTCTACTTGTATAGAAGTTTTTTCTGATAAACTTTGTAGTATTTTTTTCATTATAAATACAGAAGGTGCTGGGAAAAGGGCTGTAATTTGTAGTTTTAAGCTGTAGCTTAAGCATCCTGGTTTCTATGAGATTCTCAATCTCAGCCTTAAACCCAAAATGAAGTACTAGGGGTTTAATGTTTAACGTTTTAACTCACGGCATAGATTAGTTGGAGCACCAAACAAGCTTTTCAGCTATAGAGGTAAACCTGAGAAAGGAGAAGAAGAGTCAGGAGCGGAAGTGCAATGGCATTTCCCAGAAAAAGCCTGACTTCCAGCACGATGGCCCGTGTCATGCTGTTAGGAAACAGCATCTCAGGCTCTGAAACAGAGCTCGAGTTTACAGGAGGGCCATAGATGGCATTCACCTTGAGCATGGGGTCTGCTTTCATGGACGATATTCAGGTGTATGGCGGTTCTAGGACAGAGGTTTATGGGTGTGGTGATAAATTACTCTGCTATTTACTGACAGACTCACCTCCTTTTGTGCAAATGGACTTTAAAGGGGGTCCTATAATCATGTTAGCAACTGCTCTAGCTGAGAGCAAGTAATAGTGTCCCTTCCCACATCTTCAGCTGCTCAAAAGTTCTTGTGAGAAATTCCACTTCTGCGGCTAAAATTTCCCTACATGTACCAGCTTTTGTTTATTTTTGGTTGTTCTGAGAATAGAAGGTTTCAGCCACACTTCAATAATGAGAGAAGAATGAAATGAGATTTTCTTTGTCCCCAGAAATGTTGGTTTTAAACATCCTTTCAGCTGAGTGGATGAAATTGGAAAATTGGGATGTGACAGTGGTGCTCCAGAATTCTCCGGGGGCCTTTGGGCTTGACTTCACGATTTCATGCAGTCTTTTGTGGCTGATACGGAGCCTATGAAGCAGACTTTTCCAGTTCATTTTTTCTGAAGCACACGACTAAGGAAAGATTTATTACAGAAGCATCTGCAACTAATTTAGCAGAGTAGCCCAATGAAGTATGTTGCTGCAAATTGCTACAGAGACCTGACATGGTTGGTGGCGAGGCCGAGGAAGAAGGTCTTTTGCATGGCTGTCAAAATCAGAAGAAGGTATCTCAGTCTCTTGTGCTCTTGCTGAACTGAAGCAGAGGCAGCACTTTTCTAGTGAGTTGTCCTCAATGGGAGATAATTTCTCGACAGCGAGGTGTTGTTTCTCCTTCCTTTTTTCCTTGACCCCCAGGAAGTTCTTTGATCAAGGAAACATAATTAGTGGAGCAGAGTATTTTGCCAACCACACTTAATGCTGGGGTGACAGCTGAGCCCTCAGTGCTTTCCTCAAGCACCTCAGAGTCCAAGTAGGCAATTAAAAAAGGTTGTCTAGTAAAAATCTTATCCAAACTAGTGAGAAGAAGAGTGCAGAGAGTAGCTGATGTCTGAGGAGAAGTATGAGGGTTGTTTTTTGTTTTAATTTTGTTCTTACACTCTTTCCAAGAAAAGACCTGGCCGCCATTGCTGCTCTGACCTTTCTTCTTATCTCGTTCCTTCCCTTCTGCTGGCTCTTGTTTGAGTGGTGGGATATTACCCCTCTTGCATTACCCCTGTCTCATTTCACAGTTCTCGGTTCCTCATATGTGTCTTTCTTTCCTTCCTTAATTTTTGTCACGTTGTTTAAAAAAAACCCCAAAATTCTTTGATGGCACCACATGGGCAGAAAAATGTCTGGAGGATCACATCATTCAGTCTACACAATGCCTGGATCTAAGCCATACTTTGAGTTCATTGCTTACATGACCTCTAAATATTTATTTTTGAAATGGGTTTACAAATTGCTATGATTGATTAAAAGACTCCTGAAAGATGTGTATTCTTCTAAACACATGCTGAATGGTGGTTGGTTTTAACAAAACAACAAAAAAGCAAGCAACTTGTTTAATTTTACATGAAGTAACAGATTTATACAAAACTAAATGTTGTTTTATTCTTTAAATCTTGTGACCAGTGTCTGAACAGCCAATACATATTCAGGATGACAATAACCTTGGCAGCAACTCTGAACTCTTTTATCAACATTTCTAACATGAGAGATGTGACCATAATTTTCTTTCAACAGCCAAGTTTTGGGGGGGTTATTTTGTTTTGTTTTTTAATGTACTCCCCTTGGGCTTTTGCTTGGACAAATGCTGTGTCTAATATAATTAAAATCAAACTCTCTCTCTTAACGTATATTTAAATTGCTTTCTGTCCTGTATAAGCAGGCAGATCTTGGCTCCAACTGTCTACATTAGTATGTGAGACATCTTAAGACCACTGGTTAATTGGAAATCAGGTAATGGAGGAAACTAATTGTCATTGCCTTGTGATAAAGGCTTAGTGAATGTATCTTAATAGAAATACACACATGACTCTAAGGGTCAAACCCAGATACAAGTGTGGGGAAGCCTGTAAGCTATAGCTAATTTGATGAGATATACATGCTTTCCTAGTATTCCTTTGCTATGATGATAAACAGGATTTCTTCAGATCTAGTCAAACACCCTTGTAGATTCTTGCCAGGTAAATATATATGAATAGATTTGTCTTGTGGATGAACAGGTTTGCCTTGTGGAATTTGAGTATGGATGTGTAATATGTTTCAGCCTTCTCCTTGGAAATCTTTATTTTTTCAAGTACTTTATACTCAAGATTAAGCCTGGGACTCCATGCTACAAAACTATCAGCCTACTCCAAGAGGCATAAAGAGCCCTGTCAAACAGCTCTGAGGCAATCACAGGTTTAAGACAGTTTTTATTTGCCATGCCTGAAGCTATGTGGTAAATCTGGCAATGTAAAAAGCACGTTACTTGAGGAGGTAAATGGCTTAATCTACTAATCTTGCTTTCTAAACAGTACCTGAGAGAACAGATTACTTGCTTTGCCAAAAAAAAAAGCTTTAGAAAATAAAAGTAACGATGTCATCTTGTTTTGATGATGTAAGTGGGTGAGGGTAATACTATTCAGCCATAGTGTTTCATTATAAATACCGATTTAACAAAAAAAAAAATCTTGGGAGCATGTTATTACACTAACATGCTCCAAATTCAACTTTCATTGGAGGGCCCAACTGTGTAAAATGAGCTGGATCTTTGAAGTTAATATTCACTTACCACACAGTGCCTCCCCACACAAAGGCAATAACATCTCTATTACAGGGCATTTCTATTGCTTTAATCACCACCTACTGCACTCTTACTGGTAGTCGGTCATTAATTCTAGAGATTAATGACAGAAATTTGGATTTATTAGTGCTGTAAATCTGTGGGAAATAGTGAGTAGAATTAGTGTATTTTCCATAATAACAAATAATGTGGTTTTATTAGACCTCGACATGGTGTCTCGATTTCTACAGTAAAAATGACTGCATGTGAGCCATTCAGGTTGCTTGAATGATCTTTCATCAGCTTGGCTGTAACATTTCAAATTGTAGAACACTTTCCCAGTTGCTAGCAAAGTCTTGGTCCCTGATTTAGGTGATCAAAAACTGTTTGGAAATCGTTTTACCCCAGAGTGAAAGGCTTTTATTCAAAAATAGCACTTCCTCACATGTAATGTTGCCACAGCAGAGATGCCTATTTTTCTTGAGAGGATGGGATATGCAAGATATGTGTGTCTTGATGTGATGTTCATAAACCAAGTCATTTCTGGACTGCATCCTGAAATGCAAAACTGGTCCAAGAAACAAGTTTCTGGTGCAAAATTAGCTACAGTGCTTAGTGTTCTTTGGTTTGTAAGGGCTTAATCTACCGGTTGAGCCATGTATTTGTATTGCACCAGTCTATGCCATGTCTACACAACTATTAAAACATCTTTGAGATTGTTAGAGGCTTTGAAAGGTCTGTAAGTCAGTAAAGATCCATTTCTTCCTGGTTTTTGTGTAATTTGCCATCCAGTTAATTGTGACCACTTTTAAGAGGGGCTGATGAATACAAGTTTTATGCAGTACCCCTTATGGACCAGTTCTTAAGTTCAATGTTAAAAGTTCTTCCTCAACTTGGTTGCCTTTCAGTAGAAATTAACTTTATTTACAACACTAGCAACTATGCGGTATCTATTGGTTGTAGTGCTCCAAGGCTGATGAAAAAAAAGGACCAGAGAGATTGTTGAGCCTTAGAACCAAGCCCATGAAGGACTTCTAAGAGGAATTGTTGAGTACAGTACTTTCCTTTACAGTGTCTATTCCTGTGCTTTGGGAGGTGTGCTGCCGTATCTTCCACTGGCTGCATAATCTGGGCATCTCCTTCTGTTGGTCTGATAACGACAGTCTTGCAGTAACCCATCCCAAAAAACCCCAAATGGATGGGCTATTGGGGCCAGGTCCATGTCTGAGAGGAAGTGGCACAGTTGTCTTGTAAGCAGAAGATACAAAAAGGAGTCTATTGTACCTGGGCATGCAGAGAGATGGAGTGGGGTATGAGTCCCAGGCAGCTGCTGTGATAGTGCGTAGGGAGAAGAAGAGGGGAAGGATTCTGAATCCTGCAAAGTTCTACGAAATTTTTCCTCTTGATACATGCACACGTTCTCTCCATTTACTTGGGCCGAGCTGGAGACAGCTGGTATTCTTCCAGACACTGAGGAAGCTGGGCGTCAGCACTGTCTGCTTCAGATAAGATTAATAATGTATAGCTTCATGGCGAATGGAGCCTAATCTGTTGGGATGCCATGGCAAGCACTCCTAGTGAGGAGGAGCAGCTGCCTGTTTTGGGCCTCCTGAGAGGAATGAGATGAACCATCTGAGACAGATTCAGATCGACTCCTGTTTGGTTCTGCAGGCAAGTTGCTCGCACCTTGTAGTCGACTGTGTTGAAAGCAGCAGACAGATCTATGGACTTCTGATCATGTCCAACTCCTAGCTCTGTACACTTCAAAACTCTCTTTGAAAAATGACCCCGTAATTCAACACAGTAATACAGCAGAAGGAACTTTGTTTCCTACTTCTATAGCAGAATACAAGGGTACTGTGAGCTTCCTGAAGTACACACTGACAGAAGTCTCGACTGACAAACCAGAACAGTGGCTGTTTTTTGAATGAAGATCCTCTGCAGTCACTTCTGCTTCTCATTTTGAATTTGGAGGTTGAAAAGAGAATTGTTTGATCTCTTGAATGTTTTATGTGTTGAGCACAGGTTGGAGACTTTTGACCTACCTCTCTTGCACCCTGTGTGTTACTGTCCTACTGAGCCTGGTCTGTGCAATGAAGCCATGATCTTCATCTTCCTCAAATGGTGAAGGCAAAAATGATTCTTCTCCACAAAATTTCTGCCAATCTTAAGTGGTGTTAAAATAGGCCAGAAGCTGTCTGAGCCTATCCAAAAATGCCTTGCTTTGCCTGAGGTGTGTTCCGCCCCCCAGTGCCCTGTATTTTTGTCTGTATTTTCCTTGCTCTTAAAAGCGATCAGAATGGCTGAATGGATTTTTCCAGTGACCCTGAGGGAGGCAGCTGCTGCACATGTAGGCAGCTTGAAGACTCTTGTGCATGTAGTTTCTCCCTCATCCCTGCAAGGTTTACTTGGTAGGCATGCTTGTGATTCGGTCGTTTCAAATGCACAGTTTCCACTCCCAACACGTGCATGAGCAATTTAAGGAGAAGGAGATGTGCAGGTTCTCTGGTCTTAAAAAAAAACCAAACAAAACCCAGTAAAACCAACACTTGCACTAAGGCAGCGTTTTATCTGTCCCTTTCCTCTTTGGGACACAAGTTCTCATGATCATAGAATTGTAGAATCATTTAGGTTGGAAAAGACCTTTAAGATCATCATAGAATCATAGAATCATAGAATCATACAGGTTGGAAAAGACCTCTAAGATCATCGTGTCCAACCGTCAACCCAACACCACCATGCCCACTACACCATGTCCCTAAGGGCCTCATCTACACGTCTTTTAAATACCTCCAGGGATGGTGACTCCACCACTTCCCTGGGCAGCCTGTTCCAAGGCCTGACCACTCTTTCAGTAAAGAAATTTTTCCTAATGTTCAATCTAAACCTCCCTTGGCGCAACTTGAGGCCATTTCCTCTCGTCCTATCGCTAGTTACTTGGCAGAAGAGACCAACACCCACCTCGCTACAACCTCCTTTCAGGTAGTTGTAGAGCGCGATGAGGTCTCCCCTCAGCCTCCTCTTCTCCAGGCTAAACAACCCCAGTTCCCTCAGCCGCTCCTCATAAGGCTTGTGCTCCAGATCCTTCACCAGCTTCGTTGCCCTCCTCTGGACACGCTCCAGCACCTCCATGTCCTTCTTGTAGTGAGGGGCCCAGAACTGAACACAGTATTCGAGGTGCGGCCTCACCAGTGCCGAGTACAGGGGCACGATCACCTCCCTGCTCCTGCTGGCCACACTATTTCTGATACAGGCCAGGATGCCGTTGGCCTTCTTGGCCACCTGAGCACACTGCCGGCTCATGTTCAGCCAGCTGTCAACCAGCACCCCCAGGTCCTTTTCCTCTGGGCAGCTGCCAAGTCCACCACTAAATAGATGATGGGTACAGTTTGGAGTCATGAGCATCTTTGTCACTATTGCACGTGTTCATAAAGCACTGGTGCTGTGTACTGGTACTGTACCGGTGCACTGGTACTCTTCCTGGTGCAAAAGTAAAGACAGAACAATTCTCTGCCTAGAAGCAGCTCTCCCTCCCTGTTTTCAGAAATAATGCTGCCTCCCTCCCTGTGTTCAGCAACTCAGGGCTAGTAGCTACAGGTGAGTGATTTTTAACACAACCATGGGTTTACCTGCAACACATTTTTTTAGGGCAGACCTCCTGCCAGGGTATTTTTCCTGGGGCTCTAAGGTTAAAGGGAGCTGAGAAAACCTGACTTTTGTCAAGATCACCTAGGCCAGAGGGCAGCACGCTTCAGCTTCCTACCCTCCTTTAGTTTATCTTCACTTTCTTAGTGACTGCCGTGTACAAAAATCCTGGGACATTAGTGGCTCTTGATATTGCAGAGGAGCTTGGTTAGTAGCCAGAGTATTGTTCAGAGCCGTGGAGTGATAAGGCTTTGTAGGCTCAAGCTCTTTTGGGCTCCCTTCAGAGATCCTGGCTAGAATCTGCTCAGGCTTGCAGTTTTGAAGTGGCTTTTAGGGTCAGCCCCAGGTAAAGCACACCGCGTTATTTACCTTTGCTCACCCTTGGATGTAGTTAAAAAGACAAGGCATGAGTGAAGAATAGAAAATCGGGAGGGGAATTCTAGATTACTGGAGGCTGCAGCGTGTGAGTGCTGGTGCTTTCGCACGCTCCTGGTGGGGGGCTCCCACTCCTGGTGCTTAACCTGAGGCAGGGAGAGCAATAGCAGCTGTTCCTTTCCTTCTGGTTTGAAGACGGTGTAAGTGGTGGTGTACCCAGCAGGTGTTAAATACATCACTCGAGCTCTTCTGAAACCTGAACTAAGTACTTGATTGCTTGCTCAGTGTGAAAAAAAAAAGGATTAAAAAAAATGCTTCAGGCTTGCAAATCTGTGCAGAAACTGCCTCTCCAAATCAAAAAGTCAGTTTTTGTGCCAATAATTTGATGCTTTTTCCTTTTTGAGGTTTTCAGTCCAAACTCTCTAAGTGTTGGTTTCACAATTACTGCTAGGCATGAACGACTGGTTTCCAGCCTGGAATAATTTTACATCATCCTGAGAGTGTCGTTGCCTTTACCCAATTCTGTGATTTTTTATTGTAGTAAATTATTCCTGTAATATTTGTGGTAACGACAACTGTAAAACAGAATATATGTAGTACTGTTAGGTTAGCACAAACTAAAGGAAAGTAGTGATTGCTCAACTAGATGCCTTGCCAGAGATGTGAGCTTAGGTCTGTACCTTTCCCATTGTCAAAGGAAATCCATTATCATTCTCTTAAATAACATGTTTGCTTCATTGCTTCTGCACAGAAGTGAACTACCCTTTTTTATCCTACACAGAATAGTTTCACCCTGGAAAACTAATCTAATTGTTATTTTATTTTATTTTGGGTTGGGTTTTGGCAGCTGTATGGATACACTGGGAGAAGGGACCATGTGAAGTTACTTACTCTTTCTCGCCCTCAGCTTTTTCTTATGTAGCGGAAAAGTCATAACTATGGTGCCTATTTTCTGAAAAGATTTAGGTAACGAAAGTGGACAGCTGGCAGAGGTGGGCTGCATTTGGCCTAGTGGTGTAGCAGTGAGGGGCTCGGTACCCCTTAGTAGGGGTGGGTGCTGCTAGGAGCAAGTATGTTTCTACAACTATATGACAGACAGTGCCTTGAGACAGCAGGAGTCACCCCCTCTGCCGTGCCCCTACGCAGGGACCAAGGAGGAGCTCCATGACCTCCCAGACACAGAGCAGCTCACCCCATAGAGAAGGGGAGAGGGTTGGGTTTTGTAGAAAACGAAGCATTTTTGTCATGATCGACATGGAGAAGTGTACTGGCTCAGAGCTAGAGCTCCACGTCTGTTGTCCTCATCCCCTTTCCTGCCACCACTGCCACGAGCTTCCGCGATGTGCTCTGCCCTTCTCTTGGGTTTAGCCCTCTCTGCTTGATGGCTGTCTTCAAGTTTTTCCCCTGGTCCTTTCGTAAGATCCCCTGGATCTTTTTCTGCTTTTTACATCCCTCTTGGAGGAAGATTCGGTATCTGCTACTGCTGCTGGATAGAGGCAGTGTACAGCCACTCCTGCAGGTCACATTTAACTGATTTTGGGGACTGCAGCGTCTCAATAGAAACTGGGAGAGTGCTGGGCAGTTTAACATTCTCGTTGCCATACAGTAGCAAAACACTGGTGAATTCAGGATGCAGAGAAGAATGCGAAGGAAAATTTATGTGCTTTGTGAATTTAAAGATATAAATTACACCATCTCTGCTGGGTCTTACAATGTATTAGCTGAAAACTTGCTTATTTTGGGGTCTGGTTCTTTGTTTGCTACATATTTCTCAGACTACGCATGTTTTGTCAGTCCTTGAGCATGGCTCACTTAAGCCTGGATTATACAGATAATGTAGACACTGCACCATGTGTTGAACCCTGAACATCCTGCTTTTCTCTTGTCATTGACAAGTTATGTGTTTATCCTATAGCGGATGATATCTAATATTATGCTGGCTCACTGCTGAGCTTTTTAACCGAATGCTACTGTGGGTTGTCCTTATTATAATAGAGACCTATTTTAAATCAAAATGCTTTATCGGTATGAAAAACCTTTTGTTTTGTAATTAGAAAATTCGCTGTGCTTTTAATTAATAGACGTATTGAAGAGGTATTTGGTTTCTGAGTCTATTTTTGGCATTCCGCAGCCACATCATTTTAGTGATTTATAGTTGAAATGCTTATTGAAAGCCTCCATAATAAAAATTAAAAAGAAATTAGATTACCTCTGAGACTTAAAAGAGCTGCTGAAGAATTTATTAGAACAATGTTAAAATATGCCCTAAACCAAGTCATGTTAGTCCGCAGGTTGAAATGGGATACCTGGGAATTCAGAGTGCTGTACTACTCCAATTAATTAAAATGTAGTCAGCTGAAACCTCCACTATAATCAAAATTGTTCCCCAGAGTTTTACCTTCATTACAGTCCTAGTGCAGCCTTTCAGTCCCGACCATTGCTGAGCTAAGTAATTAGTTCAGTTTAAAAAAAAAAAAAACAAAAACAAAACAAAAAGGATAAAATTACCATGACATGGGATTTATTTTTTTTATTGCTATGCCAGGCTCTGTTTGATAGTATTAATTGTATATGGCCATTCTTTCTGCTGCCAAAGACAAACAGTGAGAGACAAAGTGTCTCTGATTTGAGGGCTATGCTGTTTCCCATATTGTAAGACTTGGATTATTTTACAATTGCTGTTTTCTGTAACTTTGGCTAAGATGCCGATTTCCCCTCCGCAGATGTGCTGCCTATCTCGTCCCTGTTGTGCTGCGGGTAGTGTTCTGCTACAGTGGGGTTTCCTTATCAGCGAGTCTGCAGTAAATCAAGTGGGAGGAGACTACGTTTCCCAACAGGGTCTCGGATGAAGAATTCACAGTGTGTACGGGATACCAGAAGACATCTGCCTTACAAGGCTGTCTCCAGAGTTGAGACTTCAGGGCCTAGATAAAGCACTGCTGCTGTCTCTCCCATATCGTATATATTCTGACCCCAGCTTTACATAGTCTGTCATCAGTTTGTCCTTGAGCTGGATGTGGTAGTGAAACCCTTCGGATAGGGCTAACCCTTATCATTCTCTTGTTTCATGTCAGGATACTCGCCCAGAAGCTGCTGAATAGCAAAGACATGACAAAGAAGCCTTTGATTGTGGCTGTCGATACTGAGACTGGAGAATTGTAACTCCAAATTAAAAGGGATCCCACTGAGCTGTGTCTCTCTGACACAGTGAGCCTCAAGTTTGTTTTTCATCTTAATGTTCTGAATGCAACTGGTTTGGATTCTCGAAAATATTTTTAAAAACGCTGGTGCTTTTTCAAGGGTTAAAGAACAGGACTTCATGTCCTTTCTGTCTGGACATAATAAACTACTATTATTTTATTCTACTATAGCACTTTCTTCAAGAATCCTATAGCACTTTACATATGTTATTTAGGCTCCGAAACACCCCATTAAGGGATATTTCTGCATCTTGTTTTTTGCAGTAAGACAAAGTGAGATGGAAGAAGTGCTACTGATTTGCTAAAGGCTAAGCAGTCTCTATCAGATGTAGAAATGTGTACTGCCAAGCTCTTTAATATAACAAGGCACATACATGCACCTGACTTCCATCCAAATAAATCCTCTAGAATTCCCTCCTCTGACCACGTGTAGTGGATATGTACACAAAGTGCAAAGAAAACGCAGCATATCACCTCATATATGTGGTACATCCTCAACAATTGTAAAGTATGAAACTGCTCAGTACATACCGTAGCTTTGCACTTTTAATAATAAAAATGTCTTAAATGTTAACAGCTCTTTTTAAGCGACATGTCACAGGAAAGGACAGTAGAGAAGAAGGTAGCGGTGCCTTCTCCAGTGGTCACTCATACCCTGCATTGCTTGATGAAACCTGGCGTTTCTTCCTTTTGTTTCGCTGGTGAGGAGCAAACTTGATGGGGAACCTGCCTTGCACATTTGTGATAGGGCAGAAGAAGAGTCTAAAATGCAGGACGATCAGTGCTCTGAAAGAGATTCGTGAGATTCTTTGCGCACGTAAGGGGACAACTCTAGGAAGACTCAAGAAACCTATAATTAGACTACGCGTTGTCCACCTCAGACAGCTGGAGGTCGGATGAAAGTTGGTGTGAGGGGGAGCAAACGCTCTGTTTTTCCCCCTTCAAGAGTCTCAGGTTTCCTGTTGCAAAAGAGTTGAGAGGTCATATAGTTTCAATCTCTTGGTGTCTACTTTATCTATATCGAGAAACTCCATCGCAACCTGAGCTGTCTCGCCTTCTAAGTGGGCCGGTGCTGGTCAGTGGGTGAACGTACAGGGGGGAACGTGCGGCCCATTGGCTTGGCTGCGTGAGACAAACTGCACAGCAACAGCCTGTGCTCGAGCACTCGAGTCCTGATGCATCATCTCAGCCCTTCCTTTTTCTCGTATGCTGACAAGCTCGTCCTGTACCACCCCACTTTCTTCCCAGGTGGGATTTCCTTGTCTTCCCACTCTTTTAGGCAGGTGTTGTGTGAGTGGACATACGATAGTGCACATCAGGTTGTTTTGGATGACATCTCTAATCATTATGTTAGTAGAATAAAACATAGTAACAGGACGAATGGCTGCCACTCATTTTCTATTTGACTTGAGACAGACAAGACTTGATGTAAAATGCCTATTTTTCACTATATTTTGCACATGATTTTTAAATTGTCTCATTAGGGAGAGTATCTAAAACATTTATCATTCATTTGGGGATTATTTTACATTCTTTTCATCCTTTGGTCTTGTATTCTTCTGCAATATTATTGATGGTTAAGAAAACTGCACGAGTACTGTACTAAATACAACCATGTTGTAAATACTGATTTTTTTTTTTAATGTTATTTGCATGCTAGAGGTTGGACACTGTTCTTCTGTTCAAGTGAATGCCTGAGGAACAGATTGATATACTAAAAAGCTGATTATGAGTGAGAAATGGAAAAGTTCACCTCCAAGGATTTATTTTAACAGGACTATGTTTAGTCCAAGTTTCATTTTATGTAAAATTGTAATTTACAGTCTTGCAGCTGTGCATATGCACTTTCACACTCTGATGTTTGAGACAAAAGAATTCAGTTTTGTTGGATTACTTTCTGTGGCGTTTTAGCCCCAGTAGTGATCACTCTGAATTTGCTGCGATTGAAAGAATTTAGGCTTATGTAATGGAAGATAAGAAATTTGTGTTCAAGTTTTGTATAATCCCAGTTTCAATTATTTCTCCCTGCATGACGATGCCACATTGTATAGGTGGGATTTTCACTGGGAATTGTTTTAAAGTTAACCACCTTCATCTTCAAATGAAATGGACTGATACAATCTAGCCTTGCATATAATCCTTTTCCCTGGCAGATGTCACAGAGCAGCAGAAAGCCGTGTGTACACCATTCATAGAGAAACTGCTTCAGTAAAGCACAGCTATTGCTGTGCTGGTGCTTTCCCAGGCTCCCAGCTCCTGCTGAGCTCCCCTGAGAGAGCAAAGGTCTTTCTCTGAGCATGCTGTGTACCTCCATTACTGCCGTAAGAAACGTGTGCCCCGCTGGAGCGCTCTGTTTTCAGCTTACTTCTGTAGCTGTCACTAAGCTTGGAGTTGGGAACAGCTCTATGAAAATGAGAAAACAATCCGCGCAGGTGGCCAGCTGTATGTCCTCAATTTTTAAATACTTTTGAAAGCATATTTTCAAGTATAGATAACCACCGCTGCTCTGGGTATGTACATGCTGTCTCATATCCCTGCACACTGTTTTATAACATTCCAGGTAAACTTACTTGCAGTTGTTTAATTTCATTCTCATCATCATTTTTAGGCAAAGCTGTCATAGTTGCTCTCCATTTCATCTAGCCAAACTGAAAGCCCATATAAAATAAATGCATTTTTCAAAGGAGATGCTTCATCTTAGCCTGAAATACTATGTTTTTCTGTTAATGAGTAGAGAGTGGGTCTCCACACCCTGCAACTTTGTCATTTGTCAGTATGCAACTGTGTACGTATGTATGTGCATTTGTATGACTGCAAGAGAGAGATGCAGATGTGACCGGGGGAAAGCAGGCTGCATCCGCTATGTCCTCAGTTGCACTGGTGGTCAATGTCTGAGGTCGGGTGGGGCTGCTCCTTCTGCCTCCCCTTCCCCTGCACTGAGAAGACCCCAGGTTCCTGTTTTTATGCGGAGGCTGTGCACAGCAGACCTTACCTCACATGCATGGGTTGTGTACTAATCCTGAATAATCACTGAAGTAAGGGCTGAGACCCATAAAACTATACTGAGTGAAACCACAAAGATGTCTGGGCAAGAAGTAGAGCACCAAATATAGCAGATAATGGTCTGCCTGTAGTTTCACCTGTTTGGAGCTGGCAATTGCAGCTGCAAAGCAGTGTGGTACTGAAGGCCTGTAGAGTACCTAGATCTTCAAGTGGATTTTTTTCCTGTGCCTTATTCTGCTTAGATGTGAGCATGAAGCTTTATTGTGCTTTGGGTAGGCAAGAGTGAATTTGCCATGGTTAAAAGTAATATTTTCTAATACAAAATATGAAAAGCAGTGTGGAGATCTTTCCATTAATCCCAACGCTGATTGGGCTGAAAGAAAATGCAGACTGCTGAGGCTATTCCTCACCTCAGAGCAGACTGTTTTCTGCAGCAAGGTATCACTACACCTCTGGTACACAGAGAGCAAAATGCAGCAGGAGACCCTACGGGAAAACTTCTGTTGGTTTTTTCCCTCCTATTTTTGGGAGATGGATTTGTGAAAGCAGGTCAGACAAAGCTTGGGGCTATGTGGCTTGTTGCAAGTATGAATTTTGATTTTCCTTTCCCTTCCCTGTTACCAGTAAGTCTCAGGGGAAAATATTCTTCAGCAGAATGACTACAATTGTTTAATTAACTGTTTGCTTAACTACAGCTTTGTGATTTTTCTGTGCCTATAAGTATCTCTCTTTCCTATACAGCATGTATTGGCACATCCCTTCCTGGAAGGTATATTCAGGAGTCATGGCGATAGTCACGAAAAGTTTTGAAAGAGAATTTCTATGCAGGTGTTGAGGTAGAGCTGCTTCAGCAGCTGTAGCAACTTGTTTTCATACCAAATATTGTGTTCCCTCCTCATTCAGGCATACACACAGAGAACTGTACCCAAGGACTCTCGGACTGACTCTCTAGGTGCCACCTTTACCCTTCTCACACTCTTCCATCCCCTTTTGGGTGTCCCTGTCTGGACGTTGGCTGCAGCACCAGCTATGCAATGGTGGTGGTGGGTGGAGGCGAGTCCTGGGTCCTGCTGCCTGACTATAGAGCCATGTGCCAATGATTCTGTAGCATCTGGCAGGGCCTCTTGCTAAAGGTACTTGTTTCAGGATGAGTTGAGTTATGCTTTGACTCCCCTCAAAACCCCAGCTTGTTTCTATCAGTTCAGTTTGGCAGGGGGGGAGGAAAATCCCAGCATCATTTGTTGTGTGGTTGCACCAGGAGAAAGCCTCCAAGCAAGAGCATAAATACAGCAAGCAGTAGTAGGGATCTGACTGCTGGTGGGACTTACTCATCCCCCTGGCGCTGTTTGGATTTAGCCATCTGGCTCTGGCCCTGCTTACACCTGTCAGCTGAGGGTGACAGTGCCAAAGCCAGGAGTTTGTGAATGTCCCCTTGGAGCTTTGCCTGGCCAACTGGCAGCATATATCATCAGCCAAGTCTCCTCTTCCTCCTACACAACCTTGGACGTGTCAGTCAACACATACAGCCATGCCCTCCCACCCCCAGTGAGGAAAGTGGATTTCAGCCCCATCTAAGCCCGCCTAATAGAAGTGAAGGGTTTCAGTCTTTCTTTCCTGCACTAGAGGAGGAAGAAAAGATCTTTTCCTCCTTTGTATTTTTCATTTCCTTTTTTTAAAATTTTTTCCCTTCCATGGTGGTCTCCACTAGGATAGGCACATCATGCCCTTTGGAGGTCACACCTTAGCAAGATGAAGCCAGCTCATTCTGGTACTGGAATTTTATAATGGAGAGGAGGATCCTACCAAGCAGGATCGGCCCCAGCCGGAAAGAGGTTAGAAGCAAATTGAGGTTTGTCTACGTTAGGACATGAGACCTGTTCACTCAGATGTGCTTCTTTCTAACTTCTTCCAGTAATGCCATGCTTATATTTATCATGGAAGTGATGCTGCCTTTTTCCATTGCTGTCATCCTCTCATCCCTATGCCAACAAACCTCTCACCAGTTTGGCTGACAGAGACCTTTTAGGCTCGACTCCTATGGGGAAGGTGTGATGGCCCTACCTTCAAAACAAGCCAGACCCTGGCTGCCACTGGGACACAGCAGCGCTCTCGCCCCTCTCTCAGGGGGGTCTTTGTGAATGCTGAGTTTGTAAGCTACAGTCACATTTGTACTGCTTTTTTTTTTTAAGCCACCCCCTACACCCCTGATGTCTTTAACATTGATGGGGAAATAACGTTGTCCCACACACAAATGGAGAATAGGTGCCACAAAGTGTCACAAAAACTAAGCTGATTCATTAAGCAATACCTTTAGGCAAAAGCTGAACATTTAAAAATTTATAAAGATGTATTTGTGTTCTTTTCTATCAGTGTATAACAACTGTTTATAAAAGGTTGTTACCAATCTTAGGCTGCACTAGTTGCTTTTATACTGTGAAGCCTTTTACTTGCTGATGAACTTGATGAATGCATTTGCAGTACTTCAGTAACCCTCCCATAACAGCCTATTCTTCGAGTTCTTGCAAGGTAAACCTTCTGGATGAATCTGAATTATCACACGCCACACAGCCTGAGTTAGCTCCACGGCATGCTACACTAATTATAATTTGTTAAAGAGTCTTAGGACTGCTAGGAAGGTATTTTGTGTGAAATGGATGGTGTTTATTACATCCTCCATATAAACTTAACACTCAAGACTCCAAGTATAAATTACTAAATAAAAATCAGCAGCAAAGAACGATGAGATGTTCTTATACAGAGTTGAGAGTAACCAAAATCAGAAGTTTCTTCAGCAGGTAAGACTTTTGCCACCTGGTAATCTTTTACTTTTTCAGTCTGATGCATTGGCATTGTTTAACCACCAGGTATATTAAGAAAAGACGACCTGAAATAAGTGCAGGAATTCACCCAGTCGTCATGGCTTAGATGAACTCCCAGTGACTTAGTGACCTCTCTTGCCCTTTGCTTACTGTTAATCCAGAACCCATCTGCCTTTCTTCAGATGTTTCTGCTAAGACTTTTACATAGTGTTTATGTTATGAAGAACTTTTTGGTGCTGTCGCATCGGTGTTTGGACCTTTGGGTCAAGTGGACCTTTCTACCCTATTTCTTCAGGTTACCATTCCTGTGTGTTTGCTACGGTCATGTTGCATTAGAGAGTGTGTGTGTGTGCCAGTGCTAAATCCATGGCTCCAGAGTGTCTTTACTTGATAACAATCTCCTCATGTTGGAGTCCACACCACAGTATCATGATGTCCATGTGACCTGAAGTGTGTTAGGATCTCCTTACAGAGAGGCATGCGATGCTGTACTCTGTCCAGGTTTTTTTCCCTTAAGAATCACAACAGTTTAAAATGGTGCTGAGGAAAACTGTTCAGCCATATGTGTTTTTAAAAGGAGAAGCAATGCAGGACCAGTGTAAAGCATACAGTGGAAAGGAGACCAAATTCAATATGATCTTTAATCCTGCCTGTACTCTGATTGAAGCCAAGCAACTTCTTTGGAACTGTAAAGGGATTTGAGCATGTGTTCATCTATTAATTTTTTTTTTTTTTTTTTGTATCTCTGCTATTTGCAGCAAGCCCTATATGGCAAACCTGAAGCCATACTTTCTCAAATTGTACAAAATAATGTGGATAAAACATCACTCAGCACATCTAAATTCACGCCTATATATATGTAATCATCATGCATATAGTCACACATCTGTTTTACTTTCAGAATGATACAGTCTATTGGCATGGCTGTGTCATTTTTACATTAATTTAAACAGGTAAAATCAGATAAGGTATATTCTATTGCACATGCTGATATCCTGTTATTTTCCCATTTCCTTTAGACAGTGATAATGAAAATTGATGTTTTGAAATTGAGAATTTCATTATCCAAAAAAACCCTTAATGCTGACATGCAGAAGTGGTCTAGCAGAAAAAGCATATCTGATGCAAGTCATCATCAATTGCTCTCTAATTATGATGACAATACAAAAACGAAGCAAGCTTACCTTAGCTCAGGAGACTCTTTTTTCTGTATCCCGGTTAGTTTCCTGTCCTTATTCACTTGGAAAATCCACTTGAATAAAGAAAAATAAATACCAGAAGAGTGAGGGATTTAAGGAGTCCTCATCTGAGCTCCTGATCCACTTGTTTTTAGCGAATTGCAAAAACCTCGATCCAGTAGTAGCTCAGAGCGACTTTCCTCTCCTCGTGTGTGCTGTGGGCTGAGGATCTGCAAGAATAGACCTGAGACGGTGCTGCAAAGAGAGAGACAGCGGGGGGACCTTGGCACGGAGCTGGACCAAACTCTAAATATAGCCCAACCCACTTTCCGCAGTTCTCTTCATACTCTGAAGGCAGATGACCTTGTCAGAAAACTGACCTCCCAGCATGTCACTCTCTACAAAGAGAGGATCTAAGGAAACAGGACTGCAATGTAAAAGGACAGAAAAGCAATCAACCATCTGCTTGCAGCAAATGAATGTAGGTATGAGCTCTATTTTTATGGCAGTTGCAACTGATTGAGTCATAATGTGCTTTATTTGATCATTTAGACAAACGAGTCGCATGCCAGTTCACAAAAGACCTGTACCGATGAGAGACTGCGTTGTAATTGCTAGTCTTAAATAGAGAGCACTGACATAGATGAAAAGCCTGTCGCCTTTCCTCCTCTCAAAAACCTTAACGCAGCGGAGTGTGTAGTATTTCCCTAAAAGCTTCTGTCTATAAGAAGTTATCCTTCCTTTCACTTGCTCTTACGATAAGACTTTTTGGAAGAGTGAGTTAAATCCACAAATGTATTTTCAGGTATAAATTTGAGATGCTAGGGTAGCTTGAAAGGGCAGTAGAACCCGCAATATCAGAGACCAAACTGCAGAGAAATGTGTAGGTATGTGCAGAGGAGGAAGCAAGAGAATAAGAGGCATAGAAACATAACCCTTGTGCCTTAGATAGGGAACTGCTTTTCAACAGATGTTTTATAATCCAGGGAATTTGCCATTCTAACTCTATGTAGCAACATGTCAGGGTATTTTGTTCTTAACCTGAAGGAGAGTTTAACTTTGGTATGAGTCAACCTGATACTCTGTCAAACAGGGACCTGATACTGCTATGTCATATGAAGGCTTCTGAATAAAAAAAGCTGCAGAAATCTGAGCAACTCAATGTCTTCTCTCACGTTCCATGTTAAGACATGTATGAGAGTTGGGATAAAAGCTTGTTTGCAGTATTGTTCTTCAGTGGGATATATTTGTTGTTGGTGACATACATCTAAGTGTATGCTACATTATATGCATGCATGCAATTTTCAATATTCAGAGAAAACCTGAGAAAACATGAGGACTGTGACAACCTTATACTATAGATGTGTATGTCTGCAAAATATGCGTGAGCCAAAAAGGCATGAATGATATCAGTAAAGTAGCAATGTGTATCTATGAACAATAATTTGGTCTGTTAAGTTTGTGCAAAGTGTGCTATATATTTTTTTAATTGAAGCCTACTATTTTTGGCAAGTTCCACTGTGTAATTTTATCATGATCTATCAGCTTGAAGTCCACAGGGTCAGCCAGACTGTGTGTGTTACCTTCACAACAAGAACTACAGCTGTTAGCCACAGCTGCTTCCCAAGATAGTGGGAGAACAGTAGAAAATATGAACCTCCTACAGTATTAAGGGGGACATCACATCTGGGACCATACTATGTTCCTGGGCAAAACTTGCTCATTGTCAGGCCTAGGCTAGAGCCCACCCATTAAGTAGTTTTATGGATTTATCTGAATTCCTCTTTCCTCCCAATTTACCTATTTCTTCCCCATTAACCAGAATAAATGTTTGTTAGGAGTGAATATTATAACAAATGAAGGATACTGGTGTTTGACTCTGAAGAGAGGACCTGAAAGAAGAATGAGTCTGCCTCCAGATAGATATATGTCGAGTGACATACTAGTACTGTGTAAGTAGTGAAATTCTACATGTACGGGATACCAACATTATTAAACACCGATAGCATCATGCTCTCTGCGCTTCAAGGTGGTACCCTGTTGTGATCCAGACCAACCCTACCAATTCCAGCTCTGCAGTGCCATTGCCACTTCTGCCCCTCGCTCCAGTGCTGAGATATTGAAATCTCCTCAGATCCCCTCATTCAGAGCGTGAAGGAGATGAGGATAAGGGAGAGAATATGTACTTCTCCCCAGCATGAGTTAGTACTCTTCACCCTCCGCAGCCAACAGCTGGAGCAGCTTCCATACATGATAGGTAGGTAATTCTTAGAAAAAGAAGGAATCACAGTGCTCGGTGGGTCCTAAAACACAGGAATAGTCATACTTTGCCAGGAACTGTGACATGCACTTCTCCTGTATGAGTATTGTGGAGAAGGGGTGATTTCTTGCTTATACAAATAATACGCTAGTTGGGAGGGAGCGTTAATCTTTGGGGAGGCTTTTATAGAGCGGTGCTGTTTGTGTGTACAGGGCTGTAAACGTTGCCTGACCCACCCCAGTAATGTCAACTTCCTGAAAGGAGGGGAAAAGGCTTTAAGAGTATGAGTTGGTCAAGATAGATGGAACAGTATTTTGTTTGACAGCTGTATACGCTTAGGTTTTCTTTAAGATGGCTTTTGCATGAGTTGCCTGTCCATACCACCAAGAGGGAAATGTAGTAGGTAGTCGTGCCCTAGTTTGTGCCTAGCTTTTCCTGGGCTCATAACTTGTGTTTTTCTGATGATGCTTGTCGGTCTTTCCGCTTCTTTGTAGACAGTTTTTGACTACCTGGCCTTCTTTGGTAGCATTTCCTCTGGAATGATCTGGGTCTGGCTTTTCCAGAGCCCAGGCTGTTTCCTCTCTCAGATGCCTCTGTTGGGATTGATGCTTATTTCAAGCCAGTCTTTTGGGGTTCCCCCTCGTACAGTCATACATTCTGTAACTAGTATTTGTGAACTGATTTTTCTTTTGATTAATCCCAAATTCCTAGCCACTTGTAGTTGTTTAAAGATCCCATGGAGCATTTCACAAAGTGAGATATGTGAACCATAATGTCTCGGCCAGTTTCCAACGTGGTCAACTGCATCCTGGCTTGTCCCATTCCTCTGCTTTTCAGAGTTGGATAGAGCGTTCTCTTACTAGCATAAACTGTTGCACAGTATTGCTGGCATCCTTTTGAGTGGTTTCTAAAGTGACTGTAGGGTGTATAATGCCTGGCATCTATCAAGAAGAGAAGCTCTTTTTACAGGGTTAACTAATTTTATAACATTCATCCAGTAGATTTGTAATCAGCCAAAACCCGTGCTACTTACAAACAAACAAAACAGTCTCCCACTTTGTCGTCTTTTTAGAAATATGCTTTTAGGCTGAGTTTGGAGATATAAGGAGATTATCGGAAGTTTCAGCATAAAGGATAGCTTTTGAGAGAACAAAAGAAAGAGAAATGAGGAGACTGCAGCAACTTGTGGATGTCATCTGAGCCTTCACTCATGGTGTCATTGGCGAAGGGTACTAGAGCAAACAACAACAACTAGAGCGAACTGATTTGCACTCTGTGCTGATGTATTATTGTATCTTCAGGCTCTGGTTGCTCTTGTTTGGCAGGCCCATAATGAAGAAATTAAGTTGGATGGCAAACAATAAAAGGGCCTGTCATATTCCTAACATGCCAAATCTCTGTGTTTGCCCTTTGCTTACCATGGGTTTTAAAACTACAGTGACTAAATGAATATTGAGTTTTCCCTTCTTACCTTGGTGATGCTGTTATTCCTTGTGCGAGGCAGTGATAGGATGTCAAATTCAACCCTCATCTTGCAGGAGAAAAAGTTATTTTTATTGGAAGGATCATTTACATCTGATCATAACTTTCTGTGATTTTTCTTACACGTTCCTGTCTTATAAGGCAATATATAAAAATGAAAAAGTCAAATTATGTGTAGGGCTGGGTTGTAACTGTACCTTGATGACATAAAGTTTATTCTTCTGTGCTTATATGTGTACAACAGAGGATTTCCTCTGGTCTTATTCTCTGATATGCCCTCCATTTTGTCTTTTAGTTCACTCCCAGTCAGCAAGTCAAGGTGTGTCAAAAACGAGTTTGGAAGTACCCATTTTGAATATTAGAGAAAGTGTTAAAAGTAAGGAAGAAAGGAGAGGTAGTTGTTAGAAATGTTCTGTGGGAGATCCTTTGTGTGGCAGATAGTTGTGTCTGCGTGCTAAAAATTTTCTACCATATCAGAGCATAGTGAAAATTAATTTGATGTTATTGCATTAAGACCTGTTCTTTTTTGCTTGAACAGGCAGCGATTTTAATTTAAATTGCCTTTCAGTGTAAGAAAGAGGAACCTAAACTGACTATCCTGTCACCAGATTTATCGGGCAAAAAACATTGTGGTAGATGTGCCTTCTGAACTGCCCAGGGAAGGGGTTTACATTTTTTTAAGAAATGTTGTCTTTGTCTTTGTAATACATGCTATTGCCAATACTTAGAAACTATTACAGGGAATTTCTACAGACTGTTTGCAAGAAACTCTGGCTTGGCACAGGCTTAGGCTGGATGGAGTGGGAAGGAGCTTATGCCATCTGAATGTTACCTAATGGGACAAAATTGAAGCGCTTTTGATTCTTTGGTAGGACTGTGTCTGTTTCTGCTCAGTTGCATATTGTATGCCCTTCAGGTATGCCTCGCACGTACACTTTAAAATACTTTTTTAAAGTGCTTGGCGGGTAAAGTCTGCAGTTCAAGGCATCCTCGCAGATACAAAAACTTACTATTGTGCTGGAAAAGGCCTGTTTTGGGAAAGGAGCTCTTAGTTCATAGAGGTCGGAAGGGAAAACAGTGCCCAGACCTTGGGGGACCATGGCTGTTTGGGCTGATGGAGCACTGGCACTACATGCAATTACCACGGAGATTATCTCAGCCCAGGCAGGGCGGCAGCTCTGTCCTCTGTCGCAATAGGCTGACAGGGAAAGTCGACAAAGGAATGGTAACTAACTGGTGGTCACCTGCAACAGAGCTTTACGTGCAACTTCTTACTTCCTAGTAACAATAACGGATACCAGTTCATTCACAGTTTTTCCTCTTTAGTTCCAAATGGTCAAAATACCCAAGTATTTTAAAGCCTTATGAGTGAAGGCACTTCATTTGATTCATGACCTCGGTGAGAAAAGTATGAAAACTTAATCAGTGTTTTAAAACTGGAGTTGCAAAAGCTAAAATGGGGGGGGGAGGGGTGCAGGGCGGGGAGGGGAAGGGAAGATCTTCATTCATTTTTGAAGTGGCGCTCTGCTTAGCCATGTTGTCATTCTTCCTTGCATCAAAGATTTCCACTGAGCTGTAATATTATGTCTTTTGATGCAATTAAATATTCATTTTTCATTTCCTGTCAGTATATATGTTCTCTTACTGATTTGTAAGACTAAATCTTGTTTTACTATACTGTTTAAAATGATTTAGCTAATCCTTATTCAAAAAGGTAAAGGGATGATTTTTTTTTTTCTGTAATCTGTCATCTGGATTTCTCAGTCGTGCCACTGCAGATGATGTGTGCCTGTGATGGAGAGAATTATTTATCTTTCTGGGGGTGCTAGCGGACCCTTTCTAATTTAGTCAGAGCAATTTGAGAAATGAAGAGGGTACTGACACTGTTGTAGCTATTTTTGATGCAATGGTTATGTGGTGATCTTCCCCAAGGACAGATTACTTTTATAACTAACATTTTATCTCATTTACTAGCAATTTCTAAACTATTGTCATGGTAAATAGCCAGCAACTGGACTGAAGAACCATATACAAAATTTGCGTTCTTAGCCATTCCATGTGGCTGGTCTGGAGCTCCCCAAAAGATCTTCGTAGCTATTGCTCGGCCAGTTGGCTTTACACCTTGGGCTCCAGGGTATCTGAGCTAATATTAGGCTTCTCAAGAGGAAAATTCAAAGCTGTCCATTGCCTATAGGGAGGGAACTTAGAGGGGATTGTCCTGGTAGACATGAAACGGATCCTCCTTTCGGGATTAACAGTGCTTGTGACCCACAGCTGAGTAATTTGGGATCTGTCCAGGAGGTGGTTTGAGCTGCTGCTTGCCTATTGCCGCTGTGCACCACTGGCGTCCGTACCTGCTTCTCCCACTGCCACGTGGCACCTTTCCATCCCTTCCGACGTCCTCTCCTTGTCTCTCTATCCCTTTCCTTTTGTAAGGGAAGTAGTTGAGCTTGGAATGCTTTAAAATATTTAAAATGTTAGTCCTTTTTTCTTAGTTAATCAGCCCCCACAGCCAGGCCTGTCTTATTCAAAAGACTTCATCTGTTCCTTTGGATGCTGGTGGGCAGCCTGCCTGAAATTCGTGTTTCCTGCAGCCTTGAGGAGTGATACCATAGTGGTATGTTAAAATACTGTCATCACCGCTTTTAGCCCAGTTACTGTGATCAGCACAACTGTGGTGGCAAGAGGAGGCCTTTCTACTGACCAAGGATGAACAGGGACCTGGGAGCCAATCTTCCTGACAGCTGTTACGTTTTACAGAAAATTAATTGACCTTGCACTGTGTGTACCTGATGAGAGATGCAGGGGAGATGCAATGAGAAAAATTCGAAGTAGTGCATTGACATTAAGATTACTTAATCTGATTCACTGAAGATTTAGGTAAAACTATGAGAATAACAAGAAAGTCTCAAACTTCAATTTTATTCTTTTCCCTGACACCCTCCCTGCCCCTCTCCTCCCTTCCTCCCAAAAAAAAGGAATCTAAAATGGCAATTAAGAAAAAACTCGAGATATGCCCAACACACTTGGCATTTTACTCAGCATCAAATATTTTTCAATCTGCTGAATTTGAAACTGGGAGCCCTGAGAAATATTTTTCCTCCAGACTAATGAACGCAGATCAGTACTGTTTAATCAACCAATAAATAAAAACATAGCCTGCAAAGCAGCCTGAAATTAATCCATCATAGCACACCCAAATTGAATGAACTATGCCCACCTACAGAGTAATGACAAGCATATACTTTCCTGTAACATATCTGAGACTAGGAAGAAAGCGTAACAAGTATAAAACCTATTTCCACAGTGTACAGGGCTTTTTGTTAAAAATCAGAAAACAGGCTTTTTTTAAAGTCTGGTTTCAGATATAAGGCAATTTTAGAACAGTCAGAGGAGGATGGAAGTCGGGGGGGAGAAAAGGGGGGAGGGGGGAGACAATAATAAATTACATACAAACTTTGTAAGTAATTCTAATTTAGTACTGATATGTAGCCCTGATGGGAGCATAAGGGAGAAAGCAGGGATTTCTGTTCAGACCCAGAGACTCTTATGACCCGGAGTGTGTCTCTGACTGTGGGCAGTGCCAGATAAGTCAAATAAAAGTTGAGGGAGTCTCCCTTGTGGACATGTTAAGGCAGGTTCCCTCCAAATTCCGTCACAGAGATTAGTTTAACGGTAAGAAACAAACTTGTCCTGTACTGGCCTGTGTCACTGGGGGTCTTCTGGATACCAAATAGATGTCTGATCTCACTTAGCTTCCAGATCAAAAAAATAAACCACCTAGTGGGAATTATTCCCTCAGTTATGTTTGGGTATGTATGTAAAAGAATATTTTCTATTCTGAGCTTTCTTTCTTTCTTTTTAATTACATGTTCATTGTTCCTATATTATGAACAGTTGTAAGCACCATACCTCCTTTCTCTCTCAAAAAAACCCTTCTCTTTTCTTTGTCCTCTCTTCCTGTGAGGAACTTCCCATAGCTGCCGTCATTTCTGTGAGCTTCCTTTATCTTTATTTCAGTTGTAGGCTGGCTTGAACCACAAGTCGCATTTTCCAAAGAATTTTAAGATTATTTTCTGTTCCTTTTTAGTTTTTCTTCATTTTGGGGGATTTGGAGGTGTGCTGCCCAGAAGAGTTTCACTTTTTCAGTCAGCCTTAGTCCTTATAAGAATTAACTATTTATGTTGTGGTCACTATAACACCTTTATTAATCACTTCAGAGTAGAAAAGTGGCATGTGAATGTCAGAAGTCTCAGTAATGGGGAATCAGCCTATCAAACACAAATTTGTATGTACTAGCTATTTTGTACGAACAAAATTCCATTCACATCAAAGCACATGTCATTACCTCCTATATCATTAAGGTCTTGGCTGCCTTTAAAAATACTAGTATAAATAACCAAGCAAATCTGCATTCTTTGTGAATATAATAGTTAATAAAGGTGGTGATTAAAGGGAACCTGTTAAATTATCTAAATATATGTGTGCTTATTTATGTGCATGTGTATAAACGTGCAGACGTGTATGTATTAATATAGGTGTGTATATGTATATATTTAGTATACATATTGATGTACTTAGACATATGTGTGTATATCAATATTAAATTTGAAAGAGGTTAGAAACCATTGCACTGAATGATTTTAAATACTGATCAATATCATAAATGGGAGAGTCTTGCTCATATATGTATGTGTGTGTAAGCATAAATGGCTTTTTCCATTTCAGCATGGTTCAAAATAAAATCAATTATAAATACTTAATGACAGGGAAGTCTGTTAGTATGTGCCATGCCGCTGATGTAATACCAAGGGAAAAAACATGAAGAGCTGTGGAATTCACATTTATTTTTCTATATCAAGAGCATTACGTGACCGTTCAGACGTCTTTGATGACCTTGTGGTTGCGTAAGGTCCATGCGTCGCAGGAAAGAGATGCAGAGGATTGCTGCGCTGAACAACATCACCCCTTCAGCAGCGTATTCCGTCAGTGCCTGCCTGCCCGCTCATTTGCACTGCAAGGGGGATGAAAGTCAACGTTGTATTAATGAATGAGGTTCTGCATTTGCGCCAACTTATTATTAAGGAAGGATTTGTGCTCTCTCCTTTCTGGCAGAGAGGAGTCTCCTGGGCAGCTTGACGCCTCAAAGCGGGGCAAGCAGTGCTGCTCTGGTACAGACATGTTTGGGATCTGTGAGCTGGGTGCTTCTGCATTTATTCGCATCGAGTTATGATTTATTTTGTGAATAACCTCACTGACATCAAGGTAACTATTTGCAGAGGAAGGCACACTGTTTAATGTGAGCATGGTTGGCAGAGTCTGGCCTGTGGTACTTGGATGCCCACAACAAAACGCTCCTGTCATCACAGGAGCTGACTTGGTGTCACGACCAGTCACAGCTCAAAACTAGCTGCTGTCTCGACTGGGACGTGAATGGCTGTTTCTGGAACAGATAAAAAGTCCTCCTGTTGTATGAAATAAAGATACTCGGGTACTGCAGAAAGATGCTCAAATTTGAGCTGTTTTCACAGATGTTTGTTGAGTCTGGGGCTGGACATTGGTTCCCTCTTCTCTCGCGTCTTGCTGAAAGCAGAGAAGGACGTTGCATTCCGAAGTGCAGTCCAAAACTCAGATGGGCAGTGAACAGGTGGTACATTGTCAGGCTATTTCAGATCATGGAAACCATTTGTCCAGTTTTAGATTGCTATCGCTAGCAGTGTGTCTTTTAGTTATGAGAAAGAGAAGAGGTTATTTAAAAGTTAGACAACTCCTGTTTGCCTTTCAGAGCATGCCAAGTGGGATTTAAGAAGGAATGCTTAAAGATCACAGGCAGCTTCCCCTGAATCTATTTTATGCAATTCTTATTTATTTCCAATGTGAAGTAAATATGCTGAGAAAGAGCTGGCTCAGCAATTCAATTCAGTGAGGAATGCACAGATATACTCTGGAATGGGTGTTTGGGGCTCAAGCACGATGAGCAAGAGGGACAAAGAGGCGATTAGTTCTGATTTCTTTGAGGTACTTCATTCGTATCATCGCTCCACAGCCTGCTTAGATGTAGTATATCCAGGACCGCGGGTACGTGGAGTGTGTGTGTGTAAAAGCTGGTCACTCCTCTAGTATCTCTGGAGTCAGGGCAGAAGAGACAAAAGTCAGTGATGGGTTCTCAAACACAGAAGCTGCCCTACCAAAATGCAGCACAAGAAATTTGCCAGAGGAAGGGTGATACGGCGGGAAACAAGCCCATGATAATGCACAGTGGTAACACTGAGTTAGCAAGTTTTAAACTTTCAGGAGTATGCTGGATGATGTAATTTTTCAGCTTCTTCTAATGAAGTATCATATCTGAGATTCCAAAGTGGCTGGAGAACATAAGTGGTCAGTGACTTCGGAGAGGAATAGGCCAGAAAAGGAGCTGTTGGTGTGCAGGGGTAGGCATATGGTGCAGGAGCACTCAGACATCCTCAGGAGAACAGAAAGGAAGAACCCAGTAGATTGACACAGATATTTGAGCTGTAATATAAGGAAGAAATTTGTTAGTCTCCCAAACCTTCAGCTTTCTCTCTTTCCCTGTTCACCTGCTGCCATGTGTTAGGCTGTACAGGACTAGATATGGTTTTTTGTGCATTAATAATAAATTTATAATAAAGTAAACCATATCACCATTGATGATGTTAAAAAAAAAAAAAAAGAAGTGGGCTTTGGAATACTCTCTCCTTTTTACTTCTGGTGGCCAATAAACTTTCCCAGAAAACTTTTCACCTTCAGTCAATGTCTGATGAACACTCTTTGGGACAGTAACAGTGATGCTCTATCAAAAGTGGCAGTTGTACTGGGGATGGCAGCTCATTCTTCTTGTTCATAATCCAAATGGCAGCTCAGAAGAAGAGTCAGTCAGTCTCAGTTTGTCCTTCAAAAGAGAGGGAAAATAGCTTACGAGGGCAGCTCAGGGAGATCAGTGCCATATATTTCCTAGTGTACAAGTAAGCCTGAGATTTAGACTTGTCACCTCCCACGTCCTTTGAGAAGAGATCCCAGAATGGCCGAGCACCTAGTGTCCTCTGAGGTTGACTTAGCACCAACCTAAGGGGCAACTTAGCGTTACAGCTAGCCTGTGGTAAAGGGCTGCCGGGAATGACATCCCTGCTCTTCCCCTGCCACGAGCACCTCACCCCACATGGGATATAGCACTCGTGTGGCCACAGTCCATTCAGCTGCTGATTTGATGTCTGTGCCTGCGAAGAGAAGGAAGCAAATAGGCAACTGCTGAGCTGCAGTGCCCACTTGGTGCACACATTTGTGCATTTGCTCTAGATCTGGAAAGCAGGAGGTTTTCTTGGTGGATTCCCATTTAAGATTTCAGAATATGTCTTCATCCTGCGTTGAGATGCAAACAAGTGCTGCCATTGCTTCCATGGTGTTCGTTTTGGTCTGAATTAAGTTCATTGACACGTTTATCTAACCCCTTCACTTAGGAGTCTCTTAGTTGTACTGGACAGAAAACAAATTGTCTTCTCAGTTGCTCTGTTTCTAAAGCTCTTGTGGTTTGCCAAGAATCTAATCTATATCAAGTAAGATTTCATGACAAATGACATCCAACCTGCTAAAACATTCACTGATTTTCTTCACTTGCTAGCTTTAAAACTTCCCAAACTTTTTTGAACTCTTAACAGCTGTCACAACCCAACTTTAGGATGCTGACTGTTACACAAGCTTTTCAAAGTGGGAAAAGGAGTGGAAGTTACAAGATGGTATCTTTCTAGCCATAAATATGTACCCATTTTGTTACCCATTCTGTTGCATTAGGATTTTCAAAGCCACTGCCTTATTGCCATATAATATATAATGTTGCATCTGTGGATGAATAAAGATTCCTTTTTCCCCTTCATATCCTTTTACTTACCTTTCACTTAAATTCTTTGACATGTCTTTCACATATCGTTTCACTTACCTTTTTTCAGTAGGTACCTATTTCATCATGGAATTAGTAAATACCAACCATAGTTGATTTTCTCTCTCTCTCATGTTCTTTGGCCATCAATTTACTCTGCTCACAGCTAGTGATTGCATAGATGTATTTATATCACTCATACTTGGGGTAATGCTTAAGAAATTGTACTGTTCCTCTTTATTCAAAATAAGTAACTTAATCTTGAAGCTGTCAATTCACAACTTCAGAATACAGGAGATTGCAGCAATGACTAAGTACCTATTGGGCAGAAATATTCCAGATACAGAAATCAAATTACTCAGTTCTAATTATTCCGTTCGATGGATGATAATCCTTCTGGCAATGATCAGGGAAGTAATTCAGTCCCTGGCAGAAACTTCTGTATTTGAATACAACATCTTAAGCACTAATATAGCACGTTTAGAGGGAACTGTTGCTGTGGATTTTTTTTTTCCCCCAAAGTGTTTCTGTAGATAAGAGATGAAGAAAAGAATGAGTAGTAACATCTTAATTTAAATAGTTTTCTTTCAAAACGTCAGCCTTTTAGACTTGTGGACATTCTGCTTAAACTTTGGCAATGGTGCCTTTGCCTAATTATTACTGAAGTAAGAGAGACACAATTAAAATGTACTTGCAGAAAATGCATATATTTTTATACGATAGGACATTATACTAATCTTGTAATTTTTCCTCTTGTAGGTAATTGGTGTCAGTAAGGCTTTTTGGGCTTTTAGATGGAGGCTGGGGTGGTTTTTGTGTGTGTTTTTGTGTGTGTTAGGTTTGATTTATTTTTTTTCTTCCTTCATCTACAAGACTTGTTTTAGTAGGAGGAGATGACTTATTCTGAAAGAAGCGTCAGCAAACTTAGCAAGAAAGATATATTTTTACAGTGATCCTACGGACCATAGTGTCATTAGTCTTCCGTAGCAGTACTATTGCTTGTTTTGGGGTCTGATAAGATAGATCTGTAATTATGTGTGGTGAATGCAGTGCTGTGGATCCAAGATTATATTTTACTTGTTCTGAAATAATGTAGAGAGCTCTCATGCGACTTGAGATGTAGTTTATCAAAAACATCATCTTTCATTGTTCATTGCTTAGCTTAATTCGAGGGAAGTTTTGGAAAGATTAGATATTTCTACCTGTGATGCTTCAGCTGGCACCAACTGTGCAGCATTCCAGAAAGATAAAGCAATATATTGCCTGCCAGATGTAATACTGTGAAGAGGAGGGGAAACCCGGGACTTTTCTTAGAATAAATTTCAAATATCGGTGTTCTAAAATGATAAAAAATTCCATTACAGCTGTACTTACTGCCAATCTTGAGATTGTGTTATTTTGACAAGCTTTCAGCTGAAGATTTTATTCCTATTTCTGAATGCAAAGACAGGAGATAGATTTGAAAAACAGTAACAAAAACCTTTCTTTTTTTCTCATTAGATCCTTCAGATGATGAAGCTATTGAGAAAGCAAGTGATAACAGGACAGCAACACATCAAGATTCAGATTCCAAACCTGCTATGACAAAGAAAAGAAAGCAGGTTTGTAAATTTAGCAGTTTTGTAGAGCACAGAGATGGTAATGCGTAGGGAAGCATAGTCTCCTTTCATTCAGTAAAGGGACAGTTTTCTTCACTCTTCGTCTGATCTGTTCATGTAATAAGATTGTTTTATTAAATTATTTTGCCTTATTTGGAAGTGATCACGTTCCAATACATTTCAATAGTAACTTCACTCTCGTTTTGTGTGAGCTGAGATTGCCAGGCCTGTCTCTTACAAAGTGATTGTCTAGTGATAAAAGCCTGGATGGTGCTACCAAGCGTCCTCCCCTCTCATCTTTTCCCTTTCCCTGCACCCACAAGATCTTGAAAGCTATATTTAAATGTTGTACAGCATCTCTACCCAAGCATGTCCCCAGTGCAAGGTCCAAGTGAAGAAGAATTTAGGTCTACATGGATGGATGTCTGCAATTTGATAGCCTTGCACTACTAAAAGCTTCCTTTAAAACCAGTAGGAACTGTGTTGTTCAGCGTTACATGGAGTATGCCAAGGAAAAGGCAGCAAGGTCTTTGACAGACAGCATCACCCCAACTTGAGCAAAAAAGTCATCTAGAGGTCAGCTGATTTTAAGAAGTCTCTTGTCTGAAGGTAAATTTCTTCTGCCTTCCTGATACCATACCAGAGAATCAAATGAATGGCTGTCAAAGAGCTACAATGACATTGGAAGCTATCTCTCCTTGAGGTTATGGATATTAATTTTGACCGCAGGTCAATAGTAAATTCACTGTGTGATGCCTAGGCAGTTGCCCAAGTGAAAACCATTTGCAGGGATGTTCTTTTGTAACAGAGGAGCGTAAACAACACAGTAGCAATTACTATGCTTTTGGGTGTCTTTCCAAGGAGACTAAAGGTGAAGTGAGCCAAATACCTGAACTGGTTCCACGTTTTGATTAGGAAAGAGAGAACCGAGCAATACAGGAGAAAGCTGTATTGCCTTTGTACGTGCTCTACCGAGGGGTCAGATGCTGAGGACTTCAACTCAGTGAGGATGGCTATGGAGCCACTTTTTATCCCGTTACCTTCAATTAAGCATTTAGAACTAAGTTAAGGCAGTTTGTTTGGAGGAGTTGCTTTGCTCTTTCTATGAGAACATTAAAAAGGATAACCAACATGGTTATCCTGCCGAGGTGGGCTAGGACTGCTCAGCTGTAGCAGAACACCTGCCACAGCTCTTCCTATCATATAAAGATATCAGTTTGCATTTTGGAATTGGGTAATTTGATGTTTAGCCACAAAACTCCAGGAGGCAATGCTTTTATGGGAGATCAAAGTCACGGATGTGTTACTGCATGTCTTTTAGAGCAAAACACTTGCAAAATCAGATGTATTTACGGAAATCTAGTAGTTTTGTAGTTCTGGTGCATATAACATAAGCCGTTTTACTCATCCCTGCCTTATTCACAGGCTGGAAGCTATTCTGCAGTGGACTTGGCACCTTAAAGCCAGTCAGGAGACAACCAAATAGAATTATGAACATTTATGACATTTATGTTTCTAGTCTGCAGGCTGTCCTCAGGCTTACAATGAAATGAATAATTTGCCTCCAATCTGAATGGTGCATTGATGTGTTTACTTTGTCACAGACTCCAAAAGTCAGAATATATGGCTGACCTAGAATGTAAACTTTCACACACATGCAAGAATGTGTTCACTCTACATTTGAATTTCCAGTAACTTGGCAATATGTAAAGAAAAAAAAATTGTTAGAAATATAATACAGGAAATATTTTATGTTCTGTCTATGATTAACAAACAAGGAATTTATGACATTTGAGCTCATAAATCAATGGACTCAGCACAAATTTCCTGTTTTCTGCATTTTAAGAACTTCCATGTAAAAAGAGCATAAAAACACAGAGCACAGGGAGCCATGTCAAAAACCAGTAGGTTGTCTGCTCTGTGTCTTGCATAAGAAAAACATGCAAATGACCTTTTCTTAAGGGTGGCACACAAAGAGCTATTGCACACGTAGGTGGCAACTAACATTTGGATAAGGGTCAGAAGTTCAGTCTAGATCAGATGCCTAAATATTTTAGACTGCAGATCATCAAAGACATGTAAGTTTACAGCCATTCACCACCATGAAGTTTCTCTTTTTCTTATGGCATTATTTTTAATGTCTGAATAAAGTGGACTTATTATTGCTGGGCAAATAGTATATTATGCCTAAATATATATATATGCTGTTGTAAAGGAGATAATTTTGAGCCTTAACATGCTTCTCTGAAGAAGCAAGTCTTTGACTACAAGCCCGCTGTGTACTTCTGTTGCTGTTGAAAGAAAGGGTTACATACTGCCTTCAAAAAAGAAGCCATGGTATTTGCTGATGCTTTTAAACATCTGAATGAAGGGTTATCAGTGAGAAAATTTTGTTTCTCTTAGAGAAAATTTTTCAGCTCTGTGGCACAGTTTTATTCTTTTGTCATGCAGGTACCACTTGGGAGTGTTTTGCAGATTTATGTAAAACTGTTCACAATGTATATGAAGGGAGAAATGGGTCCGAAATGAATGAGTGGCATTTTTTGATATGCTGAAAGAGTGGTAGCACTTTCTAGGATAGGGAACCATCCTATTCTGCTGGAGGAAAGAGATTCAGTTTGGCCCCTTTCTGGCTTTTTGATTGCTTGGTAGTATCCCTTGACTATATCAATCCAAAGGCTTGTTCTCTGCATAAAATATGATGTTGAACATGGAATTTATTATTAAAACACCTGGCAAATGGTCTTTGAGTATCTATGGACAGCTGGCATGCATAAGGGTAGAGCAGGAACTGAAGGCAGAGGGTAGCTGTGTTTCAGTCTCAATGTCTGGGAATGCTAATGGTAGGGATAGGAATGAAGAAATCTATGGTGGTGTTTTAAAAGCACTTGAATCAGAGTCAGGACAGAGATTTTTAAAAAAGAAACAAACGAAAAATAAAACCAAAAAGCTTATGTTAACCGTGGAACAATTTTGTTAGCTTAAGTGTGTTTCTCCTTGCAGTCCTTCCCTTGATTTCTAGTGAAGATAATATCTATTTATACCTGCGAAAATCACGGGGACAGATCTCTGTTGCTGAGGCAAGATACGGTCCCTATCACAACTTCTCATGGGTGGGTATTGATCCAGACTGCATTATATTCCAGCCCTAGTGGCAGAGTGCTTTGCTGGCTGTAGCCAGTCCCCAGCCAAATCTTCTCTGGTAGTTCCCAAGTATCATTTCAAATCTCAACCTCTTTCAGGGCCACTTGTATACAGCACTGCTGCCTTTGCAAGTGCAATTGCTGTGGTTGCATCACGGCACAGAAAGCAGGAGCAAGCAATAGGTCATTTGTGTTGAGCATGGTGGTATCCTGTTTTTTGTAGCTAAATTAGCCAGGGGAGTGGGGAGAAAAAGGGAAATGTAGGCGTAATATGAACAATTAAACTCCACCAAATGCTTCTGATAAGGATATGAGAGTGGGCTTGGAAAGGCAGGGTGGGCAGGGTCATATAGTACCTGTTGTCATGAAGTGTCCTCCTTTTAAGGGGGGGGCAGTGCAAGCAGGGCTCGAAAGGCTCAGATACTCTGAACTTCTGTTAGCTTTCCTTTGGCCCTCTTGGCCCTGTTGAAGCTGCCCTCACAAGGGGACAAAGGAGCGGCTTCTCTGGCTTTCGGCTGGGCTCCCTTTCCTTTTTCTTCCAGGCTTTCCACAGGGGACACTGCTGGATTTGCTGTTCCTGAGCTTTTAATGCTCCATGTGATGAGACTTCTCCACGGTTTCTCACAGGAGCAGATTTTTCCAGCCAAATGCATCCTAGTATCAAGGAGCTTTTTCCTGCAGCTCAGCTATTTTCCCATTGCTCTTCATCAAGTCACTTATTAAGCTCTAAAGCCTGTCTATGTAGATTAATTTGCATTTCCATGAAGTAGAAGTCGCTAAGAAGGGAAAAGAAAAGAGAATTGCTATGCTCAAAACAAGGAAAGCCTGTGCCTCGCTTCCTCTGTTTTCGACAATTTTAGGTGGTTAAGGACAAATCCTAACCCTGGCTTATGTGAACAGGGACTCTGGTACAAATGGACCAATTCAGCCTGCTCACTCAGGCACAAAATAATAGCAACACGTGTTGGATGAAAATTATTCTGAAATGCACCATGTATTTTTCTTTTGTGTATTTGACCCTGCCTGCTATGAGAAGACAAAGCAAGAATGGGGCAGAACAAATTCGAAACATGTTTTCCTAAATTTTGCATTACAAATGTGAAAGGAAATCCAGAGCATGATTGTTTCCAATTATTCTTGCCCAGTTCCGTGGTATCTTTCACTGTCTGGATGCTCACCTTAGACCCAGTTATTTTAGAGCGCTATTGGCAAAGTTTAGAAAAACAATCACAAACAATAATAGAGATTAAAATTATAAAGTTTGTGAAAGGTTTTGTTCATGCTTTCCTCTTTATTTTTTTTTAATGTATCAAAACCTGCTTTTCCCCATTTTATGGAATTGTGACTACAACCTGTATGTTTCAATTTTCTGTTCTTTTATTCCCCTCTTGGTTACAACAACATAGATCTCAATTCCAAAATTACTCCAGATATATGTAACTGTAAGAATTTGATCCCTTCTACAGGTGGGGAAGCTTGGTTTTCCCTAACCCAGCATTATACTTTATGTATCCCCTCTTACCTCCCTTTGGTGACTTTTTTTCCCCCCAGGTGATCAGATATCTGATGTTGAATCTTTTTTTCTTACTTTTTTTTTTTCTTTTTATATGTGCTTTGCAGCCTACAGAGTGTTTTCTAAGTCAGCCTGAAGAAAAACAAGAGAGCACTGTAAAGGCAAAGAGGAGAAAGAAGGTATGAATGTCCTAGAGTGTGTTTGAGGACTGGGCGATGGGTGTATGTGCTACTACAAGATTCAGAATTGGGACAACCCTGTGACGATGAGAAGTAATATGGTCATAATGTTGCAGCTTCTTTTAGAGAATAGAAATGCCTACTTTTTTGACTTCACTTAAAATAGCCATTCCCAACCTGAACTGTGGCATTGTGTCTATACTCCGCTCAAAGGTTGTATATGTCTGCACCCCACTTGCAAGTGTGCACACCGGGAAAATGTAACTGCATCAAAGAAAGGTGGAATTTCAGTTGCTGCAGAATCTGTGCCCTATTTCAGCAGTGTGGTCAGTCTCCTGCTGCTGTTACGTCTGAGTCAAGAGTTGTCCTTGTTCGCTCTTCTCCTCATAGCATAAGTATATAAATAAATACTCTGTATTGTCCCTCTGGCCATGCTCCATCCTCACCCTTCAACAACAAACACATTCTGCAGTCTAGATGAAAATCATATGGCACCAAGCAAGGTAATTGTCTTTCAGGACAGACTAAGTAGTTGGCTCCCTCATAAGGCTGAGAGGTGGCCTTTTTATGTTATGTCAGGCCTCTTAATCATCCAGGGAATGGGAAGAGGGAAGAGTGGAATTTAGCTTTAAATGCAGCTCTGGCAGAAGTGACTGTGGTACTTGTTCCACTGCTACCAGAGCGAAAGCATCCCATGAGAGAGATTGGTGAAGCAGACCTAATAAAAAGACCCCATTCTCAGGCAAACAATAGGCACTTAGTTACTTTGGTTTCACTGGGGCTAGGCCACTGAGTTGACATACACAGCTTGTCAAAAAATCCATCAGTAATTATTTATCAAGTTGATCTATGGGTTCCAAACAAAGTTCCTCTCCGAAAATAAGGAAAAGGGGCAAAAAAACCCTTTGCTTTTAAGCATCTGGAATGAATTGGAAGAAAAATAATAAAACTTCCTGCATGAGGAACGTTTCCCCACAGCTCTCCTTGAAGGAAGAGAGTTTGCTCAGGTGTCCTTGCTCTTGCTCTTGTGGAATTTCTCGTTAGTATCAGGCTTCTCCTCTCCAGAGTGCCATAATTTTCCTGAAGGAACCAAGTGGCCCAACGAATGACGTAATGGTCCTGTGGAACGGCGCCTTACGCTGAATTACCAAGTAAAGTGAGCCCTGATAGTTCTGCCCTGCTGTCTGCTAAATCCCAAATGTGGGTCGCTTAAGAGGCAGGGCTGGAGAAGAGCATTTGTGGTTGATAGGAAGAACAATGAAGAGGTTCAGTTGTGGGCCTCACGCAAAGGCTGTGTGTGCTGCAGATGGCCTCTGGTCATTCTTTGGGAAGACAGTTGTTGCATGGCAGAAAAATACAACGGTGCCAAATGAGGGTGAAACTTGGGAAGGAATGCTGCAGATTCAAAAACCTGCTAAACAGCCAGTTTTCTGCTGGAAAGTCTTCCGGGGACTGCAGAGGGCTTTGCACCGGGCCAAAGGTAGACCGAGAAGAAGGCATAAGCACTTCATCTCCACCTACCCCACTGTCAAAGATGCAGCTGGGGTCCTGCAAACACACAGCTGGAGTTTAACAGAGGTGAAACGGGCCGTGTCAGATGGCTGGGAGAGGCAGCTGCCTACTTTGCCTTTGCTGTGGGGTAGAGTGGCTTCAGCAGCCCTCCTGTGGCTCTTCCCTGTTCAGCCTTCTGGCCCTTATGCTGCCGTTTCAGGAGTATTTGGGCTGTATTGGGCAAGAGAGAGACAGAGCGGTGGGGAATGGAAGAGAAAGGAGGGAGTGGGTGCTGGGATGGAGTGAGAGAAAGAGAGATGGAAAAAGATCTGTCCCCTGTGTTAAAATTTCTGCTATAGCTCTCTCCAAAATTTCCATTGATCTTTGCTGCCCCAGACCTTAGCCTGCCAAAATTGCACTGAAGGTACTCACCCCTCCAAAGCTGCCACAAATGCTTCCAGGCCCACCTCGTCTCTCTGTGAAATTTCACTTTCCCTCGCAGATACGTACCCTGTTGCTCCACCCTAACCGCACTCCCCTGCTCCTTTTCACTGCTAGGCTCATGCTGCCGTGCGTCCTCGTGATGGCACCTTCAGTTTAGCTTACGCAGCTGAGAAACCTTGAGCTGGCTTTTCACAAATGAATCACTTCTCAGTGAGAACAAGAGAGGCTTCGCATTCTTGCCGTTCTCTCCAGGCTGCTTCTATCCTTGAAAAATCTGCTGTTTTCTTAAATGCTGGCAGATCATTCAGATAACGGGAACCCTGGGCTATTCTACCCCAATGATCCATTTAATTATAGGAAAAAATACTTTCACTTCAGTGAAAATTCAGACCTGTTATTTGCTAACATTCCCAAGGTGTAAAACACAATCATTATGAACTCATGTCCAGGCTCTAAAAATTATTAGTTTGGTTTAAAGAATTATACATTTTAGGAGAACAAAGCAGCTGCTGAACTCTTCTGCTTGACTTCTGGTTTTGTAGTCATTTTCATCACACTTGCATGGCATTCTGTGAATATAGCTAACCATCTTTCCTTCCAAAATAGATAGATAGTTACCCTGTTGTCCTGGTTTTGGCTGGGATGGAGTTGATTTTCTTCCTATTAACTGGTATAGTGCTGTGTTTTGGATGTAGTGTGAGAATAATGTTGATGACACGCTGATGTTTAATCAAAATATAACTAAGACTTATATAATCACTTGTTTCCTATTGTTACGCTTTAAGAATAATAAACTAAAACAAATGATGAAAAAAACCTGAATTTTCAAACTGATACTCAAGTGTAACAACAGCAAAACTCACAAAACCAGCTTTCAGCTATGTTTTTGTTACAGCAGCATTTCAGGTGAGTGCACAAGATTTTTTGTCTTCAGGCTTACAGATCATCTCATCAAAGTATCTGAACTTGTGTCTGAAGTCTGCATTTCCACTAAAGATGAAGGGAATCTTGTCCCTTGTAAGGTGTTTTTCTAATTAAGCTGTAATTGAGCCAATATAACTGTATAAAGTTATGGAGGAACATTTATGTACAATGTTGTTAGCTAGCCAAAGAGTAGAAATTACAGAAATGCCAATCTTACCCATTTTACTTGGTTTTTAGAAGAAAATTTCTGATATTCTGGAAAAATCTGCTCCAAAACCTGGTGTCCCTGCAGATCTACAAAATCTGCTTAGTCAACATTTTGGTGAAAACCGTTCAGTGATTGAAATAGAAGAATTAAAGCTGTCAGGTAACTTATCCTATATTTAATAGATAAATAATGTTTTTTTCATGATACCGTTGGGGTTTTTTTGCAGAAGAAAGAGGATTTTTAGGACAGGTCTTAAGGTGTACTTTTTTATGGAAATATTTTCTTATACTGTATATTAATTTGCTGTTTAAGTAGAGATGTTAGTTTCTTTGGAATAAATGTGAGATTTCTTGGAGTTATGGAAATGAAAAGAAACATTGCTTAAATGTGTCCTTTTATTGTAAAGTATCCATTTCAGGAGCTCACTTTTCTAATAGGAATTATATGATTTGTAATAATAGCTTCCAAGATGCTGACAGAGAAAATGAAAATGTATTTTGTTTCTGGGATTATCTGAGTCAATCCAGATGCATAATAGGAGGGCTGACAGGATTAGACAAAGAAATAATGAGATGTCATTCTGACGTAGTTATGCGATGTTGAATGCAATGGTTTTTCAGGGAGTGGCATGAAATGAGATGGTAGTTTTGGTCCAAGTGTAAAGTGACCAAGTTTCACCTCCATAACGAGGACCCTCTTGGTTTCCTGTATTCTGTCTCCAGTTAAAAGCCAGCAATAGAAAAGGCAAAGCAGGACAGAGCAGGGTTAGCTTCTGTCAGTTGGCGGTTGCATTAGAGATGAAGGCAACATTGAACTTCTCTGCCTCTTACTCTGCAGATGAAGAGGCACTGTCATTCAATAGGCACTGTCCATTATTCGTTGGTAGTGCTCATGAAGCACAAATGGCCTGGTAACTAACCTGCATACACCTTTGATACTTCTTGAACTTAGTGACCTGTGCCCAATATAGGAGCCTTCTAACCCAGAAGTGGTTTCTCTTAATGTTTAAGCCTGTTTTTCTAGACAAATATGCTCCTCCTTAACATCCATGATTCTAGGTTGACCCTTCTTTATTTCTGTGGGGCAGGTTCAGCTTTCTTGTTGAATCAAGAAAACCTGAAGAAGTCCCATATAGATTGCTTTGAAAAGGTTGCGTTAAATAGTTTTAGACCTTTAGGGTTTTTAGAAAATAATAAATTGCTTTGGTTTCTTTCTTATTAAAAGAGCCCTTTGGGCTAGTGAAGTGACCCATTTCCATATGGATTGACTCTTGGGTTGGATGGAGATATTTTTTCTTTCTTTTTGTGCTGGGAGTTGGAGGCTTAGAGTGCCAAGGAGTTTATGAACTTCTACAGCTGTCAAGTCATTCATGTCAAAGCACTGAGCAAATAACAAGCAACTACTTAGAGTTGTGTGTTCTTGTTAACCGACACCATGCAGAAGATCAGGTTTGTAGTCAGCATGGTCTCTTGCTGCAGTCTGGAGCTATGTGGTTTTTTCCCTCCTTTCTGAAACTTTCATTTAAAATTGTTGTTAATACTCCAGTGTTGCTGGAGTGTTGGTGAAAAGTCAGTGACTGAAGCTCATGTCCTTTAGAAACCATCTTTTGAATTGTTCGGTCATTAATGAGACTTAATGTATTCAGAAGAGCAAAACAACAGCAAAGATATTTTGCCACTGGGAGGAAAGGACCTTTCCAGTGGGTGTGAAGAACTCTTCTATTACCACCAAATGCTTATGCAAGGGCAGCCCCTGCCCTTCCCCACTAGCATCAAGTGCATCTTTTAAACATGGGTTTAAAAGTAAGTCAGCTGCTGATCCTTCAGTTGTACACATTCATTCCTTTTGGAGCTCAAGTCCCGATAAATGTCAATCTCTGGATTTAATAAAAGGGATCAGTGCAAAATAAAAGTTTTTAGCAAGACAACACCCATTAAATTGAAGATGCAGTGACGGAGAGTGGCTATGCTCAAGAAACTACACAGGCAAGACTTCAGCCAGGCATTAGCTAGAAACCAAGTTTGTCACACTGTCTGTTCCAAAGGAAATCATGGGTCGATGCTGCCAGCATTAGCACAATGCGCCATCCATGTGAACATGTATAACGTCTGTAAGGAAACCTCCTTAATTTAGCTAAAATATATCAGCAAACATCTCATTCCACAGACAGGCACCCTGAGGTGCTGTGCTTCATGCAGAATGATGACAAACATGTGGGTCCCTGAAGACAGACTTGTTAATGCTCTGCGGGAGCGTATTGTTCCATCAGGCAAAAGACCCTTAACAACGATGGCAAGTTTTCAGACTATCTAATTTGAATCACCGTTTGAAGAATTCAGACTTCCTGTGTAGACACTGGAGAAAGGAAGGGCCTTCCAAAGAACCTGTTAGGACCTTGTCGTTCTTCATTGCCTCTATCTGAAGCTTAGAGTTAAATGGCATGCCTGCACAGAGTGCTTTTAAGACTTACTAGTTAACATAGTGACCAGGTAAAAGATAGGCAGTCAGTGGGAAATGAAGGAAGAGGAAGGCATTGAAATGCAGCGTAGGTGTTATCATTAGGGTCGATATAGTTAGATTACCACAATATGAAAGGCCAGAAAGAGGAACAAACTTATTGACAGGTAGATTATTGGTAGGTTCTTGCATTTACACAGTATGAATTGTTTGGGTGATCTATAAATGTATTCCATCGTGGGTAGGTTGGAGGAACAGTCTAGCAGGTTGACTGTAAGGCTTTTGGCTAAGACCTTTGATTGATTGTGGCAAAGACATATGAAAACATTTTTTAAAGTACATGATTATACTTGTGCAGCCCTATATTCAGGGTTTTTCATAGTGGAAGAAAAGAAATGAATTGCAATTAAGTTGAGAGATGTTACCTTCATTGATTTATCCAATATAAAGCTTATGGTACGAGGTGCACATTAATCTTTGTTTCACAAATGGTAATTTATTGATGATGGATTTTAACACAGTTGTGATTTCATCAATATAACCAGTGGTTATGCTGCAAACATAAATGCTCCTTTTGCTGTTAAAAATACATCAACAAAAATATTTTTTCCTTTTACGTTTTCAGATTCCTGTTTTTTGCCAGCCAATGATCTGACCCACAGTTTTTCTTCATACCTAAAGGAAAGTGAGTTAAAATGTTGGATGAGACAAAAGTTGTATGAAAAACATTGTTAATGCAATATTATTGCACCTCCAAATATTTTTAATTATGGAATATTAATAACTTTAAGGGGTTTTCTTTTTCTTTTTTTCATGACAGGTCTTGTTTTTCTGTCTCTTTTTTACTCTATCACTTGTTTTGTATCAAAATGTTTTAGGGTTTCTTTTAATTGCTAGGGATTATTTGTCAGTAATTTATTGTGGCTTCATAAGTAGGTGTATGTATTATCTTACAGTAAAAATCCTGCAGCTGTCTGCTGACATGAACCGAGAGAATTTTTATGCTCTTATATATGTTTATATAGAACTTCTGGTCTGGTAAATGTATCTTTTCAATTGGTTTTCTCTGACACAAATTATTGTATGTGGCAAATGAAGACAATGGGCTTGTCACCTTACAAACTGTTGATTATTAATGCTTATCTAATTCGTTCAGTTATGTGATATTTCTGTATTTTATTTATTTTGAGCATTTTATTTTCCAGTTTCTCAGCCATGACTAAATATAAAAGTGTTGCCAGAGATCCAGACCTCATAGGAGTCAGCATGTGTTCTTGCTGCTGGCTACCATTCATCATGTACTCTTGTAATTTAAAATTGTGGCATGTAGTACTTTCTCTGTGTGTGTACACGGGCTTTTTCATTGCAGTCTGTCCTAAGTGGGCAAAACTCCGTAAAAACCACAAGGAGAAGAAGTCGGTGGTGATGCTGGTTATCTGCAGTTCTGCCCTTCGTTCCTTGGAACTCATCAAGTATGTCGATAGCAAATGTTATGTTGAGGTTGGCAGTCAGTCAGAGGTTTTGTCTTGGAACCACAGACATAAAGGCAAAACTGGGACACTGTCCTCTGCTAGCCAACAAATTCACTGACTCAAACTGATGCAATATCCCTTGCTTCTTTAAACTGTGGGAGTGTGGTGTTTGGTTTTAGACTGAAGTAACAGTACTTCAGTTGCATGGAAGTGCTATTTTTGTTAAAAAACAAAAATAAAATGTAACCAATTTGGGGGAAACATGCAACGTGTTATACTTGGGAACAGAGTAAACCCATAAAGCATCATGATCCACCATTAGAAATCGTGACTTGGCACCAAAGGCAATGAGGACATGGCGTTCCAGGGCCTCAAGTGCCAACGCGTGCCTCCGGCCTGAGTGCCTCCAGGTCTGTGTCCGTGTTCTCAGCTGGCTCAGGCTGGCAAAACTGCAGTGCAGAGATGACGATTTTCAATGTTCCCTGTCCTCTTTTTTTTCCTTCTCTATCCTCCCCCTTTTCATTCCAGAAGTCTTGATGACTTTGATGAATTAATGAATACCTCACAAATTTCATGGTTGGTTTTTGTGTCTTGACCCCATTTCCTGTGATTATCTGTCAGTACAACATGAGATGGAAAGTTGGGAAGTTTGACTCCATGCCACAGATGGAAGCATAGATATGGCAGATGTGCCTGTAGTGCTTAGCTCCTGCATGCAGATATTACCAGCTGAGACTTAGGTGGTTTATATGTCTACTTGTAAATAAACCTTTAACTTTGCACAAGAGAAAATTGAAAATTTGGCACACTGCAAAAAACATGCAGAGAAAGCTGTCTTAAATGACATTCAGTAAATAGTGAATATGTTGTCTCCTGCTTGATTAATACAGAACATAGAGTTATTACTGTGTGCCAAAATGGAGTGTCAGAAAAACAAGTCAGGTTTTCTGACAAATGAGTTTTGGTTAACTGGAATTTGGGCAATCTCTGCAGTAAAGGCTGCAGAGAAATGTAGATTGGTCCATACACAGATCTTTCCTTTTGTGCACATACATGCATGTTCATTCATGCCTGTATCTCAGTAACTGAGATATTTTTGAATTAGAATTTGGTGATTAGTCAGTTTTGAACTAAGTTAGCTGTGAAAGCACAGGCCATAATTATTAAATATTATCTGAAAAGCTATCTAAACAATATTGCCCCCTACTGATATCTGCTATTGTGTTTGTCTGGTTGTTGATCGCTGTTGATCAAGTAGCAAACAGGAATGTACATAGTGTTCAAAGTACAAGCACGGGTCACTGGGAGACTGTGTGTCTCCAGCGTATTGAGAAATGCCAGTTAGTTTTGCTTTCCTCCTGTGTGGTCTTAATCCCAGCCCTGATGCTTGCATTTCCTTTTTCAATTTTTTTTTATTGCTAGGTCAATGACAGCATTTAAAGGAGACTGCAGAGTTCTCAAGTTGTTTGCAAAGCACATAAAGGTAAGAGAGCTGCAAGGGAATTTTGATAGAACAACTAAACAACTAACTAGTGTCGTACCATTTTAAAGTATTAAGCAATAGTGCCTTTCATACAGTGTTCATATAATGTTCCTTTCTTTAGGTAATACTTCCTTTGGTAACCCATTGTTGCAGTTTGAGGAATCTGGCCGACCACCATCTCCAATAGCTCTGGTGCAATGCTATGCAGAATGTAGATGCTTATGCATGTGCTATGTTTTAAAAATGTTCCACATTCCTGTGAGGTGCTCATTCAAATGGCTTTTCCCTGTTTAAATAGAAGGCTCACACACAGAGGTTTGTAGAAGCAAACTGTACCAGCACCCACATTTGCATTCTGCCAGTTGGATGCCTGGATACCCAGTATCCATACCTGTTGGAGAGCACAAATTATGGGGATGTTGGAAGTAATTAGTGGACATTTGCCCTTTGATATAAATACTGTCAAACAGACAAATGTCACTTGCTTTATTTCACGCTTTTCCAGTGTCTTCATCTTGAAGGAGTTTAGAGCTAATACAACTTTCTCAGTTTTCCAGATATTTCAAGAGAATTTGTTTAAATGCTGAAGGAAACATACTGTTCTCACCTCCAAAAATAGTTGGTGCAATAGCAGATTTTCAAAGTTGAAAATGACTGAACTTCTAGAGAAGTGTGATGCCCAGCTGGCTGTTATATTTCTTAAACTTTCTCCCAGATATATCAGTTTGACAGTTTGAAAGATGAATAGCATTTGTTACTTGATGATGTTCTAGAAAGAGATATTATGAGGTCTTGAATTTATTTCCAGGTCTTTGAGAAGAAATTTTAAAACAATCGTTGTTTTACTGTGGTTTGTCTTTCTCTCTTCAAATTAGATAAAAGAACAGATGAACATGTTGGAGAAAGGCATGTTCCACATCGGGGTTGGAACTCCTGGGAGAGTAAAAGCGCTAGTGGAGCAAGGTAGGAGAACAAGGAGGGTTTTCTCCATAGTTATCTTATACTTGGTCTCATGAGAAGCAAGACTTCAATTATTTTTGAAGCACTTAGGTTGACATGAATCTGTGGATTTGGGTACTGAACTGTGCAGTTCTGTTTCTCCACTTCTACTACGTCAGTCAAAATGAGGTCAAGATTCTAGTAGATTTTATGATCAATTTAAGCTGGCATAAATCAGTATTACCAGAGAAAGGCAGAGTAATACTTCCCCCCCAGTCAGTGCCCACTTATTCTCCCTTCCTGCTTCTTGTGCTGGTCCAAGAGTCTGTTTGGCAGCTCAGTGAACTGATCCCAATTAGAACTGATCCCAATTAAAACAAAACCAGTATGCACACAAAATCAGGTAATGAGCAGGCAGAGACGGGGACTTCCTCTTTTGGCAGGAATACTGATTTATGCTGACTTGAAAGTGATTGCAAAACCATGGTGTAAGATTTAAAGCTGCAGGAAACTGAACACTGCAAGTAAATCAAAAGGAAATAATGGCAGAAATCATTGTATCATATGTCACTCTGAGCTTAGTGTAAGCTTTTGTGAGGGGTGGATGAAAGATCTGCTTGCTGATTTGATTTTATTTCTGATTTGCCTGTAATTAAATTAATTATTCTCTATAAATCTCCTTTTCTCTTCCCAAATTTTGAGTAGTTTTACTTACTCAATAGACATTATGTACACAAAGAAAAACGAACAACAAAATGACAAGATGATAAGGTGATTCTTTCCGGTTCCTCTTTCTAAACACTGCGTTGCTCTGACTGGTTTCTTGGTCAGGGACTGGCTGTGGATTGGGACTCTAGCGCTCCTTCCAAAAGGGTACAGGAGTAGCATAATTGTATTGCTTTCTGTGCCCTCCATCAACATTAAATCGTTACTGCTCAGTGCATCAGCACATGGCCATGTTAGGTGGAGGCAGCTTATCGCAGGGACGCAAGGTGTATCATCTTATCCTAAGGTCTCGTGCTTTTTTGACACCTTAACGTTGCAGTCCCAGGTCATTAGAGAATGGAGAGGAGTCAAAACTGATACGAAAAATTGTGGGCATCGTGTAGAAGACCAGGGAAAAACAGGGGAACAGCTGGAGGGCCTGTTCAGAAAGGACCTTTTTCTTCTTTCACCATCATTTATTTGGAGGATAAAGGAATTCTTCAGCAGCACCACTGACCTGACTCACATTCACATAGCACCTAGTCCTGTAAATTGCTAAACACTGTCAGTTCCCATTAACAGGAGTTTTCAGGCTAGGGTCCTTGTAACTTACCAGCTCCTCATCAGCTATAGAAATTCAACTCCTGTGGTTTCATCAAGAGGAAGCTTGAGGAATTATTTTCTGGCAGGATGTTAGCTCTTGACAAGCCTGGCAACAGTAGTTGTTCTGCTTTTGTGTTTATCTTCCAAAAAGGCATGGGATTATGTGGTTAAGGGAGTTTGCAGTGTCAGTGCATTAGTTTTCCAACCAGCAAATGTAGTACTCAAGTGTTCAAAGATTAGTTTCCTTGGAAACACACAGCAGAAGATGGAAAAGCCAAAAATCATTTTGATAAGCACATGTCATATTAACTGGGTAGTAAAATTTGTTGCCTTTTTTAGATGGCTTGTGCTTGAACTCCACAAAATATATGATTCTGGATTGGAACTGGAGAGATCAGAAACTAAGGAGAATGATGGATATCCCTGAGGTATTGTATAAGCACCTGTATATATTATATTCTGTGTATTCATTACTTCTGATTCTAGTGCCCAGATCTTGGTCAGTAAGGATTTCTTTCTGTAAAGCTGACTTCAGTGGTCTAGAAACACAAAGAAGTCAACATTTGACTGGTAAGTCTGTACTTTCAGGTCTCAAAATTACCTCCTGAGGAAGGTTTTTCCCTTTTTTGTTGCAAGTCACAGCTGTGACTTCTACGGCTGTGCTGTCGATTTCTCCTGTTTATGCTGGATGGTTGTTCTACCTGTTCCCGGGAAGTTCTCTCAGTAAGAGGACTTTGGGCAAGTTTCCTCAAAAACTAAATAAAACTTTGGAGAAGCATTTATTTGTCTCCATCTGAGAGTAAGGTAACTTCTTGTGAGTAAATCTACAGACAGTTCGTTCTTTTTTGGAAAGAAGTAGGGTACAAACTATGTAGATCCATCCACGTATAGACTCCTTTTAAGATAATTCCCCATTCTTTTCAATTCTGTAATCCAACTTTCACATTTATTGCTGTGACAAGGCATGTTTACCATATGCTGTGGGGCATGAGCTGGTATTTAGCCAGCAGAGGGTGAAAGAGGCAGATTCCTCCACCAGTCATTGTTAGAAAGCTCCCAATTTCCTGCACAGTGTTTCCATTTTTTTGCATATTTAGAGCAGGCCGATATGCAGAATCTCCAGGGGAAAAGGATCTTTTTGCATATAGACATTAAGCTGTTTCACAAGTGAAACAAATTATCAGTCATTAACCCTTCTCTGCACTTGTTTATGTATTGGAATGTGCTGTATTTTACAGTCCCGCATACACAAAGATCCATGTTCCTAATAATCTTGGATAAAGCGCCCCACAAAAAATACATTGCAGAAATAAAGTAGCAAAGAAACCAGCTCTGCTTTTTGAGGCAAGGAGGCTCCCTCTTGTGGTAAATACATCAGGCTTTTTTCTATGGTGCTTTGCTACATTTCATTGTAATTACACCAGAAAGCAAGAACAGCTGGAAGCACATGTACTTTTTGTCCATTCATGGAAAATCTGTAGCTTCATTTTAAAGGTGCAAACTACTTGAAGTTTTTGTACTCACCTCATATTCAGTGGAGAATTATGTACGCAGTGGTATATTCTGATAAATGTATGAATTTAAAAACACATTAATCCTCCCATATGACAATCCTGTATCCTATCACATCCACATAATGGATGGCGCCTTGATCCAGTGCTCTTTCAGATGCCTCCACATCTCATTAGTTAATGCCGATTGGATTTTTTTCTCTGTACGCCATTCATCCCAAACAGTGGAGAGAAGGAGATAACAGGAAAGCTCACAAAGAAACCAGTGGTGGGGTAAATGAGTTTATCAGACTCTGTCTTGACGTGCTTCATTTATACTGAGGCGTAAAGATTTAAATAAAAATTGATTGTATACTTTCTGATCTGACCAAAGGACAAGCTTCCCGCTTTGAAATCTTTGTGTATAGAGATTGATGGCAATACAGAGCTGTCTCAACTCCTCACATTACTTGTTTGTAAGATTCAAATGGAGTTTTTTTAACGAATAACAATATTGCATTGTCTGCAAAGAAGACAAACACTGAGCCTTGAGTAAGTTTGAAAATACAGAAAGTTTAAGTTTCAGGTTTCATAAAAGTAGAAAGGTTTGTAAGAAATGGACTTGTCATAGGAAGACAACTGTTTTCACCTTCACATAGCACATCCAGCGTGGAACAGAGACTGGTGAGACTTTCTCACATCATTTATTCCTGTGCAAAGTGGAGGCACGGAAGGATATAATCCTGAGAGAAAACTCACAAATAAGTTATTCATAAGTGGGAAGTGGCATCTATAAGGAGACTCTGGACTAACCACAATGATAGAGATTCTTGTGTTCTTGCTGAAGCATGTAGTAAATATTTACTCTCACGTAGATTTGTCCTTTATCTTTAGATAAGCAATAAGCTGCAGCCATATCCGTGTTATAAACCAAAGTACTTTGCATGCAGCACCTGTAGACTTGACCTTTATGCTCGCTTCCATTCAGGTGTCTCAGACACAGACAACGTCGTGGCTCTTGCAGTGCCCTTGGACTACTTGATACCTGTTGATACTCTGGAAAGTCCCGCAGGGATTTTGCAGCCCAGGGTGGATCTCTTGCTGTGGCATGCTTTATCGAGTCCATATGGATGACAGTTTAATTCTAGCCCTGTTAGATGGGACTGCACAAGCCGTAGTTGTACTTCAGGATTGCAGAGCAAATGTTAGATATTTTACAGAGTGGAAACATTGTAGAGCTCAGGGCCTTGTATGGGAACCTCTTCTTTAATTTCTAGTCATATAGTGAGGTGCCTGAGTAAATAAATAGTGGTATTTAGCCAAAGCATTATCAGTAACTTTTGATGCTTTCTTTGATTTTTGTTTTCTTTAGATAAAGAAAGAAACAATTGACCTACTGGAGATGTGTATTATAAAGCTGTGCAGAGAAGGGTCTGTGAAGCTGGGACTCTTTTAATAGTTTTACCAACGAGGAAGTCGTTTGCAGCTGCATTTTACTATTATTCTGTCTGCAATGGGCAAGTGATTAATGGGTGATGGAATTAAGAATTTTGACTTTTGACTATCAATACAGAAAGAAAGCATGTTGCAACTTTTTCCGAGTTTCCTTTTAATAATAAAACAGAAGTTTTGTTTGTAGTTTTAGTATGATTTTTATTGCAGAAGCAATGTGATATTGAAATTAGAGGTACATTGCATTCACCTGCTAGATTTACTACTATGTCACTTTCAGGACTTTGAAGATGAGCAAACTTGGGTGTGAAAGTCTTTGTACAATTCAGTTCTCTGTTATCTCCCTCTGCTGTCCCAAAGGAGACCTTTACTTTTTTCATGAGAGTGATAATCTAGTTCTTGCCTTAGAGAATCATTGAAAATGTTGTATGAATTTCAGTAATTTGTCAAAAAGGTATTTTTCACCCATCTGTTCTAGAGCTGGCCAAATGCTATTTTTTTGCTATTACGTGATAAATTATCTGTATATTGAGACTTTATTTTGGTTAAACTGTTGAAGTACACAAAAAATATTCTTCTGTTTGTCCATTTAAATTAAAAGGCAATGATCTCTGGGTGATTCTTCTGTCATTGTGGATAGTAGGGAATGGATGCATTTTTTTCAGGGGGCAAGGTGGAATAGAGGTGAGCAAATCATCAGTATCTTGGAAAGCCATTGGTCCAAATCAGATGTTTTGAGAATGAGTTGCCCTTTTGTGATAAAGAACACGTAACCATTTTACAACTTTAAATTGCATCTGAATCAATTGCAATGAACGTAGTAGGTTAAGAAAGTTGATTTGGTCTCTTCCAAAGCAATGTTTTCTGTCCAGTGCTGTCTCAGCACCTGCAGTCCTCCCCAATGGCATCCAGTGCAATTGGAGTAGAGCTCCTTTCATTGTATGCCATGCCTGTTAGCTGGGCAGTTATGGAAGTGAAGGGAGAAGAAATAATCCATGTGAGATTACACAAAAATCCCAGTGTAGCTGACAGTATCCCTGCAAATGAATAAGACATAACAAATCCTACTGAATTGTGGGGCAGGAAAAAGCATATATTTAAGCTCTTCTAGGAGGCATGAGCTGGACACCCTGGCCAAAATACACAATCATTTGATTGGTACAAGCTGATCATGGGCATCCAGGGACAAATGAGAAAATGAGGAAGAAAGAGATCTAGTTAATAAGTAATTCCTGGCCATAATGCAAGTTTGAACAAACAATACAGTTTCCCAACAGTAAGGACAGTATCTCAGCTTACACACTCACCAGCACAAGTATATTATTCCTTCCTCTCACCAAGAAGAAAATGAAAAACAAGACGAGTTTTCTTCCACGAGAAGGAGAGGTGCGTCCTTCCAGATGTCCAGATAACAGTGCATTCAAACAACAGAGACTACCAGCTTGGAAGCCCCAGCTTACCATTGCGACTGTGCTCTCCAGCTTCTTTCTCACAGGCGCGTTCTGCCTTTCTGTGGGAGTCTGCCTCATACTGTCCGCAAACAGCGTCAGAGATATCCAGGTTTGTTTGGGGGCGGTGGCCTTAGATATTCTATGAAGAAGAAACTGGGCTACGTTTGGAGGGAAAAGGCTTTGAATTTTTGCTTCTGGATAAAGATGATAGCAATGGCTTCATCCCTTGGACATGTATCCAGCAGCCAGGATTCCTGTGAAAATCCTCAGAGATTGTTGGTCGCTGATAAAAGCCAAGCACTGGATGGTTGACTGGGTGGTAATATCTGAAACATGGGTGGTGATTACTGCCACTGGCTGGTAGTATCTGAAACGTTGTCATAATTTCCTGGGTTCTTGAAGGGAAATAAACTAATCCCTTTGATAGTGTTTGGTACTGGAAGAACATACATGTTTGCTGGGGCAAAATCTTAAAATGCAGGGAGCCCTGGTGTTTAAATGCCTCCTGGAGGCAAGGTTGGTTAGACCTGTGGTGGTGTTAATAGACTCCTGGTTGGAGCCAACGCTCAGCACTACATCCAGGCTGTTCAAGAGGGGTGGCCTGTAATGCGTGTGGGGATTTGTCAAGCATTACTTGGTCAGCCAGACCAAGCTGCAGAAGTGTTCTTCACTCAGCGCTCCTTTGCCGACGAGCAGATGTGGAGGTTCTGCAACAGTCATCAAAAGGCTCTAAAACAGCTTTAAACTGGGGATAAAATTTGTGAATGTTCTTTGAGGCCAAGTCCTGATTCTCTCCCTCTGCTGAATTTTAACAATGTTTTTGGCAGTCCAGAGTCACTTAGAAGAGAACTGCTCTGAGAAGTCTTGGAGCTAAAACACTAACCTTTTCCTATGTGCATGTTTTTTATTACAATATCTCTGCTTGTTCACTTCTCTGACAGATTGATTATTCAGATAAATGCTCAGATTGTTCAAAACTCCGTGAAAATTCCTCTAATTGGAATAAGGAATGCCACTGTTCTGTTAATTTCACACTAAAAGAAGATATATTGGTAAGTGGATGTGAGAAACCAACTCGAGTTGCTGAGTACCCCGTTACTTATATCCCTGTATGATATAATACAGTCATTCTACTCTGTAGAGTTCCTGACTAAATTTTCTTTGTACTTTTTAAAAACATGAAATACTCAAAATTTTACACTTTTGCCTTTGCTGTTCATTTCGATACATGTTAAAAATAATCAAGATCAGGCTACCTCTGTCCTTGGTTGGGAGATGTCCGAGGAGAAGATGGGGATAGCGGAAATGGTGTTTGATTGTGGAAATGACTTCTCTCTGTATCTCTGTCTTTGAGTCAGTAGCAAACCCTTGCCCTTGGCCTGGGGTTAGTTGTTACTGCACTGCTAAGCTCTCAGATGAGAAGGAAATCTGAAGCTCTGACCACTTGTCATAAGTAAACCCCTGTAGTCTTTTCTACAAGGGTTATGCTGTTAATCCCCAAGGTCCCTGAAATAATTCAAGTCTAGCAATGTCATTCTCAGTTTCATTTGGGAAAAGTATCCTTCATTTCCTCTCCTAAACTACTGGGTTATGTTGCTGAGACTGTTAAAATGCTTCGTGTTCTGCCAAAGAGATCTTATGCTTAGTACTGCATAAATGATTCCTTAAAATTACAGTGCAATTTAAATTATAAAGTCACTTTAGGGTTCTTCAGTATTGAAGAGGCTGTTAAAATACTTTGTAACTCTTCAGCCTACAGTGATGTTTGAGATGAGAAGTTTATTTAACTGAATAATGTTTTTTTAATAGTTTAATAATCCTCTTTCTTGCTTGTATTTGCCTGCCTAGCATTCTCCTTTTAATTACAGGACTAAACTTTCCAAAGGGTTCAAATAATTGATGAGGCAGCCTTATTTTTCAAAAAATCTGAAGGAATTAAGAGTTAATGGGTACTTTTTGAAGTTTTTTGTGCATCATCTTGTACGGAAAATGAGTGTCTGTCTCCACGACATTATTCATAGTCATTGCAGGTTCATGGCCAGCCATGCCATCTTGAGTAAAATAATAATCAGGCATTTTTATTTTAGGTTTCATTTGGTGATTTAAAGTATGTTTAATTTTGTGCCAAAATACTAAAACTTTCAGTTTAGATCAGACTAGATTCTAGCCAGTGTCCGCTGAAGTAATTGCTTAGAGTGTAGTTACCATTACCAACTCTTAAATATGAATTGAGTACTCTCTTCCCCTCTCTTTTTTAGCAAGTAATAGGATTTCTCTTTTTCTACATGAACTCGCCTTATTGAACGGATTTAACCTTGCATTCTAGGGTGATGTTTTTATGTACTATGGCCTGCAAAACTTCTATCAAAACCACCGTCGATATGTGATATCAAGAAGTGATGCACAATTGTTGGGTCGAAATATAAATGTAAGTTTTATTCTTTATATTATGAGATCATCAGTATTTCCATTAGGTTCATCTTTGACCATATGGAGAGCTAACTAGGCATAACTGTAAGTGTGTTAAGATGGCTCTAGGGAATAATAAGAAGGTACAGATTTTCAGTGTTTGGTCTCTGCTTTTATGATTGTTAGGGCCATTATGTCTAATAAGTCAATAAGAGAGGAAGATTGAAGGGATAAATGAAAGATGTCAGTCCAGTGTTACAATCTCAAACCTGCACCTTGTAGGGATGCTGATTAAGAATACAGTGTCTTTTTCAAATAAATTTACAGAAAGCTTTTCCTTCTAGTGTTTTCAGTCGTCTTAGCCAGAAATGTTTTAAGCTGTGCTTTTATTATAGGGTTAGGGAATTAAGTTATTGTAAGTCTTTCATTTTGCCATCTGGCTTTGGAAGTGGACAAAGAGCAGGAAAAGGTTTATGGTGAAGTAGGTGATCATGTAGCATTCTGAAGTATGCAACTTAGAGGTCTAAGAGGAGGCTAGACTGCATCACCTGCAGCAGGCCTGCATAAGGAAATTGGAGAATGCAATCATTGCATTCAGGTTTTTTACTTACAAATCTAAAACATGTTTTCTTTGGCTTAAAAGTAGCATTTCTTAATATACACCCAGTCCTCTCAGTACATATGATGATTGTGCCGCCATAATCTGTTGTTTCTATAAAATGTTTCTTATAACTCTCAAGACATGTTTCCCATACATCTGCTTCTCCAGGTGTCCAGTCAGCTTGTTTGTTTGCATCCAGGTGCAACCAATTTTGGCTTTCGTGCCAATCAGGTACACAGCTTATTAGAGTTATTTGAAAATATTTCTGTGTTTAAACCTGAAGATTTATAGTTTCTCATAAACTGGGATAGCAGAGATGTGATAAATTTGAGATGGGCTTTTGTTTTTCATGCTGTGTCTTCATACATCAAGTTTTCCCCACACAGAACTGCAGTAATGTGGCTAACTGCATCTGCTGTTCTCCACCACTGAAGCAGTCCAGGTCAAAATTAAAAAGAAGGAAAAATAAGATGTTCTAAGTTAAGCCAAGGCTTCACTGGAACATTTTAAATTGTAGCTATGTTACAATAGCAGATCCCCAAATGAGCTTTTGTAGTCTGGAGTTTGCAAGATTTGGTGAAGACCTCAAGTTTACTTACCGGGATGTGGAAGGTATTCCTCAACTACAAACCCATTCATTTGGATGTATCTCTAATGTGACCAAAAGGTACTAGAGACTTCATTATTCAGTGGCATTTCAGAAGAAGGAATGGGAGGAGAACATTAACACCAGCAAACCAAAACAAAACCCCCAGGTTTTGTGCCTGATTGTTCTGTGACCTTGAATGCAGATTCAGAAGAGCTACTGCACGCCCTTCACCACCTACCGAAATGGAACGCCCATGGCTCCGTGCGGTGCTATTGCCAACAGCATGTTCAATGGTAAGCACAATGGGAATTAGTAAGCACATCTGCTTACTAATGTCCATTTGAAACTATTCCATTACCCCAATCCAGCTGAGTTCTGATATTGCAAGATCTCTGTCTTTCTCCCACAAAACGTTTTGTTTGGCGGTGCTAGTGTGGTGAATATGGGGCTCTGCTTCATACTGTTTAGTAACTTCCCCCTCATTTTGAAACTGAGGAAGATTTTTCACTTACTAAGGCTGTTGTGGTTTAACCCGGCAGGCAGCCAAACACCACGCAGCCGCTCGCTCACTCCCTTGCCCCACAGTGGGATGGGGGAGAGAATTGGAAAAAAAGTAAAATTCGTGGATTGAGATAAAGACAGTTTAATAGGACAGAAAAGGAAGGGAAAATAGTAATAATAATGACAATAATAATAATAATAATAATAATAATAATAATAATAATAGAATATACAAAATGAGTGATGCACAATGCAATTACCATCCACCCGCCAACCAACGCCCAGCCCGTCCCCAAGCAGCGATCGCCCCTCCCTGACCCACCCCCAGTTTATGTACTGAGCATGACGTCATATGGTATATAATACCCTGTTGGTCAGTTGGGGTCAGCTGTCCTGGCTGTGCTCCCTCCCAGCTTCTTGTGCACCTGGCAGAGCATGGGAAGCCAAAAAGTCCTTGAGTTAATATATGCACTACTTAGCAACAACTAAAACGTCAGTGTGTCATCAACGTTATTCTCATACTAAATCCAAAACACAGCACTATACCAGCTACTGGGAAGAAAGTTAGCCCTATCCCAGCTGAAACCAGGACAGTATCCACCCCTTATTCCATACTATCTACATCATGCCCAGATCTCACATTTTTCAATACATTCCAATTAATCACCACCACTTTTCCTGTCTTTTGATATATACACACAGATATCATTCCCTTAGTCTATGGGCCATCCCTCTAAAATGTCCACTGAGTCCATTTAGTCCATGACTTTGGACTCCATCTGTCATAGCAGTCTTTCCGGGCAGGAGAGATGGTGTGTGTGGTGTTGGATTGTTGCATCCTGAAGCCACTTCTGGTTCCATCACTGCTGCACTTTGCTCGGTTTCATTGAAGTTCATTCTTCATTAATCTGGGTGATTCTTATTGTAATACTGTTGATATGGCATACAGCAACCATAGAAGTGATGACATACAGTATTATATACCAATTAACATCACACAATTCAGTTCATTGGTTATTTTCACCCAAAATCAAATCCCCTTGAGGTACACACCGGACTTCCCCATCCTCCTGCATCACCCACCAAGTACTCTCAGGTCCTTGAGCAAAAGTAATCCCACGAATGGGTTTTCCTTTGCCCAAGGCAGGAGTAACCCACACTGTCTTCCCCAGCATATTTTTATGTGCACTACAGGGACTTTATCCCCCTCTACAGTACGTAAGGGTTTTGACTGGGCAGGGCCAGCTCGATTGGCAGATCCCCTAGTGTTGACTAGCCAGGTGGCTTTTGCTAAATGTGTATCCCAATGCTTGAATGTCCCACCACCCATTGCCCTCAGTGTTGTCTTCAGCAGTCCGTTGTATCGTTCAATTTTTCCGGAGGCGGGTGCATGGTAGGGGATGTGATAGACCCACTCAACGCCATGCTCTTTGGCCCAGGTGTCTATGAGGGTGTTTTGGAAATGAGTCCCATTGTCTGACTCAATTGTTTCTGGGGTCCCATGTCACCATAAGACTTGCTTTTCAAGGCCCAGGATGGTGTCCCGGGCGGTGACATGGGGCACAGGATATGTTTCCAGCCACCCGGTGGTTGCTTCCACCATGGTGAGCACATAGTGCTTGCCTTGGCGGGTTTGTGGGAGCATGATATAATCAATCTGCCAGGCCTCCCCATATTTATATTTCAACCATCGTCCTCCATACCAGAGAGGCTTTACTCGCTTGGCTTGCTCAATGGCAGCGCATGTTTCACATTCACGGATAACCTGTACAATAGTGTCCATGGTTAAATCCAACCCTTGATCATGAGCCCATCTATATGTTGCATCTCTTCCTTGATGGCCGGTTGGTGCGGTATTGCCTCCGGTGCACCGTTGTGGTAGCAATCGGCACCTGTTGTTCCTCGACCCTCAGCAACCCCACAACAGAAGGGTCCTCCGAGAGACCGGGCAGGGTGGACAGCTGTTTAATTTCCTCTCTCTCCAAAGCAGCTATACCAAACGCCCACCGGTACCCTTCTGGGTCCTTGAAAACCCTCTCCTGAGGCAGTCTATGCCAAGGATGCATGGAGCCTCTGGGCCAGTCACAATGGGGTGCTTCTGCCACTCATTCCTGGTTAGGCTCACTTCGGCCTCCAATGCAGTCAGCTGTTGGGATCCCCCTGTCACTCCAGAAATACAAATGGGTTCTGCCCCTTTATAGCTTGATGGCATCAGGATACACTGTGCACCAGTGTCTACAAGAGCCTTATACTCTTGTAGATTTGATGTGCCAGGCCATCGAATCTACACAGTCCAGTAAACCCTGTTGTCCCTTTCCTCCACCTGGCTGGAGGCAAGGCCCCTCTAGTCCTGGTCATCGTATTCATTACTCACTTCTTGTAAATACAAGTCAAAAATTCCTTCATTACAATCAGAAGTAAGATCAGTCCTTCTACTCTGTCTGAGGAACTGTTCACTGGAAACTGGACCGTCATGAGACAGGTTTTTCCTGGAAAGTGGAGCAGCAATTTTCCTGGGAGAACCCCCCTGTGTGGTTGTTTTTCCTTGCAACTCATGTACCCGTGCCTCTAGGGTCAAGGTAGGTTTTCCATCCTACTTCCTCATGTCCTCTCCGTGGTCACGCAGGTAGAACCACAGGGTGCCCCGTTGGTGTGTACCTTCTATATCCTCTCCCTTGAGCAGAAGAATGCTGACACTCCTAATAGCTGAGATACTGGTCCATACAGATGGAGAGTAGGACCTATCCTCTTTGAGTGGCTGGATCTCCCGGGACAGTTTCTCCACAGTCAAGACAAGGGAGGAGGAGACACTTTCTTCGTATCCCCGGAGTCTGCCAACTGCTTCATCCACCGTTGGTGCTTCTTCCTCTTTCCAGGACAGTATGGCCAACGAACTGGCATACAACGCTGGTGCGCTCCGTACCAACTTCTGCCACGTGGGTTGCGTGCACTGGACTTCATCTGGATCTTTGGATACTTGCTCATTGTTTAGATCACTATAAACCACCTCCAGCATGGCTAATTCTCTCAGGATACCTCTCTCCACGGTGGTCCACTTGCCTGGGTGGCATATAACATCTTCCTTGAAGGGATACCTTTCCTTCACGCCTGACAGGAGTCGCCTCCAGAGGCTGAGGGCCTGTGCCCCTTTTCCAATTGCTTTGTCAATGCCCCCTTCCCTAGAAAGGGATTACAGCTGCTTGGCTTCCCTACCCTCCAATTCCAGCCTACTGGCCCCATTATCCCAGCATGAGAGCAGCCAGGTGACAATGTGCTCATGATGGCTGAAATCTTTCCATATATCTCGCAGTTCACCCAGGGATAGCGATCGGGTGGTTTCCGTCTCGTTTATAAGTTCTTCCTCTTCCTCCTCCTCTCCTTTTGATGGCCCTGCTTTTCCATCATCCCTTTCTAGACAAGCTGACTTTCGCTTCCAAGATTTCTTCTTGTGTATAGGGGCGACTGATACCAGCATGGGTCGGTTCTCTGGTTCAGCCACAGTGACTGTCACTGGGGTTTGAGTAGCCACGGTGCCTGTTGCCGGGATTTGAGTAGCTGCCATGCCTGTTGTGGGGGTGGAGTAACTGCAGTGCCTGTTATGGGGGTTTGAGTAGCCACAGTGCCTGTCGCCAGGGTTGATCTCTGGATGGTATTCCTAAATAGTTGTTTAACCCTAAACAAGACCTGAACCACATTCAGGAGACATAGCAATAGGAACGTGCTTGTTTGAACATCCCAAAGATACTCAAAATTCTCAAGAACTGTTGTGGAGGGCTTCATGAAGAGGATAGAAGAAAAAGGAGTTTCTGAAGATATGAAAGGGAAGGTGAAGGAGTGGGGGAAAGTGTCCCCCCTGTTTCCCCCATAAATTGGTTCTCCAAGGAGAAAAGGTAAAGAGTGTAATTAATAAGTTTCCGAGAGATGGCTCCCGAGGTATGGAGGTGATGGTAATACTGAGTACAAATACCAGATTAGATCCATGACCAATAATTTTATCATATCATGAAACAATGTTAAACAGTGCAGCAAAATGATAACCCGGACCCAGCTCCGACTGGTGATAAACAGCACAACAGGGAACATATACAGCAAGTAAGGTGTTACATAACCCAACACTGAGAGCCAGCCCAACAACTTTGAGAGCCAATAAATCAACATTGTGACCAGCGAGTACTAAACCAATATAATGAATGCCTATAACAAATTTGCCTTAGCACACTTCGGTCAGACCTGTCGTTATCTCAACCCTTCGTGCCCCACGTTGGACGCCAAAAAGGACTGTTGTGGTTTAACCCGGCAGGCAGCCAAACACCACACAGCCACTCGCTCATTTCCCCAGCTCCAGTGGGATGGGGGACAGAATCGGGAAAAAAGTAAAATTTGTGGATTGAGATAAAGACTGTTTAATAGGACAGAAGAGGAAGGGGGGGAAAAAAAAAAAAGAATATACAAAATCAGTGATGCACAATGCAATTGCTCACCACCTGCCGACCAACACCCAGCCCATCCCCAAGCAGCGATCGCCCCTCCCCAACCAATCCCCAGTTTATGGACTGAGCATGACATCATATGGTATGGAATACCCCATTGGCCAGTTTGGGTCAGCTGTCCTGGCTGTGCTCCCTCCCAGCTTCTTGTGCACCTGGCAGAGCATGAGAAGCTGAAAAGTCCTTGACTTATATAAGCACTGCTCAGCAACAACTAAAACATCAGTGTGTTATCAACATTATTCGCATACTAAATCCCAAACACAGCACTATACCAGCTACTGGGAAGGAAATTAACTCTATTCCAGCTGAAACCAGACAAAGGCCCTCTTCTCTGTGAATATACAACAGGACTGAGGAATTGAGTCCCTGGCAAAATAAGGAACGATGATACAATAGATTTAGTGTGCTTCCTTGCTAAAAAATACACTCTTCTACAGTGATGGGAGATCCCAGATTCTGCCTTCCCACAGTGGTGTGCTTAGAACGAGGTGACATGTTCTTCACATTGGTTTGGACCTTTGGATCTATGTTGTTGCATTTTGTTCTTTGAATGCTGGAAGCATACATAGTCTTACTCTATTTGATCCCAGCTTTGATCTTGTACCCTAGCGGGCATAACCTGCCTATGAGCACATTTAGGCTGCAACCTAGAGGGCTCCTAGCCATTAATACTGGCAGATTTCAGAATGGATTTCTTTGGGAGGAAAGGAGACAAAAAACTTCTACAGACTTTTCTCCCCTACCCCATCCTTTTTGTCTTCCCTCCCTCCCCCCCTTTTTTTTTTACCTCTTCCACGCCACAGTTTTTGGTAATGCAGCAGCTGTTTTCAAGCAGCTGAGCCACCCACACCAGACGACTTGTGAAGGGCAGCTGCATTCAGTAACTTCGAGATCCGTTTGATTTTCATCTGCCTGTGCTCCCCTGGAAGTCTGATTTACTGGACTGGGCTCAGACTTAAGCCAGCAGAGCTACCTGCATGCAGCCCACACTGTTCTGGAGCGCTGACTGCAGGACAGAATGCTCCTGCAGAGAACTAGAGACAGTAAGATTTTTTAAATTTTGAGGGTAAACCTCCCAGCGTTGTCCGCCTTTGCATCTGTCCTTTGCACAGTGTGATGAAATGTTCCAGCTGCTGGTGATGTGGGGGAAAGGGGTGATGTCTGAACCCCGCCTCTGGCAGCTCATTTCTGTCCCTCTGCTGTGAAAGGGCGTGCTTCCCATTCACTTTTGACAGTTTAGCTGTCTAATTGCTTTTTATTTTTGTTTTGTAAAATGAGGAAGATGGCCAAGTTCCTGCCACGGGGAAGGTTTTTAACCCAAGCTAGCAGGTAAGGGAGCAGTCAGACAAGCAGTTAAGCAGGCAGACCTCAGAGAATTGCAACTCTTGTTAGTAAACCAGGGACAAACAGCTGGGGCTGTAGTGGGGCAAGAATGATCACTTACTCAGAAGAGTCTGTCTGAGCCTTAAGGAGCTTGTGTGAACACAGGTTTTGTGGCAGGATAAAAACAGGTATGTTTTCATCGATGCTCATGCAGTTGAGTTGTGTTTTTCATGTTTCCTAAAAAGCAGCCCCTCCCCATCTATATCATCTAACTATCCCTGCCCGTCATCTCATTGGCTGCCTAGGTGTTTACATAAATGTTAATGAGACCTAAAATGTTTTTGCCTTATGTTAAACTAATCTGAGGAGGAAAATATAATGGATAAAAACAAATGCTTTTTGCCCAGCGAAACAGGATGGCATGGTTAAGCACAATTTTAACTAAATATTGTTTGATTTAAGGAAGTGTTTATGTCCAAGTTGGTAGACAAGGCCTAATTAGCATAAAACTAAAGCAAAATTTTTTCCAAAGAATCATGGATTCTCTTGATGGTGCTTTCATCTCTCCCCTGTTCCCTGAAAACACGTTATATCTAACAAAGCAATTTGTTCAGAACAACTGTCAAAAAATTTCTAGGGAAAGCTAACTAGGAGAGTAACTTCTGTAACTAGCTCGGGAGCTCCAAAAGTGATTTTCAAAGAAGTTAGTTACGGAGGAGTTGATGGACACAAGATACTTACACGTATTTCTACACAGGGATTCAGTAGGATTACTGTTAGGAGCATGTTCAGTTCAGTCTTTAAAACTTCTAAGTTCTAAGGCTCTGGAAGCTTAGTTATTCTTGTGGAGTATACAGTGCTCTGTACACAGTCATGATGAAACCTTTCCCAGGATTTTTTTGTTTTCTATTCATTTGAAAGGTGCTTCAATGTGTCAGTTTTTGTTAGTCATGCTGGCCACTAGAATGACTGTCTTTTACTCATATGTATTGCTTCTTGTATTCCCTGCAGATACTATTGATCTTTTTTACAATCTTAACTCATCTGTTATTCAAGTTCCACTGCTGAAGACTGGAAACAGTTGGTGGACAGATAAAAATGTGAAATTTCGCAATCCAGAGTCATACAATCTCTCTTCCGCATTTGCAGGTAAGTATGGTTCCACTGGTATTCCTTATTTTTCAATGGGTTCCCTCCCTCCCTCCCCATGTGTGGAGGTCTTCCATTCTGAGATGGGAATCACCTTTGGAAGAAATACCTCCCAAAGGAGGTAGGAGAAGCAGCTTTAGAGGGTGACTGAGAGCAGAGGCCAGGTTTAGCCAAAATATCACTTTCTTTTTTCCGCTACCCATAGAAATTGGGAGAAAGTGGTTTTGGAAGACTGAAGTTAGCCCGCATCCAAACCCTTCTGTATAGTTTATTGTAACGCTTTAGCTATACAGAGAAAGCAAGGATACAGTAATTTTGTTTTTTTCTGCTGAAAACACCTATGAAGGAGAGTTGCATTGTCACATCTTTCCTTCTTCATGCCTTTGCAGATTCTTAGGCAGTTGTGAGCCAAGTGAAACTGCCATCTTCACTAGTTCTTTCAAACAGCTGTTTGCTATGACTGTTTCCTTGTTATGGTTAATCTATATTGAAGTGGGACTGAAAGTTCCCTATTGTGGATCAAGGCAGTGCTGTGCTGGATGCAATATGCAAGAGTTAATTATCTAAGTAGTTTTCATAGGGCAGATTCTGAATATCATAGGCTGTGCCGTTAGACTGCAAAAAGGTGCCTACAGGAATAAATTAATGTATAAAAATGAAGGCAAGCTCCTCATTATAGAGAGTACGTTGCTTGCTGAAGAGGCAAGAATCCAGAATAAACAGTATTTTTGTTTGTGCAAGTCACTTTGGTTTTCCTGTGCTTGATGTTTCTAATGTGTAGCAACCCCTGGGTACTGTTAAACTCTGTTCATTCATGTTTGAGGTGATTGGAGATGCTTGTGAAAAGTGTCATCTAGCATATATAATTTTTCAATACTGGACAGAGTCTTGTGTCGCTTTTATAACTCATATTCTGTGTTGGTTGTGAGTAGGCCCAGAAGTTAGTAACCAACCACTGTTTTTACTGACAGTATGTCTTTCCTGGTTTCTTTCTTTTTCACCAGGGACAGCAAGACCTCCTTACTGGCAGAAACCAGTATATTTGTTAGACGAGGAAGATGAAAGGAACAACGGTTATGTAAATGACGACTTCATTATCTGGATGCGAGTGTCAGCCTTTGCTACATTCAGAAATCTTTACCGTCGTGTCAGCCGGATAAGGCAGTTTGCGGATGGCCTCCCAGCAGGGAATTACACTTTTCGTATTTCGTATAGTATCCTTTCATATTATCCAAGACACTCCTTAACTATTAGATAGTTACAACAACGTGGAAGCGGATGGGATGTATGTAGTAAAACGGCAAAGAAACCAAACAAAATACCCCAAACTAAATTACCATGAAAAGACCTAGTTATGAGGGTGATGAGACACTACAAGAGGATTTTCTTTAGCCCGTGCAGATGGAGTTAAGACATGTTACTCAAATGGCAGCACATGACTTTGGATTTGACTGCTGAGGGGGCTTCTTTTGGCTGGAGACAGCACATGGGAGCTTTACACAAAGGGTAAAAGAGTGGGAACCTGAAGAGACGGTTGAAGATGTTGTTTTAGCTGAAATACTTAATAGCAGCCTAATCAGGTGTGTAGATACCCTTACTGGGGTGCAAGAAGTGCCAGAGGTATCCCCGCCGTTGAGCGCTGTGCAGAGTGCCTGTGTCAGCAGAGCCCTCTCTCTCGCAGCGGATTTGGGCCGCGTGCTGTCAGGAACTCTTGTGCTGGTGAAAATGCACTCTCACGCTGAACAGCGTGAACTTTGCTGACTAAAGCACTTGTTCTGTCAGCAGGAGTTATGTCAAGATGACTATAAATTTCTCTTCTCTCTCAGCCGGTAGAGCTATGATTTTAAATGTTGTAGCACAGTTCTATTCTGAAAGCTTCCACGTGGAGAGGTGAAAGGTAAAATCATATAGCTTTCTGGGCAGACAACATATTAAGTAGAGGTGAGCACTTCCTCTCAGTGAGAATATGTGGAGTATCATCATGGTAAGCTGCCCAAAAGGCTCCTTTTCAATAGTTTTCATAGCAAATTAATGCAGTAGCAGTTTCATAAATTATGAATCTGAAATGTATAATGTAAAAAAAAAAAAAAAGTAGTTCCATGTTCACACAGAGACTGTATCTAAAATAACTGGATTTCTTACCACCAGCTGCTACTGGGTTTTTGGACCCAGAATAGCAGAGACATCACAGATCAGGAATTTTTGCAGCAAATTCAGATCTCTGGACCCTTTATGCCTTGGACAGGTTTTTGAGCATTTAGCACTACTTTTTCTCCTCCTGGAAATAATGTAAACTTTGTTAGTGAAACCTTAACATCCTTTTATCAGATTTCCCTGTTACCAAATTCAAGGGGAGGAAGCATGTGATTCTTTCAACCGTGGTATGGAGCGGAGGAAGTAACCCATTCCTGGGAATTGCCTATGTGGTTTCTGGCACAGCAGCAACCCTGACAGGTTTTGTCATAACTGCCATCCACTTAAAGCTCAAAAAAAAGAAAACATACTTTCAAAAGTAATAATATTCCCTGGCTTTCTGAACGAAGGCAAAGGTGTGCTGTGAACAAAGAACATGGCAGCACAGACCTTTCATTCTTTCCCCTGACCTCTGGATCTGTTTCAGTACAGGTTTGGTGAACGTAAGCAAATTGAGGAGCAGGGCTGTTCCATCATCCAATACCAAACTTACCTGAGGCTGCATTCTTATTAATGTATGTGTGCTAAATTTGTTTCTTAGGAAACTTGTAGTGAGATGAGCTTCAAACAACAGATAGCGTAGTGGGTTAAAATTGCAATGGCAAAGAAATTATAGGGTACTAATGTCTGGCCAGAAGTAAGGGTCCATATTAATTTCTTATTCAGCCCTTTATCAGCCATATTTCTCTTGACTTAAATGGAGCTTTGGATGCGTAAAAAGTGAGGTCTTGATCCAACAAAAAGCTTGAGCAGGTAGAACTTGGTGCTAAAATCTGTTTGTGGGCCATATGCGTGGGCTGAATGGCTTGGCTTAGGTTTTATATAGCTTTTTCAGCTATCTTGAAAAAGCAACCAATTTAACGCAGCATATTCATCACAGTTTGATACTCAATTTATGATTAAATACAGGGCATTTTTTAGGAGTTTGGAGTTTGTTTAAACCAAACTTGCTGGTTTTTTCTAGGTACTGAGAATAACCTGCAAAGCTAGAGGGCATCATAACACTGATTTACATTTTTTAAATTATTATTTAATAGAAAGCTTAAATTAAAAACTCCTTTAATGCTAAACATTTTAGCAGAAACATCTACCTAATACAACTATCAGGCCACAATCACACTCCTCCCTACCCCGCCCTTCCACGCAAACGTTCAGACTCTTACGTGCTTCCCTTTTCAAGCCCCCATTTCTGTGGTGTGGTGACTTATTGTCAATAGAAAACAAAGCATCAGAAAATCTGTCAACTTAATTTTCAGAAAGTAAACACTGCAGCTTGTGAATAGGCTTATCAATTTTCATGTTTCATGTTCAAAATTTTACACGTTTAGGAGTTATTTCCAGTCTCTCACAAAATGTAGGAACAGCACTGAAGAATTTAGGTCAAGTATACCATGGTACGTCTGAATTTTTTAAAATAATTTTTCTGTTGCAAAAGTGCAAATGGAATAAAACACTTTAAATTAATTCCTTTGATAAGTATTCTGTGTGCCTTACCTCCCCCTCCCCTAAAAAAACCTCCACACTAAACCAAGAAAGAAATCACAGACTAGAGCAAGAGAAGGGTATGTGGCACAGGGAGGCTGCGTGCTACGTCAAGAGCACCCACGTCTGCTTTTAAAAGTGTCTCAGGCACTTAGGAGCTTGTGACCTTTGACAGACGGCCTCTGGTGAATCTGATTGCAGCCACAGAAGGTACCGTTTCCCTTAATCTCTGCTTCATAATTGTGCCATGAGCAGCAGAAAGGGTGCTGCTCAAGTTCACAGCCCGGCCTGTTAGTACAGTCTCGCTCCGTCGATGGTTTATGCTGACCTGCTGGGCTGAGGTGCTTGTCCCCGTCTGCTTTTCCTGGTTGGGGCCAGTCACCTCCATCAGAAAGCTGTAGAAACGGGGTTCCAGTATTTCAAACCCTTGCATCTAAATCTCTCAGGAGCTGTGGGAGAACCCTCCCCCTCACTGGACTGGACAAGACAGAGCATGAAGCAGTACATTTAGCAATGCTTAAGCTCATTAGTCTAAATCACTTTTAACAATGAGACGTGCTCCTAAACCTTTTAAGTCCTTTTGAAAATGTAATCCCATGCAGCATTCTGGAAAGCCCTGATGGGAGTTGCTGCCAAAGCTAAACTTAGGATTTCTGGCTCCAGACGGACCGCAGGAGCCTCTTGATTTTTCTCTTCTTTTTTCCTTTTTTTTTTTTTAAATGCTCCGAGAAACTGACTTTCAGGAAATGATAAGTCATCTGGGTGGTTAAGTCACAGTGCAATTGTCACTGATTTTATTTCTTCATGAAATATCTGGTAAAAATGTTAGTAAAAGGAGACTGAATAATGAGGTATGTATTTCAGTGAGTCAGTGTCTACCAGAAAAAAAACTTATTTAGAAAACACAGAATAGCCAGTAGTGCTTACAGTTTGCCCATTATCTCTCAGAGGTTTGTGCAAGAACTTCTTCTCTTGAAATGTACATTGTCTTCAAACTCCTCCACAGGGAAAACCTGTCTTCAAACAAATCTTCCTCTTCCTATTACTCCAGAAGTTGTCCAAGTCTTCGTTTATAAACCCAAAACCTCTTTTTCATCTTACCATAGCTTTAAACATGTCTTACACCTTTCTGGTACCCTCTGAACAGTGTCCATGGAAGCTGCTGCTTGAGCTCCGGCAGTTACTGTTGTTAACTCTGAGGAGCTCTGCAGTGTCTGTCTTGTCATTCGGGATTGTGCTGCCCAGACCAGAGCAATGGGAATGGCAATTTTGATGGAACTACTCCCAGCAGATGGAATCTGCTTTGCTCAAAAGGGTGGAAAATAAGTTTTAGCAACCTCCTTACACTGCCTTCTGTGCCAGTGCTACAGCTATGCTGTTGGTCTGCCCCTTGTGCCAGAGCTTGCATGAATGTGCCTTTTCAAGAAAATTTTGTAGATGTGTTCCTCAGTGCCCACGTTGGGGAAACTCCTCTACTTATATGAAATGTACATTGGAGTTGTTTTATGCTGCTGCTGCCTTATTCCCTCTTGCGCAGGGGCTGAAACAGAAGTGAGAGCCCTGGCTTGAAGGACCGACCTAACATAACAGAAAGATAGTAAAAGCCATCATTAAATGTTCTTCGTTGTGCCGTGTCTCAGGGGATTGTCCCCTTTTGTCAGCTGCTGATAGCATCAGGAAGCATGATTCCAGACAAAAATCCAGTGTGATTTTGAATTAATTTATTCTGGCTACTAGGAGATCGTTAAGTCAAATTGATCGGGGAAAGCACACTTTTTTGGAGAGCAGAGGTATGAAGGAACCAGAGATGTTGCACTTTTACTGAAGTACAAATTGCTTTTAAAATACCTGGAGTGTCATGACCAATACTGTCTCTTTGGCACAGCGCTGCTTTTGCCTTGCACATTTGATTTTATGAATTAAGATTATGTGTCGAGCAAAGAAAAAAAAAAGCCTTGGTAAAACTTTTCAAAATTGAATTTCAGTTAGCTTATCTATCAAGCATACTTCCACCAATAGTAAGTGGGCCTTTTTCTATGAGAGATTAATTTATGTAGACTTGTCAATTCAGTACAAAGATATCAGGGTTTAAGATTGCTGAATGAAATTAAGAGCTGTCCCTGGAAGGTGTAAGTCAACAGCACCACTGTGAGTGCTACATCACTAAGCCATAAAAGACTTATTGCCATTATTTGTAGTATTTTGGCATATCAAAATTATTAAATTGTTTTAATCCCTTTCCTACAGATGCCAACACTTCAGAAAATAGCATAATACTAGAAGAAATTTTTTTTGCTTTCAAAGGAAAATGCTGGTTCCTTTGTTACTGCTACTTAAAGCCTTATCTTGCATCATTGCTGTGTATTCAGTCCCTTTGAGCTGATGGAACTTTGCCTATTTTCTTCACTCTCAAAAAAAAAAAAAGATGCATGTCAGAAATAGGGTTTAAGTTTGTTGGACCAAAATTAACAATGCTTAAAGTACTAGATAGTGCATTTTTTTTCTTTCCTTTTCCCCATCTTTTTTCTGGAACAGATAAATAAAGGAGGACATTATTTATTGCATTTTTTTTCTTTTGGGGAGTGGATATTTAATAAATGGAAAACTGTTAGTAGATGTAATCTAAATTTATGTGGTAAACATGGACTAAAACAGGTGAGCTAAATGGGATATAGGTTTCTGGGTTTTGGATTTTTTTTATATATGTTTTAATTTGTAATTTTGAAGGTGACAGTTACACATGGGAGCATTTTATCTTCTGGAGTTCTGTAGTTCTGTAGTTTCCTAAGTACAGTTGCCACTGTAGTAACAGTGGCAAAAATATCTGGAGGTGAAAAGATCCCATTATTATGAAAAACTTACATGCAATTTAAATCTCATTTCTAAATTACAGGGAGGTATAAGAGAAAGCTGTATTTTAATGTCAAAAACTGTTGTACTACTTTTGGTTGCCAGCTCCCTTTGGGATTGAATTTCATTAATGGGATTTATATCTATATGTATAGAGAGAGACATAAAAGTGAAGCAGGAGTTACAGGATATTTCAGTAGCACTTCAGTTACAGAATTTTTCCAAGTCTTTTTCAGGCTTTACAGTTTAATGCATGTACGTCCAGTATCTGTCTGCCTTGGTTGGTTTTTCTGTGTTCTAAACATAGACATTTGCTTAACTCATCTCATCTAAAAATAAAGGGATGAATCCTTCAAGTGAAACAGATTAGCATGATCACAGACCTATAGAATCTGGAAAAATCAGTTACATGCTGCATCTATTTTACATAAACAGCTGTGTAACTGTTAATAATTAATAATAGTGTTTGGATGGGGTGCCATGTATTTTAATGACGCATTACAGTGTAAAAGCTTTCTCTCCTTCCTCTGAGAAATCCAACGAATCCCAGAGTAAAGTCAAAGTTCAGGGAAGAGAGGGCTTGGAAAGTTCTGACAACGTAAAGAGAGATTGGGTACCAATTTTGATTTAAGTTTAGATCTAAAATAGGAGAAAGCGGTTGCTTATCACATGGTAAGAAGGTGCCGTCTTCCTCAGTTGGGAGCAGTATGGTATGAGAAAAAGAGCTGATTTGAGAAAAAACTGTAATCACACAAGGAGGGAGAATGGTGGAAGAGGCAAAGTACTTTTTCTGCTCTTGGATATGGAGGCAAAGAAATTTGGCTGAGCTGCTTAAGATGATAGTGTATCCTGACATGTGACCTGGAAAGCCCATATGATTTTGGGGACCAGCCAAGTTAAGTAAAAAGATTTCTCGGTTTTCAATGGAAAGTACACTCTCTGAACTACGGTGCATGGTTTTTGAGCTGAGGTGTTTTGACTCAGTTCTCTCTAATTGCATTATTCCCTACAATTCCAAGAACAATTCTGTTAGGAGCTGGGAGTACCTTGGGCAGCTGCCTTTGCTTTGGTGGCCTCTTGTTTGCAAGAGAGGGATTGTTGGGCAGTTTTTGTTTGCTCTGTGTCCTGCTTTCTCCCCAGGCTATGGGAAGCCAGGCAGAAGAGTGGGGCTTGTTTGGCTTTTGCTTACATTCATGAGTGCATGAAAAATGTTTTCTCCTTTTCCCTGTGTAGCCAACTAGGAGAGGAAAAGGACAATAGAGCTGATTCTGGTCCAGTGCAAGTAAAGGCAATATTTAAATTATATCAAATGGTAATTGCTATAGGTAAAGAAATCAAAATAGCTCATATCCTGGAAAGCTTGTATTTCAGATAGCTCTAATCAAAATATCTGTGTATCTACTGATTATGTACTCTGTTGACAAACATACAGCATGCAACAAGATGAAAAAAGGCCATTTAGTTATACTCCCATATATCCCAATTGTAGCCATTGTCTCTTTGCATTAAAGCGCCTAAAATGATCCTTTTCAAACTGAAACAATTAAAAAAACTTGTGAAAAAATGAGGTTTTCTACTGTGCCAGACCCAGCTACCCAAAGTTATTTGCCTTTTTCCCCATGATGATTCCTGTGTGTAATGAGAAACTGTTCCATTAACAGCTCTGTTAATCCAGTTATAATACTGGGGGATTCAGAGTTTAAGATTAGGTTAAAAGTTATTGAGGTTTCTCAAATAACTTGTATGAATCCCTGAGCTTTCTATGGACTGTATTATTAGTGACAATGAACCTGAAAACACTGGAAAAAGAAATGTGTCAAAAAAACCAAGAATGGTTAAAAGAAAAAAGGTAGGAAGTAGCATCTGCCCATAGCCCCAGTTGTCCCAATGAGTTAACATCTGGGGGACGTGTACTGAGCCACTGTCACTGCCTCTGAGGTAAAATGTGGCAGTTATTTGACAGTGCAGAGAGAGGCTTCACAACAGCTCAGGACAATAATAACATCTGCAGTTAATAAGACTCCTCCCCGCAGTGGGTGTGCCGAGAAATGTTACAGTGGCAGAGGACAACGGGACCGTGTCCCCCAACGCTGGGCGGAAGCAGTGATTTAACGCTGGACGCCAAGGAAACGCGCCAGCGGTGCTTCATCCTGGTGGGTGGCAGGGTGTGTTTCGAAGTCGTGTAATTAAGTTACAGTCCCCGCATGGGCTGGCTTTTGCTGGCCTGCGTTGCGCCATCCAAATGTGGGACATCCAGAAGGAGTTTGAGACCCCTCCCAGGTGTTTGCTGAAAGCAGTGTGTGCTGCCAGGACATCTTTATGGCTTGCTATGCCTCTGACCTCTGTAGTGGTCTGACTTGCCTGCGGAGTTGAAGTACGGAAATGTAGAAAAGGTAAGGGAGCGGGAAGAGCACCAAGGTAGTGCTGCGTGCAGTTTGTCTATTTTGGCGGCTGACGAAATAACATACGGTCATAAGAGAAGCAGCCCATGGACGAATCAAGTGGTGGCATGAGTGCTTTTGCTAATCTGTTTTACTTCAGATCCTGGGAATTTTATTTACAAACAATTCAGACAGTAAGCAACTTTTGAAGTACTATTAGTTTTGTGAAAGAGGGGCCTTGCTTCAGTTTTCACCTTGGTTCTGTGCTCAGTGTGTTGCTTTGACTGCAGCAGTGTTACCTTAAATTATAGTCACTAAAAGTAAAAATAATAAAAGAACAATCAGTGAGTCACCAGCTACATCTTACAAGAATTAGAAGGCCTATAAAGCAGATAGGATTCTGCACCTGAGGACTTTCATAGTGTTACCTTCTGATGACTAGTAAGCCATGGCTGGAGATCGGCCGTCAGAATCTGGGACTGACAAACATCAGTGGTGTTCACATATAATTTTGGTGTCAGCCATTCCTGTTTTGACTGAGCAAAACAAAGCACAGGTTTTTAACAAAGCACAGGTTTTTATTTGTTGAGTTCAGAAAAGAGAAAAATCCAGTGCTTATAGTCAAATTTCCATGTTTTAAGCTCGCTGTTGCCAGGTCTCATGTGAGATCCAGCAATGATCACAGAAAGTCTTTGAACAAGTTTTTTTCATGCACTGTCATTTCTGGCTTTGCAGTTAATCATAAAAAAAGGCATTGATCCCAAACAAAGTTGATGAGCTAAGAAGCAAAGCTATGGATAAGATTTTATCTCTGCATATTTTTGTTACTGATAAAATGAATTAAATACAAGAATTACTTAACAGATGTATAAACTGTGATTGTGCCAATGGGTTTTAGGCTGTAGCTTGAGGAATTTTTCATTCAGATTTCTGAGTTCATAACTTCACCTTAGGCAACCAGTGGAAAGCCAAGTCTTAACTGAAAAGGTCAAGAGTTGCTTTTCAAAGGGAGGTAAGAAAATTAGAAGACAGAACACAAGCCTGTTGGGCATTTTCATAATTTTTGACTTTTTCGGGGTTTTGATTGAAATGCAATGTCTCACACAGCGTAAGTAAATAGGCTAAGTTTTTTAATTTGGGATTTGCCCTGAAACTTACATGTTTTGTCAGGAATTGTCATATCTACCTAACAGGTGATAATGATCATGTCATAGAAAGAAATGAAGCATGAATGTGTCAGGTGTAATTTTAGGTGTTTTCAGCTGTGGAAAGATTATTTCCCATAATGACTTCAATTCAATAATGCTGAGTTCTGGGAGAAAAATGTTCCCTGGGTGGGTACAATTTTAAAGTTTCAGGAGCGTACCAAAGTTAATTGAGGTGTCCCCGTTTTGGATCGGGGGCTTTGCTTCTTTTGTAAGAGGTGGACCAGTAGCTCTTAAGCAAGGAGGCTTATATGGAGGTCGCCTGAGCCATGTATTTGTAACATTGTCTGCACTCTCTCTTGTTCACTTCTGATTCCATGAAACTCATAACAACTGTAACATCATCGACATGTTGGCATGTTTTCCTCAGACAAACTTTACTCAAAAGTTATTTTTGGGGGGATACAGGCAGGCAGGGCATGATTTCCTTGGAAACTGATGGAAAAGGCAAGTCTTTTGTGTTGGAGTCTTTAGCCATACTTGTTCTTTAGACTTTGCTGTGCTAAGGGTAAAGGCAGTAGCTCTTGTACTGGGAAAAGGTGGTTGGTGGATGCTGGCCTTGTCCAAAACTTACACCATCATAATGGGACGGACATAGCACTGGGGAGCAAACTGGGATCTTCTTAGCCCCTCCCGGCAAGGTAAGTTTTGTTCGATGAAAGACTTCAGAAATTCAGGAGCTGTCAGCAAGCGGCGTTTGCTCCCCTGAGGTACGGCTGACCGTGACCGCACGTGGGGAGCAGGGTATCCTGGAGATGCCACCTTTCAGAGATGAGTTGCAGATGAGTTGCTTCGAGTTTATCTGGCACATCACGTGCATGTTTCTGGCAGTAGGATCCTTTCCCATCCTCCTGCTTCCCGCCGGTTTGGCCAGCGTATTTTTATTTTGGTTAATTCGCGATTCCTTGTTCGCCCAGGTGCCTGGGCCAGGTGAGCCGTCTGGCGCGGCGCTGTCGCCAGGGGTCGGGTTCTCGCGCTGATCGGCCAGGGCCTGAGCCAATCGGTGAGCAGCGGGCGGGAGGAGAGTTGCTCGTTGCAGCCAATGGGGCCCCGAGGAGCTGGGGGGGCGGGACTTACCGCTCGCGGCAACGGGTCTGGAGTAACGTACTTCGAGCAGGTGGGGGCGGGCGGTTGAGGGCGCGGCCACCGCAGCTCGCGATGTGGTAACGGCCGGCGTGTGGCTGCACGGGCGACCCCACCCGCCGGGGCCCTGCCCTGCCGGTGCCCTGTTCTTCGGCCCGGTCTGAGGCGAGAGGACTCCGCCGCCGACCCGCCCTCACCTGGTCAGGGGGTGGGCTGCGGTTGCAGCAGGGCCGAGGCAGGTTGGGTGCTTGCAGCTGCTGGGCCCGAGGGACTTAACGTGCTCCCTGTAGGTTTTCGCGGGGACATATTTTTGTGAAAGCACTGCCTCATCACACTGGATCGAGAAAGCGCTCTGTGGAGCTGGTGCTTTCTCCATGTTACCTTTGCCAGCACGCCTGGCAGCTGTGAGGGGATGTTGGTCTGGCTCTCGCCTGAACCTGCAGTGGAGCGCTTGTTATGAGCCAAACACTTCGTGCTTGTGTACCAGGGCTCACGAGTTTCCCACATGGGAATCTGTGATACTGGTAGCCTTAGAAGAGGTCCCAGTGTTGGATCAAACCTGCTTCAGCACTGGTCTATATGAACGGAGTACAGTTCCTTTCTCTTTTACTTCTTTGTGTATTTCTTAGTACGGTCAGACAGCAGCTTTTTCGGACCCTCTGTGTATGAACAACCACTGTGAAAGGAAGCCCAGGGACCCTCAAATCACAAGTAGCGCTAGGCAACGTTAGTAACATAAGAACAACCTCGACTGGGTCGGTCTAGCTTAGTACCAGCTTCCAATGCCAGCCATGAGCTAGGAAAGAGTGAAAACAAGTCAAAGAGTAAAACCAAGGCAGATACAAGATGATACGATGCGACAACTGCATCCCAACTAATGCACCATGTCTAATCTGGTATCTTCCAGGTTGAGATTAACATCACTAAATCAACACGCCTGCATCCATTTCAGCTGTTCTAGATGCCTTTATATGAAAGAGGCACATTTGGGCACAATTTATTCTTTACTAGAACAGAATCAGGGAAATTGTTTTGTTTTGTAAGCCTAAAAAACCATGTGCTTCCTTCCAACTCGGTTCACACATATCATGTGTGATCCTCACTGATCAATAAAGTGCCTGAGAGGAAAATGCTGGATTGATCCTGGCATTTGCCAGGCATTTGCGCTTTCCTTCTTTAGTAGAAAAAATAGGAAGTCTGTGGTTCACTTATTTTTAAGGCCTTTTGAATAGAGTTTTCATCTGAAAATAGTTACGTTAATAAAAAGATGTACAGTAATTTCTTGTAATAATACTTAATGTAAGAATAAAATGGGGTTTTTGTATAAATAATGATGTTCTGAGCTGAATAATACCTCAGGTAACTTGATATGAAAGCAAAAAATTTATTTTTCTTGTTTAGAGCTGAAATAACTCACATTCAGAATTCAGGCAATGTTAAATTTGACTCAGTAGGTTTTTTCATAAGTATTTACCATTGCATATTTAGATTATACAATCAAGGTCTTACTTTGCTGGTCAACCTCAAAGTAGCTGGTAATAGAATCCAATTGTTTTGTTTCCATGGAGTTGTCAATGCTGCGAAGAAATAAACTTCAGTTCATCACAAAACTGGCTTGCAAGTGTGCTGGAGAAAACCTGATTAAGACAGTGGTATTTTTATATAATTGGTTTGTACAGAAAAAATGTGGTTTCATATGCTGTTTTTCCTCAAGTTATGTGAGAATAAGGGCTTGTTTTTATTTTGCAAAACTTTGCAACACTATCCTGAAATAGAACTACATATAACTACATATATAAACAAGTATTGTAAATATATTCTTCGTGCATGTGTTTATAGATAAATGATCATTTAAAGAAAATCAACTTGTTATTGGGTTTTTTTTTAATGTTAAATTTCTGTTTGGTTCTATATGAAGCCTCATGCTTAGAAGACATGCAAACCGCCTCAGGTTATACTCAAGCAAAGTCTGAAGACATGCAAAAAGGAATGCCAGGTAAGCATTTTTTTTAACTACATGAATGAAGATCGGAAAATATTTGTGTTTGAACTGTGGAACTTGAAAATAGTGAATTTGTCGAACATAACTTACAATGCAAAATGAAAGGGAAAAAACTCTGTTGAGATAGTGTAAAATTGTATATGAAGCTTCTCAGAACTCTTATGTGTCAGTCTGCTGGCTTTGAGAAGTCCTGCATCCAAGATCCTGCAGAATTCTGACGTTTCATTACTAGTTAATATTTCCTTATAAAAAAAAATCCCTAAATTAAAGTATAGTAGTGTTGTTCCCACAGGAAGACAGCTTCCTTTTACCCCTCTCTGTTCATAGCAACAAAGTAATTCATCACTAGAGAGTTTTTAAACTATTCATTTATGAAGGAGGATTCAACTGGTATATAGTTAGACCTAGTCATTCAACCTGTTACGCACCTGTTCTGCAGACTGATAAATCAGAGAAGTCATTGGCGGTGGAGACCGAGAGAAAAATGTGTGGATCAAGTGCATGGATATATGTTAAGGAAAAAGATTAGCTATACTAACAAAAGATTAGCTATACCAATATATGTTAGAGTCTCTTGGTATCCAAATTCTGTTGGCATTACAGAAAACAAAAAGGTGATAGGATCATCTGACATTAAGGAGGGATATCTTTTCTTAATTTATTAGAGGGCTGGTATAATGTCTTATGGAAAAAATATTCTTGGAATTATTTAATGCTAAGTCATGCATGTGCCTTATAAAAAGCCAAATTTGGAAATATGCACAGGTTTTGAAAATAGTAATATAATTGTATTTCAAGTGGTCTTTGAAGTCGACTCAGTGGGAACTCGTTTTTGCAGGCAGCTTTATTAGTACTGGATATCATGTGGCTGTTTGTTTCATTATTGTATGAGTTTAAAATCTGATACAGATGCAGAAAACATTAAAACTTTTGGAATAAGGAATAATGGTTTCAGTCTCTTGATACTGACAAATTTAGTATCTGCCACTGTTTGGAGTGGGAATACAGCCAGCAGAGGTCTAGTTTTATGGGAGAAGTTTGGTTTAATAATCAGAATTTTTTTGTTTGCTTTATGTAGGAGACCAGTTCTTTGTGTATATGGTTTTGTCTTCCTCTACTGTGTTGAAAAAAAGCTATAAAATATGCATGGAAGCGTAAATTATTTTTATTTTGCTGTGAAAACATAACTGAAACATCATTGGTTATAATCTGCTGTTAGGAACTGGAGTTTCTTAAGATGTTGGGTTTTTTTCCTTTACATCAAAGTACTGGATTTTGATCCCATTTGATTTTGGGAAATAAAAATAACTGTCAGAATAACATTGTATTGTGGTTTGCTGCGATTACCAAAAAGCTGGGCTGGAAGACAACTCTGAAAATTCTGGAAGTGCATGCTGCTGGAGGAGTGGTTTAAGTGTTTGGTGTTAACCAAGTGCCCCATGGTTTGTTACAGCTATGTAGTACATGCTTATAAATACCTTCAGGAATGTAAAATAAAGAGCTAGGCTGCTGGCCATCTAGGCTAGTAACGGCAGGATTGATGTTAGGTAGGTATAAAAAGAGGAGGAGTGATACAAAAAACAAGACACTGTAAAGAGCAAAAAACAACCAGGACTTAACAAGCACACACACAAAGAAACATCCTTTTTGGAAGCTACAACAGAGCTTCCATGGAGCCTGTGGTACGTTCAGTCCCTGCCATACATTGCCCAGGCAGGTTCTGAGACCTAATCATTCCAGTGGTGTGCTGGACCTTGCCCCACAGAAACCAATACGGAAGCTGTCCTACATTAACCTACTTGCAAAATTGGGACCTAACATTATCTTGGGGATCTAGCTCCTGCTGGGAAAGAGAAGTGTCACTTATCTGAAGCCTTAGAAACTTCATGGATGCAAGCGGGGGCGGGGGTTGCTGAGGAGGGGCTTGCGTTTGCATGTGTTATTGCTGGAGAATTTGTCAGTATTTGGAAAGCTGCTCTTCACTAGTGAATGATGTACTATTATTCGTGTTTGAATCTATGAAATAATTTTCTGTCTTGAATAATTTAGTACAGTGAAATTTATCTAGTAGGATCAAACACTGTATGTTGTAAGTATGTGGTGCATGCTTATGTATATGGTGTGTATTGTGCCAGATATGACTTAAGACAGGATGCTGAGTAATTCTTTGAAGATAGCAACATAAGGTCTTTTTGCCCACTTGTCTGAAGGAAGATGACTTTCCAGGATTATAGCTAAAATGCTGTTACGTGGGCTGAGAACTATGAACCTTGTTCTGGCTACCTTTTTACATTAATGAGTTTTTGGACCAATGGAATGCTTTTTTGTTGCATGAAACTGGGGCTGGGAAATCTCTTGAAGTTATGAAACATTTATTTGAGCTTTACTGATAAATGCAAATTTTTGCTTCCAATGGATCAGTCTCCTCAGGCAGAAGGAGGCATTGGAGTAAGTTACCTTTTAAATATAGACGGCTTAGGGACCTCCTTTGGGATTTCATTTTTTTCCCCATTTTGTTTCTTGTTCCAAAATTGTCATCACAAAACCTGAAGAAGAAAGCAGAGGCTTGTTTGCAGTATTTTATCTCAGTGTCTGGAGAATATTCTTATTTTTGTTCTGCAAATGCAATCTTGAATGAATCCTGAATGTATTCTATCATAGCTGTTTTACATACACAAATAAGTTCACATTTTTTGTGTGTTTTACAATGCTGTTATTTCCGATACAAAATATTACTTTGTGTTCACAGCAGGAGCCAAAAACAAATCTTGAATCTCAGCAAGATTCCTGCGAATCGGAAATTTTCACTGCTGTGTCATGAGATTGAATAGTACATCAAATACCAGTTCAAGACAGGTACTCTTTTCATGTCTTTATGCACTCTTGTGTAAGGCAGTTATCTGCTAGACTGCAGTGTATGTAAATTATACGTTCCTGTTTCAGTTCCCGTGCAAATTATGCAGCTTTGTGTTGGGATCCTCTGTGGGGTGGGGCTTTGAGATGGATTTCCCTGGACCTTTACGTACATGAGCTCCCTAAAGAAGTGAAGGGCTTTTCAGTTCAAAAAACTGGAGCAACTTAAAAAGGAGAGAGTCAAAGTTAAGGCAAAACAAATAAAGACATCACAAATCCCATGTGTTCCTGTGGTGTAGGTGTCAGCTTTGTGTCAGCATGGTTCAGACTTCAGTTTGGTTTTAGGCTTGGTTTCAGTGCTGCCTGGGTTTCGCACTCTCTAGCCTGTAGGAAGCGTCTCTTTGCCACTCGTGCTGTGGTGGCGCCTGTCTGCTCCTCTCCACGGAGACTGTCAGTCATCTTTACATCACTCTTTATTAGCTTGAATGGTAGAACGTGAAATGTAGATAATTATAGATAATTGTAAAAGACCTTTGTTCTTATTTTTTTCTGGTCAGTTTCTTTATAGTGTATTTTTATATGACAGTCCATGCCAGTTTTAAAGTCTTTTACTTGTACTGAGGAGTTTTCCAGTGGTTTGTCCAATTTTCATTTTTCCATTAAATTGAGTTTACTATGGTAGAGCAGAGATGACTCTTAAAAGTAAGGTTCTGTTTTCTCTCTCTTTGAAGTATGAAGGAGTATAAAATATCACTGGCCTTTTTGGTTTATTTGCATCAAGCTGTTAATTACTTTCTTTATTGCCTCTTAGAGGTATGTGTGAAACTTGTCTGCCTTTTGATTTTAAACTACAAAAACTATTATGTTAAAGGTCCTCATCATTTAAAATTCCCTCTGCTCTGTTTTCTTTGTAGCTATTCCTCATTTGTTCCTAATAATTGCTATGAAAAGCTCTTTTTCTTGCCTCTTTAGTTCATGAAATGTGAAAGAGAGCACTTTTCATTACTTTGACAGCTAAGGAATGTCGTTTAACTGTTGAAACAAAGTTTACCTTTTAAAGTATTCCATCTAAGTTGATACTATAAACCTCCACTGAAAACAGGACTGCAAAATTTTGCAGTTATTGACAGCTCGGGGAGTGCAACCAGCTTTTCAAAACTATTAACACAGACATGGTGTATGTGTTGTGACAGAAATACCTTCCACTGTGCTTTTTCCCTCTGTCTGCCTCCACCTGCTTTCCTTTCTTGAGCAGGTTCGTAAGAAGCCGTGACAGAGGCTGCACTGTTATGCTTTGCTGGCACCAAAGGAAATTCCTGACTGACTAATTATGGAGCTTTTTCAAATCCTTTTCTTGAAGGAATTGAGGCTTCCTGCATGGTCTGTCTGCTGTGCCCTGTCCTTTGCCAAAAGCCGTGGGCCAATTTCAGCCAAACTTGAAAGAGCATTGTCTTCAAGCTTTTCTTTTTTTTTTTTTAAAAAGTGGATGGCTGGGTGAAAGAGACCCAAACAAGTGCTTCCCGCTGCAGAGCAGCGGACAGAGCTCACCGATGAGCCTTCCATTATGCAGCAGCTTATCAGCTGTTTTGGAGGAGAGCGTGCACCAGGAGACAAAAGACAGAAGGTTGATGCTGGGTGGAAGTTTCCACAGCTGGCACGTTAACCAGTGCACTGGCACCTCTGGCCAGGGGCTCCCCAGGGAAGTGGACACAGCACCAAGCCTGTCAGAGTTCAGGGAGTGTCTGGATGACGCTCTTAGTCATATGGTTTAGTTTTAGTGAGTCCTGCGGGGAGCAAGGAGATGGACTTGATGATCCTTATGGGTGCCTTCCAACTTGAGATATTCTGTGATTCTATGATTTCACTTCCTTTAGAGTAGTAATAATACAGTGCAGCAAGCTGAGCTCTTCTCAGAGGGGGATGTATTTTAGCAAATTATTTTTCCCCTCCTATGCAAGCGCTAGGGATCTTGGTAATAAGAAAGTTGGCATAACTCCTCCCTTTAGATAAAAAAAAAATGCACGCATTCCTCCCTCTATAGGGGGAACTAATACCTGTACTAACGTTCTGTACAGCAGGCAATGGCGCTTCTACTGGTGTAACAGAAAAAAATGCAAGAACTTGTAGAAACAGTAAGAAAGTAATTCCCAGTGTGTGAAAGGCTGTGTAAGATGAACGCTGAAAGTTGTTTTTTTCCTTCATGTGCAATGAAGTAATTATCGGTGCAAGAACTTTAACTGTTTATTGGTGGTGGTTTTGAATACTGCTGAGGCTTTTTGTGGGAGCAAAGGAAACCTCTTCTGTGATTCCCCAAGTCAGTGTGTGGCGGTGCTGGAAGGTGACGAGGCAGTGAGGCACAGTCCCCCCTCAGCCTTTGTGCTCCCTGTGCCTGGAGACGCTGCAGCAGGATTCTGGCAGTTCCCAGGCGCAGACAGTGGATCACTACTAAGCGTGGAAGTGCCCATAAGCCACAGTAGTAGTAAGCAGTCATGCTGCTGGACATCCTGCTTTTTGGGTGAGGCACTAAAACAAAGTCTGACCATTTTTGTTTACAAGAGCTTTAAGTTCATTACCAAATCCTACTTTTTGGTCATTTGTCCTAATAATAATTGTAGCATTTAAACATATTCGTGGTGTGGTCTACTTCAGAGGTAGTTAAAGTGACAATTAAAGCATGTTTGTCAGTAACAAGGCTGCCTTTGGTTTTTTTGATGCAGAAAAAAAAGTCTTCACACAATTACTGAAGGTACAGCAGTACAGAACATACCTTTGAATCTACTTTTGAGAGGTTGTAAAGTAAACCTAGAGAATGGCTTGAACACTTAAAAGCAGTTTTACGCTCCTGCCAATGCAAATGTAGGTAGGGTTCTTCGTTCCAATTTCATGTGCAGTACTGTCATTACATCTGCAAAAAAATAGTGTTGTTTTTCCTTTTGCAAGGCAGCAGAGACAGCTGTTGGTGTAAACTTCTGGGTGTGCTGAAAGCTGACACCAGTTTCAAGTTTTACGTGCCTTTTTTAGATCAGAATTTGGTTACTGATCACGTGGTTTCCTAAGTAAGTGGGATAGTTGTACATCTCTTGAAGTTGAACCATGGTATATTTGATTACATTATCAAGAATTGTTTTAAGACTTACCTAAAGAAAACTGACTTTCACTGGAATAGCACGTACAGTAACAGTTCGTTAGTGCTAGTCTCCTCACAGGTCTGCATCACCCATTTGACGTATGTGCATTTCTTTGAAGTTTTAATGCTAAGAGACATCTGAAGTGTCCAGTAGAGTGACTGGAGTTTCTTCCAGCTTGCAAAGAGACACCTGTGCGCTCCCAGTACCAGAGAAGAGAGTTACTGGGAGCATAGGTGCGTTCTGTTGTCATCAGTATAAAAACAGTACAAATGTTGAACACTTGTTCTTATAGATGAAAGACAAATTTCATTCATTCACATGAAAAGCTTTACTTTTTCAGGAACTTTTCTTCCTAGAAATAATGTGCTATTGTGTAGTGAACAAAATACTTGGCCTTTTAACTTAAGCATTCCTCATGGTCTTTTGCTATTGCTCTACAGCATTTGTGGGAAAGGAATAAAAAAATAGTATGTCAGGAGACTTCTATGCACACTAAGGTGTGTAAAAGTAGGGTAGTTCTGGCTCCTGAAACATTCTCAGAAATGTTTTTGCTTCAACATTTTTTTTTCCTACCCTCCATTATCCAAGATGTGGAAAACCTTAAACATGAAGCTGAGACAGCCCAAGTTGACATAGCAGTCTTTCAGGTAAGCTGCGTTTCACGCAGAATGTATGTTTAATGAGATGGAGACAGATAAAGAAATGGCAGGTGTTCTGCCTTACACAGATGGCTCTCCCACTTGAGACCAGTCCCGCGAGAACAGTGGTCAGCTAAAGCAGGGATGCTTGCAGGCATGCTGGCATTCATTTTCTAAAGACAAGTCTGCTGGGACCGTTACAAGAATGTGTCAGTTTGACAAGCACAGGACTAAGCCATTTAGGATCCAACTTTAACCTTCTACTTGCAAAAGAAGAGAAATTATTATTTTCTTATTTTAGGAACTGCAGTGCTAGAATTAAGATAAAGAAGGGGAAAGCTTTGAAAGCAAAAGCAGCTTTTTCTAAGTAATTGGAAAATAAATAGCCATGGTCTAGTTTAAGAATAAACTAGCAGCCCCTCTATCACTGTAGAGGTGGTGTGCTGACTGGTGGGGGGATTGTCTCTGCATCTAAGCAATGGGTTATACTGGACCAGAGCCTGACTTTCTCATTACACTAACACAGGGCAGCTGCCTGCGCTGTGCCTTAGCCCCTCATCACACAGGACTCCAGAGCCAGCATTCTGCCAGCAAGTAACTCCAGGGAAGCTCCCGGCTGTAAATACCACGAGGCCTGCTCTGGTAAGTGTTGGTTGCTACTTCTAACGCTGGGTAAGATGGGGCAGGGACCAGCCCCTCCTCGGCAGGTGGCTGTGACGTACACCTACTGCCAGGAAACGGTACAGCATCACTCTTGGAAGCAGGGCATAACCCCCCCTTGTAATATGGTAACTCATAAATAACCCTTGCATTTCCAAACTACAAATGAATTAGATGATATAAAGTAGATGTTAAATACAAACACTCTGAGTAATACAATGTATTGTATGTACAATTTATTTAAAATAGTTTTTAACATAAAAACCCCTCACTATTTATACAGTCTAAGTTCTAGCAACATATACAAATACGGAGCAACTACAATACATGCTGAGGTAAGAACATACATTCTGGGAGAATACTCAAGCCAAACAAGATTGAAATACATTTTATATCCATACGTCTTCACATGTAGAAGAGACCCATTAAATGTACCTCTGCTTGTATTGTACGCAGGAGAATGCTAATCTTAAGTGTGTCATGCAACTTACATTTGGGAATCAATGTTTAAATAGTTTGTAGCATACATTTTAAACCCAACCATTGTTACATACTCAAACTTACCTTCTTAGCCCTAGCAGATACAACACGTTCAAAGTTGAAAGCAAGGAGCAAAGCTTGGGACCAATTTCTTCCAGAAAAGGGACTTAAATTCTTAAAAACAACCATTCCGGTCAACAGCTCATGCTGCTCAGATGATGAAACTGCATTACAGTTGCTTAAAAAATAACCCACTCCAGAGAAACTGTTTAATTCTTACACCATCTTAGCCTACAGCATATCCACGGTTCTACCATACCTGGCCTACAGTAAAAATTAAATCCAAGAGTGTTAATTTTACTGACTTGAACACATCCGTTAATTTTTATGGTAGATTATTTTTTCTAAGCCTAAACAGGTACAGTTTGAGAACGCAGAGGTTTCTTAACTTGGCTGGAATAAATATGTCACATCTTGGTGCAAACAAATAACCTCCCGCCCCTTTCAAATAATTTGGAAGTCATAGTTGCTGCTGATGGGTAAGAACACTTACTTACCTGTTTAAGCAAAACTACAAAGATTGCAGACTAGCTTATCAAGCAGAAAAAGTTGCAATAACATCAAAAGTACAACTATAGGCAGGAATTTCTTTTTCATGAATGGGTCTTATATACCACCCTTACTTACATTCACATTTAGCCTTAGACACCCAATTCTAAAAAAATTAATCATCATCATTTTCAATGAATGAGAATGAATGATCAAAGAAATTGTAGAATTGGGCTCTAAGGTAGCACAGAGTATGTAATAACATATTCTAGATGTTGAACAGGCCACAAGTAATTTTGGATTACTGAGTTTATATATAGCCCTTGTGCAAACAAATTATCAAGTGAGAAGTTGGGATGCCGTACTGGTATGAAGACGTGGTGGCAGCCCTCTTGAACAGTATTTTAGTTTCGACTTGGACGTTCTCCACCTAGTTTAAGGACCCTGGGCAATAAACAAGGCTGACTTGAGTTACATCACAGCAACAAACAGTAACCACTGAAGTCCATAAAACTGGGCTAATGTGTAGGTAGGGGGTTTCACATGTATAAATTAATTCAGCATCCTCCTAACAGTGCTGTTACAGTAAAAATAAAGCATTTTTATTGTGGGTTTTTTCTACTACTTAGGTTAAAAAGCTGTGCTTTGTTTCTAACAAGATAAAAAAACGGCAAATACAACATCCAAATTGTTTTCATTTCGTGATTACCTAGCTAAAACTAGTCTATGTTACCTCAAATAGAAGACTGACTGCAATGTTTTCATAGTAGAGAACACTGGAACGTTCAAAGGATAGGATACAAATTCAATTAAGTAAGTGCGTCTGAAACGGACACTCTTTGGAATAGCACTGGTTCTCTTGCAAAGGTTTTGGAATCTTTTATACTTCCAATAAGAACAATCATAAGAAAAGCCCTAAGGCCAAAGTTTTTCAGTTGTGCTAAAACGTACCATATGTGCTAAATGCGTGTGTAACACAAACTGTGCACCATTAGAATATTTGTGTGCTTCCTTAAGCACTCACAAAAGTATATACATATCTTTCTTTGTATAAGCTCACATCTTAACACACAACAATAGATACTGCGGGTGGAGGGGAGCAGGGCAGGGGGACAGGGAGACTCTTTCGGAATTCAGTCACCTCCGACACCTGGATGCTTCTTGCACAATGACCGTCAGGGAAGTCTGAATTCGAGGCAGATGCTCTTCAGAGTAGCCTCCACTTGGTAGGGAAAATGTCAAAGCAGCTGCCATGTAGTTTGCTTGTATGACTTTGTGCCTGCTGGATCCCTAGGAAGGAACAAGACTGAGTGGCTTAAGGAGATGAGGCAGAAAACTGATTGTACAGACAGCAGACTCTAGTTTTGGAAGGCTAACAAAAATGGTGGGGAACTTCTGAGGAACACATAGCTGATGATTCCCAATCCTGTGAACAAAAGCTGAACTAACGTAATTTGGAATCAAAACTATTTTATGCCATGAAGTTAATGGGATTTCTGCCATCAGTCCTGATAGTATTTTTTAAAGTCCAAAGTTGTGCAGGCATTTTAGAGGGTAAAATGAATTTTAGAAGCAATAGTGCTTACATACAGACATTAGAAAGTTAGGAGCTTTGGGTTTGGGGTTTTTTTCCCCCCGAAATAGTACCATTAGCAAGAAATCACTGGCTTTCATACTTCGAATTGTTTCTCCCAATTTACCATTCACATCTATGAATTACTGAAGCTAATCTTGAAGAGTTCTTCTCTCATGTCGGACAGACAATTGTACAGTAGTAATAAAAAAGTCCACGGTCTTGCAAGAAACAAGCTGTAATTATATATACAGCTTAAGGAAAGGCAGAATTACTGGTTTCCCAGACCTCCAATACCACATCTTTTGGTTCAACACTGTGTTATTTAAGACTAACAATATCAAAACAATGCGATTAAAAAATGAAACTGTCAGCTTTATGGAACTGGCTTTTAAAAACAAGCCATCATTCTACCTTACTCGTGAGCTAACTTAGTTCATCCTTACTCCCAGTGGAATGGGCCACGCTCTGTGGTACCTGGTACACCAATTCCTCGGCGGCACCTGGCCCCAGTTGCCCCTTTGGTGTGTCGTAGAGCGCCTGTGCTGATGATGTGCTGTCTGTCCTAGATAAGAGTTTATTGTAAGTTCCAACCAGTGGAGGAGCTTGATTCCCTGCAGCTTTGAAGGTGGAAATGGAAGGAACGCCAAGAGGTGTGCTGGGATGACTGGACATGTCCATGATTATTGGAGTTGCATATTCTGGTCCAGTTATAGGTAGTGGTTCAGCGTAAGCGTGGTAAACTTCTTGTATAGGTGAATTGTAAGGATCCAAATCGGCATAACTTGCCTCTTTCCCTTCCTCTGGTTTAAAGGTTGATCGCTGATGAAGCGTGCCGACAATTCCACCTACTAGTGGCTGAGCATACTCTGTGTTGCAAGCCCCAACAAAACAAAATAAAAACACACTTAATGGCAATTCTTTTTTACCACGGCATCACATTAAATACAACCTGTCAATAGTGTCACAGAAATTATTATCCTAGATCAAACAGTGGTCCGCTAGTGCCAATTGCTTTGGGAAAAAAATCATTTCCACCCAATAGTTAAAGCCACTGGGATAGCTCCAACATCCTGACTTCTCAGGTTTATACTTCTTCCCTTGTGAGCTGCTATTTTCCATGTAAATCTGCTTCAAAACAAAGTTTTTTGAAACGTGCTTCCCTGCAAAATCAGAATTAAATGAAATCACCCTGCCTGGCTTTGGATAAAAAGTGGTCCTTGGGGCTGAGGGTTGTCCTCTGAGGGGGGAAGCCGGCATGTGCTCAGCTGAGATGTTTTAGTTCAACAGATAAACTGAGTTACAAAAGCTGGGGGTGAGAAACCTGGCTAGCTGGGCAGAAACAAAGAGAGAAAAGTAATTCTGCCTGCTGCGAAGCCGTAATTCCTGCATGTCTGTGTATTTCTGCCGCCAGCACATAAGCACAGAACCAGTCGCCTTCCTCTAATGGTTCACCAAGTAAAGGGCATATGCCAGTATCAGTAACTCCTCCTTCTCTAGATCAGAAGAATGATTTAATCCATACAGTCAGTGTAGGGAACCAAGTGCCACATTTCATTTCAGCTTTGTGCATAAAGACAATGGGGTGCAACTCCTTCCAGTGCATGAAAACATGGCTAAAAAAAAATAATCCTTCAACCTTTTATGGGGTTTAAGAATAAGTACAAGCAAAGAAACTTTCAGTTACTGCATTAACTTGGGAAAGTGTCTATCCACAGCACTCCAAGTCAATTAATATATATTTTTACGACACGCTGAGAACAGACCTGAAAAAGCTTGCGTTTTAAGAAATGGACTTACCAACAGACCTATTCATTTCTCCTCGGTTCCCCAAAACAAACAGGAAGTAATTAAATGTAGCCAAATTCCTGACACGTTTTGGCATTTCATATATATATTACATAGCTCACAAAACCAGTAAAATATACCTGCAGACTCTGTTTGCAGCATTGTTGGGACTTCTCTTGGTCTTAGGTGACTAATTTCACTGCTGCTGTAGCGTACGGGAGTTTCTTCATGTTCTGCTGATTTGGTCGGGAGAAACTGCTTCATTCCTTTCCACCATCCTTCACATGGATTTAAAAAAAAAACCTAAGACTGTGTGTATATATATACACACACACACACGTGCGGGCGCACCATGTTTTATGCTACTAAAACATTTTTTACAGTTATATTTTGTAGTAGCAAGTATTTGCATGACCCTAAGGTTACAAGATATTTTGATATTTTCTGGCAGCCTGAAGACTCAGAGATGAAAACATCGCTCTCACCCAATCAACCTGCCTGAATGCTCCCCCTTCGAACACCTGCAGAACTGCTGCAGTCTAGTGACGCTGTCCCCAAATGGCCGTTAGCAGCAGTGTTGGGGCTACTCATCACATTAATAAACCCATAAAATACAACACAGAAAATACTAAAAAGTCAGCCATGATTCCAATTTGTAAATAATTTCCACAAAGTTTTAGACAATCTCAGTTACAACCTAAGAGTACATCTAATTAATGTGGTTTCTGGCTGTTAACCTCATGTTTCTAACTCACGTTGTTGAAAAAGGCTGATCAGTGAGTATTTGCAAAAACCTGAACGAAGAGGATTTTAACTTCAGTGGAAATGACAAGGAGTGACTGTAGTCATGAACGTTTTCTGGAGAGAAGTAGGGAGGGTTGGTTTTGTTAGGTTCTCCCCATCCCTTCCCCCAGTAGCCAGAGCCATGCTAGTTTTGCTGTCCATTAATATATTTCATTCCAGAGACACCATCCTGTAGGTAAAGCCAAAGAAACAGGAGATTCAAAACCACAGAACACTGTTCAACTGGGAGGGGACCGACAGAGGTTCCACAGAGAAGCACAGCAACATTATTTTGATACTGCATTTTGCCAAATTTCCTTTTAAAACAGACCTGCATACTAAACATTTAAATTTAAGCACACAGGAAAAAAATCTGGCATGTCCATCATTGACATTTAAATACAGGATATTCTGAGTCTAAAACTCTAAGACAACAATGATGTGACCTACCAGAAATGGACATGTAATAATTAAAAATAAGGTCATTAAAAGGTTTCTTGTCTAAAGGCTAAGGCATTCTTGAACTGCCAGCGAGCAAACACACAGATGCGGAAATTTTCAACATGAGGACAGAGAAGGGAAGCGCAGTCACCCAGACAGTACAAACCCAACTGCTGCAGCAGCCCTTTGAGCTGCAACACAAGCATTTTCAGGACACCTGCTACGTGCTGCTCCGTGGAATTGTCTGATCTCAAGTTACTGGGGCACAAGACAGTAGGATGGCAAATATGCCTAAAAGGGACCGCAAACAATCCCACATACTTACTAGGGCAATGAAGACAGACAAAACTTGACAGACCTTATATACTAAGATGAAAGATTTTTTCCAGGACAAAAAAAGAAGTACCAAATACATGATTACCAAATGTACAAAGACATTCCTCATAAATGATTTTTCCCCTCATCTTGTATAATTAAGAGGTTCTATACTTTGTTTACTAAAAAAAAATCTGAAGCTGTTAAGCTCTAACAGGCGACAAGGCATTTTCTATTTCTGAAAAAAATTCAGAGAATGAAGCAGTTAGTTAAGTCTGTCCAGAAAAGAAATTCAGTGCTAGTGGAAATTGTCTGTGTTACTGCAGGCTGAAATACGCATCAAACCAAAAATGCCAAGTAAAGGATTTCATAAAACCATTTTGTTACCTGCACGATCCCAGTAAGGTAGATCGTAAGTGCCCTCTGTTTTTTTCTTGCTGTGAAAAAAAGAAAAAGGGAGTATTTTAGCTCGTCTGCTTAGCGGAAGATGCATTAATTAATGCTCAGCAACTATCACCTTGGCTGTAACTGGTTCTCAAATCTAAAGTATAAGCACCATAACCTGGCTTGCCATCACTGGTCTGCTGCTACTGGAGAAACCAGTTTTCAGTAAAAGCACTCCTAATGAAAACAGTTACAAAAAGCTGTTTTCACTGTCCTCGCTATTCAAGCGAACACTTTCTCACAGAGAATACAAATTCTGAAAAAAAATCCTTCCACAAGTGTGGACCATGTAGTTCCCACATGGAACTATGGTCCACATAGTGTGATACATGCAGCATTCCATTCCCGCACACCAGGCTAACATTCATTTAAAGCACTTTCATTAATCTATTCATTTACCGGTTTCTCCAATGCCACGCGCAAACTAAGATAAGAATCAGAGAAGTGAAGACCATCACCAGCACTGGAACCAGAACTGCTGCCAACGCCACATCTGAAAGCCATTAAATTAAGTGGTATCAGACAGAAGAGCTTCTCATAAATCAGTTTTTCATTTGAAAATAACTTGGGTAAAGCACATAGTTTTCATGGATACCATCTATCACACCAGATCCCCCAGCTAAGCTACCCTGGCTGGATGCTCCCACAGTGTAAATGTCAATTAACATCTAGCTCTTCTACATGTATGCACAGCTGGTATTTTTGCAAGGTTTTTCATCAAAATCAACAGATTTGTTTTAATATCAGGAGGATTTTTTTCTGTTAGAACAATGTATTTTATTATTAAGAAGGAAAATCAAAAGAGCCCAGGAATGTGCAACCACTTAAGTTTGAACCTCCTATAAGAAGTAAATACCACAGTACCTTAACAGTTAATCACAATCAGCCTATGCTGGGTCTGCGTGTGACATGAGACCATCCTGTCCCCTGCCAGCCAAAGGACACTTCACCAATGCCTACCTCCGCAGTGATCTTGCTCCCTTTTCTGACAATTTTATTTGAGAAGCAAAATGATGATGCCAGATGATGTTTTTCAAATTTCATGCTGTCGTGGTTTAGTGTGGCAGGCAGCCAAATACCACACAGCCGCTCGCTCACTCCCCCTGCCCCCCCAGTGAGGACCGGGAGAAAATCGGAAGGGCAAGAGTGAGAAAAATTCGTGGGTTGAGATAAAGACAGTTTAATAGAACAGAAAAGGGAAAATAATAATAATAATGACAGAATATACAAAATGAGTGATGCACAATGCAATTGCTCACCACCCGCGCTGACCGATAACCAAGTAGCGATCGGTACTTCCTGGATCACGCCTACCCTTCATATACTGAGCATGACGTCACATGGTATGGAATGGCCCATTAGCCAGCTGGGCTGGCTGTCCTGATTATGTTCCCTCCCACCTTGTGTACCTAGCTCAGTCAGTAGGCACGGGAGCTGTCCTTGGACTAGGAGGGCACTTAGCAACAACTGAAAACATCAGTGTGTTATCAACATTCTCCTCGTACTAAATCCAAAACACAGCACTAGGAAGAAATTTAACCCTATCCCAGCCGAAACCAGGACACATGCCAACATGACTGCTCCATGAAAGATTAGCTATGTCAAAAGTGTTTTGTCCTAAGAAATTATCAAATTAAATAACAAAGCAGTTACATCTGATTAATTCTGAAGAGAAGTCCAAGTTGCAACTTCTCCTTCTGACAAAATTTGTTCAGTAATTAAAAGCTGAACTCAGCTTGAACAAGTTTTGAAAGATGGAATTTCATATATATATGACTTGGAAGATTGGTTTTGTTTCTGCATGTGGTATTGTGGTTTAACCCAGCAGACAGCCAAATGCCACACAGCCACTCGCTCACTCCCCTCCGCCCCCCCAACCCGGTGGGATGGGGGAGTGAATTGAGGGGAAAAAAAGTAAAACTGGTAGGTTGAGATAAAGACAGTTTAATAGGACAGCAAAGGAAGAGAAAATAATAATAATAATAATAATGATAAAAGAATATACAAAACAAATGATGCACAATGCAATTGCTCACTACCTGCTGACCAATGCCCATCCCATCCCCGAGCAGCTATCTCTGCCCCCCAGCCAACTCCCCCCAGTTTATGTACTGAGCATGACGTCATATGGTATGGAATATGCCTTTGGCCAGTTGGGGTCAGCTGTCCTGGCTGTGCGCCCTCCCAGCTTCTTGTGCACCTGGCAGAGCATGGGAAGCTGAAAAGTCCTTGACTACTGTAAGCACTACTTGGCAACAACTAAAACATCAGTGTGCTATCAACATTATTCTCATACCAAATCCAAAACACAGCACTATACCAGCTACTGGGAAGAAAATTAACTCTATCCCAGCTGAAACCAGGACAAGTATGCAACTGCACATTTTTTTATCATATGTATATTTAATAACTGGTAAATATTAAAAAGAAAATATTGATAATTTGCTGTAATATATTAAGTGTTGAGAAAATTTAAATTCAGAAAGCATACTTGATATATGCCAAGTACTGTAAGAAGTTGCCAAACATTTCTACTGCTTAACTGTGGATACCTTTGGTTACACTTGGAGTCACTGTGGTGTTTTTTATTTCAGGTGTGAAAGTTGTTTTATCTGTCTGCAACGAAGTCTTCACTGAATGAATGAAGTCGTCACTGGAGTCATCATTCTTGTTGTCATTCTTGTTCTGAGGTGGTGACGGTGGCATGGTGATTTTAGGAGCACGGCCTTTAGAAGAAAAGAATTTATAAAAGAAGTTTTTTGAAGTGCTAGTTTTCCATGTTTCCTTTTTTGGGAGAAGACAGCTGGAACAGTTTGCTCCAAAGCTTTTGTTCATGTTATAGAATGAGGAAAAAAACCCCATGAACCAGTAACATGGAAAGCAAGTGACTGGTGTCTTTTGAAACACTTATTTTCTAAATTATCTTGTTTACGCCCAAACTGGGTATTTTCCAGGTTAAGCGTAATAACTTTTGGAAGAAATTCAGAAGTATCAGTGACAGAAGGATTATGCAGCTAAGAACTACTTCTTTATCTTTGAAAATATACCCACAATATAATCTCTGCCAAATTATTTCACTGCTTGTCTTGCACAGTTGAAAGGTTTTCAGTTGCCTTACCTATACTAAACTGACATCCTAGCAATTCTACTTTCATTGCAATTTTCTGGTGCCATTTTAAGGGGTTAATCCTAAAAAAGCGTGCAATAATAGGTGGAATGAAATTATTGCGGACTTCCTGGTACAATTCGGTGTTCCCTTGAAATATCTAGAAAAGGAAAAAAAAGAGACAAACATTATGTCATACAAATGCAACAGCAACTAAGTAACTACAACCAATTTTGATGTTTTGTTTAGGAAAAATAAGCGGTGCAGAATCCTGAAAATTAACCCCAGAAGGGTGCTGCTGCCTGCACATCTCCACTCACTCGGCCCTATTAAATATATAACTTAATGAAAAAAAGAAAGGGAGGGGGTGTGTGTACGCATACGCATGCAACTACTTACTTGAGAACAAAGGTACCATGTAATATTCTACTGATGTTCCCCAGGCAATGCCTGCTGTTAAAGACATCTCACGTGTATATGGCACCGCATAATTCGAACTCGGTCCTATTTGGTATTTTGCACTTACTCTTCAAATATATATAGCAAGCAGTTGTGACAGAGTGAAAGCAGGAATTAAGCGGTGCCTTCACACATGTCTTGTGAATGGGTATGGCATCCACTAGAAAGCATTACGAGACGCAGTCAAGTATGTAACCACACTGTCCTCTAGTGGTTGCCGTCTACAAGGGCTGACCCACAAGCAAAAGGAAAGGATTCAGGCTCAGAACGTGAGAGCTCTCTCCAGTCTCCCAGGGAGCCATGCACTTCTGGAAGAGAAGGGCGCAGGCTTTGCATAACGGCTGAGCTAAAGCTGGTCCTTCACGGCTGGTCCTCCCACACAAAGAACTCATCAACTTCGGACAATACAGAACGGGTTTGTCTGGTTGAAATTTAAAACCAGTAAGCAGACAGTCACTGTAGGATGCAGTGCAAGCACTCTGACAAACTTACAGCCATCTACAGGTTTTGCACTGAGCTGCTTAAAACAATATAGAAACTAGGCCCAGTACTCCAACCCAGCAAGCCATCCCATCCTCTCCTGTGGCAGGGCTGGTTTGGGATCGTGTCTTTGGGTAGGAAGTGAGCTGTCTCTCCACAGGAGCACACAGCCGTTGGGCTTTGGCTCTGCAAACGCAGCTCTTGGGTGCTGCTGCAACACATGTCGCCATAGAGGTGACAGTAAATGAGTAACACATTTGCTTTTAAAGCACTGATAGAGATATCGCAAATCATGTCGGACATAACGCAGAACAGAATTATGGCACTTGCCTGAAAAATAAACATTACAGCGAGTTTTCTGCTCACTCACACCGCTTGGTAAACAATAAAGCACCATGCCACTCTTAAGGACAAGCATTGAATTGTGCAACAGCTGATGCATCTGCATAAAATGGAACAGTCAAAGAGTTTTTAGCACGCTTCTGATCAGAAGCAGATCGCTGGTGTTTCAACCTTGATACACAAGATAGATAGAGATTTTTGTATTGCACTCCTGTGTTTAAGTTTTTGTAACAAAATGACTAGAATATCCCTACAGGTTTGAAAGAAAACAATTATTCCAGGAAACTATCTAGTCAAAAGCCCCAAAAGCCTCCAAACAACGCCAGGGACCTTGAAGGGACTCAGGCCTGGGCTCCCTGACGTACATAACATGTCTCCACTCTCAAAAGACACACGAGCCCCTTTACTATTACTTACACGTAAGAATTTTGGTTTGTCCTTACATAGGCATTAATTGTCTTCATGTTTGAAAGCACTGACTGAACAAATAGACACGTAAGTCAATTTAGTTAAGCACGGGAAAATAAATCACTTGGTAATGTAAATGCAGTACTTCATGTTTGAGTGTATTGGTTTTTCTACATCTTAAATTAGTAACCAGCATTTTCATTTTTATGTATCCAAGTAACACCATCAGACTAACTGCTAACCCATTCATGAGACTAAAAATCTAGGTAGGCAAACACAGGTATTTGCCTTGAAAGAGTAGTCTCTGTTCTTCCCCAGCTTACTGCAGTGGAGATTTACAAGCATATGGCTCTCAGTGATATTTGTCCTGCTCTAAATTTAAGCTTATTGTTCTTAAATATGCTTACTAGCAATGAATGAAGACAGATTTTGGTAAAGAAGCCAAATACAGAGATGACTCTCTGAGGGGATGCGCGCATCTGCTGCACTGTGTCCTTGTTTGCGCTGTGCCGTGCCGGTGCCCGCTACTAGAAGAAGGTGCAAGCTGCACCTGGCTACCCGAGCAACAAATGCAGAAGTCACAGATGAGGAAAGCAGATGCCCAACACTGAAAGTTAGTCTCGCGTCAGGTTTCTGAGGCGGAGCATGTAGCAGCAAAGGCAACAAGAATCGTTAACATTGACTATTATCTTCAAGAAAAATTAACAGTAAAGTAGTTCTTTACTCCAGATTTTTCTTAGTCAAGCTTTTGATGTCAAGTGTTTCAATAGTATCTTAACTTTACCTGCAGCTCAGTATTTTTTGTTCATTTAATTTTTTGCACAAAAAAATTTGCTTCTGAGCTCAATACAGTGCAAGCTTCTTGATGAGAAATCACTTTCATGTTCCATTTATTATCAAACTCTCTCCATTTGCCTCTGTGCTGTCAAACAAAACTTTCCAACACTGCAACTTTGATTTGTCATTCTTCCCCGATTCAAGCATTTTATTCTTTTTTTCATACATAAAAATTTTAAGAAAAGCTTTTCTTGAGTACTGACAGATGTCTAGAAGCTATTTGCAAAGAGGACTAGGAAAGCCTTGGAAAAGCTTCTAGTATCCTGAAGAACGTTAGGAATTTCAAACGTTTTTTTAAAAAAAAAAGCGGGGAATAGCACCTCCTGGTTTGTCTGGTGTGCTATTATATAAGGCTCAAAGGGGGAAGCCTGCGTGCATACGCATCCAAAAGCAAAGCTGCGTCAAGAGAGATGATGTCAGACAGAGGAAAAACCTGCTATTTTGAAGCCTAAGAGAACAACCATACTGAACCCTTCTTTCTGTCTTGTAACTACAGCTGGCACCTCCCGGATCCGTATGGTTCTTCATGCATTGTACCTAATGATGCAAAGACTGCAAAAAAAGATCTGTTGCCTGTTATGTCAAGCTCCGCAATTTGTTTCATTTCATGAACTTGCAAGAAAAACAATGTGCTCCAATTAAAAGGCAACAGCTGTAAAGGTTTTCTAAGAAAATAATCAAACTAAACACGAAGCCTAAATCTAGGTGGCTCGCTAGCTGGAATTTTATTTTATGGCCAGAAGAGGGCACTCGAAAACTAGCAAAAGATGCTGGATTTTTATTTTTCTTTTCCTTGAATACCTCATACTAACAGTCTGTTAATTCACATGTAGGTTCAGGGAGGTGGACTGGCCCCGACAGTAAAGTCTCCTTTCAGGAAAGTTTCCTACTGTGATTATGTTCAGTGTTCAAAAACCTCCTAATTTAACAAACAAGGTACTTCAACCTTTCACTTCATCAACAGGATGCTACATCCTACCTTGAAACATTCTCCACCACAATGAACAGAAGAAAACCAAGTACAGCTAAAGAGCTACCATTCTTAAGACCCATTTCTAAAAAGTTACTAAGTCACTAGTTACTATTGCATCTATGTAATACCACAGGCCTATGGAAGTAAGGTAAATTACATCCAAGAATTTTAAGAAAAAGAAGGAAATTCTCATTCCAGTTAGGTTACCAAGAATCCTCTCATTTGTTTAAGAAAATCTGATCTGAACAACCCACTGGGAAGACCACGTAGGACATCAATCTTCTCATTTTTACTGTCTATTAAATACTGCAAAACTGTAAACACAGGGAAAATAAGATTATCTTGCCACTAACATGAGGTAATTTTTCTGTGTGGCAAAGCATTTGCAATCTGAACATACCATTTAATTTTTTAAGAAAACTCCCCTCTGCAAGGGCTGTTCCATTATACAAGAAAGAAACTTACCAGTATTTTATCAAAAAGTGAGATTGACAGAAACATCATGAAAGACGAAAAATTATACAACCCCTAACATTGATTCTGCAATCACAAGAGGATAAGAATGTAAACCTTAATTTTGAAACATAAACCTATTTTGAAAGAAATCTGATTATTCTTAAAGGGACGCAGTACCAGACAGCCTACCACTGGCAACGGAAGTTTCTTGTCTAGACTATTCCCACCCCCAAATAGTATTAAAAATAATCTCTGAATTTCAGAACTGTTCACATCCTTACATATTTGCATATTTGCATATTTTCTTCTGCACAGATGCTGTTCATGATTCAAAATTACACGGAAAAGGAAAGTTATTTAATGCTTCCTCACCGTACCGAAATCAGTCACATCACCGAAATTGTGAAATCTCCATAGAACATACCTAGAAAGCGTGTGGCATTTTTACCTTATCTTTATCCATGCCAGGTTCTCTGTATACTGTCCATTTCAGTGCATCATCACTGTATGAAATTCTGTAGGCTGAGACGTAATAGTAATACTCTGCTAAAGTTGATCCAGTAGTTATAATACCTGTGAAAATGAAGGTGCCCAGTGAGACAAAAAACTGGTACCAGTTTGTAAAAATTAATAGATCAGCTTTTGAATCCAGAGTGACGAGGTTGGAATCTCCACTGGTTCAGCTACATTTTGAAAAGTTTATCCAAGGTGCCAGGGTCTGAATCTTCTACAGTGACTGAAACTTAATAATCATTTTACTTACTTTTATATTTTAATTCTCACTAATTCACCTCGCTAAGCACTTTCCCCCCGTTTCTTGATGGAAACGGCCTGTTCATTTCACCGTGGCCCACTTCTGTCTCCAGTTGCCAAGACAGCACCACTCTTCCCTGCTTCGTACTGCCAACCCAAAAGCACAACTGAAAGAACTGTAGCTTCCTATAGCTGACACTTCAGCGCTGCAGAACAACTCACATAAAAAGCTGTTTTGTAAAAGCTTATTAGCACAGAAATTAGAGGAGTAACGTAAAATCCAATTAGTCCCCAGGGAGGTAATAACAAAGGCTGCTGGTAAACCCGAGTTGCTTAATGACAGGAAGCCAAGCTGCTGATAGCAGGGTGTGCAGCTGAGTTTACAGAGACCAACTCTTGCATTTGAGAAAGAGACAAACCCAAACTGATCAAAGGAAGATGTTTCACAATAGTCTTAAAGCCCGGGATTCTATGAAGCACTCTACCTAAAGTCACTTCATTTTTTATTTAAGCCAGACCGCAAACATGCCCATTAACAACAGAGAATCACCTCTGAATAATTAAATCAAAATAGAAAACACTAATGTCGGCACAGAAGATACAATAGCTGCACTGCCACTACTTAGGCTAGCCCAAAAGGCAAATGCCTCAGTGTTCACTGCTCAGCATGGGCCACGCTGCGATCAACAGGAACAGGTAACCATGAGCTCGCTTGCTGTGAAGCAAACTATCCAGAGCGGATTGGGCAACAGCCCCTCCAGCTGTCTCTCCAAATAAACACAGCTACTAAAATTGTGACGGATGCTCCATCACAATCTCTGTGAAGGAGCAGAGCTTAACCCAGACTCTGGCTGCATCAGTCTGCACTGTTTGGTCCGGTCGCTGAGGGAAAGCGCAACAGATGGCTGAGGGGCCACCACCCCCAACCCTCAGCCCAAGCTCCACTTCAGGCAAGGAGGTGAAGCTGGTTTACTCTGTCCGCTGCTTATCTCGCATTGCACTGCAACTGCTCCTGTCTCCACTGTTGGATTCACTACGGCCATGAGGGGCAGTAGGGAAAACCTAGAAACATGAGTCAGTTCACCTGCAGCAGAAGTACCAGTGGACTGAGCTAGCTGGATATGGATTTGCACCTCCAAGGAGACAATCAGCAGGAAAAGGGAAGCATCAAGGATCCAGTAAAACCACAGGAAACACTTCAACAAATTCTGATGGAAGAGGTGTTTTCTACTATGAAACTCCATCTGTTCAACTCCAGGCTCCTCAGTATATTAGCTAGGACATGGAACCAACTTTGCTGTAATGGTAACTGAATGTCACCTGGACTTTATCTAAGACCAAACACTGGAAAAAGGATGTCAGTAACCAAACTTTTCGAATGCTGCTTAAAAGCCACATCAGATTCACTTACCTGTTATTCTCTTTTCTTTATTCAAGTCAATCTGCAACCACTGATGTTCATCACTGATAAACGCAGCCCAAGGAGGACCAACCCGTTTTAGTCTGGCATTTTCAGGTTTCCAAACGTTCACTTGTCCTGTTTGGTCAGACCACTCAAGAATAGATGATGCTGTGATTTGGGAATCAGGGATTACCCCAGATTCCATCCCCAGTGTCCCATAGCAACCTGAGCAACAGAAAAGGTGAGGATTCAGAATGAAAATTCAAGTTACACAATCATTTTACTTGCTTGGAGTTTAAGACCTTACATGCAAATATTAAACTGCCATCTGAATCTATTCCGTAACAACACTACCAACAAAACACACTGTCTTCTGCTTTCTAACAGTGATGCTGGAACCAAACTTGTGGTCACGAGTATTCCATGACTTATGCCTGCTGAAAAGTAACGTGGATATTCTCTCAATCACCACCCACACAGAGCACTGGACGAGAAGCTTTGGGGGAGCTGTCATGCTTTAAGAGTATGTATGGTTGATGCAGGAATGGCAAACAGACTACTTGATCATTCGTTCCTTTTTTGTGTCTATGTAACTTCTTGGTTTTTAAACCCACCTCAGTATCACAATGTTAATTTGAACAATACACCAAAGCAGGTAGGAAGCCATGTCATAATCCTGGTCTTGAGCTCAAACACATCCTTGAAATTAGTTGTATTTTTTTGTCACCGTTCTTACTAAAAGTTTCTCCCCATGTCGCATTCGGCTGATGGCTAAAAAACATCTCCTAAATTCCTGGCTAAATTTCTTTGTGGCTAGTTGATATCCATTTGTTCTTTGCTAAAATCGGTAGTGCCAACAGCCTTCCCCTCTCACACGTGTATTCCCCAGACATATCGGCAGAGAGCAATCCTTGCCTTCAGTCAGCCAGCCTGAACAACCCAGCCTGGTTTCCCTTTTCCTGTGAGCTCCCCCTCTCCCTGCAGGCACCCCTGCAGCCCTCCTCTGCGCTCATGCCTCAGGGGAGGCGCAGGTGGCAGAGCCCATGTGCAACGGGATCCCAGACAAGGCCTTGCCAATGTCCTGTGCGATGGCATTAATAGTTTGTTGTCTCTACTGGACGCACTTCACCTGCTACAGCACAGAATCACGTTAGCACTTCACTAACCAAATCCTTTCCCTCGTCTGTCATTTCCACCTAACATGCTGCCAGTCTGAAGCAGAAATGCCTCAGTCTTTACGTACCCGACCTTACTCTTTTTGCTCTGTGATTCTTCAATTAATTTCTATCACTCGAGTTTCAAAGTCAGCCAGGTCTTCCTGTACAAGTATTTTCATCTTCCTCTGCACTGACCTCACCTCTAGCATCAATAATACACTCCTCTATTCTGTACCAAGTCATGAAACCAACTATTACAGAAGAACCACACTAGTAACTTCACCACAGCCTGATAAACCTCATTTGAGCACACTACCGAGTCCTCTTTTTTCCTTCAGCTAACTCCTAGGCCACCCAAATACATACATTTTAATCTAGACCTGCATTTTGTCTCTAGTTTATTCAATAATCTCTCAAATGTGTCACTGAAATCCAGATAGTCTAGATCGGCATTTTGTCCTCTCTCTTCATATTTCCAGGCCATTTAATTACTTTCATATACGCTATCAGATCACACTTTGAAAGACAAAAAACCCCAACAAACCCTGCCTCGATCACTGTGTTTAATATTCTCCATGCATAAGGTCACCAGACATGCAATTCCTTCTTCCAGCTCTTGCAGAGGTCTGGGAGAGAAATTATCTGAATATTATGTGGATTATATTTTCTGATTTTTCCTTGTTTGTATACATTTCCATCTCCAGACACTCCTGCCCATCCGATTCCTGCCTTTATATCCCCATTCAGCGTTACTTTTATTTATATATTAGGGAAAGTATTAGTTTACTTTTGAGGAGTATGCATATGATTCCCCCCCCCTTTTTTTTTTAATTTATCCTTACAGAAAACAGACGTAATGCTTTTGTGAGGGGTTTTTTTTTATATTGTTATTAAAACAGTTAAAGAGACTAAGGAAAGGCCACTGGCTTCACAATACTTCCAACACGCGTTCAGTGATGGCATTTAAAGTGACTTCAGAAAAGCTAGCTTCCATTTAGAAAACTACAGCTAATGTACTTGAAAAACGGGTAATTGATAGAAAGTAAAAACATGCAAAGCAGTAAAGCTTTAAAAAGGGGCAACACTTGTTATACCAATCAGCAACCTGGTACACACTTATGAAAAAAACCATGGCAGCCAAGAAGGAACACAACTGACACACAGAGCAAGGCCCAAGAGATGCCCTTCCAGAGCAAGAGAGACAAGTAATTTATCACATAGCATTCAGTTCCAAGAATATGGGAGAAAAAAAAAGTAAAAAGGGGTGGAGAAAGTTGAGGAATCATTTTGGGATTTCTGCGAGCTTTCTTAGTGGGCAGCAAGGAAAGTGTAAGGAGTAAACCTGGAAAAAAACTAGAATGAACAGTTGTTACAAATAAAGAGCAACTCTTAAGCGCCCAGCTCTGCTTTAGCCGCGTGTTTGAAGTACGGGAGTCAAGTCACTTTAAACCAGACTATAATAGAGGAACATAGCCTGAAAGAATCTCTTTCTGCAGATAAGAAGGCTTACGTTACAGATCGCTGTATCTATAAACGTAGTGATGATTAATCATCAAAATGAGATAGTAAAACAATTCACAAATATAAATTACTGAGGAATGCAGTAAAAAAAAGTCTCACTAACTAGAACAAAAATAAATAAATAAAATACTTGCCCACTTATTTCTACTTACAAAATTTGTATGAAAGTATCAACACATAATACATGTGATAATGCTTACCGCTCGTCTTAAATGTGAAGAGACTTGCAGATAATGGCCCCCTGCAGAGAACAAAAGATGGTTTTTGCGGTAGTCAGTGAGGAAAATTGAAACAAACTGTCTTCAATTCATTTTTCTTGACTGCTTGCCACTTGAAACCTATGCACATATGCCTAAACAAGCACTTCACGATTAAAGTAACGCTTCCCGTCACCAAGTTGCACTGCTTTCAGTACAAACACCTTTTCAACTGAAATCTATCCAGAGATACTATCTGAGTTAAAGGCTTTCAAACAAACATTGGGCCAGCAAAACACCAGGCTTCATTAAAATGCTTCCCTTTTAAATTAAGCTAATCGTAATAAGAATCAATCTCCTTTGATTGCTTTCATTCCTGGGACTTCTGAGATAAAATGACAAGTTACAATCTTTTCCCTGCAACTAAAAAGTTGCCATTAAATTATTATTTTTCCACAGACCATTAGGAATTTATGGTCATGCCATGCATTTTGGAAGATAAAACCTCCTTGCAGGATTTGGAAAAGTAATCTTTATGGTCTAGAGGTTAAAAATATCTGGTAAAGCAATCACACCATAGCAAAAAAGCATTGTGAAAATCTTACAGAAGAGAACCTGTCCATGGAACACGTAGCTCCACTAGCTGAAATTAATGCCACGATAAGACACTACCAAGATCTAAGGTGCTGAAGAGAAGGAGAACATAGGAAGCGCACTTACGCTTTTGAGGTGACATTGTTGGCCAGAGAGCCTTCATAGTATGGAATGCCCTTGCTGATTACAACGTTAATTTGGCCACCCAGCGTATTTGACACAACGCCTGCGTGAACACCAGCCATACAAAGTGATGATGACTTGAAGAGGGGGGGAAAAGAGAAATTTAATACTATATTGTAAATAAATTAAATACTACACCATATACTGTAAATGGTACATTGTCCAGTTACAGTCTTTGTTATTATGACATTAAGATACTGTTCTTATTTAACTGTTATCTCTGTTATTTAGAAACCATTCATCTTTGGCTTATTATGGCATTTATAAAAACACAAAACGAAGGTCCTACATTCCACTGCGTCTTCGCCCAGATGTATTTGGAATGTAACTCTTGTAATTAAATAAGCTCAAACAAACAGCCAGGTGAATCAGTCTAAAAAAGCCAGACAGCCAGACTTTCAGCCTACAATAAATCTATTATGTTAGACAACAGAAGTTGAATACATAAATACATAGAAAAACTTTTAATAGAAAGCACATTGAAAGTATGTTTATTCATTTTCTCACAATTAAGGAGTGATGCACTGCAGATTTTGTAGCTTTTAGCCGATAGGTTATATTTTTTATTTTAACTCACGGTTAAACATGGTTTAACCATCCAGCACTCTGATCCATGTAAATCCACAGTAATAAGGGAATACAATTCGTTCTAAAGAAGCCGGCTACCTAGGTTGTACAGGTCAATGGAGATCAGTTACACAAGAAGTTTTTGCAGGACATCCTGTTCTTTCCTTCTCTCCCTGACGACTGTTAGCCCGGATCTGCAGGCTAGCTGTGCCACAGAGAGCAGGACTGACTCACCACACCAAGTCCTTTGGGCACAGCTCGGAGCAAGCAGAGCAAGACGCCTCTGTCTCCTGGACCAAAACTAGCCCAGGAAATCTTCTCCAGCTGGGAAGCAAACCCTTCCAGGCCAAAGGGGCTTGACCAAGAAACATCCTAATCCTCAGGAGGGGAGAGACAGTCCAGTTCCAAAAAAAGCTTAGCAGCAGTGGCTTTGCACCCGTCCACCACGTGCACCAAGGTTCCTGGAGGATTACTGGCTACGCACAGTGCAACAGGCATCGATAGAGCTATTCACAGGCATTCCTGCGCTGTGCAGCACTGGGGTATGCACAGACACGTTGCAATTATGCAGCCCCTCGCTCACATCCAATGAGACTGGGATCAACCTGAATTTCAGAAGATCAAGTGGGCTCAAGCTGTCTGTGAAGGACCACCTGGGTATCTCCCAATATACCTTCCAGAAATCATATTTAGCTTGTTATTACTAGTGTGGTATCCCAGTGCGGACTTACCCAAGTCGATAAACAACAGATGATGACTGCAGATTTTTATTTACTGTTAACAGTTGCTCCCCCAAACAAAGTCCACTGCTAGCTGTTGATACTAAACACATTTGCTGCACTGCTCTGCCAACCAGTCCGCTGGGTACTATAGAGCCTCACCAGAATTCTTTACGAAGGAATTAGCAGGTCCTTTGCAGAGACGGAAGACTTCATGGATGATTTTTTTTCTCACATTATTTAAAAAACAGAACAACTTTCTCCATTGTGGCTTCTTTAGAAATAATTGCATGGTGCAGCAGGCCAGGATGCCCCTGTATCTCAAGTTCGCTGGCAAAAAAACCTGCTCACCAAGACTTTTCCAAACATAATTATCCTCAGTATTTTCACAGATAAAAACTCTAGCCCTATTCCCCACCCCCCAAATATTCCAAAAGCTTTCTAAATAAATGTAATTATGTCTCGCTCATGCATGCAACTCCCCTTTCCTTTCCTACTTTGCCCCAAAAGTAAGAGCATGGGATTCTGCAGTAGATGCAGCTCTCCCCTCCTTGCTCACCAGAAGGCGTCAGCAATGAGTGCTCCAGGTCCTCAAGGACTGTGGACATTAGGGTCGCACACAAAAGAATCAAGGTTTGGGGTATTTTTTAAAGCAGCAAGCAGCTGCTGATCATTTGAAAGAGATGCATGAGAAATTTCTACCCGAAACTTTGTCTAAAGTGCTGGACAATTTGATTTCTTTCCACACAGCTTGACTTGTGGGAAATTCTCTGCCTTTTCTTCAGACCAATAAAGTATACAAAATGAAAGTCACAGGGCATTTATTTCCTAAAGTTCCTTTTTCCTCCACAGAAAACAGTTTTTCCAGGTTTTGGCAAAAAAACTCCCAACAAGCAGAACTCCTACTGATACTGCAAATATGTTAGGCAGAGAATCAACTTCATCTTGTCACTAGCTACAAAAATTACCTCGCAGCCATTTAGTGAGGACTCACTGTGGACGATAACATATACACATTTACTCTGTGGTGACATTTTTTACATATGGGTAATTATTTAAGCAGGTAGCCCAGAATTTACAGATATTTGAGAAAAGAAAATCAGAGAAGCACGCTTAGGCTCATATTTAATATTAAAATCTGTGCTCACTAACTTTTTAAAACTGTCTTTCCTCTGTGCTTATTAGGAGAGTATTTTAAGATAAACAAAGAGATTTAATGTAATTTTTTTACTAGATTGCTAGCAAAATTATAATAATTATAATAAGTAAACACCCTCCAGTCCTGTGGCAGGTATGCTAATTCAGTTACAAAAGCTTACATCAGAAAAACAGTGTATAGGTTTTTGTAGTGTTCCGAGTAAATAGTACATTATTAAAGATTTTCATTCCCAGTTTATAGAACTATTAATGTTACAGTATTAACTCTATTGTGCAAATGGTTCTATAGCTTCTGAGCATAAATAGTATTTCATCTCTCATGTTGTTATAAAAAACTAAGATAACCACGGAGACCCTCTGTTTAGAGATGCATTACGGTGTCAAAAACAAGAGTACACCATTAAAAGAACTGGTTCGCTCTGTAAATCTAAATTTCCCAACCTGAGAAAGCCAACAAAAACAAAACAGGAAGTAGAAAACAATATTTTGATTGATGCACCCTTCTCAGCACGCCTTAGAAAAATGTTTGAGTCTCTACTACACTATTTCACTTCTTGGAGATGGCAACATCTGAAGCACCAGCCATTTGGCAGCTGTGAAAAAAAAATGAGTACCATGCTATTCACTTTAGGAGGTACAAATTCCAGAACCAACGAGAGAACTAATGTGAACAACTACAATTGACTTGTAATTATACAGTGCGCATTTTACCAAAATTCACATGAGCCCATGGTATTTTTACTTACGTCTCTGTATCCATGGGGAATAGTGCCTGAAATATCAGCAAAAGGAATCACACATCCAGCTGGACAATACTTACTGGAAGAGAACAAAATACCAAGTCAAGATATGCATGCAACTACAACTCTCATAATGTTATAAAATAGTCACTATGGTTTTTGATTTACAATACATGTTATCATTCATGTGTCACTATTTAAGGATATATCCTAATTGAAGATGTATCAAATCAGACAAAAAAATACTCAGGAAGAGAAGCACACAACAGCAGAATAGACATTTGAAAAAGTTTTAAAAAATATTTCAGCTGAAACTACAGTTCCAGTCTCAATATAATAAATTAATAAAGCCAGCATTTTATAACATAAATATTGCATGGCTTCTTTAAATTGAAAGTCATGTAAGTACCAACAGTAATGAATTTTATTTTATAAACTAGAGACCTGCATATCTGTTTGTTTTGCATCCTTAAATAATACATCTGAAAAGTAATGTTATTTTGTAATACCTCCTGGCAATGCTTTGATCATAAAAAACTGGCCAAATTCAGTTAATACCACTTGCTCATGAAAAGCAAGAGGCAAGACATCTGTGCCTCTGATGCAAGCCCGTGTTTGTGTTCTCGTGCCATTTCATACTGCACATACAAAAACTATTAAAGCCTCAAGATTTAACAGTGAACTGGAGCAAACTATTAGCATTTTCACCGCAGTTCAACAACAGTTGAAGCAACTTTGCAGGTACCACAAAAATAATGGGATTCAGAGACTTCAACATGTTGAGGAAGGCCAAAACCTACAATCAGAGCCCTATTTTGGAACTTGGGAAAATGAAAGAGAAATGCAGAGGTTGCACTTTGAAACATTTCATGATGCCAGGGCTGAAGTTCTCGAAAAAGTAAGTTTCACAATCGTCTGCAGCTTCAAACACTGTCCTTGCTTTAGATGGAAATGGAGAACGAGAAAACAGGGAAATGACTTATGTTTCCCCCAACAGAAGGTACAGCATTTTATGTTTCCACAGAACCTCATTAATTCACAGCAATCTGAAATGGGTTTGTAATTTTTAGCACATTTCATAGTTTAGTGCTCCTTAGATAACTGTAATATGAATTTCAGTATTTAAAGTGTATACCTGCTGTAATACGTGCTTATAAAAGCAATATTCTTTCCGTGGGAATGAGATATTAACTCCTATGTGTTAGTGCAAATTAACGAGGTTCTACTGTATACTGCATGTAAATAACAAAAATGGGGGAGGGGAGAGAGAGAGGAGGAGTGATGCAAATGTCAAAATTATTCAGCTCTAGCCCTAATTAGTTTGTTTCTTAAGTTCTCTGGACAGCCAATTTTCAAGCTGCATCAGGTGTAAGTAACAGAGTGAAGCAGAAACACTAAAATGACTTCATTAAGGAGATTGGGGGAAACCAGGTAAAATCAGTCTTACTTGAATTCTGGTTCGGAAAAGTGACTTGCATTGTCTAAACAGGTAATTAGGTCTGGAAAGAAAAAACGTTAGGTCAAGAGGATGATAAAGACAACAAGCTTGAGTATGCTTTCTAAAGTGCACAAAAACATACCTTTGAGCCTCTGTGGCTTAACCAAAAGTCTCAGAATGAGAAAACGACGTTCTTACTAAATTTTCTTGCAACCGATTTTTTATTACAGTAGAACCTTGATAATTTGTCTGAGTAACTGGGAAATCCAGTGAGAATGTGACATAGACAAGAAGAGAAATACTACAAACATTCATTTTTTATGCAGCTTAATTTTAATTTATAGCTATACTTCAGAGAACCTCACATAATTGTGAGACACAAACATATGCTCTTTTCACAAAATTAAATTAATAAGCTAGCTAAACATGCCTGTGTTTTCAGCATTTAACAGTCCTACAGTACTGAAACCAGGCAGCATAGGGAACAAACATTAGAGTGCCATGTTACTGGCATCCATGACTGGTATCCCAAATTTTATCAGTCTGCTGTGTATCAGCACATACAGTCCAAAATACAGAGAGAAAAGCATCTGAAAACCCACAAAATACAAATTAAAAATGAAAATTCTTTATTTGCTCTTTTTAGAATTACTTCTAGAAAGGGTTTTCTTAAGGCTTTTGCTTTGTGAAGCAGTTGCTGGCAATCCTTCATTTCCTTGTGGACCATGTATGTCACTCACCGTTACAATGAGTGGAAGGAGATGCAAAACAAATACAGCAGCCTCCTTTAGATGCTAGAATAACCAAAAACATGGAAAAAACAAGAAGCGGCAAAAACCCTAAAAAGTAGTCAGGAGATTATATAATTAAAGAGTTGAGGGAGTATAAGAAACTGTTATTGAAATAAAATTTTCCATGGAGTTGGTCTGTACAAAATATATACAGTTCGATAAGAAAATTTTTTAGTTATCTGCCACCTTGATTACTACCTGAAAAAATGCATCTCGTCCTTTATCCAAAGCAGCTCTTTCATTCTTAACAGATAACTGTGATTCTTGCCCTGCTATCCAGGGTAAGCTTTGATATCATTTCTCTAAAACTACAGTATCTTAAATAGTAACTGAACAGTCCAATTTCCTACGCAGAAGTATCAGGAAGACTGTATTAAAAGTCTTCATTTTTAGAAGTTAATTTGTGAGAATGCAAGAATAAATGAAATAGTTCTGTGTTTTTACTAGGCAGCTCTAATTTTACCAACACAGAAAAATTACCAAATAATTATAAATACCTGATTTGTCAGTGGTTGAGTAAGCTGCAAGAAATCCACGTCCAGAAGTGTGTGTTCCACTCATGAACTGTACTGTGACTTCATTACTTTTTGAAGTAATTAAACCATCCATTTGGAAGCCAAACCCACAGTATTTTCCTATGGAGAGAAGGGGGAGAACAGACATGGACCAAAACCAAAGTATGTTATAAGCATCTTCTTCATTTGCAGTGTAAGCTCACATTACTTCTGGTGTAAATTCAAAACCAAATACATGCGCATGACACTAAATAATGTCGTCGGTGTCCATTTAAAGCAAATGACAGAGTATGGGTTCCACATTTATTTTGCCACTGTGAACAGGTGAGAGCCTCTCATACCCTTGACGCTTGCAAATAAATGTGACCTTATCCCATTCACCTCTAGCCATGCATAAGCCTCGCAGTCAGTTCTTCAAAGACCACGAGAAATCTGTCAAGGAAAAGGATCAAGTTAGGGCAAAGAGAATCATCTACGGAAGCAAATGAGAAAAAAGCCCTTCTCTTCCCTCAGCTGTTGGGGCACTTCTTCCTTGTCAACTATTTCATGGCTTCTGTCAACTACTTTTCTTAATTTGGACAACAGCAGGCATGATTCACTGCACTTCAGCATTGACATACAAGCATATGTGAGTGCCATTACTATAAACTGCCAGCTGGTTCACTTTCTGTTTTGCTGCACCTATAAAACCTAACAGAGGTTCTGCATCTGGACACTTCTCTTGCCATCCAAAATGACCCAAAAGAATACATTTTAAACTGAGATGCTGGAGTCTGCAGATATTGACGATATTTGCCCGATGAAGTCCTAGAATTACTACCAAATGACATTACCTGGATGAATGGCTGTTAAACAGATCCAAGTCAATATGGAATTCTCCAGTGCCACTAACTAGAAACTTTAATAAAATACTGATCAGTTTAGTAACCTGTTAAGAAAAAAAAAAATCTTCTGTTCTATAGGCTGCCTTGATCATTCAATGTTGTAAATCATCCATAACCCTATTTAAGATTCTGCAGTGGATAATCAAAGTGGATAACCACCAGCAGCAAATGACACTGCATATGTTTCAGTTCACTATTGATTTATTTCCTTTCTTTATAAGAAGTATGTTATCATACCGTAAAATAGCAAAAAAAGAAGCCATACTCCCTTCTCAACTAAAGGCAAATTACAATACTAAAGTAGAGGGAATGGAATAACACTGCCCTGCAACAATAGTTCTTAATAAATACAATACAAAACAAACATAAATATAACACAAACAAATATAATGTGTATGTCCAATTCCTTTAAAAAGTGAACTGCACTCTCAAATACTAATAAAATTTTTAAAAAATTAGAAATACAAATTCCTATCATTATTCAGAGCTTTCTAAATGTTGTTTATTCAGCTATCTTTTGAACATAGCAAGAGTATTTTCTAATGAAAAAAAAGAAAATAGATTTTACAATACTTTAATGAAATTTATAATATTATACAAATATAATCTTACCTCAATTCACTACTTAAACTTGCTGGTTATCAGCAAGAGTTACAAAGAAGTAAGTTCCCTTTTACCAAGGCTCCACATTGACCCTATGTTTTGCTCTAAGTCTTGTTTCAATGATTAATTGCATTCGTTATGATGAACTGCATCATTTTTCCAACTACCTCTTTTCTTTTCCTTTTTTTTATGTTTTGTTTTCAGCCACTGGGTCTTGTTACACAACTGACCAGCATGAGACTTCTCTCAGGGTAGGTCAGACCGTCCTCAAGACACCATTTATCCTTTTCTTCAGGCAAATACATGGGGCAAGACATTTAAATCTAGCTAGGATAAACTATCCAGTGCTGCTTGCACCACAGAGATACAGCCTTTGACAAACTGTAGACTGAGGCACCTTATGATTCATGGCAAGACATACTTTTGAGAAATCATTTTTCTAACTCTTCCCTGGCCTCTTGCCAGATTTTTAGCTATCTTTTTAAAAAGTAGGCACTAGAAATGGACAAAACATGACTGCCGTGACGCCTCTGTCAATGGTATGTGCAGAAGATGTAATATTACTATTTTGTCTGTACTTATCCATTGAAGGACCCCAAGTGCTTTTGTACAGCAACATTACAGCAGGAGAGGGAATTCCCACGGTAGCTTACATTCTCTGCTCCTATAGATCTGGGCTTACCTTGTATGTGTTAAATAAGTACATCTGACTGTAGACACACAGGGATTGGACTGTGATGAAATCAAATACAGAACACCTCTAGATCTTACTAGAGACAAACTTAACACCAAGGATTTGAATCTTCTTTTGATTTATTGGTAAATATTCAAAAGGCTTGGAATGAGAACTAGCCCTTAAAAGCTTCATTAGAAACCTTCTCTGTTTACCAGTAAACTAACCCACTAACAATTCATTTTTTAATCTAATTCTAATCTAATTTTTAAGTCATTTTGGGTTAAAGTAGGCATCATTGAATTTCAGATTTTACGTAATAGAAGTATTTTAATGTTAGACCATGTCAGTACTCTTGAATGGAAAAACTTAGGACAAATCCAGATTTCTTCCAAACAAATTCAGGTCACTGTTTAATCTCTCCAGTGTTTGTTGCTTCAAACATGAACATTCAAGAATCTGCATCATCTGTATCTGCCACTGTTAATATCATTGTTTGTTCTGTGATTTAACTTATTATGAGCAGAACAACACAGACATTTGCTCAACATACTGTGCTACTACACCAGCTGGGAACAGCTGAAAGTCAAAAGAAACAAATGAAGTAGAAAATTTACTCTAACTCATTAAGTCACTTGTAAAAGTGCATAATAGACATATCAGAACTGGACGTTCCTTGCCATTTTAGGACTTCAGCGTTTCCTATTTTAGACCATGTCTGGCTCAACGGCTCCAAGCATACACTTATCTTCACACACACTTACCTAGGTAATAGTTGGAAAAGTGGGTTAACAAAGCTAACATTTCACTAACCTCCTTGTAAAAAGACTCAATTTAGTGGGATCGGCATTTCAGTTGCACAAAAACAATCTTTGTGAAGTAAATCTCTCTCTCTCTCTCCAGATTAAAGCTTTAGAAAAGAAAATAAAATTGATCTGCACAATAACAACTGATTTTTGTGAGGGAAGAATGACAATTCATTTTGAGTTTTATGCAAACAAGGGTCTAAAAACCCTACATATACCTTGATGTAGATGATAATGTCACGCTGCTATTTGAAAAAAACCCTGCCTTATAGTCATGAAATTCAATTTGTCCTCTTAAAGAGGACAAAAATTAAACTATGGACACTATCAGAAGATGGGAGATATCTGAACTACACAACTTTTGAAGCCTGACATCCTTTAATAACACCAAGATGAACAGCTCAAATCAGAGCAATTCCATATAAAAAGAAATGCATTTCAGGTATGAGAGATATACTTCTCTTTTTTTTTTTTTCTTCTTTCTCTTTACTTTTCTTTTTACTTTTTTTTTTAAACTTTTTTTTTTTTAATTTTTTTTTTAAATGAAGATCCTCATAGTTTTTCAATTCCCTCTCCACTGCTTACAAGAACTTTGCAAGCTACTGGGAAATGTCTGAGGAAAAAAAAAAAACATTACAGTGGAGTTTCCTTTGAGAATCTGAAGAATCAAAAATTATTATAGGATCTGTATTGCATTTAGCATCTAGTTGTTGTATGCACGAACAAAATGTAGGATGTTCTGCTATCATTATTACTCATCATTTTTTCCGTACATTTTTAGGATATAGGAATTGTGTCAAGAAGACAGACATTTACATATGCTTGAATAACAGTAAACAAAATGCAATTACTTAAGAATAATTACATTAAGAATACTCTGGCATTCCAAACAGAGAGTTCATCTGGTAAGCAACAATGGTAAGTAAGCGTACTTGAAATGAGCACGTCACCAGAGAAAGAGACAATTTGTACTGAAGACTTGTATAGCATACAGGAGAATCTTTCCTTAGCTGTGCTTTCTAGCAGTACTATCAGTAGTAAATTTACTAAAACTGGTCCCTGATGGCTATTTTTCTACTGTAGTGAGGTATACACAGCACTCCTCAAAGGTTTGCAGGGTTTCCTTGATATGAAGCTCAGGAAAAACACAACTCTGATTACAGAATTACTAAAATTCCTTTCTTTACCTTATTTGAGATTCCTGTAAATAAGAAACACTTCCTTCTTTTCATCACTTCTCATAAGACTCAAAATCCACGCTGTACAAAGCAATGTATGATGTATTCAGGCAAGGCCTTACCCTGCCCAATATCCAACTGAATTATAACAGTGTTCTAGGGCTATAAAAAAAGCCTTAACCAATACCATACACCTAGTAGTTACTTTATGCTCAGAGCATAATAAGGAGAAATTTAAAAAGTAACACAAGTACCACGAGTATATGCAAGTTCTATCCAAGACAATAGCTTTCAAATACCAATAATAAAAGCTCCTACCTATCTCCGTCCTGGTGGGGCCAATCCCATTGTGAACTCTTAAGTAACTGGAATGACAAGAATCTGAGTCATCAATATCAAAATCACCAAATTTGAGCTGAACTCGCTGCCCAGGCTTTACACGAATTTCCCATTCACAAACTGTGCTATTGGGAGAGGTCTGTGGGTAGTTTATCGAAGCAAGAGTTCCACTTTCAGGGCCCAAAACGGTGTGTCCACATCCATCACCTACAAAAGAACAAAAATAAATCAGCTACACACATTCATCTTCAAAGCTTCACTGGTGATTTAGTCATCCTGCTTTTTAGCAATGGTATCAGATTTGTTGGGTTTTTAACCATGCTAATCATGTTGCAAGAAAACTCCAAGTCACATGCAGATGAAACAGCAACTGCGAGAAAATACCATTCAACTAATGTTGCGTAATGTTTAGCTTCTCATCATAGGTGACCAGAGAGCTGCTACAACTTCCTCAACAAGATAAAAATTCATCCATAATGACTTAAAAAATTGCACAGACAGTACAGAAAGTGTCCCTGCTATTTCATGTTCTCTCAACAGCTATGTACAGAAGAAAACATGTTCTGAAAAGCAGGGAGAAACCCACCAATAAAACAAGAGCACATCAGTTTTACTGTTATTACTGTATTCACAACACAATGAAAAAGAACAGAAGTGGAAGGACAATGGACAGCAAATACTCTACTGAAAATAACTGCCAGGTCTGACCATCATCAAACTGCTAGTGCATTGTTTTCTACTGTACAACAATTTTAATGCTGTGATTAATTTTTACAGCTCTTTAGAGAACATGCTCAATTTTTCTGGATTTGTACAACAAATTAAATTATAACTCCAACCTGGAGCCCTCTACCTAACATTCGAGTATCAATTTTAAACAGCAGCAACCATACTAAAGAAGACCTGTTTAAAAAGTGGTAAAAATAGCACAAATTGTGTATGCTCATAATCAAATTATAAAGAGCAAACTGATAAATCTATTTACTCAACAGCTAGACATGAATTTCCGCCAGTATGTAGTACAAGAAGTGTAAGAATTTGTGTGTTGTTTTGGAAATAAGAATGTTCTTTAAGTAACATCCACCATCACTGGCCCTTTATAAACTACTGTATCAAGAAGAAACAAAATATTCCTGAGCACAAGGACATATCCAGCAAAATTAACACCTGCAATAACATACGCCCCACAAAATAAGCCTCATAACATTTCTGATTTATTTTTGTTAGCACTGGAGGCTAAAAATTCTGTTTATTGAATTTAGTCCCATGAAATGAGTAGGCCAGGAACAGCATTATCATTTTCAAGATTTGACACTAGAAGGTCCAGAGACCTTTTGAAAGAGATCTGTACACATTACCCTAAAAGCACTCAGGACCTTTCAGGATCTTGAACAAAGTAATGTAAGCAAAAATAGCAAAGACAAAAATCAGATTAGATATGCTGCTAAAAATGTTTTTGACGCCACTCCAAATACATTTATTATCTGTTGGTCCATTTTACCCGTCAAAATTCATGCCTGTGTATACAGTTCCTACCAAGTCATTATGACAGATTTAACATTACATCAAGATTTCACACTCTAGAAATTCACAATGATCAGCATGATTTGTATTGACACGTTTGTTTTGACAGCTAGAAGTGTCAGTCTGAAAGTGTTTCATATTACACACTAGTATGTGTAGATCCTCTACTAAACATGAAAAGATAAGCTAAGCTTTAGGGACAAAAATTGTACATATATTTAAGAATTTTAACTAAATTTCAAAATTCTTAAATGTATTTCATGCAAGACTGAATGGAAAAGTAAGTCCAATGCACCGAAGTGATGTGGGAAAAATAAACTGTGGTACTTAAATAGGTCTGATTAATCTGTTTGCAAAAGCACCTAATTTCTAGTAACAAAACCTATTCTCTTTATAATCTGAACACATTGAAAGATAGCTGCATGTTCTAAAAGCTAAAGTGCTGCTGGTATATACAGAATCATAAAAAGATGCAAACTGCAGCTTTTTGTCTTGCTAGCAGTCTTGAATCAAAATGATGCATCTTCTTTGGAAAAGGTAACTGGAATATCTGCTTCAGTAAAATCAAAAGTTCTGTTTGTAAAGCTGTTGTTTAGCCATGTTTTTCTTCATCCAATTTTAGCAATTTGCTTTAAAACACTTTGTTCCATCCCATGACAAATATTATTTCCATTTGGGTGACAGCTGATAAATTACTTTCCTAAATTACTGTTTTTCTAATACATGAGACACAATTGTCCAATGTTACAAAGTGGTAACTTAAACCGTATGTTTTGTGTATCATTTTAATCCTGGTTTCTTTCCAAAGGCATGTTATAAAGCTAAGAGTAAGTGAAAGATTTATCATTCAAAACCTGTATGGCCTTGGTTTATTAGTAAACATTTAAATGTCACATTCCTCATTAGTCACAATATGCTTAACAGTCAAGAAAAATACTGATTCCTTTGCTAGTAAACTGGCTTTTCGCAAGCAGGTACTCACACACGTTACAAAAGACATGGAACTTCCTATATTAACAACAATAAAAACAACAAATATATACTAGGTCTTTATTCATGGTGGTATTCATGGCTAGTATTTCAAAACTCTTTCTGCTGCAGACATATAACATTAATTTTCAACATAAGCAGCAGTCAGTTTTAGGTTATGTCCTAAATAAAAACAACGAGCCAGTTAACCAGTTCTGTGCTTTTCCTATCCTGTTAAACGGGTAAGCAACTGTTTACTCATTTACAGATTGAAAATATTATGCAGATACACTACTACGGTGACCTTTTGAACATGAAATCATAGTAGCTTTCACCTGTACGGGCAGATACATTGTTCCGAGTGCGTTTTAAGGAAAATAAAAATGCTTGCATGATCTAGAATACTTGGTAGCTAATTATTTCTCATTTCAATGGGCCTCTTATGGCAATGCAGTAGCCACACAAATGCTACTTCTCACAACCAGGAATACCAATAATGCACGTGATTATGTATCTTTGATTCTTCCCCACACTTTTGCATCTTAAGCCTATGCTGCTGGAAGTCAAAGGAGAGCTTGGGTCTCTTCTTTGATCCAAACTGCACTTAAACTGAAAATTTCTCCAGTTAGAAGTAGAAAACATCATGCGTAACATTCATTTAAACCATCCTCTTCATTAGTTTGCTGTTCAGCTGTCTCAAGCATGAAACAATGTGGCACTGCATTTGTATGATGAACAGGGTACACCTTTCTGATGAGAAAAGCAGAACAACTCCAAAAACACCCTTACACATTTAGGTGATAAAATGCAAATAAAATATTCTAAGTTTTAAAAAGACATTGAGACTTGTCTTTTAAAGACACATCACTAAGAAATGTCAAATTTCCCCTTGTAGTTTGGAACAACCAGTCTTGTTTCTAGCGGCTAGGTAAAAAACTTTCTAATTTGTCTCACACAATTTAATGGAAATGCAAATCTCAAATCTCCCTTTTGTTGTGGGCTTTCTTGAAAGCATGCAAGGAAAAATAGTCCTCTAATCTAGCCATATTAAAGAACCTGCTGTCAAATCATACTAGAAAGGAATGGAAAGGGAAAGAAGTGCTGAACTACATTTACAGCATCATCGTACTATCAAGTCAATTTTCAGAAGTAGCTCATTCTGACTGGACCCTTTAGATCTCATTTTGTTGTGTGTTTCACTGAGGTTAGTGATAGCAGAAGAGCCAGACACTTCATGCCTGAAGAATTTAAAGATTACCATTGCATGTCCGGCATGCAATATACAGTCTGCCAAGGGCAGCAGTATAATTCAGGAGCTATTTGGAAATTTCTAAAAATCACACTTCCAGTGAAACTTCATGAACAATGAAACCTCATTTTATTTTATTGGTACTATAAAAGGGTAGTTCTTGAGCCTCTCTGTGTAAGTGGTGCTTCATCATTTCTGCCAAAGTTGTATAAATACCACCAATCAACTCCAGAGACACGTATACACATCCTGAGTCAGGGGAGCAACCTGCAACAGTCAGCAATTTCTCCAAGAAAAAGAGAAAGTACAATTCTTTGCACTACAGCCACATATACAGGAGCATTAGCTACTTCATTCATTTGGAAGTCATTAATTAAGTGCCACAGAATCTTTTGCTTCTGTTAATCTGTGTGCATGAGAGTGGAATATCTGAGAACACACAGAAGGGACGGACATCAATTCCTAAATCAATTATTTCTGAATAGGCCGACAACTTCTGTTGTCAGTACACAGCTGAACAAGTCTCCTGTTTTCTTTCAGCCCTCTCTGTCACACAACAGACCTACTGCACTTGCAGAATAGATCAAGCTCTTCGCAGAAGCACCAGATCACTTGCACATACACATTACACCTCACATTTGCTGGAAGGTCTGCAGAGGCGCATAGAATTTCATGTGTCCTGAGGACCATGTTCACAGCAAACATGAATAAGCTCGGCTCTTCACCAAAACGTGTGTTAGAAACATAGGCGCCTCTTAAGAAGCCGGTAGAGGAAAGCAGACTGCCTTTGTCAGGAGAACCATTCATCTCTTCTGCGAGGCGCCTTTGAATGCAGTCTGGATGAATTATCCTGACAGATTACATATGACCCCTGGGCTATGGCACATTGATGTCTGATGCAATCATGCAGATGATTTTAAACGATTTCTCATACCCAAGTTCTTTACATCAACAAAACACAGAACTTGAACCAACACAAACATACCAAAATGCATTGGATAAGAAGAAAATGTGACATTTAATAAAATGAGAGGATACTGCACATGCAGGAGCGGGTGCTAAGTGCTCTATTAATACCCACAAAAAAAGATTAATTATTCTTTATAGTTGTTGAAGTCAATTAATCAGAACTTTCTCCCCCTGAGATTGGCTGCTGTTAGTGACTGCTAATCTTCTTCTCATTACTAGAACATGTTAAAAATTAATCTTTAAGACTAGAGAATGCTTTCCCATTCCTTACTTGGAGAAGAGAGAATGATAAAATGAAGATATCAGACAGTTTAAGATTACAGTCTATAAGGCATAACTGATGCATATCAAAACATTGATCTCAATTTTAACACGTGGCACTGCCTTTTGAACAGACTCAATTTAACCAGTAGGTTTCCTGAGAAGATTTTACATATATAAGCTATGTTTTTCTGTAAGTTTGTGACTACGTACAGGATGTAATTAAATCTTTCTTAACTAAGCAAAGGTAGAACCAAATCTATTAGAGTTATGTAAGCAAAAAGATATTTTAAAGCATTCATTTTAACTCCAAATACACAACTCTTTCTGATTCAATGCACTACCAGAATTTCTCCTCTTCTGTTTAGCTCCTGTGCTCTGCATTTCCCTGCTCTTTATCAGTGTACCACTAAAAGACACTGCATCTACTTTTTGCTTTTCTCAGTGTGGGCAAGAAAGTTTACACAACCAACAAAACAGTTCTGTGAATAAGAAACACTGAGGAATTAAGATCACAGAGACATCAAATTCTAAATAGCTTTTTCAGGTATTTTCAAATGCCCTTATTTGTGTCCTCCAAACTCATTGCTGTTTCCACCAAAATCCACAGAACTATGTTCTTCAGGAAGGAATCTGCTCCTCAGTCAGAATTAATTTTCTTAACAAGCCAACAAGCTTGGATAACAGTCCACCATCTTTATACCATTTACTTGCCTCAGTAACACACTGATTTGAGCATTTCATCCCATTACAGATGTTTCACAACGTAAAATACTCCACACTTCCACAAGTGAGGCCATAGCTCAATAAACACTTGAAGGCACTTTAAATTAGCGCAGCCACAGACAAAAGCAAGCCTTGTCTGTCTCTCGCTTTTGGCCACTTGTTCTCACACCCTTCCTGGTCCTGGAGGTAAACACTTCTGCAGCCACATGGTAAACCAGACCAGGGACTTGAGATAAAAATAGCCGTTAGTTTTAACCTAGAGCAATCCCCTAATTTATTTTCATGTGCGCATGCAGCAGTGCCTTCCCTGACAGAGAGACAGGACAGTGTGAGAGTAGGGAAACATCAGCGATTGCTTCTTTCACCAGCACTGCCAGCCTGTGTTTGCATTTTAAACAACCTGGAATCCCAACCAGAAATGTAGAAACCATCCCTCCCCTGGGAAGACCAGTCACACAAGAGAGGCGCACTGGCTTCGGGAACTGAGCTGGCTGAAGACGAACCAGTGCCCCTACCCGTTCCCACAGCACAGTGTTAGGTTTCAGCAACTCACCTCTCTGAGGCAGCTCATTGTGCAACTGCCAGTGGTAGGGGAAGGAAAGAAGGGCAGGTGGGATTTCGGTTGTCTCAGCTTGGATTGATTTACTTGCTGTGGGGCACCTTTAGAAGGGTAATGAAATTACGGGTTGAGGTTTAACACAGATAGGAACAGGACAAAAGGTACAGCACAATAAGCACTTTACCTTTCAAAATGCTGGCAGTTCAGTAGTGGCGGGAGGAGGAGACAGGCTGATTCTTGCTCTTACAGCAAAAGTACAAAATTTAAGATGCCATTACATCAAAATTTTACTGTTTTCATTTACAACACTAGCCACATGCTGGGCTAGTGATAATTAGCACTTTATTATTTTCATCTGTACACAGAGCTTTTCAATCACCATCTCTGGAAATGCAGTCTTAGCTTTCAGCCACTGAATTTTACACAAAAGAGCAACACTTAGCCTTGCTGAATTTACCATCCAAAACACAGTAACATTTTAAAACAAATTATCTCAAATTATTAAATCATCAGAGCAGGTAAGACATTGGCTTGCCCTGCTATCGTGTACTAACCAAACTGACTACTTCAAAAGAACAGAGAAGAAAGATAAGCTGTATAAGACTGTGTTGCAGAGCTTTTGCTTATTGATGTCAGGGAAATTATGCGAGTAAGTCCCCAAGGACAGCTATGACTTGCTTAAATAGTATGCAGGCAAAAGCAGCCCACAAAGACAGGCTAGCCATGGTGAAAAGTGATTTACATGAGGAGTCTGTAAGAGGACTCTGCGTCCAAGGATACATAATGCAGAAGCCCTCCTGATCTGCTGCCCATGCTGAATCATAGCGACAGCTCATGTTGTATGCTGTCTTTTGGCTGGCACATGCAGCTTGCCTGCTTCCCAAGACCTATCATTTACTTAGCAATCTGTACCGACACCTTCATAAAAATAAACACTGTTGTGCTTCAGTGCTCTAAGTGCTATACAGCAGAAACACAGCTGATGAAGGAAATGAAAAATAACACACGGATGGTCACGCAAAACTCTATGAGAATAAGCAGTAGTCATGGCCAGAATAGGCTTCAAATCTCTTGTAAGATCTTCAAACTCCTCACCACACCAGGACCAAATGAAATTTCACAGGTCTTACATATGTCAACAAAGAAGCAAAAACCTCTCCAATCATACCAGTAATTCACACGCTAAATTAACACTACAGTCATCTTTTTTTCTCTTCCATTATCAGTTCATAAATAAGACCACACAGCCTACACTGCTGATCCATGGTGGCATGGATCTAAATACCAGCCGCTGCAGTACCCTCTTGCCTTCTATAAACAGCTGCGACTTCCCACCCTGCCCACTGCTGGTGCTTGTCGTACCCTTGTTGAGCTGTACAGCAGTTTTATACCCAGGTTACCACCCTATCTGCCTTCTACTGAGTAAGGGCATAGGTATGGGTCAACAGGGGTCTAAATAATCACTGGAGCTTGCACAATGGAGAGGATGTAAGGTAGAGACAGGGAGGAGAGGGTGAGACAGCAGCAGCCAGTGGTACAAATCATGTTTGGCTACCGTGGGATCAACAGAAGCCGGCAGGAAGAAAGCTGAACAAAGAACAGTGGCGCATCTAGATGCTTTCAAAAAGGAAACCTCAAAAAATAGTTAGAATTACTTGCACCCTGTAGCTGCACCAAGAACAGTGACTTTAAATATCAGTTTCTAACCCTCTTTAAAGTTTGTCGTCCAACTGATGAAACAGTAACACTCCACATCTCTACACCGGTATTTCCTTCTGCCTGTATAGGTGACATACAGCATCATCTCAATTTCTAACACTCATTTTCAACCCTAATTTCAAAATTATGATGGGGACTGTTTGGGGTTTTCCCATTGTGAACAACATGGCTTCATTCTAGCGTCATGAAATATAATACACAATCTGTTCTAAAAGGTAATTAATTCCTAATTTTGCTTTCTAGATGTTCCCTTAGAAGGAAAATATTTTCACACTTGTGACTCTCTGTGAACACAATCAATAAAACAAACTTTATATACTGCTGAATAGCAAGACGAGGAAAATGAAATACGAGGAAGATGACAGTAAATAACGAGGAAGATGACAGTAAATTTACACACTTGAGTCATTGGTTTTTAAGTGCCAAAATTATCACAAAAGTATAGCAAGGGCATGTAGGGAGTAAGTAGTGTGTGAAGCTCCAGAAAAAACTATCTGTGAACTTTTAAACTCGACCATCAGCTTTGCTGTAACTTCTTCACAGCAAGAAGAGAAGGATGCCTTGTGTTATAGAACTGGAGACCTTGAAAACCGCTCTTTAAAAATGAAGAGATAAAGTAATGAAAAAGCTTTATGATGTTTTCAAATATTCTTGAGAAAAAGATAAAAACCGATCACCACCAGACTTCATATGTAAGTGTTCAAAAGCATTAAATTTAATGCATCTCTCTTTCCACCCTTGTGATACTGAGCCATATTTTGACACCTGTATACAATGGCAGAAAAATAGAAATTAACAGATAATGTGGTTCAGGGCTTCTTGGTTTCACAAAACTCATGGATTTGTAAAAGAAAAATTAAGCACCAGTGGCTTCTTTCCACCACACTGAACAAGGTAAGATGTTTTTTCCCCACATCTTAATCATTTTGGAGCAAAGTTAAAATGACCAGATAAGATTTAACTGGCTACAGTCCTGCTAAAGATGCAACAGCTGCCAACTATGAAAACTTTTGCGAACTTCTGGCAAACATAAGTGCACAACATACTCCACATACATACTAGATCACTGTAGTAAACTATCCTTTCAGAGTCAAAATCTCCTAACTCTGAGAAGTAACCAAGCAAAATGGCACCACTGTAATTCACCTTCTGTTCCCATTGCTTTCCTAATTCCTCTTTCCACTCAAGATATTGAGGATCTTTTACCTGCCTCATTCCTGTGTGGTTTCTCCATACAAAAAACATTTACATCCAAGCAGTTATACAAGTTGCTTGTCTTGCCAAGTCTAATTAATATGCCACTTCAGTTTCACCTCAATATAAAACTAAAAGTGCAAAAATAGGATGTATAAAGAGAACTGTGACAAAACTGCTAAAACTGTTCAATGTTTCTATCTCCCTCCATCAATATCTGAAGCTGAAACTGGGCACTGAAACAACTACTACTTCTACTCCAAGAAACAGCAATTAAGAGACCTGAAAAGATTTCCTCTTCACAGTTAAGCAATATCTGAGGTTTTAGGATTGCCCAATCTAGGTCTACGAAAAACACAAATGGATCACTGAATATGAGGAGAAAATGGCATTTAGGGATGAAAAATAATTAACCTTTTGCAAATCTGGAATAATTTTACAAAATATTTATTTATAAGCTTTGTTTAAATGCCAGACCAAGATCAACAGTATTAGTGTAATATGACCGACAGTATCACTCTGTGCCACTTTTACACCATCATCATTTTTGAAACTGGGACAGAAAAGTTACCTGCTCACAACCATTTACAGAAGCATACCAAGCTTTTCAAGTTCCCTCTTCCACCACTAATAATATTTCTCAAGGATGTATCAAGTGGTTATCTCCCACAGTAGTTCAAGTAAAGAACCAAGAAAATCAGCGTAGTGTTTAAAGAAATGGTTCTTTCAGAAGAACTGCTGTAGGGGAGAAAAGTTAAAAAAAGAGAATCCATATGGCCTCATGCACAACACATCGAATTTCAGCAAGCCTGATGATCCAAAGATCAGTAGCTAGCAGGATCATTGTTCTGATGGATACTATTTCAATCTTGGATGACAAAACCTCTTCCTTGAACTAAAAGTAAATTTGGAAAGAACTTCAAAAATCTGCGAGGAAGGTTTAGGGAGGGGGGATTAAGAAGGGAAGTTATAAAGTGGGAAGGGGAGTGTTTAATAAAGCATATAGATGATCTAACCATTGATTTTATTTTCATTTTTCAGTACGTAAATGATCTCTAGAATATGGTTAATAAGGTAGTCTCCTGTGATTTTGCTGGAGCTGGATTGAGTTTTCGCATCATAAAGAATGTAGGAATGTTAAAACTTAATACATTTATTTAAAACTTTTAATGAACAATGAAAAATGTTAACAAAACCAAAGATATCCACACAGAACAGAAAAAAAAAACAACTGAAAATACCTCATTTTCCCTTTTTTTTTTTTTTTAATACTATAATTAACAAAACTGATGTAATACAGTCTTGCCCATGAAAGACAAACTTTGGCATAAAGAAAGCACTGGAGAAATATTTCTAAAAAAAAAAAACCAAAACCAAAATGAAACACACACACACAACCAACCAACTGACCGAACCAGAAAAACTCCAGACAAGAAAAAAGCATCAAGTTTGAACCTCTCTGATTGTAATTTATAGTTCATTTTACAGAAAGATGAATTCATAGTATTGAAGACCAGAATTGCCTTTTTAAGTACAATTTCTTGTATACCACAACTACTTAGAGTCAGCTAGTCACGATTCTAACCAAAGGGAATTTAGGATGTTGCATTAAATTTAACTTTCCGGAAAGTTTTCAAACTTGATTTAAAGGTATCTTGAGAGAGAGAATTTTTAACTACAGCTAGCATGCTTTAAACACTCGGAGAGGGAAAAAAGCCATCCATCCCTCACCGAACCAACTGTTTCTAACTTATTCTTAAAAACTACACCTACTTTATTTATGGCATAAGGGTGAATTCCTTATTATTCAACACTACGATTGCCAAGAATGACACAATTAATTCATAAACTTTATTCAGCTTACACAAAAACATTTACTAATGCAACAGCTATGCATGCTATCGTAACAATGGTGCAGAACTGGAACCTTCCTAATTGTGTTACCCTTCAAAAACAAGATGCATGGAATTTCTATTAATAGGACAGAAGTTCATGTAGTCAAAAACTTAAAACTTAGTACTTTCAGTAAGATACAAAGAACAGAGGTTCTTAAGATCAGCAGTCAAATAATTGTAAGAAAATAATGACTACCTGAGTCAAAATACAGAGCACCTATCGTACACAGAGACCAGTGAACAGACCAAAACATCCTCTTCACATTAGCAAAAATTAAAAGCAAGCACATCTGACGAGAACATATTCAGCCTCCATTTACACATATTCTGCTTCCAGGAATCCTTTTTCTTTAAAAGGATTTACCTTATTAAAATGATTACCAATAGCTGCTAAGAATCGTTGCACTTCTAATGGCTCATGCACTTAGTATTGTATGTTACGTTGTTATTGTAAATGTATTTCAATTGTTTTATATCTAGGCAGGTCAACTCAAATCACAGTCTCACTGCAATCTTGCAATGAAATATTTAGAAGTATGAGTTGTCACTTATTGTCAAAGATAAACATTCGTGCTTCATTTTCAGGGTGCAACTAGTCTTACCAAGGTCAAAGGGATAACTACTGACTGAGCTTCAGCACCCATAAGCTGTTTGCTGGTCTAAGCCTTACAGACTGGTAACTCATGGTAAATTCTTTTTATTCCAGTATTTTATTCCAGTATTACAGAAAAAGGAATCTAACCCAAACAGAACTGACAACTATAAACATAGAGCTTTTGTAAGAAATGCCAACAGGAAGCATCCAAATGCCATAAGCAGTATGAAGTGCCTGTGTATCAATTCCAAGATCCAACTGATAGAAATAACTGAGATATCAGTAGCTAAACAGCTATGAATTATCTGCCTTAAATTCATTTTTGAAGAGTTTAGCAACCATGAAGAAATGTTATCCTTTTACAGCTCTTTAACAAGGGAAACTAAGAGGTCATGCAGGGAAACACCAGAAATTACATGCCCAAAAAGAAACAGCCCAGGTTAAATGTTTCTTACTCATCCAAGGGTTGGGGTTTGTTTTCTTTTTCAAACACTAGACAAAGAATTCTTTAAACAAAAGCTATTTTCAAAATCAATGCTATTCTCTGGTCCAAATGTCAAATCACTATCACAATTTCAAGTATAATTTTTAATTCAAATAACATAAAAAGTCTTCAAATATAAAGCAACAAGCTCAGATAGAATATGAATAGCACAGCTCAAGCTGTTTGCCTCAAATAGTGGAAGGCAAAGCATAAAGCTTAGCATCTGGTAAGCTGGTATTTCACATTAATGAACAGGCTTCACGGACAGTAACCCACTACTCTGTATAAAAAAAACAGCACTGAAAGTTTTATAGATCCTATTTTAATGCAAGTTGCTACATGGCCTTTTAAGTTAACATTACTACTGCTCCCCCTCCCCACCCCTCCTAACCGCAGTTTAGTAACAAATGCACAGTCTATGCTTGGACGATGGTTTCAACCATACTACTATTTTAAAAAAATGACCACGGATGTTCCATAATATTTGGTTAAAGAAATTAGTCTAAGAGCAACTCTTAATCAGAAAATGTAGGCTGAGAGGGAAATTCTTTGACTACAAAACAAATTCTAGGTAATCCTAACTGCTTCCCCAAAGCACAGGGTACAGCTACAAAGGTGGGGGTGACACGCAATACCTTATTTAAAAATCTTTCAAAATATGGATAAAATAACCAATATAGAAACATTTGCCAACACGTCAAGCAGCAATTCCAACAAGGATTGCGTTTGTACTGATGCTTATCTGAGCTATCAAAGCTGATGCATTCAAGGCAGCACTTAACTAGCTGATGACTGAAACTATACAGAACTGCAGTGATCACATTAAAAACCTAATGCATCATTTCCCAGAGTATAAAGCAGGTGGCAGAACTGCAGAAAAGGAGATGGATTATTTTTCTCTTATGTGAATAACATAAGAAAATATTCTTCCAAATCTTGAAATCTGAACATCTCTATTCAGTAGCAGGAAAATAATTTTCCTAAAGACTGCACTAGTATGCTAGAAGGTCACTGGCTTGAGATGCACACAGTAACACCATACAAGCTTCTGAAAGAACACTTACGTTACCTTTTTAACACTAGCTCAGATACTTGATTTTTATAGCCATGTACACACACACACACATACATAAAACCAACATGCATTGTACTGCTTAAATCCAAAGCAAAATGCAATACATTCCAGGGTCAATTATGAGAACTCTAAAGAGTGTTTACACAAAATAGTGATTCCTGCTTTCTTTAGAGGGGTGGACTAGGCTAGCCCGACCTCAACAGGCTTCCAAAGATGAGCTGGGCTGAACAGAATCAGTACTGAGAGGCAAGCTCCTAGAAAGGATGGCTCTACAGAACACATGTACATACCTTCTGCCCACCAGACCCACTTAACCACTTCAGATAAGGCTCAGTAACTGAAGGAGGAAAAATAGCTTTGCTGAGATTCTTGTTTTCAAAAGCAAAGAATTTTCAGCATTTTTAGATCTATACTTCCAATACAAGCTCACTTCCCCGCAGGAACAGCGTTCCTCCACACCATTCTCTAGAGTACTACTGTTGTTCCTCCTCCTCACCACATCTATCTTCCTCCTTACCACATCACTTCCCAGGATTGGGAAGTGAAAAAGAGCATCAGAAAACCTGAATCAGCAAACATGTCAGCTAAGCCTGGCAGAACTTTAAGTCCCGGTCTTGAAAAGTTGTTCCATACTTCTCAGCACAAGGATGAAGGGGATTTGCCACAGCACTCCTGCCTATATGCTACCAATCCCTGCATCCTCAAGAGTCTGTATTCTGCACAACTGCGTCTTCAAAACATTCTACATTCCTAAGTAAAAATGTCCTATTAGCACAACCAAATAGTTCAATAGAGCACTGCCCTCCCCATCATAAAAGACTTATTCTAATGTTAATTTGAGGGATAATAAATCTCTCATCCAAAGAGCTGGGGTTCTTTTTAATCAAAATAATTCCTTATGGGTTTGGCTATGACTCTCTTCCTCCCACAAGCCCAGCCAAAGACAATGGATACAAAGGGCAACGAGACACCACTCAATCTAATTTAGCAAGAGTAGAAAATGGCACTTCATATGAAGGGCAACACAGGACAATTGCTCGTATGGCAGACGGTTTTGTGGTAGTGCTTCATATTCACATGCCAGGAGCCCTCTGCAGCAGGAAAAGACACCTGCAATGGGCTACCTTGGCAGCTCGAAGCCTTGTCAGTCCCCTGTTCCAGAAGGAAAGCACCTCCTCCAGGACATCTAGGGAGAAGCTACAGCCTGTCTCCCTCTCCCCCACTCTTGCCCAGTCAATGGATATGGATGGATATGTAGCTAAAGCCACCTCCTCTTTGTCTGCTTCCTTCTCCCCCAATCAAGCCACCTCTCTTCCAAACCCATAGTTAGAGGACATTGTTAGATCCTTTCAGGCTTGAAGTTCACCACTGGAAGGTTATCTTAGTGACCAAAAGGGACAGACAGTTATTTCCAAGTCTGAAACAAACTTTAAGGAAACAAAGTTCACAAAATCGCACAGCTAGTTCTAGTCTTCCACCTGCCCCAGGAACTTCTGAACTCAGCATACCGCAAGCAAAATGCAGTAACTGCAGTGACAAAGGCACAGAGACACCCCTCTACAGTAAGAGGCCAGGAAGTCACAACAGTCACTACAGTTGTTTGCTTCAGCCACTAGCATCTGAATGATCAGGAGCTATTTCAGATCCTACAGAAAGGCAGAGGCTAGGCTGACAGATCAGCATGTGCCTAATTCTGGACTCACCACAGCCAAAGCCACCGTTGTCTACTGCCTTGCCAGATGGACAAGCAGAGGTGAGACCAGGAGTGCTGTAGAGAGAAGGGCAGAGCAGACAGAGGAACTGAAGAGGAACAGGGAACACACAACGGATCCAGGAATACTGCAGTTCAATCACAAAACACAAGGCCATGGAAAACCATTTCATTAGGCTCAGTGTACACAGAGCCATTAGTTCTTCCACTCAGCTTTTCAGATCATGGTAACTCAGCACCACACATTCAAAAATTCTTTTTCTCTGCTACACTGAAGCAAACATTTTTAAGCTACAGTGATGAATCACTTTCTTCAATGAGGTTTGAGTATGTAACAACATCCTTATGGGTTGGTATTTGTTTAGAACAAAATGTGGCAATCACATTCAAAAACAAGCATCCAGAGAGAATTTTTTTTAAGAAAAAGTTGCAAACAAATCTGCTTCAAATCACTTTGGTAACCACTTCAGAATCTAAAGTTTATTTTTAACTTAAGGCTTTATTCCAGTTTCATATGCAAATCAGTATCCACTAGGAATCACAACAGATGACTACCAAACTACATGTGTGATAACAAAGTTCTTGCTCCACAGACCCTACAATCTTCATACCTTCAGAATAACTGAGACATTACTCAACATCTATTTTGATGAAAGCTAAGCGACCATTTCCCTCTTAGGTGTTTTATAATATTTCTCTACATCCAAAAAAAGGTTAAACTTAACTAACAAACAGGACATACTGAATTTATGTCAATAGCTGAACATCTGTTAAGAGCACTGTTTCTCAAAATGCAATCCACAAAGAGCAGGCAGCTTATATGGTGCTGGCTTGCTTTCATTCACACCTGCTTAATTACATGAAAAACAACTAAAACACTTTAAGTGTTTTTCAAATATCAATTTCCTTGCAACCAGGAGCTAGAGTCACTACAGAATTGTTTCAAAATCGCAAGAGCCAACTTGCACAGCCATCGGCTGGACAATCCCCGAAGCATGAGACTGTATGAAACGCAGCACGGGGTATTTTTCTGTTGAGTCTTTTTCAGTGTTTCTGAAGGTGTTCAACCTCATACAAAATGCTCATATTTTCCAAGACAGTGAGACGCTCAAGTTCAAGACCTTGACCAAAGAATGTTGAATTACATACACTGAATCATTTTCAATATGAGAGACTGAAAAAAATCCCACTCGAATCCTGCAAGATAATACAGTGGGCTACTACATGAAAAGCATATTCACCGCAGCAGTACCTGCACTTTTTCATTCCTCAGTTTGCAGCTATCCAGAAGGGGAGGAGGAGAACATTTGACCCAATATTCAAAACAAGATTCACATTGACCAAAACCATATTGTTATTTTTAAATCAGTTCATGCTAGTGAAGTGCTCTACAGAAAAGCATGTGAGAAATGAAAACACTCTTCAGAACAAGATTTAAATACCATGTAGTATGTGAGGCTTAGAGCTGCTGAACAGTGGAAAAGAAAATGAACAGTTGCTTATTAACAGAGGATCAACCTCCCTAACATAACGAATGAGGCTAGCTTCCTACATAGTATTACTTATTGTATTTTTATAAAAGAGCTTAAAAGCAACTTTAACTGTGGAATTTCCTAAGCCTTGGGTACTTTCATTGGCAATCAACATATTCTCTTAGAAGCCTGTGCATATATTTAATACACTAATTTAGTAACAGCTTTGTGCAGACCCTTCATGAGCAAGACAGCTCTTCTGTATGGGACTCCTTACCCAAATTAGAACTATGCCAGTATTTAAAGATATGGGCTCCCCAACCTTCTCTGGAATAAGATAAATGAAAATACTTTGGCAAGGAAACAGTTCCTCACAAGCAGAACTTTTCTTAGAAGCTCCAACAGTTTCTCATACTGAGGAGCATTGTATTCAACACCGCCAGAGACTCTAACCTTAAAACAAGCTCTGCTATTTGTTACCAAATAAAATGAAGCTTGTCAATAAAGAGGTTCCCCTCCTGCTTAGAAGCGAGACTTCTGTGCAAACATTAAGCATTAATTAGAGGGACATTGTAAATTTAAATTCTGGGTAGGAGCTCTTCAGCCATTTCTCAGAGTACAGAAAGATGAAGTGAACAGCATACCTAAAAGCCTGCTGTCCATGAAGTCCCACTTCTTGCTGCATGGTCCCACCCCCTCTAGCACACCTCTGACCACTCCCTGAGTCGATTCGACTCAATGATCTGAAGGAAAATTATGACTCTTCCCTCCCCCCCCCCCCCCCCCCAGTTATTTCAGTTTTCTCCTAGAATAACAAACTCAGTCTGCTCACCAAAAGGTCAGACGAGTGTCACGTCAGCACAAGTATTTGGAGTGTGATGCTCCTACACCATGAACTAACACCTTGCTGCTGCCTGACTGACCCAGCAGGCGCCTTCAAAAGACTAAATGTTAAAATTGCCCAATTTCCTCTCAAAAGCAAATGGGTCTTCTCCTCCTCCATTATAAATTAAAACAAAACAAAAAAAAAACAACAGGTATGCCAAATGCTTATTAGCATTACCTTCGTATGTGTATAGGTGTACTGGTTTTGGCTGGGATAGAGTTAGTTTTCTTTATAGTAACTAGCATGGGGCTATGTTTTGGATTTGTGAGGAAAAGAGTATTGATATTACAGGAATGTTTTCGGTTTTGCTGAGCAGCGCCTACACAGAGTCAAGGTCTTTTCTGCTCCTCACCCCACCTTACCAGCGAGCAGGCTGAGGGTGCACAAGAAGTTGGAAGGGGACACAGCCGGGACAGCTGACCCCAACTGACCAAAGGGATATTCCATACCATATGGTGTCATGCTCAGCATATAAGGCTGGGCGAAGAAGAAGGAAGGGGGGGACATTTGGAGTTATGGCGTTTGTCTTCCCAAGTCACTGTTACGCGTGATGGAGCCCTGCTTTCCTGAAGATTGCTGAACACCTGCCTGCCCATGGGAAGTGGTGAATGAATTTCTTGTTTTGCTTTGCTTGCGTGGCTTTTGCATTCGCTATTAAACTGTCTTTATCTCAATCCACGAGTTTTCTCTCTTCTGATTCTCTCCTCCGTCCCACCAGGGGGGAGTGAGCGAGCAGCTGTGTGGTGCTTAGTTGCTGGCTAGGGTTAAACCACAACAATAGGAACATACTTAAAATAAAATGCAAGTAGCTGGAAATAAAATGAAACGGTAAGTCAACGTGACTAGCTTGCTCTGTGGACACAACTCTGACCTTTTTCCATTCAAAAAAATTTCCATTCCCTTTGTGCATTTAAATACAGCATTTGTGACATTCAAATGTATTTCCATCTCTCTTTGAGATGTACAGAAAGTTATGTGAAAACAGAGTTGAGTTTCCAAAACGAAGCAAGACCAGTGCAAGAAGCAAGCGGAATTGAAACGATAGCATTTCTCTTCTCGACTCCTGTATTCACAGAAGTGAAAGTTTCAAGATGCTGTCAAAACATTCACTCCCACCACTTTCTCCCAAGCATATGATCAAAGTGACAGTTACTGTGGCATCCTCTGATCTTCAGCCATGAAGTGACCAAATTGTGCCTTGTAATTTTCAAAGTGCTAAAGCCTAATCAGTAATTCCACCCGAAGAGGAGAAATCGCGCTGATTTCTCTAAACAAACAAACAAAAAAACCCCTGTCTATCACACATTCCGGACTCTCATCCCTATATACGCTTCTACATACTCTTGGACGCGGGTAAGTTTATTTTCACAGCAAGCAGGATCTCCCCTTTATCCGCCTCCTGGCTCACACCACTTCACACAGAGCCTGCGGAGGAAAAACCCAGGGGTCACCCGCGGCTCGGGCAGCCTCCCCCTGAAACGGGATGTTGTTCAAGACGATAAACCCCATCACACCTTCCGCCTTCGGACTGCCCTTGTGCCCCCAAGCTACCTCCGCAGCCCAGCGTCTCCCCCGCCGTCCCCTCGGTCGCCCCCCGCCCGGGTGAAGCCCTCCCGCCCCTGCTCCCCCTGGGGCCGGAGCTCGGGGCGGCGGGGGGCGGCCCAGGACCGGCAAACCTCCCCGCACTTGGGGGGCGTGGGGGCTGCCTAAGGAAGCCCCCAAGCTCCCCGGCGGGGCGGGCACCCCGCAACGGGGGAGTGGGAAGGAAGAAAAGGGGGTTCCCAAGAACGGAGCTCTTCTTTCACCCTTTCTTGGCCAGGGCGGGGGCAGGCTCGGGGTGTGGGGCCAGATGCCGGGGGAGAGACCAGAGGAGGCGGCTCCCTCTCCCCGCAGCAGAGTCCCGGAGGGTTGGTTTCCCTCGCCCGGCCGCCTCCCCTCTCCCCGGCCGCCGGGCAGCGGGGCTCGCCCGCCGCCGCCCTGCCCGCCCGCTCTCGCACCCACCTTTCTGCGCCCCGGTGCCCCGCGGCAGCAGCAGCAGCAGCAGGAGGAGGAGGCTGAGGCGGAGCAGAGAGGCCGCCTGCCGGGTCCCCGCGGGGAGCGGCCGCCCCGGGCTCACCATGCCCCGCGGCGTGGCCAGCGCGGCCGGCAGTCCGAGGGCATCGCGAGCTGCGGGGCGGCCGGGCTGGGCCGGGCCGCGTCTCTGCCCTGCGCCCCGCGGCCGCCAGCGGGACGCGCCTGCGAGTCAGCCAGCCAGCGCGCGCCGCCAACCGCCCCCTGCAACCGCCCCAACCGCTTCCGGGTGCGCGGCGCGGCCCCCGGCGGCTGCGGGGCTGCCCCGCTTCCTGCCGCCCCCCCGCCCGCCGCCGAGAGGCAGCCCGCGGCGCCGGGGGAGCCGCGGGGTCCCGGCGGCTCTGCGCGGGGGAAGCCCCCGGCGGCGGCTCCGGCTGCGGCCCCGCAGAGCGTGGCGCCCCCTCCCCGTCCCTAACCGCGCCTCCGGGGCGGCCTGCTCGGGGTTAACGGCCCCGAAACTGAGCCCCTGGGAGTCAACCCCTAAATTTCCTCTTTATTCCACCTCCGTCCTCCTTTACGAGTTGGGCAAGAAAATTTCACTGTTTTTCAAAGTAGAGATTAAGGGAGGCAAAATTGCCTGGAAAAACAAAACTCCTTGGAAACACGAGTATCGCTTCTATCGTTAATAGAAGAGGATAACTGGGTGTTGTAGATCTCCACACAGAAACGCCAGTTCAGCTCTCGAAAAGCGAGGGATTGGCTACAACATCCCAAGACATTGCAATTCCGGTTATTGTCATCTAGCTTTTGACATTTACAGTGTGTAATTGGAGAGGCTTGCTTTAGGAGGCTAAAATCACCCATGGGGAATAAATATGTTTTTTTAAAAAAGTAAGTTTCAAGTTTTAAAATCACAACAAGAAGGCGAAATAGCACATTGGGAGAGACTTATGGTAGCTGTTACTGTACCAAATTAGTTCTCCGTGGTTGTCAAGAAAGCATATTTTGGGGAGAAAAGCGCCCTAAGCATTGGTAGGATCAAAGAATCACTTGTAATACCATCATCATCATCACGGAAGGGAGCACCTCATTACATGTCTTTCACTGGTGGATGAAATGAATGTCTTTTTCAGATGCCGATGAAACATCATGTCCATGCTTCCATAGCCGTGGTCCCAGCCTTGCATCCTCCTGGCAAGGTTGGAGGAACAAGGGGAAGGGTGGGAGCAGCTCCCACAAGGACATCATTTCATGTTTCCTTCAGCTTCAGAATCGAAACCTTCTCAGCCCTCCACTGACCATGCTTACTCTCACCGCAAGGCAGAGGGGATTTGGGACTCCACAGCTTCCAAAGATTGGCCTCTCTGCCAGTGCTTCATCCTTTCTGCTGTGGAAGGGCTGTTGCAAGGCAATCCCATGTCCTGGTGGTGTCCAGCTCCAGTGGTTCCACTGTAAAAAGAAGGAAGAAATTTCTTCTTAAGGAAGAAATTGTTCTCGACTTCCTCTCACAAACAGCTTTGTGAAAGACATAGTGCTTTCCTGGCCAGTGGTGTCCAGCGCTGACCACACCAAAATGGCAGGAAGAGCATCTCAAGAGTCAGTCTCACCCAGTCCACAGAGCTGCCTGAAGAACTATTTAGATGATGTTTACTAATTGTTTTAACATTACTGTTCCTTGTTAAGATGCTGAAAACTGAACTACGTCCAAGTCTATGCTCAGGGCTTATGAAGGCTTTTTTCACAAAGAAACATGCAGAGCGTTCTCTCTCCTTCCTTGACCATAACAACCATACCACTTGTGCCAAATCATGGAAGAATCCAGAGTAGATTTGGTTGCTCAGGCTAAAGAGAGCAAAATTTTGATGCATATTTTTTACTTGTTTGGCCTACAGTTGTGCCAGAGCTGCCAGGAGGTGGCTTCTTATATATTTAGGGAATGTTAAATGTGAGAAATTTAGTACATTTCATATTTTTCTCCGTTTGAAACCTTTTAGCAACACACGAAGAAACCCCAATAAAAGCAAAGTCAATGGAAGGATATCTCAGATGAGGCTGGTTTAGGTCAGCTTGTAAGATGCAATAGTCACCAAGACATCCTGCAACATGTAATGGAAGATGAATCAAAAGTAATTTATATGCGTTCCTTTGTCTTCCATTCACCAGACACAGAATTTCGTGCCACAGGTCACGTGAAGCAGTTATATCACTACAATAACATCCTTTCTGTACTACAGAGAGCACATTCCTAAGATCACTAATCATTAGTGGTATTTGTTGAATAATTTGTGGCTTAGTAGTGGCTCCTTGAATAATTTGTGGCTTAGTAGTGCCATGCATTAACAGGAGCATCTGAACATCCTACACATAAATCAGTAACAGTCCCTGGTGGGCCTGATAGAGGTTTCTTCCTGTGTTGTTTTCTATTGTGAAGGCTGTGTGGGGTATTATGTTAGCTTGATTTGACTGTTCTTTAGGTTTTTATTTGTTCATGAAAAAGGTATCTGGATCTGTGAGAGGGTTGATTTCTAAAAGGGGTGTGAAAACTTGCAGAATTCCTAAAAGCAGTCAGAGGCCAAATTTGCTTAATCTATCTTGGAAGTTTGTACCGAAGCCACATTCCATGACCACAAATGGTTTATGCAGAGCCCCGGGTTACATATTTTGCAAAGGGAACACCATCCTGATGGAAGCGGTGACAAACTATGAAAGGTTGTACACCCTAAAAGCCTTAAAGATTTATGGAATCTCCTGAGCCAAAGAATTAGGAATATGGTTCCATTAGCAATGCAACTGTTTGCATGGCTTGTCTTAATACATGCTTTTTATGCAACAAAATATTCTGAAGAATTAGATAAATCCAGATGGTCTCCCCGGCTTTCAGAATCTTCCTTCTTCTAAGAAGATTTCAGCACAAAATGAGTTTAAATAGACCAGTTGCAGAGTACTGCACATTTCGGTCCATCAGAATTCCCAGGCATCTCCTCGAGGGGAAACAGAACTGTAACATAGAGACTCCATTGTAGTTTGTGACTTAGAACTGTGCCCGTCATCAAATCAAAACAAATAGAGAATTAAAATATTGTGGGAAGTAAATACAAATATAATATCATACAATACCAATATCATAAGGCAAGTTACCAACACATCTTAAGAAATCATCACAAATATTTTTTTTCAAGATGGTAAGACAGAAGATCAAACCAACTTTTGACTGCTGACAGAAGAATGCTTAGCCAACTAAGCAGTTCTGTAATGTTTCCTTCCCATTACAAGTAACGTCTAGAGGTAAACGAAATGATCATCTCCATCTGGTTCTCTCATTTCCCTTGAGCGGCTTCTGATGCACAGGGCTTCTTTCCCACCATGGCTCTCTAGCTTTTACATTCTTTTATTGCATTTCAAAAGCCAAATTCAGCTGGAGGGCAGGGCTGCTATTCAGAGGGAGCTCCACAGTTTGGAGAAACAGGCTGATGCAAACCTCCTGGAGTCCAACAAGAGCAATTGCAAGGTCTTCCATTTGGGAAGGAATAGCCCCATGCAGCAATACAGGCTGGGGGCTGTTTGGAAGCAACTCTGCAGAAAAGGACCGGGGCGTCCTAGTGGACAACAAGTCAGCAGTATGCCCTCGCAGCAAAGGCGGCCAACAGCGTCTTGAGCTGTATTGACAAGAGGGCCAGGAAAGTGATCTTTCATAAGACTTCATCAGAGTACCGTGTCCAGTTTTGGGCTCCCTCCGGTACAAGAACAATATTGATGCACGGGAAAGCGTCAATCAGGAGGCCTCCAAAACGCTCAGGGGCTGGAGAACATGATGCACATGAAGAAGCTGAGAGAGCTGGACATCTTCAGCTTGGAGAAGAGAATGCTAAGAGGAGACTTTGTTGCTGCCTACAACTACCTGACTGCAGGACAGAACTGGAAGATGGAACTAGCCTCTTCTCAGAGGTGCACAGTGATAGCACAAGAGGCAACAGACACAAGTTGCAATACGGTAAATTCCATATTCCAGATAAAAGGGGAAAAAAAATACCATGAGGTGTTCAAACAGTGGAGCAGGTTGCCCGGAGAAATTGTAGAATCTCCATATTCAGACATGTTCAGGACTCCCCTGGACGTGGCCCTGATCAACCTGATCTGCTTGGACCTGTTTTGAGCAGGGAGTTGAACTAGATAATCCCTGAAAGTCCCTTCCAACCTGAATTATGATTGTATAATTCTAAGGCACCGAATAATGTACTATGGAGGAGAGTCCTGTACTGACAAGGGATGTTCTAAATGAGCAAAAGAGATTTTCAACTTTCCAGTTTCTGTAGTTACTTATCCGTGTTCTCTAAATGAAATAAGAAGTTATTCTGAGAAGGTTAATTCTTCTGCACTTGAAGAAAAGGAATATTGCATTTAAAGCAGGCAAATTATTTACTTCCTTCATATTAACACATTAGATCTTTGCTAGCACCTCCATCTTCTTATCCCTTAAATCTTTAAATGTCACATTGCACTAGATTTTTTCTGTGACAGTAAATACAAAAGCCCACCCACCCAGCTAATACAAGTGCTGTATGTGTATGTAAGGGCCATATGTCTGCCTTTTGATATCAGCAGACACCTGAAGGTTATTACTAGCACTGTTCCCAGATAATCACTTGTGAGCAAGTCCAGATCTGTACTCACGTTCACAGTTTCTCTCTGCTATCCACTGAATTATTAGATCACTTCACCTCTTTTTCGAGAAAACAAATTCCACCGCTTATGGTGGAATTCCAGCCAAAAGAATTATGCTATCTTCTTAATGAGCATATTCTTAGAGTTGTTTAGATTACAGCTACAGTGGCAGTATAGTCAAATTTGGCTGATAAATTTAGAGGTCTTAACACCAGAAAAACAAGAGACAAATGCCTCACTATTGCACATTAACTTTGTGGAAGTGCTTTCTAAAAAGTCCAGTACGCAGGTTAGATCGTGCAATCTGCTGAGATGTCATACTTAAGTATGCAAATAATTTTAAGCATAGAATACTCAAAACTAAACTAAATTGCAGAATTTTCTTTAGCCAAAATGTTTTCTAAACAAGAGTTTAACAAGAGTAAAGTTCACTCCGGAGTGAGGGACCTGAGTAAGGTCTTCTGCTCTATTTTATTTCCTCCTAGTATTCTTGTGAAGCTGTGTTGGATTAAACACTCCTGGACACAGTGAACCATCGAGTAGATATACTGAAAATGCAAACTTCTTTACCACAATACAGGGATGTCTTGGTGTCACGCTAAAAAGGTCATTTAATGTTAAAGGAAATCTTTAACTTCTGTGTTCATTAGGTAAGTAGCCCTTTTACCTGAGAGTGGATAGATCCAGTGTCCTGCCCATGAATAACTGGACCCAGCTCAGCAGGCAGGTTTGACATATGCCATAGAAAAAACATGCCATCTCTAAAACTGTCCAGGCTTCATAGCGTATAAAGGGATTATTCGTTGAAATACAGCTTTATAATTTAACAGCTACAACAACACTGGAACAAAACCCACCCTTTTCTTATTATTTTTAATTGTTAAAGTATTTGAATTAGAAAAGAAAATGTTATTGGAAAAGCTATTGTTCCCCTTTGCCATAATTCTGCTTTTTGAAAAACACATTTTAATAAATGGTTCCACAGTATTTTAAATTAAATATCCAAAGAAAACCCATTAAAAATTGTGAGTAATTTAAGCTATCATGAGTTCTACAGAACGGAAACATCTCTGGAGCTTCAGGAGTTTACATGCTATTTCAAATGTTATTTTATTAACTGTTGTTAATACTAACCTACAGCCAAGCTGAATGGCTGGTACCTGATCTTGCAAACACTTCCAGAATCCTACAGTATGCTCTATGGCATTAGCTACATGTGTGGTACTAAAAGACTGCAGGATCTAGGCCTTAGGATCTAGCTTTTGTTGCTCTTGGCTACTCATTTTCATCTCATCTGGGATTTCTAGTTTTTGTTATAGCTTTCAGTAAAAATCCTTCTACTCCTCTCTTTGTTTCCATTTTGTCTTTGTTCCCGTTTTAATTGCCGATAATGCTGATTTTTTAAAGAGTAACAACCAACTCCCAGTAGCAGAATGGATTTGATTTCATCCTTTTAGAAAGGAAAATGGGTATTGATTGTATATTATTCACATCAATGGATGTAATTAATCTCATCCTCAGAAACACATTTACAAAACCACCATGACATATTTACCTAAGATTAATTTTTAATTCACTTCAGATAGGAGCCTCATGACTGTACATAAAGCACATTTATTTGAGACTCTAGGGTTATTTGGTTGCTGATTGGTTTGTGTTTTTAAAAGAGAACAAACACTTAACATTTAGTCCTGGGTTATTTTGGTAAGAAACATCTGTTAATTTTACTGTGCCTAAAGTCATTATCAGGGAAAAATGGTAGCATAAATTCCAAAACCAATTTTCTTTTACATTTTTACTGCATTGTATATGTGAAACAATTCAGGGATGCTGGGGAAAAAATTGAGCTATTTTTTACTTATTTAAACATGGTAACATAGAGAAGGAAAATATTAGGGAGGGACTCATACTGTCTTCTATCCTTGAATGAGTTCATGTTTATTGGATCAATGCCCAGTACTACTAACTAAGATCCTTCAAGTAAAAACAGTTAGAAAAATGTTAAAGACGAATTGTGTCTTGTAACTATGGGTTTGGTACTTTTAAATAAAAGCAGTATTTTGAAGTAGTGAACAGTCTAAATTCCCTGGATGCAGTGAATACTATAGCTCAGTGAAAGCTGAAGGAGGAGACTATGATTACTATAGGATTAATTCAGCACATAAATATGGGCAGGATTTTAATCATGGATTTAGCTTCTGTGGGAATGAAGAGCACACTTCAACTTAAGTCTGTAGCTATTTTGCTGAATCAGGAACCGTGAGTCTGCTGCTTCAATTATTTCCATGCATTTCATCTCTATTTTATAGTTAATGTATTGTTCTCCACATTCTTTTCAATATTTTACATTTTTGTCAGGACTTTAGTCTCCTGTTTTAGCTTTGCTTCTTTTATGCAAACCCGAGGTTGAAACAATCTTTCATGACCTGTGCACCTCCTCCAAATTCTGTATCTTGCATATATTGTTCTAGTCCTATTCTCTGCCTGCATCCTTACTCATTCTTGCCTCTGAATTACTGTAGTCACTGTACAAGGTTGAATCATAATTTGATTTTACTCCAATTCCTGCTTCCAATCTCATTGACCAGGGGTAACTAGAAAAATTTTAGATGTCTGGCTCCTCAAAAGATGCAGCTCTTTACTGATATATTTACATGCTTGAGAAGAACAGATCACATGAAATTAGGAAAATAATTAAGAGCACCCTTTCTTTCACCGTTATGAAGGTGAAAGAGAGGAGTTAAGTGACACGTTTCAGGCCTTTATATCCAACTTAAAGAAAATACTATGTCCATACATCAATGTCAGAGAACAACATAATGTTTAGTTGTAATATATTTGTGCCTAATGCTGTCTACAGGGGAGCCTCAGATGTAAACAGAAACTTGAGGTCAGACTATAATGCTACAGTCTGGGATCTGTGAAGACAATGGAAGCTAAGATCCAAAACGAAGAACTTCAAGTAAAATTTTCTGTTTCAGAAATAGAGGCATTCTTCTGTTTTTGCAGATAAGATTAGTAATCTCCATAGCAAATAAATTCAGTTTTTTCAAGAGTTTATACTTTGCTGCTCTTAAAGTTGTGAATTAGAGCATGAACATATTGGTATCAGCTCTGTCTCTTCCAGATAAAGAATTTGGAGAGCAGCCTAATTTTTTTTGTCTGATTGATTGTAGCCCCACCAAAGCAAACTGAGCTGAGCTGAGCTGAGCTGAGTTGCAACCGCATTAGTACTGTGATGAGTAAAATGACTTGTAGTGAAAAGAGGAGAATCAAAATGTGAAAATATATTCTAGAAGCACCAGATCAATGATAAAAAGCCGATTGTATCTTTTGTACAGATATAAGTAATGTGCTGCTGATGGACAGCCCTAACTGGTGCTGATGGAATACAGAGCTAGAACTGCAGGCAAAAATGACTCAGCTTCAAGGAAATCGGTGTAGCGTTTAACTGAAATAGCAGAGAATTAGAATTTTAAATGGGAGGAAACCTGAAAATATTAAAAGCTTTAAAAGAAATATTGTACTATACTGATAAAGACATACATGAAAATGAGAGCATGTGATCAATTTAAAGAAGAAATAGGGCTGGTTTATGTGAAATCCAAGTTTTATGCACAGGGCTAATGCTTATCCCTGGAGAACAGCATTGCCAGTTAACTATAAAACCCAGGAAATTTGTGTTGTTTTGTGTTGTTGCCAGGACTTGGATGCTGGCAAGCAACGACTGTGCAAGAGCATCAAGAATCAACATCCAAATTAAAAAAAAAAAAAAAGGAGAGATAAAAGATGTTACAAAAGAGTAAGTTTCTGGCCATTATGATTGTTGAAATAATTTTAAAAGATGGCCCAAATCAATCAGGAAGTTTGATAAAACCAAAAGATAGAAGACAGACTAGCAGTCCCCGGCCCCACATCTTCTTAAAATAGCGTTGTGTTTTCGGCCCTAGTGTTTTTTGAATTCATGAGTGGCAATACTCAGTTCCCTAGCCCCTTTCCGTTTTCAGATATACGAGGCAAGTATGACACACACTCCTCTTAAAGTGCAACGCCACAGCTTCTCTGCCGACAATGCCCCAATGTGCTTCATGCAAGACTTCATGAGAAAGATGTTAGTTGCTGGACAAGATTGCAACCCAGTAGTGTCAATCTCTCCTTCTGTGAATGAGATGTGAATTATATAAATGTTAGTGAAAATTGATTTGGAGAGAGTCATGAAGAACTTGGACAGCCAGTTGCGGCGGATGGGAAGAAAAACGTTCACTGAATCACATCTTATGGGCAAACTTAAAGGGAAAGGGATTACCATATTGAACATCTGAAGGTTAGAGCAGTAACTGCCAGGCTTCATGAAAGGAGGCACAGCAACACAGATGCGCGTCTTTTTCCTGGAAAGTCGTGGACTGAGTGTGTATGTGCAGTAGTTCTGTTAAGTGATAGAGGAGGCATGGTATCCTAACCTGCCCCAGCAAAAATGAAAGGTAGAGAATCCTGGTCAAAAAGGTAGAGTAGGAGTGTGGTTGATACTTTTCCATTTATTTCTAAATGTTAGGAATAAAAGCCTGCAGCTGGGTTTGTGTTGAGAAGGAAAATAGTGTCTTACCGGAGAAACTGGAAATATATTCTAAGCAGAATGGCTCAGTAAAATGTTGCAGATCAGGAAGGTCTTTTCTTTAGGTTTGGTGCTTAAAATAAGGCCATTAAGTACAGGTTTATATCTCAATGTAAGCAGAAATCTCCCAGCTTAGAGTCCAAGAGGGTGTCAAAAATGGGGATGGTTTTGGTGGCAAGTTATATACTGAAATATGAAGTCCAATCTCTTAAACAACTTTACAGCAATGGGAGAAGGGAGATGAACTAAAAGAAACACTTCTTTCATCAAGACTGTGAAATACTCCTGTAGCCTCTCATGCAAGTTGTAACAATGAGAGTTAATCAGCAACACTAATATTTTTCTTTTGTCACTTCCAGTATCCCTAGGCAGCACTAGGACCTTCATTTGTATGCCAGTGTGCAGAGAGTTCCCTAGGATGTATTTTATGTTTCAGTAATTTATTTACATTCAATCTGCCGTAATAAGGGCCAGATGATCACCTTTATTATGCAAATGAATGCATGGAGACAGCAAGGAAGTCCGTAACTTGAAGTGGCAGAAGGAACAAGTGCCATTCTGTTCAGGGTGCTTCTTCTCTCTATCCCTTGACCTTTCAATAGCTTTCTTGCTTGCAAATTCGTCTTCAAGCGGAAGGGTACAGTCAACTGGAAGGTGATGAATTCAGTTAGAAACCACTTTATGTCACAATTGAGAGTCAACTTACACAGGGAAAGATACACTGGGGAAATAAAAGGTGTTCAATAAATAAAAGCCTCGTGATCTTTAGGCTTTTAGTGCATATAAACTCTCAATAGTTTAAATGAACAGGCTTAAAATGCATTGGTTGTTAAGACAGAGAAGGACTTACTTTAATGAAATGCAAGTAACTGGGATATCTATGCTTAGGGAAAGAAATATAAATAATCTCATGTAATTATCAGGAAAACATACTTAATACAGAAGATGGTCTAGTTATATTTATATGTCTTTGTCATTTTATGTTTGTCTTTTTAGAGAGGTGAATGAAATATTGAATTAAATATTAGTCATACCCTTCAAAAGCAGACAGTGAACCATGGACCTCCAGAGCTGAATCCATTCTCTTCAACTTAAGCTAAATAACCAAGCTCCCAGGAATTTGTGGGACAAGAACAGTTATAAAGGAAGAGGTTTTTCTGACCAGCAGAATTGTGTCGATATAATTGTGCATTCTAGCTGAAGTAGCTTACATTCAAGCATTTTATGCCATAAAAATGATAATATCATACTTCTGGTATTTAAATATCATAAATACTCAAAATTATTTTATAAAATCTTCTTTGAAGGGTGAACACTGGGCATTGATAGAGATTCAGTTGGGAGCTAGTCCCTGAGCCTTAGAGATGGCTGTAAGACCTGACAGCATTGTGAATATTCGTATCTCACATCCTGAAATAGATTGAGTTTTACCTGTATGGGATTAATATGTAGGTTTTCCATTTTCTTACTTCTTTTTGGCTAGAATGGAGAAAGAATTTTTGGGAAAAAACCCCACCCCACATAGGAATTAACAAATTAATATATTGATAATTGCTCATATATATATATATATAAAAAATACATTAGTAAATTAAAATGAATAAGTCCATTGGATTTTCAGAAGGTAGGGAGAAAATCATTCTATTTCTATCTGGGAGAGTAGTATATTCAAAATCTTTGTCCCAAGACAACAGATAATGTAGGCCTACAGCCTCCATTTTGTAAATTACGTGAGAAGGGCCCAAGAGCCCTGGTTCTGAAGACTTCCTGAACTTTGGGAAACTTCAGACCTGACTCAAACTTTGTGGCACAGGCCCATTTCTGAAATCTGTATCAATGCTCTTGATTCTCTTCTGCCAGTGTCAAACAGATGTAGTTCTACTTCAGTGGGTTAATTTCTGAAGTTTAGCTCATGTTGAAGGAAAATGCTTATGTATGGCTTATCATCTTTTCTCTTGCTAACATTTCCTTTTATCCTAGGGGTGCTTACTCAGATTTTTGGGAAGAACTGTTCCCTTCACACTCTGTATTGAGCTTGAAGTTTACGGTTTCCATTTCAGATCAAAAGAGGGACTTGCGTGCCTGAAACATTCTTTTATTACATCCCATTGGCTTGATGAAAAGATGTTACCTCTCGCTACAGATCTTGCCTGCTGATAGAGAAAACGCAAGGTATAATGAGAGCAACTCACAACTGGTTCAACCTGGAAACCCTCACAGAAAAAATTGCCCTTACAGTCAGCAGACATTTTGCCTAGTCTGACATGTCAGGTTTTGGCCCTTTACTTCTAATATAAAGCCCCTCCCAGAAGACCTGAATCAAAATATCTAAGATTAATCAATATAATATTTATCTATAAAACAGACTAAGGGACGCTATTTGACCTTTTGGTAACTGACCTACTAACAAAAGCAAGGTCTCGCAGGATTTACCTCTTCATGCTCAGTGTGGGGCAGCAAGCCAGTATAACATCTGCTTAGTATTCATTGTAAAGCAAATGTACAATGCTGACACCATTAATCAGCTTGTCCAAGTGAATAAAATGTCAAAAGCTGATCTAAGAAAGCTTGGCTTTAAAAGCAAACATTTCATATGGGTCTGCATGGGTCCATCTAATGATGGATTAGTTAACCCTGGAAGATGAAGAATGACTCCAGCCTAATGTTTGAGGGGGGAATGCATGTAAATCTAACAATGTACACAGAAAGATTGTAAAGAAATTAGAGATATGGGAACTAGTTCTACAAAAATCAATCGCCTACCATTGGTGCCTCAAACTTCAGTGTGTGATATTAAACAGAATGAATAAAAAACATTTTGTTTTGAGTCTTACTCACAGGTTGCAAGCTGTGCCTTAAAAGTAAGTTTTTTCATTCACTGAACGGCTAAACGGTAGGTAGCATTTCTTCCTCCTTCCTCTCCTTTGCTGAGCCACAGACAGGAACCGTACCTAAAAGACAGAAATTAGCTGGAATTAATTTCAGTAGAATAGGCACAAAGCAGTGCAGCAGTACTTGAAATCTGGGGTTAAATTATGGGCGAAAACTGAGGAACAGTCAGTAAAGAGTGCTGTTACTTCCTTATTTAATGAGGAGTAGAACATCTGTCAGGGAAAGAGAAGGTAGGGAACACAGGCACATGGAAGCTACAGCTGGAAAAAATCGCTGCTAGCCAGCTTAAAAATGCAGGACCTATTCTATTGCTTTGTCAAATCTGCTTTTAAAAGTACAAGGTTTTTCTGCTTCCAAGATTCCCTTTGGAAGATGTCTCTGGACTGTAGTGTATTTTGGTCTCAGTATATTTTTTCCTGATATCCTTTTTTCTTAAACCTGAATTTCTTCCCACAATTACTAGCACACCCCTTCGTAACACAATAAAAATTCACCTTCCTCTGTAGCCTTCACTGCCTTTCTTTTAGGGTCAGATTCTGTTATGTCTTCTCAGGATATCGTGCCCTAAATTTGCTCCATTGGAAATTATCAGGATTATTCAAGGGTTAGGGCTCATAGCCTTAAAGAATAAAGTGGGCATTGCTGGAATAGGTACAATGTGTCTTAAAAAAATTGAGACAAGTGTTTTTTTATTGGGAAGAAAAGACTATGTATTGAATGAATCAGCCTCTTCATCACTATAAATCAGAGACTTGGTAAAGAGAGTTGCCATCATGTGAACTGAAAGATGTGCTGTTCTAATAGAAGAAATACATGTTTTTTCTGTTGTAATGTTTTTCATTTACCTTGGGGAAGGAAAAAGCTTGAGAATTTACTGTAAAGTGCTATTGAGTAAGGATTGTGGACTTTGCTCCAACTGGCTAAACAACAGTAGCATAAAATAATTTTGGGTCTGATGATCATGAGTTAGATCGGATCAATATAAATGAAATTATTTTAAATAAACAAAAAGCAGTGTTGGAAGAAAGAAAAAATTTTATAAACCAAAGAGAACCATTTGGTGAAGTAGGCTGGACTGAATAGCTCAAAGTCCTGAATGTTGAGAAAATTTGGGAGAATTTCTAAGTGGGAGATGCAAAAACCGTCTGTAACTTGAATCCCAAGAAAAGAAAAACACTTTTAGAGGAGGGGTCTGACTGTAACTGGATGAGCAGCTACCTGAAAAAAAAATATTAGAAGTAAACAAAAGCTTAGAAAAAATGGAAAAGGAAATTAATCAACTAAAATTTCTCTGCCTTGGAGATCAGAAAAAATAGCAATTAAAAAGACCAAAAAAAAAAAAAAGGAAAAAAAAGGAGTCTCTAATGATTAAAAAAATGGATCACTGTGTAATCTTTACAAATCAGAAATTAATGATTATTTGCTGAAGACACGAAAAGAAAACGGGGGCTATTTTTCCATCTTGTACAGCAAACACTACTTCTGTGTTTAACAATACAGAAAGAACATGATGATGCACTTGTAAACTTCACTAGTATACAAGGCTTTAGAACATGTTGCAAAGGAAAATATTGTATAGGGCATAAAGGTAATGAAAAATAGGACAAAATGCAGTCTGGGTTTATGAAAGGTAATAGATTGATCTGGCATTGTTTTTGACAACAATCAACTTTTTTTAGGGAAATAAAATGCAGTAAATCTATTGTGACTTCTGTAAAGCGTTCTCATACAGTTCATCAATTAAAGTGGAGAAGATATGAAATAGCATAGGAATCTCCTGAATACGTGAAACAAATGAGTATGATAATAACGAGGATTTGGCAAGGAGAGTAAGGGAGAGAGAGAACAAGGGTTTATCACTGAGGGTTCAAGGAAGATTACAGAGACATCCTCCAGGACTGTTTATGAAACTCAGTATTATAAAATATTCTCATGAATGGCCTTGGCACAAAGACTAGGAATGTATTAATGAAATCTGTTGATGACACAGTTGGAGGCATTTTCAGTACAGTGGCAAAATATTGTATAAGGAGAGGGAACAGTTTATCATACAAGAAAGATCAATTTTTAAGTCAGGAGTAATAGAAATGTCATGAACTACAATAAAATGCAAAGACTAATAAGAATTTCTCATTTAAGTTGGCAATTTATCAGCTGGAGGTGTCCAGGGACAATGACCCATGTGTTAGGTTGATGGCCCAACTATGAGATGTGACCGGCATGAAGACGTGAAAGAGACAAATGTGATCCTCATCTGAGAGGCAAGATATTTTAACAGAGTTAAGGAAATACTAAGTTTATTTTATATTAAATAATAAAATGTCCCCTGGAACGTCATGTTCTAGTCACTGTTATTTAAAAAATTAATTTGATCTGGACTGGGTGCACAGAACACATTCAGAGACTGGACGCTGGGCTGGTCAGGAGTCTGGATACTACATTCATGAAGAGCCTGTCTTGCTAAGGTGCCTAAAAGAGTGATATTGTTCAAATGAGCAATTAGATAAGCCCATAGATAAGATGAATTTGATCTTCATTGCAAAAGATGATACTGGCAAAATGACAGCTAAAAGAAGGTTTCTAAAGAGCAGAGCAGGGAGTTACTAAACCAGCCTTTTGACATAATAGGTGCAAGAAGACCAATTATATTTTAAAAGGATTGCCAACAGTTTCTGAGTAGATTTTTATTAAATGACCATTTGCCGTAACAGGAAATGGCACTTTGTGGACCTCGAGGCTTTTATACAGAACCTTAAGTCCTTTTTTTCCCCACTTTTTCCCAAAGGAAAGAAAAAAAAAAAAAAAAGGAAAAAAGACATTTAAAGTTGCCACTGCTGTTTAGGACTGAGGAATCTACTTTAATAGAGATAGTTCGAAAAACTCCCTATGGCCCCAGAAAGCTTTAAGTACTGTTTAGATTCCCCTCAGACTCTAGTGGATTCACTACTTGTTCTTTGACTCCCGAATACCTCTCTGCTTCATTCTGTAGGATTCCTACTCCTTGTTATAGTGCTCCTCTAGGTTTAGCATTTCCTGGTGAGGCTCAAATAGTTCTTGGTCTAGGCTGTGTTTAGGTACAATCTTGAAAGAGTTTAATCCTGTAACAAGATACCTCATCATGCTCTGCCTATGTCTGATCATGATCTGCTTATGAAATCAGATGCACCCTTGGCTTTTGCCTTCCCAAGATAATCTGCTCCCCTATCTTAGCTTTCTTGACTCTATCCACTTTTGAGAACTGTCAGGCGGCCCCCAAACACACACTAGCCCAGACATAGCAGGACAGACAACTGCTCGTCTAGTGGAGTTGTGCCAGTCTGGAACCTTATCAGTCGCATTTGGGATTCAGAGAAACACATTTAGAAGAATATGCATAAGGCAGAGACATATCCACAGGTTCACTTTCCACACATCACAGACCAACTCTTAGAAAAGCTCCAGCAGAGACTGGGAAAATAACCCCAAGACATGCCCTTGCAAACGGCAGTGCCAAACTCACCGAACTGGAATGCCAATGCAGGCATATGTACACTGTTCCATTAATATGGTTTACTTCCACTCTGTTTGGCATGATTGTCCTGCGCTTGACTTGCACCCAGGTTGCTGCTGGCTTCATCTTCTCCTTCGTGGGCTGTGGACAGGTTCTGCACAGGGACTTCTTGTGTCCTGGTGGGATGCTGTGGCTGCAGTTTCTGTAGTCTGTTTCCGAACTGAGGCTGCGCAATGCAAAAGGTAACCAACAAACAGATGTCAAAAGTGAAATAAAATGAGAAAGGAATGGTCTGGGCCTCTATTAGCACCACAAAATATCCAGAGTGAGTGTGAATGAGACCTAGACCTGCTAACTGACAGTTGTGGATTGAACTTTAAGATAAAGCTATTTAAAGAACTTGGATTTAAATTGAACATAAGATCTGATCCAGTTCTTAAATCGAAAGTAACTAATCGACTGGTTGGGCAATTATGTGCACAAGAAGAAAAACAGTACCTTTAATTATAAATACACCAACTCAGAAATAATGAAGGCTTACTTAATTTTGAGTCTTAGCTGTGGTCTCACAATACTTCCCTATAGGAACTGTGTAGTGCAACACAAATGCTTTCTCGGCCATGTAAGAGAACTCTTCAGGCTATGGAGACATATCTAGGACTATAAAACAATACATGCATAATTTGTATTTTGCCTATGACTTGACCTGGGGGTGCTGGTTGACAGCCGGCTGAACATGAGCCGGCAGTGGGCCCAGGTGGCCAAGAAGGCCAACGGCATCCTGGCCTGTATCAGATATAGTGTGGCCAGCAGGAGCAGGGAGGTGATCATGCCCCCATACCCGGCACTGGTAAGGCCGCACCTCGAATACTGTGTTCAGTTCTGGGCCCCTCACTACAAGAAGGACATGGAGGTGCTGGAGCGTGTCCAGAGGAGGGCAGCGAAGCTGGTGAAGGGCCTGGAGCACAAGCCTTATGAGGAGCGGCTGAGGGAACTGGGGTTGTTTAGTCTCGAGAAGAGGAGGCTGAGGGGAGACCTCATCGCGCTCTACAACTACCTGGAAGGAGGTTGTAGTGTGGTGGGTGTTGGTCTCTTCTGACAAGTAACTAGCGATAGGACGAGAGGAAATGGCCTCAAGTTGCGCCAAGGGAGGTTTAGATTGGACATTAGGAAAAATTTCTTTACTGAAAGAGTGGTCAGGCCTTGGAACAGGCTGCCCAGGGAAGTGGTTGAGTCACCATCCCTGGAGGTATTTAAAAGACGTGTAGATGAGGCGCTTAGGGACATGGTGTAGTGGGCATGGTGGTGTTGGGTTGATGGTTGGAGTCGATGACCTGAGAGGTCTTTTCCAAACTTAATGATTCTATGATTCTACGACTCTACTTTTGGAAAAAATTGTACAAAGCTCTTTTTTTCCCAGGTGAAATGTCATCAGAGCATAGGCTGGCCTATTTCCAGGATTCTGGAATGTGACCTATGTCACCAAATTTCAGTTATGTTACTAATATTGGTATCCATGATTAGTTAAAAATCATCATATTCACGTTTGATGTGTACCTAAGAACTCGGGTATGAAACGTTCTGGAATACCATATTAGAAATCTCACAGCTGTTTAATTTATATTTTAAAAAGTAAAAGTTTCTAAAAAAATATTTTGAGCATTAACTCAAACAGCCCAAAGAAGCTCTTCAGTTTCATACTCATTATAAATTAATTTTATGCCTTCTCCATACTTTTTCATATTCAGCTACTGGCAGTCACAACATTTGCATGGCAAAAGCTGGAAATTCTGGCAACTAGACAAAGAGCAGAGGGGACCTTTCACACCTGTAATGGTAGGGAAGGCAGCCTGGGCTTGTCGGATGAATACGGCTAGAAGACAGAGTCAGAGAATTACTCTGCAGTGATGTGGTGGTGCTGTTTCTAAACGAACGTTTTTCCTCTCGAAATTCACCTTCTATCCCTTCCAGATGATGAGGAGCTCATCCTTCTCAGTTAACATTAAAAGCATAGTTCAGTACACTGATGATCCTTGGCTGGCATTGTTCAAAGGTATTTTAACACTCATACAGACTAGAAACCTATCCACTTTATACGTTCCCACCTCCCCCCCTTTTTTTTTCTTTTAATCACAGCTATTGCAACTGCTACTGTGATTTTCACCTTCTGGTGCATCTTCCCATTCTGTAGTTCATTTAGGGACGGGACTATTATTTACTAGATGTGTGCAAAATGCCCACCACAGAGACTTCCCCGAGGACTTCTAAAATCCTTCTCATTCCTTTTCATATAGTATCTAATAATAAGCAAGAGTCAAGACCACAATTCTTCAGCAAATTCCATTGCTATGGAATCACGATATACACAAGGCCCTGATAATATCTGCGTATTTTGTACATAATTTTGTTCCTAGACAACTGCACACAGGGTCAAGTGCCTTGGGAGTTTAGATCATTTTGTTTCCTATGCATTATCTAAGTGAGGAATTGCATGCAGGCACAGAGTGCCTCCCACGTTATCAGGAAGCATCTGGAAATTTGACCTATATTTGAGAATGAAGTTCTCTGCACTGAGTTTCAGATGTAAAAGTCCTGCTTGTTTACAATATTTGTCACCAGACGTTGTTATTTGATCTACTTTTTATCTTTCAAGACACTACTTTAATTTTTCATTTTACACATTTTCACATCACTGTAATCTCCACTCTTATTCGTTCAAATCTATTTAGCTGTCTGGATCATTGTTCTGAAACAAATTCCTGAAACTCTTTCCTTTTTTTACACCAGACTTGACAGTGGCCTCAAAGAAGGACTTGATGTATGACATAGGCCTGATTCTCACTTCACGTAAATCAGAAAAACTCTACTGAAGTTGTTGGAGATTCACAGATTTTCACAAGCTCGTCCTTTATACCCTTTTTGTCTAGGGAGTCCATAACAGCATTAAAATGTAGCAGCATTGCTGTAGCTCCAATAGCCTAAGGCTATAAGTGAGGCAAGGATGTAATTTCTTTCTAGACCAGCTGATACACCTGGGAAAACCCAGACCTGTTTGCATATTACAAACCTTTTCTATAATGGATAGTCTAATAAAAGGCGTGACTTTCTGAAAACTATGTCTAGTACTTAAGGGTAGCTCCTAAGCAATGGTTCACTCTAGAGCCAGCCAACACTGTTCCTTTAATTGTTTACTATGCATTTCTAGACTGGTGTGAAGGGATTCTTGTCTCCCACCAAATACGCACTGCTCTTGTTCAAACATTCCCAATCCCTGGTGCTCTCTCTTTATTGCCTTTTCTTCATATTATGCTTTCCAGAAGCAGGTGCTGTGTTGTATTATCTGATCATCCTCTTCCCAAAACTCACCACAAAAAAAATATTAGTGGTTATTTCCCCAGGGCTAAGGGAAATGCTGAAAAAAGCCTTCAAAGTTTCTTGTCTCAGAAAGTACTTTGGGGTATCCATGGATGAGATTCTGAGGAACCCCACAACATCTGGTGTGCTTCTAGAGAAAGTATGATCAGATCTGCATATGATTTTCTGATATCTCATGCATTCTTTCAAGACACCTAGCTTATGATTTCATCAATCCAAATATTAACCTTTGAATTACTAGAAAATGTTTGTTCCCAAGAAAGCAGAGTGTGCTCTGTGTTTATCAGGAACAGGCTGGCTTGTGGAATGTGTATTGCTGTGAGTAAGAACCCTGGAATGAAAAGCTGAATCCTTCCTCAAAAGCCTGCTTGCTTGCTTTCCTTTTGTTTTTCGTCTCAAGGAGGATATTGACACCATTTGCTCAGTGCTCCACAGAATTGCTGAGCCCTGCATTACTGTGAAAAAAAAATCCTTCATTACAAAAAATACGTCCCTTCAGTTAGAATGGGACCAGCACACAGTTTAAAGAAATATTACATTATAAACAGGTCGTTACAACATTTGAATCTCTAATTTTGAGAATATAGTTTCTTGTTCTTCAGTGAAAGACAAAAAGGAAAGATTCATAGGAATATAAGAACAGGACCAGATAATTAGCATATTTACATTTGGGAAAGTAATGCTCCTGTGTAGCAATTTAAAACATTTTCCTCAACTAACCCACAACAGAAATGATCAGCCTAAAGGAGATGTCTGCAGCATTTGTTCCAAACAATCGGCTCCCTTACAGAAAAGTAGACTTCTTAGAAGCTTGTCAGTTCACATCAGATCATTTTCAGCTAGGACCAATCTTCCCGGTGCTTTGTAGGCTGAGATTGTAATCTTGCCGAAAAATTATCAGGAAGCCACAGAAACAATAAAATCTTTGGAAGGAAAGATGTAGCCCAGAGTGGATGGTATGAAGAGTTAGTTCCCTGCGACCGCTCCACCTATTTCAGGAGTTGACTCAAATATTTCTCCTGTTTCACAACTTGACTTTCTGCCCAGCTGTTGGCTGAGGGCCAGCATTCCAATTAGGCACAAGCTGGAAGATGGCCCAAGGTCAATGCCTTTCTCTGGACACCAAAGGCGCTGTTAAGATAAAATCTTAACTGCATTCTGGCCAAGATCAGACTGCAACTATCATTTACTCATTCCTCATCTTTCACGCTGTTGCAGCTGGATTTGTACATCTGAAAGTTGGGAGATAATAACGTGTGAAGTCTGAATGAACTTTTTCATATTGGAAACAACAGGGAAGAAGCTCTGTGAGAAGAAGTAACAAAACTGACAGTGAAAGGACTCGCTTATGCAAAAGGTATCTTAGTGGATGGGGTTCACGTGATCAAACTAATTTCCATCTTTACAGCACATTTCTTTGTCTAAGCACTAGGAAGCATTGCAAACAACTTATTCACACAACTGCCATTGGAAGTAAGAAAGCAGCATTATTCTCATATTACAGATGGCAATATTCAGAGAGATACTTTCAAGCCACAGAAAACAGTGATAGAGCCCCAGCTGATACTCAGGTAATCAACCCTTGTCCAGCTTAAAGTCAAATTTTCATTGAACTGGGCCATGCAGGTACTCATACAGGCTCCATGAACTGACCACCTCTGTAAAACAATAAAACACCACAATCCTTGCCTAGTAGATAGGGAATTAAAGTGCAAATATATTTTGTCACACGGGAAGTTTATGGCAAAGGCAGGAACTGGACCAGATGTTCGAAGATCTGGCCCAGTGCCTTAAGCACAAAATAATGCTTTTAACTCATAAAAGTGCTCTAGACAAAACTGCTCTTTCTCACCTTTTATGATCTGGTTTAGTAAAGAGAATAGAGAAAGATCAAGAAGTATGCTGTTAACCCAAAACCTACTCTGTGATAAGAGAACGTGCTTTGATGACTGTGGAATGTTATTTTGCTTTTACTTAAATCAGGAACAAAAAAAAAGAAAAAAGTGTCTGTTTTGTGGAGACAATTTCCAGATTTGGATCTGCTTTCCTCCTTTCCCTCTGTAAACTCCTTTATTCTTTGATACGTCCTTTCCAAAATTACTTGGGATCGACCTGTGTGGATGGTACTGGATAAACTGCATAAGCTGCTTTTCAGACACTGCAAATGGTTGAGAAAACTTGATAGGGCAACTACATGGCTCCATTATCTACACTTCCCAGCCTGCACTGGGAACAAATCTGTTCTAAAAGCATTGTTTCTCTAGAACATGTAAATAAATTTGACTAGAGCAGCTGTGCAGAGAAATACTGTTGTGCTGTCATCTCCTCACCCCTCTGGATGCAACCTGGTAATTAGCCTTGGCTCCCGTGGGAACAGAAATGTGCTGACTAAATGATTGTTCCTGTTATCCGGGTTTCCTACTGTGCTGCGAGTTCTTTGCTTTAATTTCATTAACTGCCTTAAAGCTCAGCCATGTGCAAAATGTCATCTTTTTCTCCAACAAAATCTGCATTAAGGTAAATTCAATTGTTTAATAGCCAAGTTAGTGGGGTGAACTGAACAAAGAGCTGCACGACAGGTTCTTCATGTGAGTGCGTGCCAATTCAAATCTATTTAACTACTGTAAATTGATTTGAAGGCAGCACCAGATGTGCCACTAGATTTCCATTTATTCCTCACAAAAAGTCAATGAAATGCATGTCGTCTGGAAATCGTCCCAGGGAAGCAGATGTGATGTGTTTATCGAGGCTTTGACTAAAGACCAATCCTTGAAGCTTCAGATAGGAGTTAAGGGTGCTCAGCATCTCCCAGGAGACTCCCAGAATAATGGTAGGCCACAGTGTAAGTGGAATCTGCTTTGTGTAATACGACATAGATTCAAAGATCTTTTGAGTAATTCTGTGAATGCGCGATTAAGATCAAATCAGATATTTAAACCATAATAATCCTTTCCTACTGAGCCCAGATGAGACGACTTTGCGTCAATGATCAACATCGTAATTCTCCAGTTCAATTTTCTTTTCTTTTGAAAAGTTCATTTCCTGTGGCTGTTTTCTAAGATCTCAACGTTGACAGGAAACCTAACTCTCTAACACATCCCAGTTGGAGAGAGTTTCCACTGCTCACAGAAAGGTACTGAAAGGTACAAAAGTTCAAACATACTCAGCTGCAGATGAGCTCACCCTCACCAGTTCTCTGCAGCTGATTATAATAAAAACATCGCTTCCCATGTGACCAGCTCTCGCCATTGAAAAGCAATAATGTCATCTCCGGTGGGATCCTGGATGACATACAGCTAGTATTAAAACACAGATATGTCTCCAGATTTCCCTGCAGCCTGTAATTTCCTTTAGTGGAAGGACTATGTGATCGAGCTGAGTCTAAAGAGGGTAAAGGAATAAGCACTCTATTAATATTAACGGAAAAAAGGAAAAGATGACCACCTTAGTAACACAGATTGTAGCTTGGCAGTTGCGGTAAACACATGCACTGATAATAGTTGATTTTTGTTCTTATTTATGATATAGGAAAGTGTATGGCTTTGAATAAAAAAGAGTTGCTATCAGCATTTATTCCTCCAAGCTAAAAATGTTATTATCAGGTCTGATCAAGTAGTCCGTGGAAATATTACCTTTATTGGGCATTTGATCAAGCCATCAGAGCATTTAGATGAGCATCTGTAATACAAGAAATTTGCCTTTCCGTGCAAGAATGCTATTTCCAAGAAATATCAGAGACTTCTAAATTCCACTGTGCCTGGTGGCCTCAAGGAAGAGCAGAGGCATTCCTATGAAAAGAATAAAGGGTAAATACTTCCTGAGTAGCTGTCCTTGCTCATTATAGATGGGCGATTACTTGCCTAGCATTTAATTTGTGGCATTCTTTTCTTCCTTTCTAGAAAAAAAGGACCACTATATTTTGCATCTCTGTCATGAAAGAGGAGATGAAATACTGTTACTCACAAACAAAAGAATTCAGATATCCTAAGGAACATCAGATAAGGATTACAATATATCCCAGAGTTTGCTTGAGACAACCAAAGCCATAGGGAAGCTATGCAATTTCAGCCACTCCTCTCAGCTAGATTCCATCACCGGGCAGGGAGATGTGTTGTAATAAAAATGTAATATCATCCGTCATGGTTTTAAGAACCTATCTCCCATCTCTCTGAGTAGGCAGTATTTACATAAAGCTAAGAAAGGAATCTCTTCAGAAATATCCCATCCAACCTACAGAGTCTGAATGCAATAAACATTGTCAGTAAGTATTCTTATTGAGTCAGATTCTTTTTATACACAGACAACAGATCTTCAAAATAAAGGGTACTGTTATTTTAACAGAGCAAGAGAAAGTGCTAGCATTGCAGACTAATCAGTGCATTGGAAATTGCTGAGGAGGTATTGTTTTATCTTCCCAAAACCCAAACAGACCTTAGAATGTGTATTAGCTGCTGACAGTTTCAATAACTTCCCTGAAGCCATTTATAGCTCTTCCCAGCTCTTTATTATTTCTCTGAAGAGAAATCACTGGACTAAGTGGGCCTGAGAAGATGCATAACTTACAGTGTACCATCTATCATGATTTGTTAGGATTACTTTTAAGAGGCTACAGAAAGTGCAAAGTGGGCCTACACTTGACACACAGCTCAAAAACGTGAGGAGAGATGGGGCATTTGAAAATAAGTCTTCAAGGTACATTACTGCTGCCCATATCATCAACGCTGACGCAACACTTACCAAGGTGCTTTAGAGATACATATGGCTCTCTGAAAATTAGCCATCATTGATAACATCCTGAAAGACCAACCAGAGAAACTAAGATTTGCCAGTGCTCAGAAAGGTTGGGCTAAACCCTCTGTGCTAATTCCCCATAGGTCCTCAGAGGACCTCAGTAATATGCATCCACTGTAAAATTATTTTTATTACACTTCTTCTCCATAGATAAAATACTCTTATCAAATGTATTCCTTTATGCACAAATAATACTGTACTCTGTTTTAAAATGATACTTAGTGGTCATGCCACAAACTGCTACAATGTCCTGCTGGAACATGGCTGTGTGTGCTAAATATTTGCCTATTTGCTGTGCTATATAGTGATTTGACTTATGCTATTGTATGCGTTAGATTTGTTTGAATATAAATAACTCACCATATGGCACTCTTACAAAGTGCATTGGCTTGTGTGAAGTTGGTGTTGTTTCTGTGTTCCATTCTCCAAGAGTGTTCTGATTCAACTAGAACTGAAACCTTATTTGTACTTAAGGTAACTAATTCCCTAAACTGTTCTACAATAAATAATTATGATTTTTGATTCTGTATAGTTCTTAATTTGCCATCTGGTACTTTTTAAACGAAAAACAGCTGGCATGTATGTACACAATCAATTTGGTATGGTTTCCAAAAATGTTTAGCTTTGGTCTAACTTAATGCTAGTCATGTCTGAAAACTCCACCTGCCATGAATTATTTTTGCTCTTTCCTTCTTGTGGAAGGAAATGTCTGGAGTCACAATGATGTTGACTGGAGCATAAAAGTTAAGATGACATATTTCTAAGCAAACAAATTACTAGTAGGAATTTTTGATTTGTTACACTTCTCTTTTATTTTCTTAAGGAGTAGCTGACACCCCCGCAAGCCAAAATACAACCACCCAGAATCCACAAAGAGCCATCAATGAAAGATCAATTTCACTACGAGATGACAGACCTAATGCTCAGTGCCCATGAAGATGATCTTGCATGCAACAAGTTTAAGAGGTCTTCATATACCTCACTAATTGAAAATAGTATGCCAAATCCAAAGTGACAGAATGACAGGGCCCAGCATTAGCAAGGAACACAGTAGGCAACTCTAAACGTGAATCTTTCACGAACTAGCCAGATTCCCTTACCAGGTAAGAATGCAAATCGGCTGAACCTTGAAAGGCCTTAAGTCTTGGGACAGGAAATCTGTGCATATGTCTCAGGAAACTGAAGGCTCTTTGAGCACAAAACTCAATTTAAAAAGGTCATAAGTAAACTAACTTGTGGTTCAGGAGAGAAGTAAAACAAAGTAGGAGGAATGATGTTACCTCAAGAGTTACAGATCTATCTGGTGGAAGAAATTTATTATAATCTTTATTGATAATCTCTCCCTTTGTTGGCCAGACCTGGACTCACTTAAGGCTTAGCAAAGCTCTGCCTAGCTGCTAAAGCAGTGGTACTACAGCTTCTGAGCTAGGAAAGCCATCTTATCTATAACTACTTCTTGCCTAGAAGGTGTTGACTAGAGTTTTGAATTTCTGGGTATAAAAGAGTGGGAGTAGACTTTTTTCAGGTCACAGAACAGTCCATTTGACAGAAAGAATGACTTTAAAAACAATCTTTTCATTAAAGCAGCCTGACTTGGAAAAACTCTTTCCACTCACTTTAAAAAAAACCCATACTTAAACAAATAGGACTCATGCAAGCAGGGAGATAGAGTACTGCCCAGGCTATATACAAAGGAAAACGTAAATGTTTCTGTGTATCCTTTTTCTGCAGGTTCTGAGCTGGTGTGAGGTGGGTGAGTGTCAGGACACAGCAAAGGCCAGCTGCTCCCTAAGGGTTGGGGAGCTGGGAGCCAAGCATGATAACAAGGACAGTAGGGCAGGGGCTTTATCAGCCCCACGCTACCCGAGTGAGGTGAGCACGGCCAGCCTGGGCATGGCAGCCAAGGACAGCCCAGAGTCCAGATCATATATGGGGATGAGGTAGGTCTGAAGAACACAAGCCAGAATTAATGCAAAAGCTGAAATAATGAGGGGTTTAGAGCAATTCACTGCATCTTACGAATTAGGAGGTAAGTAAGCTCTGAAGTCAATCCCTAGGTAGAAAGGAAGCATCAGCCAACTCCTATGATTATCCTCTGTGAACAGCAGTGCAGAATCTGTAGCTTACCTCCTTGCCAGGATTCTCTCTACCTGCCTGCATGGGTCATATTTGTTTTTGTAAGATAAAATATGTTTTAGGACAAGGACCTTGTTTTCCTCTGTGCTTTCTAAGGCTCGTGCAATTCCGTGATTCCCATCTTGGTCTGTCCAGGGAAAAGCAACATTAAACAAAAAACAAACTGCAGGCAACACAGCATGTTGGTCTGCCTGTCAGGCTCACATTTAACTTCTGTATTGTCTGTGTCTGTGAGAAATGTTAGAGGGTCTCCCAAGTAAAAGGTACCCTGGAAGGAAGAAAACAGGCACAACAGTGGCTTTATGAGTAGGGTGATCATTAGAGATTTCTGCCAGTGATAAAACATATGCTTAAATTTTGCTTCACTGCAAAACATTCAGTAATGAGACCAGGTACTCCACTTGAAAAAGGCAGGGAGGAAACTAACTTCGACTTTAATTCTTGGGTGAAGAAAGGAGGAAAAAAGTAGAGCAACTTTTGCATTGAGACAATAGCTAGGCTAGTGCTGCTCTCTACTGGTGAAGAACACACATTGCTCTAGAAGTGCCTCGGTACTTGTGTAAGCGATGCTTGAATGGTATGCGAGCTATTTTAATAAACTTTAAATTAAACGAAAGCTGTAATATCTATACAAACTAATATATTGTCACTATTAAAATTAAATACTTACCAATTAACTTTTGTGTGTGTCTAAAAACTTGATTTTGTCTTCAGACTTCAGTTGCTTCAAGTAAATCCAGCAGCTTGATGTAAACATTCTGCCATTACTGTACATGCAGGAAAATGTTTCCCATTGGTAATAATTCTCCTTCTTCCTTTCTTTCTTTTTTATAGAAAATTCCATGAATTTTCACTTAAATGGGAATTTGAATGGTCTGAATTGTAGCTGCAAATTTAGAGGCCATATTGAGAATGTTTGAAAATGGGTTCCCAGAGGTTTACTTTAGGAATGGTTAAAGTCATACTCATTTGCTCTTTAAAACAACAAAAAAAATGCTGCTCTATTTATCGTATGACACAGGTACTTTCAACTACTTAAAGATGGATAGTCATAGAATCATAGAATCATAGAATAGTTTGGGTTGGAAGGGACCTTTAAAGGTCATCTAGTCCAACCCCCCTGCCATGGGCAGGGACATCTTCAACTAGATCAGGTTGCTCAGAGCCCCGTCCAACCTGACCTTGAATGTTTCCAGGGATGGTGCATCTACCACCTCTCTGGGCAACCTGTGCCAGTGTTTCACCACCCTTGTTGTAAAAAATTTCTTCCATATATCTAGTCTAATCTACCCTCTTTATAGTTTCAGATCCTAGAGATTCAGTCTTACTTAAGGTGAGGATAAGAAGATAAATATAATGCTCAGAATTTAATCTTGGGTAAAATAACAACTGAGTTTGTGTCTCAAACTCAGGTGAGAGGCGAAGATAAGAGCATTAGCACTTTCCATTTATGTAGCAAAGTGGCCAATAATTTCTTACTATCTTTTCCTGTAAATCTCAAAACATGTCAAATGTCTGGAAACACCTGTGTTGGTTTCAGCCTGTCCCCTGCCCCGTGTCCCCTTGGGTGGGAGGTACACAGGGAAGAAGGGGCTGGGAAGAGGGACATGGGCACATTGCCCAGAGCCTTCAGCCTTGCAGCCTTTGTGGTAGCCTCGTCCAGAATTGTGGAAGGACTCAGCACTTCCTGACCTTGCCCACCTCTTCCATCTTCACCCGAGGTGTTTCTGCCAGGACTACAGCCCAGCAGAAACAGTGCAGGCACACCAGGATGGGGAAACCTTGTGTTATTTGCCTGGAGACCCTGGAGGAGAAAAGCTGTCCTACCAGACTGTGGTGTTCCCGCCATGTAGGCACGCGTGATTCCATCAGGGCTGCATCCAGGCACGTGGCCCTTCCTGTGCCTGTTCACACTGGTCGTGTCTCTCTTGCAGTGACAGGCTCTTCACTGGGTTCTTTTGCTTTTGATGTCCCCAGTGTAAAAAGAGGGAGCAATTCTTGCCAAAAGTGTCTTCCATGAGGGTCTGAGTCCCGACCATGTTGGTTCTCTTCTGCCCTTCCACTGTGCCCACAAAACATAAGAAGGGTACAAGAGTGTCGGGTCAGCACAAGGACTCTCTCACCAAGCTCTGTCTCCAACAAGAGGGGCTTCTGGGAGGACAGGAGGATGTGGGCTTATACACAGGGATGCTCCAGGCCCTGGGAGCTCAAATTGCTGAGCAGGAAGTGGGCTGCTGGTGGTTATGAGCTCTGGAGGGATTTGTTCTTTCCAGAACTTGCCCAGCTGGCAGGGGCAAGGCTTCTGCAAAAAGCTAGGAAGGTGGTGCTTGTCCCTTCTTCTCTTGGATGAAAGTACTTTAGACTTTCACTTCTTCCTGTAGTGTATCGCAGCCTCTGTTAGCCACCTGTGAAGCTACTCTGCTTTGAGTGTCCCAGCCCCCCAGGCTCTGACCTCCGCCTCCCAGGTGACAGCTTCGTATCCCTCACTGCTTTGTCTGCAGCCAACATATAGCTGCAAACATCCATCTCGCTCACCATCCAGTTCACACTGGTCAGACCCCTGCCCTGGGCTCCTGCTCACTTCCCATGGTCCATGTCCAGTTCCTTCTTCTCAAAGCACCACGTTCCTCTGGTACCCTCTCTTTCCGGAGTCTCCCCATATGGACAAAAACGAGAATTCAGAATGGAGAGCACAGCACACTCTTCTACTGCAGAAGGATCCAGTTTTGGCTGGAGTTGCTCAAGGTTTTATTGTCTGGTTGACCTCAGGTGTGCTCAGAAGCTTAACACAACACCTCACTTGCCTCACAACACCCACATGATATATTCTTATGGTAGTTCTCCCAAGCATCTTCAGCACCCTTCTCTACAGCCTTTTCTCACAGCTATATCTGCTGTAATCTGGATGCCCACGTATTCACTAATTTCATTTAAAAATCCAGCTATGAAACACAATCCACCTTACGTAAAACAGAAAAAATGAAGCAGTATAGTACCTATACAAGAAAACACCCCTTTCTCTTTCAGCTTCTGTCTCAGCAGGCAACCCGATGGGCAGCATTTATTTAAGCAGAGGTGCTTGCAAAGGTCTAGGAAAGGCTGGCAATGCTTTTTGATAGGCATGGGTTGTGTTTGTGCGGTCCTCTCCCTCACTCCATTCGCGTAACTGAGTGAACAGTGGAGCACCAATTCAAATGGTGTTTGCTGAGCCCAGCATGGTCACCCAGCTAAATGCCTCCATAGAGTAAGGTAACAGTAGTGCTATATATTCATGCAGAACAACAAATGAATCTCCAAAAGACATTAGGAAATGTCCTGCAGTGCATTGTTTAACTGCAAGAGTAAACTGCAGATGAGGCAGAAGGGCACGGCACACAAGGAGCATTCATCACAAACAGGTTGCTCATTGTTTTACCTAAAGTGAGATTTGGAAAGTTGAAATGTCCCCCGCTCTCCTGGAAGTCTTGGGTCACAAAGTCTGTTGTGGGGCTCTGCATAGAGTTGAAGAATTTACTGCTAGGGAGTCTCAAGCACAGTGGCCTTGGTGGTCCTATTGCTGAATCTATGTAATGATTTTAATTATTTTTTGACTTTTGATGTGTGGCTGGGATACAAGTTTAGTACTTCGTTCTACCTTTCTCTGTGGCAGCCCTGTTTCTTGCCATCCTCAGGAAGGATTCACAGTGATTATGAAGAGGCTTACAGCCTTTTCTGTGGTAATCATGGCAGGATACCAGGGCTGATGAGAAATTGCAAGAGTCCAAGAAAGAGTTGCCCCTACTGTGATGCAGTATAAGACTATGAAACCTTTTTTCCCCTACTTATATGGAGGCTCCTGAGCTATACTGCTGCCCAGAAGCAGCTGTAAACTACCACCAGAAAGGGACAATTTCGCCTCAGGGCAATCCAGAGGGTGCATGAGACGACATAAAGTGCCTTCACATATCCCTAAGCTGTGTTTGCACTGAACAGAACTACACCCTGAGAACAGAAACGGAACTGATGAAAATGTCATCTTTGTTGTGTTTGCTTTCTGCGAAAAAGAAATCCACTAGAGGTTATCAGAGGAACAATTTTATTTTTAGAATACTCTTGTTCCCATGAAACTCAAGAGAATTTTTATCTTTGACTTGAATGGGAACAAAGCATTGCCCTTGGGGAATGACTTCTTACATTACCAAAAATGAAATATGATTAGGAAAACCTGTAGAGTGTATTTTCTCCAGTGAATTGCTCTTGAAGAAATGTATCTATAGAGATAAATATTTATGTTAATTCTGAACATTATTTTGTCATGCTGTTAGTTTTATAGGGTACTGGTTTGCAATGTCTTCCAGTGCCTATTAAAATTAATGGGAATCACAAGTTTTTAGTCAGGATTAGAGGAGTGAGTGCTCTTAGCAGAATTTTACAGATGAAAAGAGAAAATATTAATTTATTAATTTATTCATGGCTTTTGGAATAGTTAAAGTATCTTCCAACACATACAAATGTAAGGAAAGATAAAGATAAAAATCCCATCCAACAAAGCTCTATACAGCTTAGATCTGGAAAAGCATTTGCACGTTTACTGGAGATTGTGTATTTGCCCTTGCATAGCATTCCTTATATTGAAGAAGCCTTCACATTTCTTTCCTTTCTCTAGTAAGCCACAAAACAAAGGTTATCTGTTAGCCCAGGGTTTGTTAAAGCACTGACAAGCTACACTAAAAGTAGAACTCATCGCTCCAAACAAAACCACAGTTTAAAGTGGCAATAGATACCTTTAAAAATGTGTTTTCAAGCAACAATTGAAAAAAAGAAACATACCACTGGAAGATCATTTTCCTGTATTGGCATTTTGCTACCCTGTAAACCTAATTTCAGAGATCATCCATCTAGCAGTGGAGAGATGATTAGTCTCCAGGTGATTAGTTCTGTGGTAGAGAGAAGCAACTGGTTACAGTTAAGGTTACAATTATGGCTGGGATTAGGATTGATGCTCTGGAGTGGCGGAGGTGAGCTGTGTGGCTACAGTTAGGGTTAGTGTTCAGGAAAGGAAGAGCTGGACAAATACATTTACTGCAGGATCTTGTCAATGATGTGGTGGGTCTGGGATGAGGGCTGGTGATAGCAATGACTATGCCTTCTGGCTAGTTGTGATGGGAACTGGTGGCAAAAGTTATTATTAAAGGCAATATAAAGGTTGGATGTATGGTCTGGATTTAGGAAAGCAGTCTGTGGAATTGTGTTTATCACTGTATCAGAGCAGCCCTTATTTCAGACAGTTTTTTATGGGAGTGAAGATCTGATGATGCATCCTAGAGGCAACAGGAGTGACTAGCTATAATGAAGGTGAGTGTCTTGGTTGTAGTTAGGATTAGGATTCTGGAGGGCCAGGGTGGAAGATCTGCTTTTAATGTGGGGTCCTGGAGAGGTGTAATGATGTCTGAAAGGATGATTGGCTCTGATCTGAGAGTTGATAAGTCTGTAATGAACCAAATGGTCGGCATTGGAGGGCAAGAAAGAAGAGGACAGAGAACTGGGATGATTAATGAATCCTTGTAGCACTTGAAAGAGGATGAATAGGATTATTATTACGATAAAATATTGTTAAGATTAGGGTTGGGTGAAGGATCAGGCTTTAAGAAAGCAGAGGTTGTAATCAAAAATATATTGCTGAATCCTACCAGTCTTTTACTCTTCATTTAGGGGTGATTTTGCAGCAAGGACCTGTCCATGATTAAGGTGTGACAGGACTACAGATAAAGTATCTGGCAGTTATGCAGACAGAGTTTGGGGTAGAAGAGGACAAAGACCTGAATATACTGGTAGGTCCTACAGAATTTAGAGATACAGTCAGGACTGATGCCAGAAAGCTACTTAGCTTAATATTAATTCAAAAGTTTGTGGCCGTTGATAGTCTATCCAGAAGCCTATCCTTTTTCTGTGAAAGAAAGCATGGAGAGCTAAACTGAGTGTTGGATGCCTGAGAAGGGATGACTGCGGAGAGGGTTGGTGCTTGCAGAGATCAACAACATCTGGATAGTATTGGCTTAGGACAGAGTGGGTAAGGTTACCTGCAATTGAAGGCCATATTTGGATATCTGGTTTCTGTTTGGAAAGTAAAGGTGCCTGTTGCTAGATCCTGCCAAGCCTCAGGTTCCAGTTTCAGAACTAGTTCTCTTAACAAGGAATAATGTAGCATTCATCCTGTGACAGAAAACAGTAACTGGGCTAAGGATGTTAGAGCATTAACTCTTAGTGTGGCTTAGGATCACAGGTCTAGTAAAAGATGGTTAAGGTCTCGGTTTTACCTTAGTTCCTTAAGAAGCTAAGGAAGAACAAACTTTGGTATCAAAGAAGTCAGTCACTGTGGTATGAACTCTGTAGTACAGTTCAGTATTGTATTTAGAAAATATCTTTATCATTAATGCTTATGTTATGGCCCAGGAAAGGGGAGGCTAGAAGAGCAAGTTAATAGGTGGACCTACTAAGTCCTGTGGGAACTGCATGTGGGCTATTATTTGTAGGGAGCTGTGTGTTTCTCTCCAAACTTAATTTTTAGGGTGTCCGAGTTGGTGGGGTTTTATTTTGTTTATTGGCTAAAGTTGTATTTAGGTTTAAGGTAAAGAAAGCTGAATTTAGATACTCAGTTTCTTGCAGGATCCTAACAGGTTGTGGCTGGGCCTACCTGTGAGTAATGGATGATCAACGCCATGGCAGGAGAAGTTGAATGGGTTTTGGATATGGTCACCAACAGGACTGAATTTGGAGCTAGAGATCTGCGCAGCAAAATTCAAATATTAGTGTGGTTTCTTGCAGGGCATTGAGGCCTAGAACAAGGAGTGGTTCTAACACAGGAGATCTTTTTGGAATTTATGAAGAAATTTGGACTTGATGTTCAGGAAAGCAGGGGCTGCAGAGGTCAGCTTATTATTGGAGTCTTTAAGTTCTGTAGGGCAAGATGAAAGCTACGTTATGAAGGGTGTATTCTTTCTGCATGGGCGAGTAAAGTTTTTACTGAGAGGAGAGCAATGGTTGGTGCTACGTTTTAGGTAAAGTCGGAAAAGCTTGTTCTGTTGCTGGGTTCCGTGAGACCAATAATTCCCATTTCACTGTTGATCTTTTCAATCGTGAAGAGCAGGTATGTAGTATGTGACAGAAACTGGGGCATGAATAAGACTCTGGACAAGATTTTAAATTGGGATTTGCTTTAGGTCTTCAGTAATTGCTCCATGTTCAACATGAGTTTCTATAAAACTGAGATGAAGATTGGCATCAAGAAAAGTGAATTACTATTAATTTCAGTATGGCTAGAAAAGAGGATCTGGAGAAATGTGATGCTGCCAGTTCTGTTGGGGTGTATAGGGATTGGACTTGGGGATGGACATTGGATTTATGCCTTCTGGTTATTTTTGGAGAGGGGCAGGTGTTAACAGGGGTCTGATGAGGGACAAGGTATTACTTTTGTGATCCCTTTATGGATTATTTTTGAGACTGAATAGGATTATTTGCTGTAAAGAAAAGAAAGCAAGCAAGAAATCACAGTTTTGAGCTGTTTGTGAGGCTGGTACATAGCATTGCCATTGTTTCATCCTATTCATGCGTGTGTCATTTGAACACTTAAAAAGAAATATTTATATTCTTTCTTTTTTTAATTTGAAATGCATATGTATTTTTAAATGTCAAAAAAAGTTTTAAAACCAAACACTAAATGAAATACTGATAGCTGGGACAAAACAAATGCTTATATTAATGCTCATTTTTAATTTTATTTCCTGTGTCAGGTTTTCCAAATTAAATTTTTCTCCCCAACTTTTCCATTTGGCCAACTAGGCTAAAAACTTTTTTCATAGGGCTAAATTCCTTTGCCATACCGGATTTAACTTCATGCATGGAGGCTGATACAGATACAAAAAATTAAAGAGGAAAATAGAATCATCCATAGTATTAGTGAAAAAGTAAACCCTGCAGCTGTTTTCTGTATCACCCTAGAACAACACAGAGGAGCACATGAAGCGTGTTAATAGGGTACCCTGCATAAGCTTCCACTGTTCACCTCTGTTGCTTTCCTTGTTCTGCAGATGAATGCAAAGTTTCAACATTCAGAGTCATCCTTCTGGCAAACGTTATGAATATTAAATATTCATGTATGAAATCTCTTCAGAACCCACCTTGGAATCATTTTGAGTTTGTTTATGACCAATTAAAATGCCATATAAATTTCAGATTCTGCCATCTGAGTATCCTGAATGCAGAGAATGAAGGACAATATCCTGTACTCCTAATTTAATTTTCCCATCAGTGTTTATTTGAACTCTGTCTGTGGGTCAAGACAATGGATGTCTGTGCAAATATTTTCTACTTACGCCAGCTAGGACTGTGTGCTAAAATTTCAGCAACAGTTTATAGTCACTTAAGCTGACTTTTCCCACACAGAAAAGAACACTTTCAGATTGAGAACTTTATTAATGAGATATATGTGTCACTTGCCTGTGACAGAGCTTTGATTTTATGCAAACTGCCCCCACTCTGGCTCCAGATCTTGACTGGAGTTTGAGGAATCTTATAACCTTCAGAAAACGAAATTTTGTTGAACTTGGAACAGTCCCACAAGCATCAGAGATTTGCTGTGCACATAGAGAAAACAGAAGATAAGTAAATGGCAGAAGAATGTAGTGAGTCACTTAACCTGCACAGAGAAGGTAAAACATGTGGAGGAAGACAGTAGCAGGTAGAGGATGCAGCTCCCCTTTGGGTCAGCTGGACGTGTTTTTCCATTCACTTCTAAATTTTATCTCTGAGTCCAAGCATCATCAGCCTTGAACTTGTGAGTGACAGGGAGGTGGAAAGAGGTGGAAAGGGTACTTCCATGCTTCTCAGCCTGGAAAAACAAAGCGGGAATGTCTGCCAAAGAAATCTGGACACTTTGGATTTTCTTGAAAGACCCAAACATTGTTATTTCCTCTGATTTTGTATGCAGTATCTGAAAGAGATTGACTTGTAAGTGTTCCCATGGTCTTTGCGTACACAAAGAGGAATGAGGCACTTCAATGACATTTATTTTAGACTGATGGAAGGAACAAAGAGCCAGGCAGCTTCCAAGAGGGTGTTTCCTCAGCGTGACCCTGAACCTAGTTTGAGAACAGTCTGGCTGCCCCTTCTGAGCACTGGCAGAGCTCCTGGAAACTCAGAAAGTGCCTACTATGAGCAGTTGACAGACATGGCTGGCTGCCTCTGTGGGCAAGATTGTGCAGCAAAATGCAGATATTTACATGGAAATGTCCTCAAAACAGGGACAGTTGGAGTCAGGATTTTGGGTTGGATCACTAAGAGAGACGCCCGTTGGAGAGACAGGCCCATTTGCAAAAGCTGGATGCATAGTCAGAGTTCAGGCAACTTGAACACTCAAAAGATACTCAGAAATGGGCAGTGGTTTAGGTCCTTAAAAATACAGCATCAAGTGTTTTTATATTTTTACTGCCAGTGCTGATTAAAGAATAAATGTGAAATAAATTCAGATAACTCCCATTACAAAAGAGAAAACTAATTCCTTTCCTGCACTGTGTATCTCACCAAGACGACTCTGAGCACTGACCACTTCTAAACTCCACCTGAGTTGCAATTGTTTGTAAACAGTTTCAGGCCCAGTCTGCTCGGTCTGTACTTGACATCACTTCAGTTTTTTGCAGGACAGTCAGTACTACTTTAGCTAAATACTCCATCCAATCCCCTTCTAAAATTATATAACTCTTTTGGTTCCCTCATAAATTAGACAGAAACTAAGAGAAATTTAATAAACATGTTGTAGATCTCCACTTACTGGAACAGTAACATCCAGAGCAACTGGCAGACTTATACAGTCCTCCAGATGTAGGCTTGGTATGAAGATCACGGTAGTTTAAATTTTATCCGTTATAGAGCAGAACATGAAGAAAATGTATCATACTTAACAGAAATCCAAGAATATTTGAAGTAACTGGTCATTGCCCAGCTTACTTCTCCTTCAATTATAGAGAAGTTTGTTCATGGCTAAGATCCTGTTGCCCAGTAATCCAGATTCTTCCAGCCCATTTCTACAACATCAGTTTACTGGACCTTTCGTGACGATTCCACTCTTCCCATGTTGCTGAACTATGAAGCTTTTCACAGTCATGATTTTCTTTAGGATGGAAATTGGAGAGTGATGGAATGAAGAGGAGAAAGGAAATAATACCATCTCAGAAGGAAAAATAGGAAATCTGAAGTTGGTTTTGGAAGAGAAAGTGTAAAAAAACTCACAATCTAAATGTTACCTTTTGGCAGTATCAAAACAAAATTACCTTGACTGCAGACTTGGAGGTGTTTGGCTCTGTTTGCCTTCTTCAACTTCTACATATATTTGAAGTCTAGGAATACTGAATCCTGGAAGACCGAGTTTTCAAATCATAAGAGGGAGCCTTGAAGCTGTCTGGATTCTGAGCCCTATTTTAGAAAAAAATTGCTCAAGACCTTCCTTGCTGGCACCTTTAACATTCTTGTCCCCAAAGCTATTTAGATAGTCAATGTGCTCCAGAGCTGTGACTCAGGAAATGAGGGCTCCCAGGTGAGTTTTTCTTATTGAGTAAACCCAGCCAAAACCCAGGTTTAGCAGGCTCCTATTGGAAGCATGTTAGTGTAATGATGGATCCCTCTGAGATATACTAGGGTGACAGCCATGATGACATTAGCTCTTCCCAATCAGTTTTCCTCTGCCTCTGTTCAGTGATCCTCAGATAAACAACATGAAAGCTGACAACCACATTCCATGAACATTACTTAAGACACATTTTGGTGACTTCAGCTACAAACATTTCCTCCCATTTTTCTCATTGTCGTAATCATTGCATGACTTCAATAGCTGTAAATACTCACTATCACAGTTGTTTTAATCTGTTTTGTACCAGCCAAGCTATCTGCTTCTAATTTCTTTTTGCTTTCAAAACAAGTTTATGTAACAGGCTAAGATGGATTTTTGCAATTTCCGACAACTCCAGACAACCATTCTAGACTTCTATGGATCTCAATCACTTGTAGATACTAATGGGGTAATATCTCTAAATGAAACTTTGTCATGACAGCAGTGTGGCAGGCCAAACTGCTTAAATGTAGGGGCTGCAAAGCAGAGCAGTACTTGGCAGAAAAAAGCAGTATATTGAAGACTTATCAGTTCAGTTCAGTATACCAGGATAGAAGCCCAAATGGAAAAGGGCTGGCATTGGAATTTGGAAGTGGAAGGGGATGCCTGACTTCAGCTCATTTCGTTTGTCAGCATTTCTGATTCTCAGGCTGCAGATCTGGCTTTGGCAGTGCCACCATTAAAATGCAGCTGAATGGCAGCAGGTTTGCTGAGGGGAACATTTCTGCCAAGAGCAGGGAGAAGAAGCAGCAGCACCTGCCATGTCATTTATAGCAGCTGTCACCTTTCTAAAGCTACCAAATTCTCTTTCCACCTACAAAAGTAACTCTGTTTTATTCTCACCCCTCCAGGCATTTGAAATATTAAGAGCCAGTGCAGGTGTCTTTTTTTCCCTTACCCTCTTCCTTCTAGCTTCTGTCCTTTCCTTATTACTCTATATGTCTATCAACACAGTCTTTTCTGTGCTATTTTCCCAGCTACTGAATGCAGGACTTTGTAAGAAATTCTTAAAACAATTGTGATAGGTAAACTGAATTCCAGACCTAAAAAAAAAACGAAACTGTATCTCAAGAGTTCTGTATCTCTACAATCCTCGGAAGCATTTCAGAACAATATCCAAAATATGTAATGCAATTAAGATACTGTGTTCTGGAATTGGCGCAGTTGAGATTCATCCTCTTCAATGCTCTAACTCAATGATAAATATTTCTAATGGCTGTGTTTATTGCAAACTTGGGGCTCCTTGTATCTGGACACAATTCCTATCGGACAGTTTAAAGCCTTGGATTAACCTTCAAGCAATCAAAGCATTAACTCTTTTTGATTGTGAAGAACTAACTTCCCCAGCAGTAAGTATAAGGCTCTTGGCTAGTTCTTAGATATATTTTACATTTTACAAATAAGGAAATGGAGACAAAGAAGTTTGGGTAAGGTTTGCCTTACCAGTAAGCAGCTGCAGCCAGTAAGTAGCTGCAGTGATCACAACTCCAGGAGAGCCTTGTTCCCCACTCACGCACTGCCCCTGGACTAGCAGGACTGAAGCTGTTTGCTTGTTCTTGTTTTGTTCTGAAACAAAAAGGTATGAAAAGACCAACTGTGGGGAGCAAGAACTTGTAGGAAATTGCGTGTTTTATTCCACTGCTATTCTGCAAGTAACATTTTTGATAATTTATGTGACTATATTTTCAAACATAAATGAAATACACCAATTGTGCCCAGAACTAGCTGAGACAAATACAACACAGCGTTTATTTTCCTTAAATAAACAAAGCTTATTTTTCTCATTTTTTTCTTTCATTTTTGTATATCATCCTATACCTGTAAAAAATTAAATGATGAATGGAAACCTCTCCAGGGTGTTCAGCTGCAATGAATGCAGCATCTGCCATTTGGTAATTAAAGAAGAAAAAGCTTTTCCGTTCTTTGCAAGCCAGATGCAAAAGTGTCTGATATTGAAACCTCAAATAGAGTAGGGACAAATGATAGATTTTTTAGAGGTAATATTTTTCCCCTTCGATGCAAGATAAATTTTTATTTAATTTTGAAATTTAAGCTTTGGAATACAGCCACCAATACCGAGGCTGTCATTAAATGTATCTCGTTAGAGTTAAGGAGAGATTCTTTATAATGCAAGTACTTGGAATAACATCTTACCACTTCTGTCTGAAGCATAGACCTGTTTACATAAGTGGGTTGATCAGAGACAGTTTCTGGCCAAACAAATGTTCAAGAAGATTAATGACGAACACATGTTGTATTTTGTTATCTAAAACAACACCCAAATTCTCAACTGAAATCTAGGTTATGTGATGACATAGAGTGTTGGTTAGGGGTATTTCCTGTTTTTGGAGTGTTAACCCACTGTGTCCCTTTTGTTGCTCTTTGGAGAATGCAGTTCTGTTTTTGTAGAAGGATTTCACTCCATTACTGGAAGAAGGGTGAATTTTCCTTTCTGCTGCAGGGCTAAGAAATGTAGGCCTGAGAGGTGGCCCAAATGTGATGCAGAGAACATGTCATTGTTTGGTCCACAAGAAGGATAACCACCAGATTACTAGGAAAAGCAGCTCGTCCCTCAATTCAAGCTATTCTGCAGTTGTTAGGATGCCATTAAAGCTTATGGCATAGTAATAGGTTTGGTATTACCCTGGTTCAACAGAAAACACAGTAACTTGCTGCTGCTTCTGTTTGCTCTAGGCAAGTAAGTATGCATCCAGCCTGCTAAACTGGTCAACAGCCTGGAGGCCTTTTTAGACCTCTCAATGCTACTGGATTGAGGCATGGATTTGGACATTAGGAGAAATTTCTTTACTGAAAGAGTGATCAGGCCTTGGAACAGGCTGCCCAGGGAAGTGGTGGAGTCACCATCCCTGGAAGTATTTAAAAGACGTGTAGATGAGGCCCTTAGGGACATGGTTTAGTGGACATGGTGTGTTGGGTTGATGGTTGGACACAATGATCTTAGAGGTCTTTTCCAACCTGTATGATTCTATGATTCTATAATTAAATAGCATCGATGCAGGAACAGTCCATGCTATTCAACAGACTAGGCACGTTCATCTATGTATTAGAGAGAAATTCAAGCCATTAAATCTAGGAAGCTGAAGAAAGCTACAGCTGGAACTAGCCATTAATATGGAACTAGACATCAGATAGCCGACCTGGGTGTCCTGGTGGACAACAAGTTGAACATGAGCCAACAATATGCTTTTGCAGCAAAGGTGGCCCACAGCATCTGTGGCTGCATAAGGAAGAGCATGGCCAGTAGGTCAAAGGAGGTGATTCTTCCCCTCCACTCAGCCCTGGTGAGGCCACATCTGGAGTGCTGGGTCCAGTGCTGGGCTCCTCGGTATGAGAGAGACATGAACATACTGGAGCCAGTCCAGTGAAGGGCCACAAAAATGACAAACGGATTGGACCATCTGACATAGTAGGAGAGGCTGAGGGCTGGGATTGTTTACCCTTGGGAAGAGAAGGATCAGAGGGAATTTTTACCAATAGGTATGAATACCTGGTACAGTGGGTGTAAAGAAAATAGAGCCAGACTCTTCTCTGTGGTATCCAGTGGAAGGACAAGAGGCAATGGGCACAAATTGAAACAAAAGAAATTCCATTTAAACATCAGAAAAGCCTTTTTTTTTTTTTACTGCAAGGGTGATTCAGGACTGGAACAGGTTGCCCAGGGAGGTTGTGAGTCTCCAGCCTTGGAGATATTCAAACCCAGCTGAGTATGGTCCTGAGCAATCTGTTCTAGTTGAGCCTGCTTTGAACAGGAGGTTTGGACTAGATGATCTCCAGAGGTCCCTTCTCACCCTAACCATTGTGTGATTCTGTGATTACAGGCTTAGCCATCCAAATGAGTCTGATACACTGGGGATTCACTGTCCGTATCACCTCTGCACTCAATACAGAGACTAGCTTAAAAAGCCCATCCTAGCTGAGTATTCAAAGTCCTATGCGAGTGAATATCGCCTAGATATTTACTCCTCAGTGCCATCTTTGACAGCTACTTTATATCTCACAGCCCTTGTTGTGTCCCATCTGTCAGTAGGGCCATCATGAAAATGCAAGAGCAAGAGATAGCAGAGGTTCTGGTGTACCCATGTAACACAGACTGCAGCAGACAGTCCTGCCTGGCATGCGAATGATAAAACACATCGTTGTTTCTGGACCTACAGCCCAAAGTCACGTCTTCTATTTGGCACTCCAAAAACTTTGCCTCACAGGCTAGCACAGCCGTGCTAAGTAGTGTGCAACTTCCCTTCCCTTGTAAACCTGTCAAGCTACTTCTCCTAGAGAGAGGCTAGAAGAAAATTTACTTCTGTTTGTGACTGTTTTGGGGCTGCTTAGGGTCTGTAGCAACAATGGCAAATACAAAACGGAACAAGTGACACCCAAGGATTTAGCAGAAATTAACTTTCTGCTCTGCCAGATGTTGCATTTGTTCTGTCCAGGACTGCATTACATATTTCAGGTTATAGGCCTGCTAGCATTAGTATTGCTTTTCCGTTTTGTGTTGTTTCTCTTCAGCAATGGCAGTGGCATCACTGCCAGTGAAGACTGAAGTAATACTAGCCCTTGGCCCATACCAGGGATTTGCGATAAGCTTGTCACGCATCAGTTGGTGGCCATCTCCATTTTACAGAGGGAAAAACAAAGGCAAAGCATAAAGTAGCACATCTATGGGCTCCAACTCACGACTGCAAGTGTTTCTAGGAGTGACATCTGAACAGGGCACTTAGCTTCAGCTCCACAGCTTACAGCCCAGTGTAAAAAAGTAAACGGTGTGATTTGGGATGACTGGGACTAGTGGCTGCCTACACCACTGCAGTTACGCCTGCCTATGTCAGAGCAGCATGGGAAATGTATGGTACAGTGGAAAGACAACCCAGGACTCCCAGTTGCTGGATCTGATCTCCATTTGATATTTTCTCCAACAATATGTCCATTCCTTGCCAACTAGTTCTAAATGATTCATTTTGTTACTGGATAGTCATATTTTGTGGGTAGCCACTAGTCAGTTTGAGTTATTCACTTTTACAAAATACTTCCTCTAGAAGGTACTGTAAACAGAATTAATTTTTAAATAGTTTGAGTTGTTTGAAAGCCATGAGCAATGGTTATTAATATTGGCACAGAATAGGTCACATGCTGATGATTCAAGGGATGGAAACTGGAACATTTTGGACAGAACTGATGTTTTTATATTCATTTTCCTTGTATCCAGACACTCTGGTGGTAGAAGTGTTAATTATACCCAGGACAGCAAACTGGGGAAGTTACAGGTACTAATACATGTGGACATGTGGCAAAATAAATCTTTAGATGAAGAAAATCATATATATTGAAGTAATCTAGTTTCCATTTCTTGGTTACAACATGCAATGTTATCATGCATCTCTTCTGAAAGACAGAGGAGGAGGAAGGAGTTTGTCTCATTGAAGGCAATGGAAAGTATGCTTGATAGAGCATGCACAAATATGGACATGAAACTGGGAGGCTGCACTGCTAACAGCTCTTACAGATGCAAAGAAGCATGCACCCAGATTCCCGAACAACATACAGTGATGTTTTGACTTGAAATTTCTTGCACTGAAGCTCATTCTTGTGATAAAAAATGGCAGGTCCCCAACCAGCTAGCTCAACAAGCCAAGAAAGCTTGCCACTTGGTGATTGCAGCCTAGTTACCACTAGCACAACTCAACACTGTTCTGCTTCCCTAAAAAAAAAACCAAAACAAACATCTCCAAGGCTTGCCACTGTTTGGAAAGAACCTGTAACTTTTTTGCACGTCTAGACTGGTTTACTGCTGAAAAGCGACTTCTTGTCATGGTATCACAGCCAGTATGTACTTTTTGACTGCTGCTGACCAAGGCAGACTCTGAGTAGTCTTCAAAAGCAAAAGAATTTGCCAGCAACTGAGTCAGTTTAAACTGCCTGCCAGGAATTTGCTGCATGCCATACAATACATTTTTGAGTCACCTTCTAAAAACAGCCTTGATGAATAAGTACTCGACACGAAAAAAAGTCTGAAATTCCCACTTGGTCTCAGGCCAGGCTTCTGCCATGCTCCCTTTCTCTCCAAAGTCAAAGCACTTAACCTGATCTCAGTATAATGGCGATTCAAAATGTCACGTTCAATAAGGAGCATGACCAGGGGCTGCACACTGGGCCTTAACGAATGGGGCCTTCTGTGGAGAGGCACAGGAGTCTGATGCAACAAGACACACACACATTGCGTGGGACTGTAAAAGAAATAAGGGGCTGCCTGGAGGTCTAGAGTCATGAGGGTAATGCCCACACCTCTCATATTACAAGCTGACGGAGGACAATGTGCCTATGGAAAACAAGTGTGAATTCTACAGGAAATAGAAGTTATTGGTGTTTAACTCACCGCTAGGTGTCACGACTTCTTCATTTTTAAGCAGACCGCTGAGTTTTTCTATGCCTAGGGGAAAAAAACTCAAGGTGAAGGCAGGAAGCCAGTGTATTAGCCAAATACCCGAGCCGGCTCCAATCTAAATTCTTTTCAGTAAAGTCAGGTTGGTAGATACCACATTCAGAGGAAAATGAGAAATCACCTCCATCCCTTTTGCAGATTACTGCCGTCTCAGACCATATTGAAACACTAAAAATGTCATGAGTGCAGGTAGCTGTAAAGTTCAGCATGCTTAGCGCACCGTGTAGTTCTCCTTGTATTTGTTTGCTTTACCCTGCCAGAAATCGCCCCAGACACAGTAGAGCTACAGGTATATGGAAGTGAAAAAATTTTCCCCACATCTATGAAATGACTCTTCTTTTCAGTGTGTCTCAGAACAGCTGATTTTGTTAAAAGTCCGTCCCTGTTGTTGCTGACAAATGCTGTACTTTTGGTAGCTTTGGAGACTGATAAATACACAAATCTATGTACATATTTTAATATATATTCACAGGAAAAACATGGGTCAGGAAATGTTAATGCAACCACTCCTCCCTACACCACGCACTTTTCCTATGCTGCCGTGCTCTCCAGGGAGGTTTCACCACCTCCTGCTTTGCTGGCTTTTCTGCTGAGACTGAATGCAGTGGAAGCGGGATGTTTTTATGCTCTCCACTGAACTGAGAATCTTATCTCCTTTCTTGCAAGTAGACAAATTGTCATCAGGGTAAGGCTGGAACATACTTGATTTTTAAGCCTGTGGGCTGGACGCAAACGAGCAAAGGAGTGAGGAGCTTGCTCTCCCTCTCAAGGTTTCCACAATCCCCTTCAAACTGGGATTAAAAACTTAGCATAAGAGGTGCAGCCTTGTCAGGAGAAAGACAAAGCAAATGCTTCATGAGTGCTCTTCCCCTTCTTTCTGCATATTCCATGTCACGTTTAATGCACAAAGGTCTGGTGTGGACATGAACCCAGCAGCCCAGGAAGAGGCAGGAGATTTGGTGCAGCGGACTAGGTGCTCCTGGGCACTTTTTAGGAACTTGGCAACAAGAGGGGACTGACGTGGCTGCCCAGTATGGGCAGATGTTTTTTCTTCTGACCCCTTGTAGAGTACACATTTGCTGGATGATTTACAGCTTGTTCTCTGAGCCAAGGGAAAAATCCAAACATTGCTGGCTGCAATCAGATTTTGTTTGACCTCTTAAGTAGTTTAACATGGTACTGGCCTTCTTTCCCATTTTAGGTCTTTCCCTTCCAGGACAGCAGAATGGATTCAATGATGCAGCTCCTCAAGCACCTACATAATGCCCTGGGCTGGAAGTAGTGGATGTGTGATAATTGCCTTTAAGATAAGAGCTCTCTTGTTCCTTTTTGAGGACATCCCAGAAAAGCACAGGGAAACCCAGAAGGGAACCTCATAAGTGACTTTTTCTCTTCTAGGTGCAAAGCGTGTTTTTATTGTAATGTGCTACAAGTTTCCATCTTCCTATTCTGTAAGTTAGGAATTTGAGAATCAGCATTTGCATGAGAATTTAAGACTACACAGTTTCCTCCATCCTTCAAAGTAAAGCCATGTCACTGGGTGGTCTTGGCACCGAGCTCTCATATGGGGCCAATAAAGGTGATTTTGTAAGTACAGAACCTGAGAGATCTGATTCACATTAAAAATGTGTAATTAATCTAATGCATAAATTAAGACTGATTCATATTCCGTATTCTGTGTTGAAGCAATACAGAAAGATTCCACCCATTAGGATTCAGTGGACATATTTGACATTTGTTTTAAAGGGACACCATTCAACTTTTTACCTCTCTTGTCAGAATCCTTTCTTAATTTAATATTGTTCATTTAATATTCCCTTTGCTATTGCAGAAAATTATATATAATTTTCTTAATATTTTTGCAGTTTATTTACCTTGGGCATTTGACAATATCTTGTGTCTAGTCTGCTTCACTTCTTTTGAAACTGGAAAAAGTAATAGTAAAACCACAGAAAAGCAGGGGAATTCAACAGCAGGTGCTGAGACTAAGAATATTTTCCACTCATTCTTTAAATAAATGGAGTGAATTTCAAACTGCCAGAGTCTTCAATCTATAGGTGTAGTTTATTGATAACCATACTTAACAAATATAGGGTAACCTGAATATCAGCTATTATTTATTTATTGCTTGCTATAGGGAACTGGAATATAATGCCTCCATTTCTTTTCTGACCCCTCACTTCCATCTCCTGAAGCACTGATGCAAAACCTGCCATTTCTATAACTGTATGCTCATTCTCTTCCAAATGTATTCTACCTATGTCTTCTCGTAGGTGCAGATGGGTGGTTTCTGGTTCCCAGTAAATACTTGTTGCCTTGCATAAGGACAAATTAATCAGTAGTATTTTTGCCCTATGGGGGAAGTAATGCCTGTCTGGTGAGAAGATATTAGAAACATCTTCAGGAGATCCAGATGGTTTGCTTTAGCTAAAATGATGTCTGGACATCAACTATGAGTGGAAGAAATACATGTTTTTTCAAGAATTTCAGGTAAACTAGATGAACTGCTCAGGAGTAAACCCTGGAGATCTGCTAATGCTCCTACAGCGTTATTAACACTACCAATTGCCTTGACCCGTAATACATAAATCCTACCAAAACCAGTTTACAAATGATACCTGAATTAGACTGTAGCAGAAGGCTGGGGTAGGAATTACCAGAGACATCAGATTAAACTCTTGAATAGCAGATCTAGAGGTGGATGAGCCTTGCCAAATCAGAAGCTGTCCTGAGCATATGCAGAAACACAGGTTTAGTGCTTGGGAGACGCTTTCTTGGCAAAGCTAGAGGATGTGAGTGCTTAACAAAGTCAGATTCCACACCTGGATTGGCACCTAATTTTAATTTAAATGCCTAAAAAAGGGCATTATGCACTTGATCTGTACTCTTTTCTGGGTTTCTTTTGGAAAACAAGGAAACTGTTTTTCTCTGCTTCTCTAGAGCTACTGCCAAAAAGCACCTCATAAGAGGTAGGGAGTGTTACCTGTGAAGGGGGTACTAGCTGTTACTTACTTTACAGCAGTGAAGTAAGGGTAGCTATCCTAGGGACTATGAAGTACTTGTGCACTGTGACAAAGGGGACAATGACAAGGACCTCAGACTTACATGGACCTGCTCTTATCTTATTCTCATACAACACAACCTGAAAGGTGAACTTGAAGAGGAATAGTCAAATACCTGGAGGACAAATAGTGAGGTTTCCTTGAAGCCTTGAAGAGAGACAACTGCTGATTCTGAATGACACTTTTGACTCCTTAGGAGCAAGCTTGCTTAAAAGTGGGAGATGCAGAAGCATAGACAGACCGGTTTGTAGACAGGAGTAAAATTATGGTACTTCCTACCATATTATTACAGTGCCTCTCAGTCCTTGAAAATTTACACCTTAAAACAACAGACTGTAAGATGAGGGAGGCTGTAGTATTCTAATTATGCAGAGAAGGATCTAAAGCACCGAGAGATCAAATGACAAAGCAAGAAACATAAGAATATAGTCTTGATAAACTGTGAGTTGAACACCAGTCCCTGGAGACTTTGAGTAGGCAGCTGGACGGTTCTTCTTTTGCAAACTTTCTTAAGTGCTGAATGGAGACGTGTGCATCTCTTCATGAGAGGTGGCTGCAAACCAGGAGATCACTCTGGCTTGTAAAAATTTGACTAAATATTCACTTGCTGCTGTGTATTGGTTTTTGGCATGCGGACCAACATGTAACCCGTGGATATGGTTAATTATAATGCCTCTGAAAAAAAAAACTAGTCAGGACTGCATTGTTAGAACTCTGTCCTCTGCACGCACAGTAAAGTCAGGAAAAGCCTCTTAGGAAGCAAAAGAATGTGGCTGAAGGCTAAAACCATCAGAAGGGGTGTCATTCAGGGAGCTAAAATAAAACCACTGAAGTAGTTTAGTGACCCCAGCATCAGGCAGTCAGAGCTATGTCTTAGAGGGCCCACTTAACCCTGGAACATGTCACTCCATCAGCACAAGCAACTGTTTCAAAAATGCATGCCATCAAAGAGGCCGCTAAGATGAAATTGCAGCTATTAGCCAAACACATGCTTCATAAAAAATGCACTCAAGGCACAGAACCCAAACTAAAAAAAAAATTCTCACTGTTGTTCCATAATGTTCCTTAAACAGCAGATGGGAAAAATAGTTGCATGCAAATCTTAATGAATGAAATCCAAACTGTTATCTCCAAGCTTTCGACTGAATGCCACTGGCGGGTCATTCAACAATGATGCCGTTCAGTTTATTGGTCTTTTTTTCCAGACTTGTGTGCCTAAAGCACTCATTTATGACAATGGCCTGATTTTCACGGCAACTGTTCCCATATGCTCCTGCTGGAACTGTAGTTTTCAGAGTCTCTAAAACAGGTCTGCTTTTTTGAGTGGTTAAAGATGGCTTTTAGTTGTGTAACTTTCAGGCATCCCATATCAGAGAGTTTAGGCCAAGTGGAGAAAGTTACAGCAGATCTCAGGCAGTTAGTAAGTCCTGCCAAACCCCAGGGGACAGCTTATTCATCAGATTTTATAAACTGAAAATTGTGTCTTCGCTATCTGGAAGTTGCATAGTCAGTCAGAAATCTTGTCAGGCGTGAACACTGCAAGCACTGAAAACAATTTTTTTTTTTAAATGGCATGTCTCCAGCCAGCTGGACTAAACGTGCTGGGCAGCCCTAATGTGGACTGGCCTCCCTGATGACCACAGAAGCTGCTGATACCAAAGAGAGCACATTCTGGGCATCACAGAGAAATGATCTCCTGAATGGTCCCCTGCTGAGCAAATGCAAGCACTGAGCAACTTGGGCTTGATTAACATTTTGCCAGTCAGTGTTAACTGGTCAAACTTGCGTTCTGCTTCATTTGGGGCATGCTTTTCTTGCTTTGATTTGATCTCTTGGCTTTGTAGAGCTGTCTTGGAATGTTAATGAAATGTTATTCAGGGAATTCAGGTAGTATTCACATTATTTGGGCTTGCTATGGTAAGTAGGCATACATTTTGACCTGCTTGTCTTGTTCCTTTACCAAGGGTCCAGGAATTTTTCCTTGCCCTTTATTTTCCTTCTTTTGTCAAGGAGGGCAAGGCAGATCTGCTCGTATCTGCTTTTTAAAAATAGCCAACTGCATCTGCTTGGCCTCACTAGGATCAAGCTGTCAAGGTAACGGAGTGCCTGATGGAGATCCATTCAGGAGTAAGTAGTGAAGATGGGACTTAGTTTGTTTCAGACTTTTTTTGGGAGCATGTGTTTGCCAAGCTGTGACAGTTTGTGCATGCTGAGCTTATTGTGCAGGGAATAGCTTCTATATAGCCTGAGGGAAATGACATTTTTAAAATACCATCTCTAATTTACTGGCCATCTAAGGCATGCTCTCAGAGATGTCACTTTGGTGCTGGTGTCGCAGTTCTGGGATACAAGCTCCTGTCACTGCCAATTAGCCACTGTTCAGATAAACTTGCTGGCCATTTTTGCTCTCATGCCATTCCGTCACAGTCAGTGCAGGTGAGGACCTACTCAAGGCTGCTTCTGGGCTGAGCAATAATAGCTCCAATAGGCCACGAAAATCTAGCACACAATCTCCCAACTTTCTGGAACAAGAGCTGAAATATGGCTAGCTCTGCTTCACGTGTTTGACAGAAATCATGTGTTCTGACCCTTAAAATAACATTGTACAATTCAATATATGGCTTTGATTGCTCAGCTTCAGAGCTGGCTGTGGTATAGGCCACATAGGCGGTTTTGGGAGATGACAATGCGGCCATGGACCTACTGCTTGGTGTGCCTGTGTTGGTCAATGAAAGGCACACTCTTGCAGCTTATGCTGTGCTTTGAGGCTTATGCAGGTCTAAACTGCCGTCTCTATCCAACCCTTTTCTATGGCAACAATGGCAGAGCAGGAAACTGTATTTGCAGCTCCCTCTTCTCTTGACCTTCTCCATAGCCAGAAGCAGCCAGCCCCAGGCAAGTCCCGCTCTCGGTTCCTTGTGTGGCAATATTCAGCATCACCTCTGGAAGTAGGGGGCACAATTACTAGGCAGAAAGTACATCATCTTTGCAGACATCCATTAAAATGCAACAGTGTCACTTGTGCATTGGCTGGCTATCACGAGAATGATCATCCTTGTTTGTATTTAAAAAAGGTGGGCTAGCATCCTTCCCTGGCCTTCTTCCCTTAGAGGAATGTTGTTACACATACATGCCTCAACCAGAGCAGCAAATTAAACCACTTTCTTGCCCAGGTACCTGTGGCTTTGGGGAGACAGAAAGAACTCCCCTCAAGAGTCTGTGGAACTTAAATCGCTTTCAGGAGACAGCAAAGCAGGAAAAAGGTGTCTCATTTGGAAGTGGGGAAGCCAAAGGGAAAGAAAGTTTACGCTTTTCACAGAAATACAGGGCCTTTACAATTTCACTCCCTTACGAAAATGAAGTCAAAGAGATATAGTGTCAGTGAAGAAGAGCAGAAGCTCTCTTGAATCCACCAGGCTAGCATCCACTGCCAGCAATGATTCAAATCCCAAATATTTCCCTATTTTAAGCAGACTGAGGTTCCTATAACCCCCTGACAGTACTGTTATGGAGAAATGCCTAGTGTTAAAATCCAGAGAACAATAGTATGCAAGAAATGGGATGTATGGGAAGTGCTGCGTGCTTTCCTTATAATTTACCTGCACTATCTTTCTGATGATTAGGCATCCTTGCTCTGAGTGCCAACTGGGTCATACGAGGTAAACCATCTACTGAGCAGATTTTTCTCGCCAGACATTGGCAGCAAGAATTGAATCTGACATCTTTTACTAGACATTAGTTTCTGGTTCTCTGGCTCTGGCTCACAAATGTGGTCGCCAAGAAGCTTTGGCATTCTTTTATAACTAGTATTATTCAGAGTTATAATTTATTAGAGCTCCTGTGCTCTTGTCTTGACTGGAATAAAATAAAATCCAGAGATGTCACATTTCTGTTTATGACCAAGAAAAATACTGTCAATGTAAAGAGGTAGAGGGGACAGAATACCTAGAAATAAGAGGAGGAACTTTTAGGAAATTAAATTGATGTAAATAGCCAACACAGGAGTCTTTTTGAAAAGGTCACTTTGAAATGAGGTATCTCATACTTCTGAAAGGACAGGACAAATGTGATGTTAATACGACATATCCACTTAATAATAATGAAGCAGCTTTGCTTTTAAAATCTGTGCTTGAACTTATTTTATAAGCAGTCAATTCCATTAAGGGATCGTGTACACAGATTGAAAGGTGAGGGTTTAGTGGAAACGTGTTTCTGCAAAAATTAATTCCACGCTGATGAAAAAAACCTCAGGATCCTGTCCTTAACCTGGGCCCTCAGTGCAAATACATTTAAGATCTAGAAAACTTGCCTTTTAACTAGTTTGGCCATTAGTGTATGCTATTCTCATTTTCCTTCTGCTAGTGTCATTCCAAAAAATTTGATGTAGCTTAGTTATCAATATCCCTAGTTGTAGGACTACTTTTGATCTCCCTCTCTGTTAATCAGAGGCATGACTTTAAGGCAGTTTTCAATACCAGTTTTGCACATTGCTGTCCATGTGATCCTGATTTTTCTATCCTTAAAAAAACCTCCTTCTAGTCAATCTGGAGTTGGTAACTTCTCCAGATCATGCAGAAGGCTGACTAAAAGCATGGCACAGATAAATGCTCTACTTATATTTGTTCCAGGTCTTTTCAAGTATCATCGGACACAGTCACCAAAAGGCAGTTTTTTGAATCCAGGTTGCTCTGCATTTCAGTCAAAATGCCTTGATTATCACAATCTTTTTGTCTATCTATTAAAAAATGTTTTGAAGGCACAATCTCCAAAAAGCAAGAAGCTGTTGCAAAGCAGAGATGTATATGCTGTTCTCCACAGTGCACTGTGGCAGGAAAGAAGATGGAGATTCAGAGAAGACCCAGGAAAACTTTTCGAAGCATCAAGTTATTTCAGCCTGGAACACATGGCATGGGAAAGCAACAGAGTTTTTGTGGAACATTTTTAGTATCAAGCTAGATTTTTTTCCGTCAGGAATAGCTAAAAGTATAATATAGTATAGTACAGTACAGTGTAGTTCATCCTGCCCTTGGTAAAGGGTAGACTAAACAACCTTCTACAGTCTCTCTCTTTTTCTATGAGTGTAGAATTGCAAGGACAAAAAAATCTACATATTGTAACTCAATCTTTTGATTTTAGTACCAGGTTTGAAAATATTGTCGTATAACTCTAGGAAGTGGGGATCGCTCAGTTTCATAGACATTTCTATCTATACTCAATGATTCCTTAACCAAGTACTACAAGTTGAAAAGAATTCTGTTACATTGGACAAAATAAGACAGACACTGACCAGACACTGTTGTTATTCCAAGGATTTAGGGTCAGGCTACTGATGAATACTCAAAAGCAAATGTTATCTATGTAATATTTTAATCACAGAAGAATTTAATACACAAACAACATGCCCAGCATGCTATTAAAGACCAGTTTTTGATAGGCCTAATCATGGAAAATCAGAGGAACATCAGTAAAGTCACATATCAAGACGAGAATTATGCTCAATAAAAGATTGCAGAATAAGGTCTATAAATCTTCACCTAACATACTTTATGTTTACATATATGAGGGGAAAAAAGGAACATACAGCTCTTCACCAACGCTACGGATAAAATTATTAGCGGGTACCGTGGTTAATACATGCCCTATTTGTTCTACAGCTTCCGTGGGAGAGATTAGCAACAAGCAAGTTTGTGTCATGCCTCAACACAAATCTAGAGAAACCCTGCTGAAGTTAATTGTGTGTGACAGGATTAAATTTGGTGCAAAACCAAACTTTGGCCCAGTATCTGTACTAAAAATGTAGCTGCAGAAGGAAAAATAGGAATGTTTTTAACAACTTAACATTTATTGGCCAAGGAGAGGTCTGAAGAGTGCAGAATGGAAAATGGCAAACATCTTTCACAAAAATAAGAATTGTCCCTCCTTCACAGGCCTGGATAGTTTGCATGTGTGGTACAAAAATGTGTAATGGAAACCTGGGAAACAAAGAAGGCTTTTCAGGCTGAGGATTCCAGCTGTTCACAGACTGTGGAAGAGAAGACAGACTTTATTCAATGTCTGCAGATGTTTCCAAACTTTCATAGTTCTAAATTTTAAATACAGTTACCTAATCAATATTAAATATCTGAAGGAAAATGTGTTGCCCATTGGATACAGTTTAGGTGGTGAGGAAAACAAAGGATTCAAACATTCTCAGGCAGAAAGAGCTGGTGGCTCAGAGGCAGCAGTAGATGAAAACAATGACTGGAGACAGCCCATGCTGGAATGATAAATGAACATTAATTTCTCAGCTACACTGATGCAACTCCACTGGCTTTACTGGAGTGCGGTATAACTCAAGTGTAGTTTATCTGCTAGGCCTGATCACCTGTAAATAAGGAGAAATTCTGTTCATGTTTACATAGTTACACAATGCTAAGTCAAAGGAGAATGGGTTTCAGAGCCCTTTGCCTGACACCCTTAAAGACACAAAAATTCTTGCAAGAGGAAGTGCAGGAAGATGTACGAGTAGGGATCGTACAAGGTTGCACCGCAGGAGAGGCTGAATAAGGAGCAGGGGTGGGACAGAATTGTATTTCTCTTGTGAGCACTACTTTTGTGATATCTCAAAACCCCATATAAGTCGTGATTCGCTGGTGCTATGGCTCAGTCTTTAAGTAAATGACCAAAACTCCCAAACTCCAACTTTAGTGGGGCCAGGATGTAAACCTGTATCTACAGGATTCACAGCTGACAAAACACCATCAGCAGTGTGTTTTACAAATTTGGCAACAAATTTACATGCAGCCTGAGGCTGAAACATATGGATTTTCTGGTGTCCTCTCAAACAGGCATTAACTTTGACATTTTACAAGCATTTCACATCTTCATATAGCATCAACAATATCAACTATTCTTTCACTGACAAAGCACACATGGAAGGAGTGAGGCCTCTTTTCATCTGACAAGTAGACATATTTTCGGCTAGTGTGCACAACAACATCCCTTTGCCACATATCTGACTTCTGCATGCAATCTGCTGCAATGTCTATGCTGAAGATCGGTATCACTGTTCCCCCCAAAAGAATTTGATCCTTGAAGCACTCCATTTCATGGAAACAGATCAAGCAAATCCCTTTATTAAATTATTCCCAAGGGCAGATGAAGCTCCAGTTTTAAGAGGGACCTAAATACAACCCTACCATGCTAGGCTGCATTATGGGCCATTATGGGATAGAGAAAATCCTTTCCTCGTTACCATCTCACATGATGACATCAGCCCAGAGATGCTGAAAAAAATATGGGAACAGTGGTGAACCCTCTCTGAATTTGGTAAAGACAGAGAGAAGCTGGTGCCCTTTGCAATTTGTGAGTTTTTTGTTGCTACTATTATGGAAACTAAGGAAACTTCAGATTCATATACTTCTTAATGACTTCTGAAAAGGACCAAGCACTATATGAATTAAAGCCTCTCCATAAGAGCAGTTCAGGTAAATAGCTGTTCTTTGGAAAACCAAATTCATATGAGAAGGAATCCAGAAGTTTTAGCATGATCTACATGAGGTGGTTCAACAAAACAATACAGGCTTACTTGGTCTATAGTTATATATAATTCAATTTAAAGGTTTCTAATTTTCTTCACATGTATGAGAAAAATGAGTTCAGTTCACCCATATTTGCATTCAGGATTCAAATCAATACTATACTGCTGAAGAGCAGACTTTGGTAAATATACTTGTTAGAAAATAATGGTGAAAAAAATGACGACGCTGAAGTGTGCTGCTGGGAATTCAGGGGAGATTAGATGAGGAGAGAAATCAGAGCATATTGTTCTGTGTACATGGACAGGCAGATAGTTTTATGTGCCTAGTTTTTAATGATGGTGAGAAGCAGCTTTCTACTACATCACTGTATAAGAGGGGAGTGAAGTAGGGTAAATTTACATTAACACTCTGTCCAAGGTCCCTTTAGAAAACTCAAGCTGCTAAGCCTGTGAGAAACAGGCTTTAGCTTGTCTAACTTCAAATGTGTTCAAAAAACTTCTATATTATAACTGGACAAAACCCAAAGCTTTAATGCTTTTTGGAGAAGGAACGTTCTTTTGCTCTGTGTTTGTACCAAACCTAGTGTGCCCATAAGTGGGGCATCTATTACCAATTCTACTTCTCTTAACAGTGAACATGGAAACATGTAACAAACCTTGCCCCCCAAAGTCTGAGTTACACCACATCAGTCCAAGACCTCTCCACACAGTCCTGCCTGTGTGCATGTATGTGTTACTCTCTAAATAAAAGTTACACTCGATTTTGTCATTTTGTTTGAGAGTAATCAATAAGAAAACGACAACAAACTTCCTGTCCTGCAGATGTCATAAATGGCTCTGTACTGCATGTGACCTGCAGGTCCCTATGACTGAATAACCTCTGTCCTGCTGCCAAAAACATCTAATATGAAATTTTCTTTCATTTTAGTGGGATCCTTATTGATGAAGGTAGCCAGAGACTGAAAATCCTGCTGTGGTTAAGACAGCAACATACTTTGCTCATTGTACCCTTCCAGATCTTAGAAACATGTTAATTTGTTTCTCACCTCAAATGGCCTTTCTTACATCTCATCTTCTGACACAATCTCCAATTCCTATGCATTTTTTGGTCATTGTTTAGTATCTTTTTATAGCGTGACTAGTTCAAAACCCTCCCTTCCTCACAGATCTAAATTTTCTTATTGCTTCACTGTCCAGGGTTGGCACAATTATTTCAAATGATCTACTTTTCAGATGATTCCCAGATCATTCCCAGACTGTGAGACAGCCTGTTTATGTGATGGAAAGTACCAGAGGTAACCTTACACCGATATGTTAATTGTTTGCATGAGTGAAAAAAATCAAAGTAATTTGACTTTCATACTCTGCACATACCCATGCTTCTGTCTGATTGTATCACCCTTGGTTTCCTGTACTCTTTGCAGAGTGCCATCAGCATCACTCTGTCAAGTTCACTTCTTCCCCTTCACCTCTTCGCTGTGGAGTATACTCCCTGTACAGGCCACCTTACTTCCTTGAAGACCTCTGGCTTTCTAAGCAAGGAGCTAAGCAGGTGGCATTCTTACTGCCTCAATATTCTTCTGGACAAGACAGGTCAACTGTAAGGAAGTAGCAGGGTGATGACACTGAATGGAGAGTGAACTGAGGCAGGCAAAACAGAGGGAACTGAATCATGGTAGGAAGCTAAAGGATAGGGCATGTGTACATCTAGAAGCAAAAAGTCATTATTAGCCAGCCAAACATCTTGTACCTGCCTGTGCCCTAGTTCCTTTATTTGATATCACAGCTTGCTCTCTCTCACCCTTTGTTTTCAAAACTATTAAGATCTGTGAGAGAGGAACAATTCCTCTACTTGTGAAAAGCACCTTTTTACACTGTTGTGATATTTTGTCCAGAAAGCTGGGCCCTGACCCTATTGCTGTTTAAGTGAACTGGGAATCTCCCACTGCTGTTGACGGAAGCTTTTGTTACTGGGTGTCTCGAGAAAAAAATTTCCCAGTTTTCCTTTGTGGTCTTGGCATGCACACTTCACTCTTCACTTGGCACCGTTCCTCTCTTATTTTTCTACTTCTATTATTCTCAGAGCTAAATTTAGTTTCTCCTGCTATTTTTTTTCTGAGACTAGAGTGGTTACTAATCTGTCTCCACTTAGTCTGTCACTCATTGTTTACGGAGTTGGTAAGGAGCATCAGGAAGCAAGGTACTGCAGAAGAGGATGAGAAAGATAAAGCTAGACAACAGAAATAATAGCAGGGAAACCCATCCTGCAGAGGAGCAAAATGCGTATTAATGGAAGTTCTATATTAAATGTATGTTTCTGGGAAATTTTTAGAAACAAAAATGGAACTGACAGTACCTGAACTCTGTTTATAAAGCAAATTAGGACATTTCAAGGAACTTGCTCATGAAACATTGTTGACATTCACTTAGATGTTTTTCTGTATGGACTCAGCCCTTGGAAATCTTTCTTTGCTTTGCATTTTAGCTCTTATTTTTTCAGCACCCAGGTAATTTTAGACCATGCTTTTTAAATTATGTGCTGAAAAGGCAGAGGAAACAAAGTTGTCTTGAGTGGGGGGGGAAGAACCATTTGAGATCCAATCAAAAGTTATAGTCCAGCTGGCTTCAGCCCTGCGGTGCCCTCTGCATTGAACGGCTTCTCTGTGGTAAGGGGAGAGAGAAAAGAAAAGGAGAGAACAAACAAACTTCAGCTGAATTAGTCACGACAGCTGAATTTGTGCTTTGTTCAGTGAAACATGAAGTGCATGATTCCGTTCCATTAACTAGTACAAATCTAGAGTAATACCATCCCAAACAACAGATTTGTACTCTGTAAAGATTCAAAAGGGCTGAATACATCCTACATTTATAACCGTTGTAATATGAAAGAAGAAAGAGATAGTTATGCTTGTCCAGGGTGACTTTGTATCTTTCAACCGACCTTGCTATCAGATTTTTTTAAAATAGTCTTTGCGTCTTTTCCAGCTCAGAGGCAATTGTTTTAGAAATTGCTTTCTAAAAGATAATGTTAGGAATCAAAATAATGTTAGGTTTTACACGGTTGAGTGCTCTTATCTCCCATTGAGTTGTTTTGTTTTACTCCAGCCTTGCTGGTGATACTCTATTACAAAGAAACTAAAGTGTAAGAGAAAAGACAATCTAAGGGTACCTGAGAGAGTAAACTAAACCATAAAATATCTTGCTAAATTAAAACAGACAAATCTATTTGTGCATGTATGTTTTCTGGACCACCTTTGACTATGAACTATGCTAGTTTTTGAGAACACACAGATCCTTCCACTGAGGGAGAAGGAGAAATTGAATTTGTTCTGCACTGGGTAGGTTTGGAGGACAAAGTCAAGTTATCAGTAAATGAAATGCTTCACACCAATTCTTGGTGAACAGAATTAGTAGCTGGTGTGATGCTAGATGAAGGAAAAAGCCTCGAAGGTAAAAAACAAACTAACCAGGACTCCAAGAATTCTTTCTTCAGGTCAGCTTTGTCAATTTTGTGCTGTCAACTGGGATACAAACAGTTCATTGAATACACTTCAACTCTATCAGAGATGTGCAGTGATTGAAATAGTTTTCTATACTTTCCTGACACAAATTTTATGACACAGCTTTTATGACACAAAAGAAAGTCTGAAAGCAAACCTTTGTGGCACTGCAAAAACTGCCCTCCCAAGGTTTGCATGAACTTGCAATGCAGACAAACACTTGCTCAGGTGCTAATCAACAGAATTGCACCTTGTCGACATCAGTTTTCACAGGAAAATTTTAGTAAAATGGGTTTCAGTGCCCCTGGGGTAAGGTCGCATTTTTGTCTCAAGCGGGAGTAGAAAGCAGTGTGTAATTACAACGCTGCAGTGGCACAGCAAGGGCTATCTGGGGATCCCCTTGCTCTTTATAAGCGATAATCACAAGCTGCCCCGCTGATTTTAGTAAGCACTGTGATATTTAAAAGAAGCAAAAGAGAAAACTGGGCAATAAATTAGTCTGATTTTCTAATTCTCACAAGCTAGCAGTAGGGCTACAATATTTAGGTTCCAGTTACTGCAGAGGAAGGATAATATCCTTTCCCTCCTAGAATTAAAATAATAATAATCCTTGGTTTTAATTTATGGAAATAATTCTCCCAAACAACTTTCTTTTCATCCAGCCTAATTTTAAGAAGTGTGGCTCTGGAATGGGACTTAAAAATTAGTCAGTCTGAAGTGTGTAGGACACACAGTGCTGGGACAATATACCAGTATCTGTGAGAGCCTACAACTAGACTTGGGTGTGTCTGAAGTTAGACTCATAAATCCATATTTAGACAGTTAAATAAGTGGCCTGATTTTCAAAAATGCTTATGACCCAGCTTCTCCAGCTGACTTCAATAAAATGTGTGAGTATGTCTGTGTGCATGTGTGCATGTGTTCAGTACTTCAAAAATCAAGCCACGTATTTAGATGCTTAAATCTAGGCATCTAAGGCTTGAAAATGTTGCCAATAATAATTCTCCTGGCTTCACCACAGGGATAACACACAGAGTGGATTTTAAATACAGGTCCTTCTACAGGAGAATAAGCAATGTGAGCAGAGGGACCTGATGTAACTATTGTGTTTTTTGTTCTTTCTGAAACAGGGAATTGTGTTTTTGAAACATCAGCACTGCCTTTCCTACACCTGAGCAAACAGCCCATAGGAAAGCTATCACAGAGAATTCCCTGGCTCCCTGGCTCATCCTTCTGATCAATGTTTAATAAAACAAATCATAACACATTGCTTTGCATGAATAGCATGTAACAACAGAAAATGTTTCCTTAAAGTATTTTTCTGATAATCAAGTTTGAAGGAAATTCTCCTTAAAAAAAATTCCCCTACAGAGATTCATAACGTCTTCTTTAGTTTCAAGTAGAAATGGCTGGTTACCATTTTTAAACAGGTTACATGTTTTAATAACACTTCATGGACTGCAATATATACTTCTGGGGAATGGCTGACTGGTTCTTTTGGAAAATAATTCAGCTGTAAACCTAATCTTTGAGCCATCCTTGTCCTGAGAAACTTGAATTTACTCAGTGACTTTTAGTTAGCATCTATACAGATCTGAGTGCTCTGGAACAATTTACAACCAAAAGGAAGAATACACTTTTTTAACTGAAGATAAAAAAGAATGTGTCTTACTCAACAATCTTTGCAGACTAGTTCTGTATGTGTAAAATGACCTGCTCATTTCTGTGAGTCACTTGAGCTTTGGGATAATACACAATGGAAAACATTGTGCTTCAGGTTAAAAACCTACTGTGTTCAAGCAGAAGACACTTGCTTGGCAGAACGTGCCAAACGCTGACCAGTTCCCCACCACACTCTTCACATTTGAAGGCAACTTCAGTGAAAAAAATTCAGCAGGACTGTATAGACTGATCTGGCTTCTGATTATGTTACAGTTTGAGAACTTTTTAGTTTTACTAAGAAAAAAAAAAAATCTTCCAAGAAAATAACAAACATTTCTAATTTTATACTTACAGAATTATTTCACTGGAAAAAATTATGTGAAGCCTAAGCACAGGTATCCAACAACAGCTGTAATCAAGCTTACCACAGAAAACTAAGAGGCTAGTGTCTGCAAAACTCATGTTTCTTTGATTTCCTCTAAGGAGAATGACGCTGGTGAGAAGCAGGCCAGCATTCTCCTTACCCCCTACTTACTCCACTTTCTTCTTACACCCTCTTTTCCATGCTACATTTTCAGATTAAATCCACTGACAACGAAGAGGGGGATGGGTCTGCTGGAGTGTGCAAACACAACTGCCCCGGTAAGGTGGTGATGTTGTGGGAGGTCAGGGTCCCACTTTCTGTTATTGCCACTGTCAAAAGCACTTAGCTCTTGCAAAGCACTGTATGCTCAGTGCAATCTTTCAGACACAGTCAGAATATTATGATAGGGCAGATTTTATTGTTTTTACTCCTTTTACAAATGCATAGGGAATCTGATAATGCTACTAGACAATTTGCCCAAGGCCACACATAATCCCAGTGGCAAACTGGATGTTGGATGTGAGAACTCCTGCCATCTGGCCTTGTTCTCAAACCTTTGCCACACAAATTTTCCCAGTGTAAGCAATACATCTTAAGTGGAAAAGAAAACAATGTGCAAAGCAGCCAGGAAGATAATGAGTAATATTAAAAAGGCAGCTATGAAAATAATATTTTTGAAATCAAAGTACCCAAATGAGGACTGAAAGAATAATTGTATTTGTGTTTTTAACATTTTCAGTTGTCGGGAGGGCATTAGTCTTCCTGAGCTGTAGCAGCAGGAAGTTTCCAAGTCCTTCATATGGACTCAAACAGCCAGGCAGCATGGGAGGATCCCTGTGGCAGGGAAAATAACATCCTCTAAAGTAGGCAAATGAATGAACCTTAGAGAAGACCCTGACTGTTCTGGGAAGGGACTTCACTCTTCCTAGGATCGTGGTGAATCCAAGAGGAAAACAGGAGAAATGCAAATTCATTTCAAAATAAAGGGACCAGAGTGGGCCTTGCCTCGGCCTCTCACTGTTGCTCTCAAGTTATTCCATATGCCAGAGCTGTGCGCCCATATGCTGCAGTGTGCTGGGCCACGTAATAGGAGTGGGGCTTAGGGAAGATGAGGCAAGGGGCCTGGCTGGGACACACAGCTCTAGCTTCAGCACAGCACATCAGTGTTTCTCTCTGGGTTCAGAGCTCAGCATCCCACGTGCAGCCAAGGCAGGAGACATGCTGTGTGGCAAAGGAAGGAGCTGCAGAAGCTGAGGCTGGGGAGTAGCAGACAGGGACAAGTGTCTCAGTCTCACACCAGCAGCATGAGATTTGTCATGTCTGTACATGGTCGTCCCACTATATTTAGTTTCACTGTGCTGCTAAGCCGCAACATGGTTGTACAGAGCACCATAAGGTAGAAATACAAAGCCTCTTATTAATATCAGAGGATGTTTCGGCTCCCATAGCTGCCTTGAGGTGTTAAGCCATATTAACAAAGACATTTTCCCTTGCCACCTCCTGTGCCATGTGTCTCAGGAGGTACAACAAAGAAATATGTGAGAACTCAAATTGCACTGCAACTGGCTTTCACTGAGTAGACATAGGGGAGATTTTCATGTAGCAAAATCGTAAGAAAGATACATGTGCATTTTACATACGGACTAAAGCCTGAGATGTGGTCTCTAGTGGCAGAGAAACAGTGGGGTTGCCATTGGGTTAGACAGAACTAACTCATTGTACGCCTTAGTCCCTTCAGTTAACTTAGGGCAGCAATAGCACAAATGGGATACAGCCTTTCTGTATATACATTAGAACAGACAGTGTTTCTTTAGCATTAATGAAAACAACATTTTCTCATTGAGGTATGCTGCAACACAAGCTCTCTCAGAACAATCCAAATCTCTTGTATAGTTCCACGCAATAAGTGCTTTCTGAGGCTCTGTAAAATACACACTTTCATGATCTTGAAAATCTACTTCTTCAAAGCTATTCTTTCTTCATTCATGTTCTAGAGTAACTCCCCACATATTCCTGATGCCAAGTCTTTGGTCCACTGACTTGTCACATGTTTGTCTGCTTTAGACTTTCATAATTCAAGACTCACAGATGTTGTTCACTTTAGCATTAGTGGAACTTTAACTGTTGGTACTATATAAGTAATGATGCATAGTGATATACTAGCCTGTTGGAGCATGTAAGAGAAAACTTAACTATAATGGTGTATGAGCCCAATTTATTACCCAAAATCACAATAAATTAACTTGCTGAGAATCAGAATTGTAACTTCTATATTGTGAATATAGTTCCACTTCCTTCTTAACATTATCACTTAACATATCATTCCTACAGATGTAAGCTGAATGGAGATTTTCCTCCAAGGAATGCCACTAGTCTAATGAGATTGTTTAGATAGGGGACACACTACCACTAGACCCTGGTTTCGGTCAGGTAAGTCGGGAAGTTAATTATATAGCACATCATTAACTTTAACATACTGTCCCAATTTTAGTGGATTAGTTGTTCAGCAACTTGGAGAAGCAGTTGCAGGTCTTGTTATGAAGAAAAAAAAGGAGGAGCCCCTGTAGTATTCCAGATTATAGTACATAATTGGCAAAACATGCAAGTGTCCTCCTGAAAAAAAACTGAACATACTGATAAGAGCTTATAATAAAGGAAGATGTTTGTTTCCCATTAGGATTTGTCCTTTTCAAGAGATATTTGATAATGATTTAAACATGAAACACACAGAATTTGATTTTGGCATCTTTTGGAAACAGTGCTAGTAGGTAGACATGTGGCGAAAGGGAAAATACTTCTGAGTTAGGTGACATCAGATCAGACAAATTCTTCATGCTGTAATAAAAATTCTCTACTGTGGCCAAGTAGCAAGAATGGGCTTTTTGAAAAATAATCACAAATTTATGTGAGCTGCAGAAAATAATATGTGAATTAAACAGAAAGTGATATGGCATAAAAAAAAAAATGAATGTACTAGTCACGTGACTGCACTAGACCTAAACCCAATGTCTCCTCAAACAATGCTCCCTTTTTCCTGACAAAACTTAAACACAGTATCATCTCTGCTTCAGATAGTCTCTGAACTGCAGATTGCTAGAAAACATGACTATACTGACACTGTATTAGTGTGAAGTTGCCCCTTTCTAATGCTCTTCTCTAGGCACCTGGTTTTAGTCACTTCTTGGTTGTAGCATCCTTGACTAGCTAGAGTTCAACTCAATTCAACCTGATACAGCCATTCATCTTTCCATATATAATTAGACCCAAAATGCAAAATGTCAGGATAGAAGTAATTTAAAAATTACCTCCTTCAAGACTGAAAAGAAGGCTGCAGCTGTTCAAATTACAGTGAATAAAAGGGAGGCAGCTTCTTATTGGTAACAATTACTTTGCATTGAGTGCTTTTGTTATCCCTATTTATAAAGGATGCAGTGGGGACTTCTTTTTAGCAGAGAGGAAGGGATGTATTGGACATTGTCAGTAGGAGGTAAGAGCTTCAAAGTTCTTCCTCTCTCTAGCATTCTGAAACCCGCTAGTTGGTACTCCACTGGGGCTCTGGGCTTCCCATATTAATGAAGATTCAGGCTACTTTGCAGCCAGGAGAAAAACCCAAGGCACTCTGAAGCTAACCATCTGCCATTTTGGAAGCAGGACAACAACTGGACAGCCCAAATCTCGACTGATTATTTACACAAGAAAATTATGGCTCTGTAAGTAAGCCATAAGTTGCTGGTTTGGTGTATTATCTCTAAGTGTGGAGACTCTAACAGCCTGCAGAGCAGCTACTTCATCCCAAAGTGGAGTTTAGAAGGGGCTTTCGGCTGCAGAGATGTAATCATGTAGGATTCGCTCATGGTGAATAAGGCAAAGAGGTACCCTAATAATAGGTGCTGGTACACATAAGATGTACTAAAGAGAGTGGTTTCTTAAAAAACCTAATGATCTAAACCTCAGCTCCCTCTGACTCTAGTAGTAGAACTGTGGCTGACTGGAGGGAGAGCAGAGTGCTTCTCCAAAATCCACCCCAAAGAAATCATCCCTGTCATTCGGTGCTCTCACATGGTGGTGTCAGTGCCCTTGCAGGGGCAGCGTGGCTTCCTGCTCTGTGCAAAGGGTAGGGCCCGCGAGTCTCAAACTCTGATCCTGGCTCTACTGCTAGTGTTTGGGGTAATCAGTTACAGGCAGTTTACAGTCAGTATCTCAGTTACTCCATCTGCAAAATGGAGATAAGATGACAGACTTGGTTTGTGAAACACTTAGAGACCAAGTCAGAAAAAACGCCAGATAAGAACTAGATTTTATTACTATAAATAATATTATCTCCAGATCTATAGGGATGCCATATTACTGCAACACAGAGCCTCTTTATTTCCAGAAAGATACAACATAATTAGTTCTTTCGCTGTTTCCTTTAAGGATGCTTTTAGCAAACCTCTCAGGAGTTAAGCTTTCCAGGGCCCCTGCTATATTGACAGCACAATGCAAAAGCCTGAGTAAATAGTTTTCTTCCTACCTCCCCCCCCCCCCCCCCCCCCCCAAATTTGCTAAAAAATATATGGGTGAGAAAAGAAGATTACATCTGCTGTTTCAGAAAGAGAGATTTTTCTCCCCGTGCTACAGCCAGACTGTGCATAGCAGGTCATTGCTGGGCAGAAGAGACAATTTTAAACTAATTGTCTGAGTTCACAATGGAAAAGTTTTCAACAGGGAGAAGTGAGAAAACGTAATTTGAGAAAGAACGAGCTCATTTCTAAGGATGGAACAGAGGCTAACTGAGACAGCACAGTTGCATTTCTGTTTTATTTTAGGGCCTGGTCTCTGTTTAAGTATTTGAGGCAATTGTAATGGTAGGTGTTCAACACAGCAAAGAGCCAGGTGCTGCCACAAGCACTAAGTTGCTAATATCACAAATGATTAATATCCTTTCAAGTTCAATATCTGTGTGTGAAATCCCTGTTTCATGGTTATATGGATTGATGGTTATCCTTTCTGTTGCACTAAAGAAATGAGGAAGAACAAGGTGGGGCTCCTCAGCTTCAAAGAGACCAGCTGAATGTCAGTTTATGTCCCTCACAAAAGATGGTAGGAATAATACTGATCTTACTGGTTTTACCCAAGAAAAGTTCTAATTGGGAATTCAGTGTAGAGACTGAGAGGGGGAAAGGGCCTGCTACCCAACGAGTTATGCTGAGGTTGTTAAACTGTAGTAAAGTAGAATCTAGGTAACTTCCTTATGGTCAATTTTGAACAATCTCTGTACTTTTAACCTGACCACATCACTCAGCCCCTCTCATACTCTCCCTCTGACACCTCAGATACCTTTTCTTTAAAAAGATCTGTGGCATACACAGTATTAGCCATCCTTAGGACAGCACAGTCCCTGCATGTTATGTCTCTTGGTACTGCATGGAGAAGCACTGTAGGCAATTGGAAGTCTTTTGTTTGAATTTTGTCACCCCTTGAAAAAGACATCAAGGTGGCTACCTAGCCTTAGATCTTCTATGAATAATAATAAACAGTTTCCCCTAGAAACAGACATATTTGTGGTTTCTGCAAATACTGTTTTCAAATATTTATGAAGAAAGAATGTAAGCACCGTGACAGCATCCTTTGTCCTGTAGGTTTGGCTGCCAGGGCCCAGGGCTGACTTGGAGGTAACGCAGCTGAGGGCTGGCCCCTTCGTTTGGTGATTGTGAGGACTCATCCAGGGCTGACCCCTATTCCTGTGGGAGCTGCTCCAAGCTGAGGCTCTGTTTGGCCCCAGCCTGAGCTATGGCCCCCATCACATCACAGCCTGTGCCTGCCCATGGGCCCCACAGATCCAGACCCAGACCCTGACCCATAGGCTGACCTCGTGCCTGCCCATCACGATGGCTGTGTCTGGTGATCACTGCGCTGTGTCTGGCCCTGGTTACCCTCACCAGACCTGCTCCTGACCCTGACTCACTGGCTTACATTGCCAGCTTGGCCTTGGACCTGCCATATCACCACAGAGGTGCCCGATGCCCAGGGGTGGGGTGCCACCAGCTGCCCCCCAGCCTGGCCTGCTCCCTGGCTAGGGGCAGTGGGATGGACCAAGACGTGACAAGGCCCTGCCCTGCTGCCCTGGGGAGCCCCCGCCACTCTCAGCATCCCAACCCTTAGGAGCAGCCGATCCTTGTTGCTCCCTGACAATGAACTGCAGATATTCCACCTTCCTTTGGCAAAAGGACAAAGAATAGTAAAAAATAAAACAAAGCATACATCCTATGGGAAAATCCTGCTTTAATAAGAGTTTTTTAATAAGAGTTTTATCTCTAGATAATTATCTTTTTGCCAAAAATTTTCTCAAGGAAATAAAAATAACTCCTTAATAAAAATCTAATGAGTATTTGCAGATTATAGTTTCACAAATAAAATATATGTCCATTCATATCTATGTCAATAACTAGGATGCCTACTCCTGCATCACAGAGATATTAGATGTAAAGAGGGAAGCATCTTCTTAAGATCCTGTTAAGACATCAGCATCTTTTCACTTGATGTTTCGCTATCGTGTAGAAATTACACAGATGATGAAAAGTATTGTTAGAACAAGCTGGTAATATTGAACAGACAAAAGAGAGACAGAAAAACAACAGCTGTTCAAAAAAAAAGTTTGAATGGAATTTCTACTTTGATATACTTTTAAAGGGGACCCTTTTCAGAACCTGTATCTCCTGAAAATCAGGTTCATTTAGAGTATCTAATGGTGCCCTCCCCTCGCCCTAAACTGAAAGATGCAGCATCAGCAGAAGTTTTTCTAAAAATCTTGCTCAGTATATTTTCTGTTGCAGAGTCCAGTGGCCTGGTTTAGAGCTCTGGTACATCTCTAGGAAATCTGTCCCTCAATTTCATGGGCTTTTAATTTGTGAGCAGATGCCAGACAGAGCAAAAAGGCCATAACCCTTTTGCCCACTGAGAGGAAGCCATTTTGCTATCACTCAGCACAAAGGACAAGCAGAGAAGCCAGTGCAAACCTTGCTGGAAAACACACGGCAGGACAGAGCCCACAGGCAGGCTAAAGTGAAAATCTGTGTTGTTCCTAAGATATGCCCAAATTAAAAAAAAAAAAACAACCAACAACACATTATTGCTTTAACTTTGGAGATACAAACTGGAATATATTGGAAACACTGACCAATTCTAACAACTGTGAGATGAAAAACTAACCAACTCTATATAAAATTATTAAGATCATTCCTTGCTAGAATAGTAGATGCCAAAGAAAAACAGTCAGAAAGGTTGACTTCCAGAAACACTAGCAAAAAGATATCATATTTAGAAGCTGGTCTCTGTTAAAAAGTTGGAAATAAAAGTACCATTTTGAACAGAGTACAGCTTTTCCCAAGCTTTTGACAGACGTGACTGGCTTATTACTGCAGCACAGCTATTATTTACAGGCTTAATAAAGGCTGTTTTATCTAATAGATTCTACAGTCAAGTTTCATGATAAACAGAAGCATATATAGAAGGGGCTCTAAATAATGGACACTGGGTTCAGTGTCTCGCAGGTCAGACTGTGTGGTAACATCCCCTGGGGAGGAGGCTGAATATTTATCTGTTTGCAAGACTGCTTGCGTGCAGCCGATGCAGAAATGTAGATGCAGCGCTTTTGCCTGTGGGTGGATTACTGTCAGAGACTGATGAATTGTCAGTTAACACAAGGCCCCTGATTCTTCCTGACGTAGTGAAGGGAGAGCTTTGCTGGCACCTTTCTGGCGATTCAGACTCACATCTTCGTACCAGTGGGCGAACCTCCCACGCTTCTGTTTTGAGTTTAGAGACCCATCAGACTATTTTGAATTGGTGAACTTTTTCTTCTTGCAATTTAAACACGTTTGTTTGCTTTTCCCTCAAGGGAGGTTCAATGTGAAACAGAACATGTTCTTTTTCTAGCTAAACAGAAACATATTCCTGGTAGTGTTGAACGAAGAACATACCCAAAAGATAAGCAGGTACAAGTGGTCCTTTTGTGCACACTCAGAGAGACAGACTCAGCAGGCCTCCTCAGGGTTGGAGTCAGATGGAGTGGAGACTGGCAGGAGGAAAGAGAATGAGAATTTGAATAGCCGTTAGTTTATCATGTGAACTTTGAGTGGGAGAGCTCTATAGGGTATTTACATTGGGAAGTAACCATTTCCTTGGCCTGCTCCCTCCTCCTCCTTCCCTCACTGAGTTTGATTCTCTTCTCCTTTTCTCTGCTTGTTTGCTTCACATGCTTGAAGTATTTCTCATTTGGTCCCATGTCCATCAGTGACCTTTTTATAACACATGATGTGAGTTAAGAGCTGTATGAAAATCTCTGCATAGTCTGTGCTTTCATACAGTTGCATGGCATGTAGGTAGCATCTATTAATATTTTAAACATGTTGAAAGGAAGGCTATGCTGGAGCCAGATCCCATGGCTTGGCTGGTTTCAGTGCATATAGAGCATTTCACTATATGTTTTTCCAATGAGAAATATGAACCCAGTAATTTTAACAACCTGTCTTAAAGGATCATCTCTGACATCCCAGAGCACACCTACACAGTGGGACTATTCCATGGGGAGGCAGCAATGCTGAAGGAGCCCTGATGGGGACAGTGGATGATAAATTTCTACAACTGCACTGTAATATAATTTCAGGAAAGGAAACTTAAGTGCACTTCTGTCCTGTTTTTGCAGAGCTACCTCATCACAGAGCAAGGGAAAAATAACCTAAATTATTCTTGGTTCTGGTACACGTGGGCTTTGAAGGCACTGCTTGGTTCAACATGCCCAGTGATGATGAAGATGGCAAGACTTCAGAGGAGCAAAAAATGGCTGGGAAGAACAATACCCAGAGGAAAATGAAGGTGATAACATGTAAGCTGCTAAAAGAATAAGAAATATTTAAACACAAGGAGTGAGACAGGTATATTAATATAATATTTAAGATACAATTAAGATTAACAGGAAAAGATAAGAGGAGGAAATTTAGGTTGGGATTAGGGAAAACTTCATGAGATTGAGCTCTCTGTGTTTAATAATTAGACTGGCAAATGCAGTAGTGGAAACCCTGTCATTTCGGAGACTTAAAATGAGACAAGGAAAAGCACGATCAGCATGCAGTAGGGAAAATTCTTCCTGGGAGGTGGGATGAACCATTCATTAGGATGTTCATCTATGCTATTTTAAATCAGTGGAAGGTGGAGGCCGAAGCTTTATTTTCCTTCAAAAAGAAAAAGGAGTTAGGCCCATTAGCCAGGGAGACACAGTAGTGACCTCCCTGGTACAAATGATGGTGAATTCAGTGTATGGTAACTTGGTGAAATATTTTGTGTCACTGTACATGATATTCAGAGGGAAATTTTACTATTATAATTTTATTGCTATCCTTAAAAATTTCAGATTTTTTAAGCCTTTGTTCGCTAGCACTTGCTTCACAAACTATTGACAAAAGAGCAGAACATTCTCAGAATCTGAGAACGATTTAGGTTGGAAGGGATCTCTGGAGGTCATCTAGTCCAAGTCCCCACTAAAAGCAGATCAGTCTTTGAAGTTTGAGCAGGTTGCTCAGGATCATATCCAGCCAAATCTAGAATATTTCCAAGGATGAAGATTTTAATATTTCTTTGGGCATCTTGTTTCAGTGTTTGATCTCCTTCACTGTGAATTTCTTTTTCTGGAATCAAATCAGATTTTCCCTTGCTATCTCTATTCTCCTGTGCCATTAAGCTGCCCCTTGAAGTGACAACATAAATATAGGAATTATAAAGTAATTTATAAAGTAATTAGCAAGCAAAAGTTACGACACAATAAGGACAGATTAAGGCACATTTTAAGATTAGCAAGTCTTCATGAGAATTTGCCTTCTCCCAAGATCTTTCAGCCATTGTAAGAGTGAAAACTAGACTGAAAGAAACATTTTTCTAGAATGAAAACTACTTTCTGACTATAGATCTGTAATCATGTGACGTGTCTTTCAATGGCTTTCTCTGACACCAAGCGCATAGCAGTGAATTAAAACCCCAAAGTAACATATCAGTGAACAGATCTTTGAACACTATTGATCTAGTAATGCATACCTAAACATTAAGTGAAAATAAATGTAGAAAAAATGGTGTACCTAACATTACTGTGAAGGCAGAACAGTGTGGCATGGTGACATTCAGGTAGCAAGCTTCATTGATTGGTAAGTTACATTGATTGATTACAATAAAAAAATTAAATGAGACAGAAAGTGTGCACTAAAGACTGGTAATGATTATGAAATTTCCTACTGAGACAAGTCCTATTTCTTGGCAAGCTGGCCTCAGTTAAGTTGGTCTGTGGACAACCTAAACAACGAGAAGCACCCAGACAAATGTCAATATTTGAAGTGAGGGAACAACAGGCATTTTGGACAGCAAGCACATTTGCTTTGGATCACCCACCTTTTTAGCTTAATGTTGTCCTGGAAGAAATTTCAATATATATTTTAAGTGAATATGTACGTGTCAGGATAGGAGCATAGGTCTGTCAGAAGGATCATCCAGCAGTTTAGAACAAGTCCTGTATCTTTTCTGCAGTCTGAAAACAGACACATCCTAAGAACAGACTCTTTCTCTTTTTTTTTTTTAAATAAATGCTTCTTTTGTGATTGTTCTGCCAAGTTTGTATTGAAATACTGTGTTGATTCTTTCTAAACTATCCCATGACATTTCTATGTGAGCTGTAATACAAAAGGTTTTGAACACCTTGATACAGCCTTACTCTGGTTAAAAATACATCAAATTGTAAATTTGCCTCCAGTACCCATGTCTGTGCCTCAGAACTTTTCAGGGACATAGTTCATATATTATTGCTATCTTGTTCTTCACTTTAGTTTGCAGTGGGACAATCCCAGGAGCTAGGACAGATAATTGTCTCAGGGGTGCTTACAGGGGTGCTCATATGGAACAGCCCTGGGGTAAATATATGGAGATCGCACTGGGAAAGTCTGTCATTTTAATAAGGAATAAAGGAGCATTCATAAACATTGCTTACTAACTTTCCCCAAATTCAGTGACTGAATTCAGTCTCTGTTATTATCAGTCTGTGGATTTAATAAAACTTTCACTGTCTAATGACTCTGCATGTAGTCAAACATGGATATTGTGCTATATAGAATTCCTCGTAAAATTTTCTGTTGGTTATTATTACCATCTTGTCTGTCAGCTTGAACACCTGCTGTTTGGGGAAGCAACTGCCAGTTCTGACATCTGAATGCAATCCGGAAAATTATAACCATGCATCACTCAAAACATCCTTTTCAAAGACACAGTCCAAGCATCATAATTTCCTTGGTTGGTCGCCTGTTAGTATCATTTGCACTAAGATCTTGGAGATAAGTAGAAAAAGTTTCCACATACACAGCCATATATCCTAACTCGCAGATCATAAGGAAAACCATTACAACTAAGGGGGGGGAATTATAGAGGAATTATGATTATAGAGGAAGGACTAATAAACTCTTGCTTTATAAGAAGTTTTGTCCATATGTTGGGTAGAACAAGGCAGAGAACTATCTTGATTGCTTTTGTATTAAGCATCTAGTTAAAATTTTGAATGAAAATTCACAAAACACATTTTGTAATATTTGCCCAGTTTTGTACGGAAAGAAGAGAAAATTCAAAGGTTTTTTTTAATTAAAAAAAAATCTAAAATTTCTTAAAGTTTTCTTTCTCTTGAAGGGCACATGGAGAACCTACTGGTTTTAACAGACCTTTGGGTCAATACCTGAATAAGTACACTAGAGCAATGTAATCCATCTTGACAGTAGAAGCTAGCAGCACAGATTTACTTAGTGAGGATAACAAGAAAGGCTTTAGCACCCCCTTTAAACATGTGGCTTATGCTCCTCCATCACGTGACATGGCAACAGAGTTAAATAGCTTTCTCTTTCAACCCAACAGAGCAGTACTTTGCCTGTTAATTTTCCTACCCTGCCTGAAAAACACCCCTGTGTCACAAAGCCTCTGTATTTCTGCTAAGTTAAGCAATGGAGATAGCTTTGTACAATGACAAGAGGAATAAGGTTTAGAGGGTTAAAAGTTTTGAGCAACAAGGAAACATACAATTGTGTTTACAATTTATAAACATAAAAGCAAAAAGCTCGTATTCTTAGAATCATGGAATCATTTAGGTTGGAAGAGACCTCTAAGATCATCAAATCCAACCGTTAACCTAGCACTACCAAATCCACCATGAAACTATGTCCCTAAGCACCACATCTACATGTCTTTTAAATACCTCCAGGGATGGTGACTCCACCACTTCCCTGGGCAGCCTGTTCCAAGGCCTGACCACTCTTTCAGTAAAGAAATTTTTCCTAATGTCCAATCTAAACCTCCCCTGGAGCAACTTGAGGCCATTTCCTCTCGTCCTATCGCTTGTTACTTGGCAGAAGAGACCAACCCCCACCTCACTACAACCTCCTTTCAGGTAGTTGCAGAGCGCGATGAGGTCTCCCCTCAGCCTCCTCTTCTCCAGACTAAACAGTCCCAGTTCCCTCAGCTGCTCCTCATAAGGCTTGTGCTCCAGACCCTTCACCAGCTCCTTTGCCCTTCTCTGGACACGCTCCAGCACCTCCATGTCCTTCTTGTAGTGAGGGGCCCAGAACTGAACACAGGATTCGAGGTGCGGCCTCACCAGTGCCAAGTACAGGGACACGATCACCTCCTTACTCCTGCTGGCCACACTAGTTCTGACACAGGCCAGGATGCCGTTGGCCTTCTTGGCCACCTGAGCACACTGCCGGCTCATGTTCAGCCGGCTGTCAACCAGCACCCCCAGGTCCTTTTCCTCTGGGCAGCTTTCCAGCCACTCTTCCCCAAGCCTGTAGCGTTGCATGGGGTTGTTGTGACTCAAGTGCAGGACCTGGCACTTGGCCTTGTTGAACCTCATACAGTTGGCCTCAGCCCATCGATCCAGCCTGTCCAGGTCCCTCTGCAGAGCCTTCCTGCCCTCCAGCAGATCAACACTCCCGCCCAGCTTGGTGTTGTCTGCAAACTCACTGAGGGAGCACTCGATCCCCTCATCCAGATCGTTGATAAAGATATTAAACAGAACTGGCCCCAATACTGAGCCCTGGGGAACACCGCTTGTGACCAGCCGCCAACTGGATTTAACTCCATTCACCACAACTCTCTGGGCTCGGCCGTCCAGCCAGTTTTTTACCCAGCGAAAAGTACACCTGTCCAAGCCATGAGCAGCCAGTTTATCCAGGAGAATGCTGTTGGAACAGTATCAAAGGCTTTGCTAAAGTCTAGGTAGGCAACATCCACAGCCTTTCCCTCATCCACTAAGCAGGTTGCCTTGTCATAGAAGGAGATCAGGTTGGTCAAGCAGGACCTGCCTTTCATAAACCCATGCTGACTGGGTCTGATCACCTGGTTGTCCTGTACGTACCACGTGGTGGCACTCAAGATGATCTGCTCCATAACCTTCCCCAGCACCGAGGTCAGACTGACAGGCCTGTAGTTCCCCGGATCCTCCTTCTAGCTCTTCTTGTAGATGGACGTCACATTTGCTAACTTCCAGTCAACTGGGACCTCCCTGGTTAGCCAGGACTGCTGATAAAGGATTGAAAGTGGCTTGGTGAGCACTTCCGTCAGCTCCCTCAGTACCCTTGGGTGGATCCCATCCAGTCCCATAGACTTGCGTGTGTCTAAGTGGTGTGGCAGGTCACTAACCATTTCCCCTTGGATTATGGGGGCTTAATTCTTCTCCCCATCCCTGTCTTCCAGCTCAGGGGACTAGGTAGCTGGAGAACAACTGGTCTTACTATTAAAGACTGAGACAAAGAAGGCATTAAGTACCTCAGCCTTTTCCTCATCCTTTGTCACTATGTTTCCCCCCGCATACAATAAAGGATGGAGATTCTCCTTAGGCCTCCCTTTGCTGCTATTGTATTTATAGAAACATTTTTTATTGTCTTTTACGGCAGTAGCCAGATGAAGTTCTAGTTGGGCTTTGGCCCTTCTAATTTTCTCCCTGCATAACCTCACAATGTCCTTGTAGTCCTCCTGAGTTGCCTGCCCCTTCTTCCAAAGGTCAAAAAACTCTCCTTTTTTTCCTGAGTTCCAGCCAAAACTCTCTGTTCAGCCAGGCCAGTCGTCTTCCCCGCCAGCTCGTCTTTTGGCACATGGGGACAGCCTGCACCTGCGCCTTTATGATTTCTTTCTTGAAGAATGTCCAACCTTCCTGGACTCCTTTGCCCTTCAGGACTGTCTCCCAAGGGACTCTCTCAACCAGCCTCCTAAACAGGCCAAAGTCTGCCCTCTGGAAGTCCAAGGTACCAGTTCTGCTGACACCCCTCTTTACTTCTCCAAGAATCGAAAACTCTTACCATTTCGTGATTGCTATGCCCAAGACAGCCTCCAACCCTCACATCACCCACAAGTCCTTCTCTGTTCGCAAACAATGGGTCCAGCGAGGTGCCTTCCCTAGTTGGCTCACTCACCAGCTGTGTCAGGAAGTTATCTTCCACACACTCCAGGAACCTCCTAGACTGTTTCCCCTCTGTTGTATTGTATTTCCAGCAGACATCTGGCAAGTTGAAGTCCCCCAAGAGAACAAGGGCTAGTGATTGTGAGACTCCTCCCAGCTGCTTATAGAATATTTCATCTGCCTCTTCATCCTGGTTGGGTGGTCTATAACAGACTCCCACCATGATATCTGCCTTGTTGGCCTTCCCCCTGATTCTTACCCATAAACACTCACCATCATTAAGCTCTAGACAATCAAAACACTCCTTAATACACAGGGCTACCCCACCGCCGCTCCTTCCTTGCCTATCCCTTCTGAGGAGTTTATAGCCATCCATTGCAGCACTCCAGTTGTGCGAGTCACCCCACCATGTCTCCGTGATGGCAACTATATCATAGTTTTCCTGCTGTGCAATGGCTTCCGGCTCCTCCTGTTTGTTGCCCATGCTGCGTGCATTGGTGTAGATGCACTTCAGTTGGGCTATTGATCCCTGCCACCTTTTTGGGGGGAGGAGCCCTAATTCCTACATGACCATTCTCAGGCGCTTCCGTGGTTTCTAACACATCAATAACCCTTGCGTCTTTGCTGCTGCATGGATCTCCATCCCCTACCTCCACTGAGACGGCAGACCAAAGGACCTCACTAGCACACTGTCCCAAACATTGGCATGCTGCCCCCAAGCTTATCTCTAGCGAGCCTGGCTTAATGTTAAATCTTAATCCTGCCTGTTCTTATACCATAGGGAAGTTTTGGTGGACAGAGAAATCGCCCATCTTGGTTGAAGCTTTAAAATATTTTCATGCTGGTTTTAAGACTTCATTGTTATATGTTGTTGCAGTTGTGCCCAACTTGTTAAACAGAGACTTAACAAACAATACTGCTGAAGCATTTGCCAAATCTTACTTCACAGCAGAGTGAACTTGGATGGATGAAGAGCAGGAGAAAGGCTATGAATGATTCCAATTGGCGGTCTCTAGTCCCGAAGTCACTACTGAATAAATGACTTGGTGAACATTACAACAACCTATGCTGCTGAAGATCCTTTATTTTCACTAGCACCTATAGCACAGCAAGGTACTAAATGAGAAGTCTGCTCCTCTGCTTCAGATCTCTTGATAATATATACACTGAAATAAGTCTGAAAGCTCATAAGCTTTGGTACTATTGGTCACCACAACCATAAAATACGAAGATGCACTGTAGATGAAGATGGACAAATGGGGTTTGGTTCACTGGATCCCTGGTACGTGGCTGGGTACTCCTATTATACCGGCATTGAGTTAATTCATCTTAAGTGAATTGAATAACCTAAATAGCAACTCAACATCCTAACTTAGGTGACTAATCTTGAATCTTCTGCTTCCTGGGCAAACTGAACATTGATGTCATTCTCCTGAAATTAATGGCCTCAATTATTTGGGGTGGCTGCTGGCCCAGTGATTCAGCTGGATTTGATCTGATATGTCTGTGAAAATGAAGTCCTCAAAAAGCATTTATTTTAAGATAGACATCATTATGTCACCTAGTAAAACTAAAAAATAGCACCCACACATCTCTGCAATAAATAACAATGAGATCTTCCTTTCAAGCCATCTCATTGTAAGAAAAACTTCCAGCCAGGAAAGACAGGAAATACTTGACCAGAAAGATATATCTTATGCTGAAGTCTGGGAGCCTCTTTCCAAGTGGAATCAATTCCACTGCTCAAACCTTTCAGTTACTCAAGAGTGAATATCTAAGCTAAATCATCAGGAGTGAGCAAAGGCAATTTAACATGTCCTGTAATAAGTAATAATCACCAACCACCATGAAAAATCCAATTCAGAAGGTTTTAATTTGATCTATAATATTTCCCAGCTGCCCATTACGTTGAAACCTCTCCAGCATTTAATGGAAGAATGTTTTCTCTTGTCCATATTGCATAAAATTATCAACAATTAAAAAAAAAATTTCTGAAAATATTCTGCCCAAGGAACCTTTTTTTCGTTTATGCAAATCATGGATTTCACATAAGCAGAGTCCATAGCAATAGTTTCCCACCCCCTCAACCTAGAGAATTTTTAAATTTTTATTCTTTCACTGACACTAGGAGGACACAGGTTCAGCAAACTGACTTCATTATATTTTTCAACTACTGCAGAAAAAAAAAAGTAAAAATCCAGGACAGGTTAAATGTTGGTTCTCAAATAGAAGAGAAACAAGATAATAAAATACCTCAGACTAAACATTTACACACTGTCTGCTTGGGCTGGAGTGTACGGACATTTGAGTTCTTTGGATTTCTGGTGGAGTCTTAAGCTATAGCAAAGTGTTTGGCTGAACTGCCAACAGCACCAGTTTACCCAGGAGGCTGCAGGCATCCTTCCATCATTTCAAAATTCAAATTGTCTGAACAAACAGAAAAAAATGTGGAAAAGAAGCTGAAGAATGTCAACGCAGCAAAGAGAACGAAGTTGGCCTTTGTGCTAGCTGGACACCAATACAGCATATTTCCCATCACATCTACTACACAGACTGAGCAACATGCTTTTCCTGTGAAATGCATGTTCATCTGCTAAACAATTTGGTCTGAGACATATGGGTTTGGAGGTTATAATGGCTATCAGAAGGGTCTAATATGTGTCAAAGGGCTAGATTGCTTCCTCACATTTTAGCTGGACTAACAGCAAAATAATTTTAACAACACGGAGTATCCATCTGAATTTCAGGCTATACTAAGCCAGCTTTTTTTCAGGAGAGCTAAACAACATCAGGAACTTAAAAAGACATAAAGCTCTACTGCCCACTGAAAGCTAGTTCCAGACTTCCTAGCAACATATGCAAATCAAATTTTGGTGTCCTAATGATGGAGTGGAGGAACAAAGCCAAAAATTCTTTTCTGTCCTCAGCCCACATGTGGCAAAATTCAACCCCGTATCAGCAGTAGAGCAGTTCCCCTCTTCACCCTCCCTCCCCAGGCAGCTCTGGAGGTGTTCCTCCAGCTTCCAGAGACAGCGCCAGCCCAAGGGACAGGAGAAGGAAAGAGATTAACCATAGGGATTGCCGATATTCTCCACAATAGGGTGCCTACTGGGCTCCCCCCCGATAGCGGAGGCAGGTGGGAGTGGATGTGGGAGGCAGGCAGCTCTGCCCAGCCCTGGTCTCTCATTCCTGGGGCTGTGCCTTCACTTGGGCTTAGTGCCCTGAGCTGTTCAGGGAAAACTGCTTGGGGTACAGGTCTGCTTCTATTGCTGAACCAGACCCAGGCTGAGATGGATGAAGAACCCTGGGGTGTCTTATCTCAATCTGAAGTCTGAAGATTTTGCTGTACATGGCATCATTTAGCTGCCATTACCAGCTTCCTTTGCCAGTGTGGAAAGTTTACTGTGTCCATTGGAACAGATCTACTGACCAACAGGGCCTGCAAGCTGGACATTTGTACAGGGGCTGGCACCATGGGGCTCTGCATCAGGGGCTGCTAAACGTTACCTCAAAAATGTGATAAGTGGGTAAACAAAAATTGCCAGGAAAAGACTAATAACACAGTTGGGTCTACATCGTCCAAACCCCAATATTACCTTGCTCAAAAATAATTAAAACCAACGCACTTCCATGACGCGGCTGGGCAAATGGGAGTTTTCATAGGCTGAATAGAGAGCTATTTATGTTGCCCGAGAGGTACTGCAGGGAAATCATGAGAGGGGATATAAAAGAATACAGATAAGGCAGAGTTTACTGAGAGATGCCTTAGCTCTAGGGCCTCTTACAATAAGAGTTGCAAATTAAACTGTGGGTGGTTGGATACCTCATTTTCCTTACAGAATACTGAGGGATAATATAGAAAACCGTCAAGACACTGTGTGCCCTAGTGTCAATAAGCAAGTGTCACATCCCTCTCTCTGTGGACGAGGCATGACGAGGAGTAAAAGTGCCGATGGACACAGAGTGCTCCTTGGCTTGCACTTGATGGATCCTCCCCATACCTATTTCTCTTCCTGGGTAGCTATTCATTTTGCATAGAATAACTCTAACTGGTAAAAATAATTATAATTTCCTAATAATAGGTGTGATGTGAAAAAAAATCCTAGTGTTTCATATTTTGGTCAAACATTTCAGTTGCTTTTATCACACACTGAACGCGCTTGGCAACAAGCTGAATGTAGGATCAAAAGAATATTCAGCTACTAACCCTCCCCCTGCAATTCTTGTTTTTAGTGTGAGCTTTAAATACGGTATGTACTGACCAAATTCCTGTTTTGTATTCTTAAATTCCCCCTGAATTTTCACTTGCATATGCTATTACTCCTTCTGTCCTCTCCTAACCCATTTTGAAATGTTATTGTTTGCCATTTTATAGCTGCTGTGTTTCACCTCAGAATTGGCTGCATTTCAGTTGTGGTTACTCATTACATCTAGTTTATCAGTCTCTGAAGCACTATGGGAAGAAAGGTGTTAAAAGGAATAAAAATTACTATTATTATTTTTGGTGAATAGAACTTTCATGACATTTTAACGAGAATTACGCTATAAAAAAGACTGGGAGATTTAAAAGTTTAATGAAGTCCATTCACCATTTCTGTCCACATTGAAAAGAATGGAAACATTCATTTTATGAGAATGTTTGCTGCTCTGTACATCAGGCCCAAGAGATGCACAGTTGCAGCTAAGAAAGATGTTGGCTACTAAAAAATAAGTTGGATCTTGAAAACCTGACATCCCTGATGAATAAGTCATTAGATTTTTGCTGTGACTGTTGAGTCTTCAGCCGCACCAGCAATTCAAGTATATGCAATACAGAGCCCCTAAAGAACAGTGTCAAAGAGGTCAAAACATAAGAAAAATGAGTCAAATTCAGCACAGAAAAGCCAAGAAGGTTTGGCAAAAGAACCCATACTTTCCACATCTCTCCACTGCTAAAACAATCAGCCTGTATTCTGCTTCCTACAGCTTCCTCCAGACTGCAGCAAAGACCATTTTTAAAGGGTTGGCAATATAGCCCTAAAAGGAGGTACCTGGAGAAAGTTTAGATGCTAACAAGTTAGCAAATTGACTGATAAATCCAAAACTACTGCCATTGGACAGCTGACTTCCCAATAGTAAGAATAGTAATCCCCTTTGCCCCACCAACTAGTTTAAACTCCTACCTGCTTTGGATCATACTCGCTGTTAAAAGCGATGCCATTTTCAGAATGAACCCATGGGCTATGTCAGCTGTCCAGCTGATACATCCCTTTTCAGCCTGTGCTGCGACTGTTCCTTGACTGCCCCTTCTGGGGGCAGGGGACAGCTGTATCTCACCTCCTTGGCCAGAGAATTTCCTGCTGCTGTTTCCCAGCATTTGCCAGCACTAGTGAATCTGGCAGTAGTCACGTGAGTGCTTTAGTACTCTGAAAGCTTGCACTTCGTTAACTAAACCTGGGGAAGGCATGTGAAGTCAGCTGGCCTGGATTTATCACTCATCAAAATCCTCACTAATAGTTAGGTAAGCCTGTGTTAGCTTGAATCTTGCCCTCCAGGGCAAGACTACCCTCAGGTAATCAACTGTATAATGATCATCTCATTGCAAACGTACAGACTGTTTCAGCACATGTCAGTGGGTAGTAACAGCAAATGACAGTAGCGTGAATGGAGGTAGTCCTCAAACAGATGCTTCTTAATCTGCAGTTAAACTGTTGTGATGCTAACAACATCATCTTTGCCACCATCTTTCAAACCAAAACTTCAGAATAGGCTGACAAAATTTGGTTCCTAGGTTAAATTTTCTTATAGGTGTCTGGTGTCTTTTGGGAAATAGGAACTAGTAGCTTAGTAAACAGTGCTCTTGTGGATTTGGGAGAGATGATTAAGTTTTACAAGCCAATAAAGAAGTAACAGCAGTCCTCGTATGTTTTACAGGATGTAGCAGGAGGGTTAAAAACAAGCCACATGTAAACTTACAACTTAAAGATCTTTACTTTTGGGGATCTAATGCCTTTCTGAACCTCTGAACCAAACTTTTTGGCCTGGGGAAAACGTGGAAGCTGCCTGAGGCTTCCAACACACTCCAAGCTCAGAAGTTCTGCATGCACACACCCAAACTTAGGGTGCATGAGGACACTGATTTTTCTGGTCTGGAATATCAGACTAGATGTTTTTAGAGTCTGTAAAAATTGTATTGATGAAAAAGCCTCAAAGTTCTTCCTGCCTGAACTATATTACTTCACACTAAATGTTTCCTGAACAGGAAGGGTAATCTTTTCATTAAGAATTAATTCACTCATACACGCCCCACCATTTCAGTAAGAAAATCCATAAAGTTTTCACCTCTTGGCTGTCACAATCTTGAGCTGCTACTCCTCTATATTGCTCTAATTTCATGGGCAGGGAAATTTCAAATTAAAAGAGGAGAGTCATGGTGGTGCAAAAGGACAATTATGGGGTCAGAATTATAACTTTTGAGACCATTGTAAATAAGACCACTTTTTAAACATATGCTGATGCCAAACCATGCCTTCAGCTGGACACATCTAGAACTTAATTCAGTCTCCTTCTTGCAAGCCAAAAACTGACACAATTTGGGGGTTTTGCCTGGTTTTGTAAGGAAACGGGACTTATATAAAAGTGTTGACTATGAGTCTGTCTGCCCCACTCAATCACTTGAGTTTTGTTAATGATTTCAACCAAGTTTCAAAGAGAGATAGGTAATGAAGTTCCTTCAACTGGTTCAAATGCTGTTGGGTAGAAGAGAGACTCTGCCCTTATAAATACAATTTAACTGTAGCAACCTTGCCAAAGAGTACATACGTACTCACTGATAATATAGAATCATAGAATCACAGAATAGTTTGGGTTGGAAGGGACCTTTAAAGGTCATCTAGTCCAACACCCCTGCCATCGACAGGGACGTCTTCAACCAGATCAGGTTGCTCAGAGCCCCGTCCAACCTGACCTTGAATGTTTCCAGGGATGGGGCATCTACCACCTCTCTGGGCACAGGTTCCAGTGTTTCACCACCCTCATTGTAAAAATTTCTTCCTTATAACTAGTCTGAATCTACCCTCTTTTAGTTTAAAAACATTCCCCCTTGTCCTGTCGCAACAGGCTCTGCTAAAAAGTTTGCCGCCATCTTTCTTATAAGCTCCCTTTAAGTAGTGATAGGCCACAATAAGGTCTACCTGGAGCCTTCTCTTCTCCAGGCTGAATAAGCCCAACTCTCTCAGCCTTTCTTCATAGGAGAAGGGGTTCCATCCCCCTGATCATTTTTATGGACTCCTCTGGACCTGCTACAACAGGTCCATGTCTTTCTTGTGCTGAGGGTTCCAGAGCTGGACGCAGTACTCCAGGTGGGGTCTCACCAGAGCAGAGTAGAGGGGTAGAATCACCTCCCTTGACCTGCTGGCCACACTGCTTTTGATGCAGCCCAGGATACGGTTGGCCTTCTGGGCTGTGAGAGCACATTGTCGGCTCATGTCCAGCTTTTCATCCACCAGTACCCCCAAGTCCTTCTTGGCAGGGCTGCTCTCAATCCCTTCATCTCCCAGCCTGTATTGATACCAGGGGTTGCCCCGACCCAGGTGCAGGACGTTGCACTTGGCCTTGTTGAACCTCATGAGGTTCACACGACCCCACTTCTCGAGCTTGTCCAGCTCCCTCTGGATGGCATCCCGTCCCTCAGGCGTGTCGACCACACCACTCAGCTTGGTGTCGTCTGCAAACTTGCTGAGAGTGCACTCGATCTCACTATGTCATTGATGAAGATATTAAACAGTACCGGTCCCAGTACGGACCGCTGCGGGACACCACTTGTCACCGATCTCCATCTGGACATTGAGACATTGACCACTACCCTCCGGATGCGTCCATCCAACCAATTCCTCATCCACTGGACAGTCCACCCACCAAATCCATACGTCTCCAGTTTAGAGAAAAGGATGTTGTGGGGGACCGTGTCAAAGGCCTTACAGAGGTCCAGATAGATGACATCGGTAGCCCTTCCCATGTCCACCGATGCAGTCACTCCATCATAGAAGGCCACCAGGTTGGTCAGGCAGGACTTGCCCTTGGTGAAGCCATGCTGGCTGTCTCGAATCACTTCCCTGTCCTCCATGTGCCTTAGCATAGCTTCCAGGAGGATCTGCTCCATGATCTTCCCAGGCACAGAGGTGAAACTGACTGGCCTATAGTTCCCCAGGTCTTCCTTTTTTCCCTTTTTAAAAATTGGGGTTATGTTTCACCTTTTCCAGTCAGTGGGAACTTCACTGGACTGCCATGACTTCTCAAATATGATGGATAGTGGCTTAGCAACTTCATCCGCCAGTTCCTTTAGGACCCGCGGATGGATCTCATTGGGTCTCATGGACTTGTGCATCTTCAGGTTCCTTACATCGTCTCGAACCTGATCTTCTCCTACAGTGGGTGGCTCTTCATTCTCCCAGTCCCTTTGCCTTCTGCAGCTTGGACAGTGAGGCTCAATCACTTGCCAGTGAAGACCGAGGCAAAAAAGTCATTGAGTACCTCCTCCTTCTCCGTATCCCAGGTATCAAGGTCTCTCATTTCCTTCTGGAGGGGGCCCACATTTTCCCTAGTCTTCCTTTTATCACGGACATACCTATAGAAGATTTTCTTGTTGCCCTTGATGTCCCTGGTCAGGTTTAATTCTATCAGGGCTTTAGCTTTTCTAATCCAATCCCTGCCACTCGGACAATTTCTCTGATTCCTCCCAGGCTACCTGTCCTTGCTTCTACCCTCTGTAGGCTTCCTTTTTGTGTTTGAGTGTGTCCAGGAGCTCCTTGTTCATCCATGCAGGCCTCCTGGCATTTTTGCCTGACTTCCTCTTTCTTGGGATGCATTGCTCCTGAGCTCGGAGGAGGTGATCCCTGAGTATTAACCAGCTTTCTTGGGGCCCTCTTCCCTTCAGGGCTTTGTCCCATGGTACTCTACCAAGCAGATCCCTGAAGAGGCCAAAGTCCGCTCTCCTGAAGTCCAGGGTAGTGAGCTTGCTGTGCGCCCTCCTCGGTGCCCTAAGGATCTTGAACTCCACCACTTCATGGTCACTGCAGCCAATGCTGCCCTTGAGCTTCACATTCCCCGCCAGCCCCTCCTTGTTGGTGAGAACAAGGTCCAGCATAGCACCTCTCCTCGTTGGCTCCTCTATCACTTGGAGAAGGAAGTTATCATCAATGCATTCCAGAAACCTCCTGGATTGCTTATGCCCTGCTGTGTTGTCCCTCCAACACAGTGAGGGACACGTGAGGCTGCTCCTATCTGTCTATAGAGGGCCTCATCCCCTCGGTCTTCCTGGTCAGGTGGCCTGTAGCAGACCCCCACTGTAATGTCACTTGTTCCTGCCCTCCCTTTAATCCTGACCCATAAGCTCTCAATCGGCTCCTCATCCACCCCCAGGCGGAGCTCCATGCACTCCAGCTGGTCATTGACAGAGAGGGTGACACCCCCTCCTTGTCTCCCCTGCCTGTCCTTCCTAAAGAGTCTGTATCCCTCCATACCAACACTCCAATCATAGGAGCCATATATGCATCTACGCTACTTTCTTCCACAGGAATTACCCTGAACATAGTAGAAAAAGAAATGTGCTCTTCCCTCACAAAATGGAAAAGGTCTCAATAATTCGATAACCTGAAGTATTAGTTTGACAGAAGTGTCTCTCACTTCCTTTTGAAGGTCGCAGGTTTATGTATGTGTGTGAAAATAAGATGTAAAATCAAAGACTCACAAAATAATTTGTGGTTAGAAGGGACCTGTAAAGTTATTTCAGGTTGCTCATGGCCTCATCTGGTCCAGTTTTAAATACCTCCAAAGACAGAGAACCCACAACCTCCTTGGGCAGGAAATACAATTTCTTCATATGCTTCCATATTTTAAATGTGAATCTCCATGGCCAGCTTAGTATTTCCACAGTGAATCTAACCTTTCATATCCATTACCAGAAAAACACAGTTCAGCTCCTTGTACAGTTAATTTAGATTTTCCTTTTTCAGAAGACTTCAGAGAAGGGAACATGTCAGGCATACCAGTGTTTAATAAATAGTCACACAGATAGGAAGGCAATAGACACAACCTGTAAGCTTAAGTACCACTAGTCAGACGGACTGATTTTAGAAAATACCTTTCCAAAAGTCTTTGGAATTTTTAAAGCAAATTGTAATTTGCTTTTCACAAAGAATTGAAAGTGTTCAGTCCATTTGGGGCCCAGGTGCCAGGAATATTTTAGTAAATGAACTTCTTTTGAAAACAAAAAAAAGTTATTCACAGGAAATGAATTTAGAAGTTTTAGCCAGAAACCTGAACCTGAGTTTTAAGTTTATCCCATGACCGTAACACTCTGTCCAAAGAAATAAAATGTTGTGTGCTTGCAACAGACAGCAGTGCAAACAAATGACAAACTGAGACTCAGTAAGTAATGGGTAAGTTCAAGAAGATGGCATCCTTTCTGCAAATACCTTTCAAGCAGAAAAAGCAGCAATATGTGCCAGGTTCAATGCTGTTTTTCGTAAGTTTTTCATACACTTCTTACGTGGGTGCAGTCTGGAGAACCAGGTTGGTTGCTTGGTAAAAAGCATCCAGTTTCTCAGCGTTTCTTTCTTAGCCTACGTTGTTTGCATCACTTCTAACAATAATCACTAGGAAAATCTCCACTATATACACAAAATTTGCAATAATCTTGTCCTGAATGGAGGCAGTTCCTGTAATGGTGTCCAGAAAGTAAGTGAGTTTTACCTGGTGACCAATCCCAAATGCAGGGTGCACTGCTGTACCAAACCACTGTTGTTCACTTTCTTCCAAATGGTTTACAGGGGGAAAAAATGCTTTGAAATGTTTGGCAGCACTTTAAAATCACTAAGGTAAATTCTTTTAAAATATAGGTCTACCCATAAAGCCAGATGCCTTAGGATCATGAATGCAGTTTACGGATGATTGAGAGACAAGAGGAAAGTGTAACTGATGCTTTTTTTCCCCACCTCATTTGAAATGTTCTTTTGCGTGTCTGCATAAATTTTGAGGAGTTGATTTTAAAGTATAGTATCATTCAAGGAAGAGAAAGAAGGACCCCTCTTACGGTGGCAGGCCAGAATGCCACCCGCTCCATTGGACAGTCCTGTGAATGGGCATAAAGAACTGGATTTTTAACTGATCAGACATCTAGGAGTAAATGTTATTCTTTTTTTCTTGGACAAGTGTGTTTCTTTCTCATGAAGACAAAAGAGGAGAAAGAGGAAGCAAGATTTGCTGTCAGATTGCATTTAAGTTGGTTTTGAATTGCGATCTTGAAAGATTGCAAATGTTTAAAATACTGAGCAGAGTATAGATACGGGCCTATAAAGTTTCATTAACACAAAGTTCTGGACTGTATCATGCAGTGTCACCACCTGGATGTGGCTATGCTTTCTTTCCAGACAGAGCTGATAGTACATGTAGGACTCGGCACCCAAGCATGTAGCAGTGCAGTATCACACATACCTTTGGGAGGGACTAAAAGTGAAGAGTAAAAAGTGAAGAGCTATGAGAAAGTGTACAGTGGCATGATGGAATTACCCATGCTGGCATCCATCCAGCACATGAAAGCTATAAAATCCATGATAACATGATGTAGCTTGTTTTATCTAGCTGATACAGGACTTTTTTATATTCTGTGTGAGTATACAGTATGGGAGAGTTTGGGGCTTTATGTCTTATCCATAAAGATGCATGTAAATTTGCAAAAAAATAGTGATATTTAAATACCAAAGCCTCACTGTTCTTTCTTCTTTCACAAGCAGACAGATGTACTAAAACCTGCAATAAAAACAAGAGAAACTTCTGCAGATGTTTTGCCAGAGGTCTGCGTGCATTACAACTTCATCTGTGTTTCTCTAATCCGAAACAATACAATGTCCTCCTTAATAATTCAAAATTAGAACCAGAGTGGCAGGCAAAGGGGGAGATCAGTAGGAGAAAAGTAACCTGGGCTACGTTTAAATGCTGATCTTAGGTCTGTGAACTACTCTCTTAATGAGGACCTCATAATTAATAAATGTTTCATGAACAGCATTTCTATGCATTTGCATTCTTTATCTCATAAAATTTCCCACCTCAGCTCTGCCCATGTTATCTCTGATATTTCCCTTGGAAACAGACAGCATTGCTGTGACCACTCTGGGTTCGAGCCCATGTAAGGAACCTGAAGATGCACAAGTCCATGAGACCCAATGAGATCCATCCGCGGGTCCTGAAGGAACTGGCGGATGAAGTTGCTGAGCCACTATCCATCGTATTTGAGAAGTTGTGGCAGTCCAGTGAAGTTCCCACTGACTGGAAAAGGTGAAACATAACCCCAATTTTTAAAAAGGGAAAAAAGGAAGACCTGGGGAACTATAGGCCAGTCAGTTTCACCTCTGTGCCTGGGAAGATCATGGAGCAGATCCTCCTGGAAGCTATGCTAAGGCACATGGAGGACAGGGAAGTGATTCGAGACAGCCAGCATGGCTTCACCAAAGGCAAGTCCTGCCTGACCAACCTGGTGGCCTTCTATGATGGAGTGACTGCATCGGTGGACATGGGAAGGGCTACCGATGTCGTCTATCTGGACCTCTGTAAGGCCTTTGACACGGTCCCCCACAACATCCTTTTCTCTAAACTGGAGACGTATGGATTTGGTGGGTGGACTGTCCAGTGGATGAGGAATTGGTTGGATGGACGCATCCGGAGGGTAGTGGTCAATGTCTCAATGTCCAGATGGAGATCGGTGACAAGTGGTGTCCCGCAGGAGTCCGTACTGGAACCGGTACTGTTTAATATCTTCATCAATGACATAGTGAGTGCACTCTCAGCAAGTCTGCAGACGACACCAAGCCGAGTGGTGTGGTCGACACGCCTGAGGGACGGGATGCCATCCAGAGGGAGCTGGACAAGCTCGAGAAGTGGGGTCGTGTGAACCTCATGAGGTTCAACAAGGCCAAGTGCAACGTCCTGCACCTGGGTCGGGGCAACCCCTGGTATCAATACAGGCTGGGAGATGAAGGGATTGAGAGCAGCCCTGCCAAGAAGGACTTGGGGGTACTGGTGGATGAAAAGCTGGACATGAGCCGACAATGTGCTCTCACAGCCCAGAAGGCCAACCGTATCCTGGGCTGCATCAAAAGCAGTGTGGCCAGCAGGTCGAGGGAGGTGATTCTACCCCTCTACTCCGCCCTAGTGAGACCCCACCTGCAGTACTGCGTCCAGCTCTGGAACCCTCAGCACAAGAAAGACATGGACCTGTTGTAGCGGGTCCAGAGGAGTCCATAAAAATGATCAGGGGGATGGAACCCCTTCTCCTATGAAGAAAGGCTGAGAGAGTTGGGCTTATTCAGCCTGGAGGAGAGAAGGCTCCAGGTAGACCTTACTGCGGCCCGTCAGTATTTAAAGGGAGCTTATAAGAAAGATGGCGGCAAACTTTTTAGCAGAGCCTGTTGCGACAGGACAAGGGGGAATGTTTTTAAACTAAAAGAGGGTAGATTCAGACTAGTTATAAGGAAGAAATTTTTACAATGAGGATGGTGAAACACTGGCACAGGTTGCCCAGAGAGGTGGTAGATGCCCCATCCCTGGAAACATTCAAGGTCAGGTTGGATGGGGCTCTGAGCAACCTGATCTAGTTGAAGATGTCCCTGCCCGTGGCAGGGGGGTTGGACTAGATGACCTTTAAAGGTCCCTTCCAACCCAAACTATTCTATGATTCTATGATTCTATATTCATGTGCGTGCACAAAGGAAGCGTGCATCAGATCACCTTTCTGTCCACAACCCACAAAGCAGCTGTGCTCCACTGAGACAGTATGTGAAAAGAAAGACATATTTTTGCTTTTTGGCAGTGTTCAGGGAGAGTGATTTGAGGCTTAGAATTACTGGCTGTGGAATTCTTTATGGGAGAGCCGACCAAGTCCTAAGCTCATGTAGGTCAAAGGAATAAAAAGGCCACTTCTTCAGCAGGGTTTTCTTCAAAACCAAACAAAACAAAAGAAAACAAAACAAAACTGTCCTTTTGCCTCCCATATATCAATGATGGCCATCTCAGCTATCCACAGGGGGAAAAAAGTACTGCTTACTAGTACTTCACTTCAAAACACTTGCTAAAAACATTGGTTCTCAAACATTCGCATACAGTTATAGTGAATCATAAGCTCTGTCTTCACCCTTTTTTATAAAGCAGTTTTTTTTCTTTGACGTTATTAGCACTTTTGTCATAATATACTTACAATACTGCGCTGCTTATTTATTGACACATTAAAAAATAAATACACAGGCCAGAACTAACGAAAAATCCAACAGAAATATAAATAGGAATACGGTTTTCAGAAACTTCTTCCATTATTTATAGAAAATAATTCTGTGTGCATCTGGTCAGACGAAGACAGCGTTGGTGGTCTTGGACTCCCCATCACCTACCTCAAAGTACAAATAATAACAAGAGAGACTGATAAGCACCTATTCACAAAGAAATGGCTTAAAACCAAACAGAGTTGTGGCAGATGGCTTGCACATTTCAGGGGAAGCACAATGTGTGATTGCAATTTGGAAAGTCCTGCATGGGACTGGATGCGTGCTGATGTGTGCAAAGCGGTGAGGGGAAGGGATTCAGACAAAATCACTTTATCTCTGACTTCCCTGGTGGTTGGTAGCATGTGTGTGGTATTCAGTAGAACATCAGCAATCAGTCCGGGCTGCAAAGCTTTTTGATGCCCTAAAGCAGTGCTTTGCAAACCCTGGGAAGAAGGTTTCCTCATGCATCTGTTCATGGTTGTCACAGGAATCAGTTATTTTTGCCATAGTTGTGGACAGCAGTTATTTTCATTCTAGTTTATTTACTGTCTAAATGGAAAGGAGATCTTTTGTTAGACATTATTCAGAGCAACTTTCTAAATTTTTCCAGACAAGCCCTCTGCCTGTCTTGATATCTGGACATTTAGCTTCTGTTTTAGGTTACAAGCATTTCAGTACATTGCTTATAACACCAGTATCATTACCATATGAGTAGTTCTTCATAAGCAGAAAAAAGAACTTCTGTTCCAAGGTGAAGAATTAAAATTCGGACCCCACAACATACACACACACACACACTTGCTTCTAAATAGAAGGCTTAAAATATTTTTCCTGAAGCATTATCAGGATTTGGAACTTCAAGCAAACGTTTCTGAAGACAGGCGAGCTTTTACGATTCATATTAGACATTTCTCATCAAAAGCTAGGACAGCTTCTTCTCTTCCCTTTGCCTCTTTTTGTTCTTTGCCTTTAATTTCTTCTCTCCCAGTATGACTCCTCATGAACTGTGGATCAGACCTGTCTAGATCACAGGGTGCATAATATAGGAGAGCCAATATAACTGAAACATGCTGGGATTTCTCCTGTTTTGCAGGCTCTGTAACAGACTCTGCAAATGTTCAGCTATAGTTTCAGACTGACTTTATTTCCTTCTTCCTTCCGCCAAGTATGTCCTGTGGGACACCACATTATCTTTCATAATAATGGTATGTTTTCCTCTATGAGCATCTTACAGTATGCTGGAAGCTGGATGACACACTCAGAATGTGCTGACAATTAGTCTGTGTGAAGGATAACATCACGCAGAGAAAATCAGGAGAGTCAGATGTTGAGAGGGTAGTCCTGTGAGCAACCACACCTTCACAAAGATTTTCTTTTTGCTTTTGAAAGGAAACACATCTGATTTTTAAAATCCTGAAGCAGAACTTGTTGGCTCCTTTCACAAATTTGACTCAGAATTCCAGGGTGATTTGGGGTGAATTATATAGGCTTTGCCATTTTTAGGATATGGAAAGCTTTTATATGTCATAATTAGGCAACAGGCATTCACATATATAAGCTAGCTGAAGCAGACCTTATATGCACTCTTCCTGATTATTTAAACCTGTCAACATGCAGGAAAGTTGCAGGCTTTCTTGACCACATTAGAGTTTTACAGTGTCTGTGGTCAGAAGACAAATGGTCAGAAGACCCTGTCCTTAGTTTGATTTACAAGGACATTTTACACTATTCCAGTACTGAAGTGGGGTTTTAAAGTGATCTATATCCACTTTAAGACCAGACAAATGTACTGCCAACTTTAAATGCTAATGAAAATCAAGGCATTCATATTTCTGTCCCATTTCCCTAGTAGATTGTTTCCGTTGCCTCTTATCTTCTTACCACTGGGACTGTGCTTCATTATATGTTTTGCAGCACTGAATTCAAGAAAGCCATTAGCTTGGTTTGATGTGTGAGATGGTGTGATAACATGAAAGAACACAAAACTACAAAAGAAAGACAATTCCTTTTCAAAGACCCCATTTGGATTCAGTGATCCTATTGTCCTTCCAGTCTAAGTTAATAATGTATAAAAAAGGTTTAAAATCATAAACAGCTCCTAAGCACGTTTTTGTAACTTGTGCTCTGAATCATCCCTGGATGCCATCCAACACTGCTGAATCTCTCTGCTGCTGCAAGAGGTCTCCCCTTCCCTGTGTCTCCTCAGGACTGACAGCGTGGGAGGACAGTTCGAGGTCAGACCCTCTCTGCCCTCTTGTCTCTTCCTTCAGAGGACAGAAATGAGGAAGCCCTCCTCTGGCTTCACTGGAGGAGGATGGGGAGGGATCGGCATTGAATCTACCCCCACCCACTGTAAGCTGTATGATGTAGGAAATAGAGTTTCTTAGCTCAAAGGGGGCTGTTAAATGGAGCGTGGTGTTTATCTCAAGGACAAACAGTAGTATCCCTTTGGGAGAAGGCACAGAGGACACTAATAAGCATTTAAGCCAAGTTCAGGGAAAAGGGGCAAGCAGGTAATTCACAAAGGGAAGAGGAAGGGACAGGTGGAATATTAAGCTGCACAGCAGCAGTCTCAAGTATACTTTGTAAATCATTATCCGAATCAGAAATCAATGAACATCATAGGTCACTTGTGCTATTAAAAAAAAGGCGAAGTTCATTTTTCGTTTTGGCCTTGTGTTGAACCAGTGGTGGTTCCATACATAGTTCCCAAGCATATCTGGAAAGTATATTGCACATTTCTTAGTTAAAAAAAAAAAAGGAAAATGGATACAATAAATTGCCCACCAAACCATGCGCACAAAGAAAATAAAAAGACTGTTTGAACAGCTGGAATTTAAAACTTATTATATTCCTGAGTTATTTATTTTAATAAATGAACAGCTATAATTAAGGTTAAAATGATCATACAAGCAGGAAGAGAAACAATCCTGTTATTACTGCTTCCAAGAACTTGTACCCTGCAACAGCGCTGGTAGAGGGCCCTGTGTTATTGGTGGTAACTTAAATAGAAATAAAAGCGTTTTTAACCACAACCACTTGAAGCATATGAACTGCTGTCCCAGCTAATGGTGATCAAGTGAATGGAGGGCTGAGGCTGACACATTTCTTCTTTTATATTTGGTACGTTAATACTTCTTTGAAGTACAGCTTCAATAGTGAAACCAGAAAAATGACAGTCTCTGTAGTAGCCACAAAAGTGGTAAGGAATCAACCTAACAAAAGTTTGCACAGATTTTTTTTTTTTCTGTTTGCCACTGTAGTTGTTTATGGGTAGACAGTACTTTACTTAAACCTAAGGGAGAAAATGTAGTCTTCAGTCTCTCGGTTTTTTATACGATAATTGGCTGTTACGAAAAGTATCCAGGTTTTTACTCCCACCCCTAAAGGAGAAAAAACAGGTCACAGAGTAGTGTGGCACCTTTTAAAACATCATGATACCTTTCCAACCCACAGCTGGGAGCCCTGACCTGTGAGGAGCAGGGAGCCGTGTGGATTGCTGTGCCTGCACAGAGCCCCATGGAGGAGGAGGGCAGAAACTCCTTAGGCGCAATCAAGCATAGGGAAAAAAACCCTCAGCATCTGCAAGATTTTGGTAGGAGGGATGCAGGCATTCACCAGGATTGCTCGAAGTACTTTCATCAATAAATACATTTGATCCAATGTAAAGTTGTCTGAGTTCTGGTTTCACTTTGCCAATGGGGTTGATATGTGGCAAATATAGGGAAGCTCCCCATTTTTTGAAGAAATGCTCCAGAGGTAGTAAACACTTTTATGTGGACCTCATCCAAGAACCGCTGAAGTTAGTGAGGGCAGGATTTCAACCTCAAAGTAATTTTTAAAGGTCAGTGAAGTAAAAAGAAAGACTGCCATTGATTTTTATGGGCTTCCAATGCACTTGTTTTTCACCCTTGGGAATCTGAGTCAGATCAGAACTTTGTAAGTCTGATTTGAGCAGCAAGAAGTTGTCCTTTTTGTAGGTATTTTCCCACACCCAAAACCACTAAAAACTTTCCCACATTTCAGTAAGATTAGCCATTGCTGTTCAGGATACGTCCAGGTCTGTGGAGAAAGTCCAACCAGAAAAAATAAATCCAGGAGAGAAAGCTATACATTTTGCAATCATATTTCATCATTTATGCCGCAATATGCATTTTTTTCTAAATGACATTTAATTGCTGTCTTCTGAGGAACTCCCTTTAAAGTAACGTTTGCCTAAATAACTACAGAAGTTTCTACATCTCAGATGAATGACACATCCTGCATCTAGTCTGATTCCAAACAATTCCATTTGAAAACATGTTTTCTCATTTCATTATGCAAGTAAAATGAAGATAATCAGATTTGAGAAAAAGTATTGTTGTTTCCCAGTTCTTTCAGTCAAACTGCACGTCTGCTTTTTTGATTCTCTGGGTTTTTTTTAATGCTTTGTAGCTGAAGCATAAACCCCACGTCTTAGGGCAAGAGATGAAGGAGATGCACCATGTGCACATGCTTAATAAGGGCTCAAGAAAGTAGTAAGTATTCTAGAAATCCCCATCTTTCCTCTCCCCTTCCTCCATTCCACACACATGGAGCAACCTCTTCAAATGGGAGAGCATGAATATGGCAAGTCTAGTAGGTACTTCCTATTGCCCACAAAAAGTGGCTGAAGACATCATGCAATTTTAGGAACTGTACCTGTAAGGACAGAACTTAAGAAACATTCGTGATACAGTATTTAGTAACAACAAACTGGTTTCTTTCAGCAGTAATAGGTAGTTGTACAGGCTGTGGTCTGTCCTCTCTCAGACAGACTGTGATTCTAACAAGCTGGTGCCAGTTGCTCTAGAATTTTCTTGTGGAATGGATCTTCTGAGAAGTGCTGCTGTATTCCTCATGCAAAACATTCACCATTGCCCTTAGTCCAAGTCTGGCTTCTTTTGGAGCATGCTGTTGTCCTACTGTGCTTCCCTTCACTACATTTAATTCAAAGCCATTGACTTCAGCGGATGGGTAGGTATTGCATCAGACGAGCTGATGCTATCAGCCATGATGCAAAGCTCTCGCTAAGCTCCTTGTGGACCCTGTGTGCAAAGCTGCCTACTCCTGCACAAACAATGCTGTAGTTTCAGAGAAGCTGGTTAGATCCTTTGGGTCATCACATGGAGCAGGTCCCCTGTGTATGCAGAAGTGCTGCAGATTTGCTCAAAGGTAGCCAGGAGGATAGACCAAGATGAAGCAATTTAAACAACTGCTGTAATGAATGTACATCATTATAGCATATATAGTACCTGTATGAGCAGGTTTTCAGAACATAGTGTTAAGGCAAAAGGGGTTTCCTGGCATGAATTTGGATGGGTTTTGAATAGAGTTGGGCTTTTGTTTTTTTCTTTTTTTTTTTTTTTTTTCCAGTGAACAGTAGATGTAGTAGAAGAAATGGAGCTCTGGAGGCAGTGAAACGGTCCAAAATTTGTGCCAAGATCAACTGAAAGAATTTTGACGACTAAAAGGTTATTTCCCCAGTTCTCTTTGTATGAAATATTTGTCTAGGGAGAGCCAGAGTGGTCTGCTTTAACATTTTTACTTCTGGTTTTAAAATGTTCTTTTTCCATTAGAAAGACCTACCTTATAAGTAAGGAAGGACAAAAGGCTTGTTAAAAAACAACGACGGTGACGACAAATCCAAATGTTTGTTTCAAAGTAAGTGAAACGTTTGGAGTGATCCAAAAACACCTGTCTGTTGTTTCTATTTTCCTGAGCCCTCCAAATTGAATCTAAATAATATTTCTTCAACTTTTTCCACTTGGGCACAGAGTAAAAAACCCATTATTCTCCCAATTGTATTTAGAAGTTGTCAAACCTTATGTGAGTTATGTGAATTATTTTAAACAGATACAGCTAAAATCTACAACTTATTAGGCCAAACATCAAGTATTCTGTATGTTTGAATAAAGATTATTGTGCATTTTAAAGGAAAATATACTTAAGCGTGCTGAGGATTTTAAATTTCCTTAGTCTCCTACCTATAGCTACTATGGATCTCAAACAGAGATAGAATCTGCAGTTAACACAGTTTAGAAACTTCTAAAAAATTCAAGAAAGCGTTTCTTTTTTCATAAACTCCTTCTTTAAGTTCTTAGAGATTTCAGAGTGCCATCAAGTATCTCGTAGAGAGCTGGGAAGCTTCTATGTCTAGCTCTGGTGAGACACTGGATCTGAAATCTGCCATTAGTTCAGACCTGCTTATTGCCTGTATTACACCTCAGGTCAATACAGTTTAGAGCAAATGAACACACGGGAAATATCCTGGGTTGGTATGACTGAAAGAAAAGGTCTATGATTAAAAGATAATTTTGAAAGTTCTTCAGGTTTTAGAAGTTAGACATGGTCCTTGAGGGAGACTGAGAGGACCGAGGGCAGAAAAAATACGAAATTACATTTACCTTCAGTACGTAGACATTATTTTTCAGCATCCAAAAGGTTTGTTACCTTTGTGCCCTTTCAAGTGCACTGCTCTTCAGAGTCCACAATGTGAATGAACAGGGTCCCAGAGGTTATAAGAACTTCCTCCTATTATGCGATCCTTACCAAAAGGACAGCTGTTTGCTACGGCAGAGGATGCTGGCATTTTTTGTGCGCAACCCAACAGGCAAAGGGCTGCTCACAGCAGCTATGCCATAGCTATATCATTCATGTCTGCAAGATTTTAAGATGACCTCAGGCGCTGCCACCCTACAGACAGTATGTCAGATATTTCCCAAACACATTCTCTGTGCCACAGGTATACTTCAACAGTAACAAAGTGCCACTACAGCTGCCAATGAAAAAGATGACTTTAATTGCCTGCCTTTTTTTCATCCCCTAATAAAAGCAGTGGGGAAAACGCAGGGGTCTTGATCTCTGGACCCAACTAGCTAAGAAAAGCAAGGTGTTAATATGTGTATACACTCAGTGTGTATATGTGTGTATGCGAGCATGTAGTTAGCAAGCATGCTCGCAGCAGCCAATACCTGTATCAGATATGTTCCGTGGGACTCTTCACAGTCCTGGTACGTTGGCTGCTCAGCCTGGTGACCTGGCTCTGATCCCCTCGCACCCAGGGTTCCCTGCATTTGTAACAAGGAGGAGTGACAGTGTGTATCCCTGGGAGTCAGGGTGCAGCCAGAGTAGGCACCTGGAGCATAAAGCTGAGATGTTATCCTAGATATGATTGATGAGAGAGAGCCTACACAAATAGTCCACAATGCTAAACCTTACAGTAAAATTTATTATCTCAATTTTCCATCACTACATTTCACTGAGAGTTACACTCTTATCCCAATTCTACAGACAAGAAAGCCAAAGTGAGCACTGGGAGGACAGCAACACTCCTGCTATCCCCCAGTATGTTTACAGCAGAGCTAGAAAGAGAACTTGTATCTTTTTAGTTCTAATCCAGTGCCCTAGTCCACGATCAGCCTTATTATTACATAGATTAAGAGCACTACTACAGGATTCTGAGGTATCTTGCTGCAGTGTGTTGTATATTAATCACACGAAGAGACTGGTGAGCCATTAAATAGGGAAGTACAACGCAGATTAAATTTAAATATATCATATTGGAAACACACATACAATTTTGAAAATGCTTACATCAATATGGAGATTGAATCTTCCTGATTTTCAGTCACTTACACCCCTGAAAAAGGGGGGAAAAAGCCATCCAATTCTATGCACCTAAAATAGCAGGCCAAAGGCCTTCCTAGGTTGTCCCTCTGATGAGAGCAGACAGAGCAGCTCTCCCGAGAGCAATTCAGAGCATCGGTGCTCTCAATCAATCCCTCCAGGAGCCCCTCTCTGAATACTGACAGGAAGTATTGGTGAAACTAAGGAAGCAGCTAGTTAACTTGGATGATAAAAGATAAGTGGTGAAGATAACATCTTAATACTTCCATGGCTTTTACCCAACACTAGCTACTGACTTTTTTGTTTTATTTTCTCTTTAATGTTTAGGATATGTACTGACCTCCCAGTGGTCAAATGCTACAACTGCTAAGTGATGATGTGCAAATCAACGCATTCCCAGCCCGGTGTACAGAGAAAATAAGACTTTTTGTACTGGTTTTGGCTGGGATAGAGTTAATTTTCTTCATAGCAGCTTCTATGGTGCTATGTTTTGGATTTGTGATGAAAACAGTGTTGAGAACACAGGGATGTTTTAGTTATTGCTGAACAGTGCTTATGCAGTGTCAAGGCCTTTTCTGTTTCTCACCCTGCCCCACCAGTGAGGAGTCTGAGGGTGCACAAGAAGTTGGGAGGGGACACAGCCGGGACAGCTGACCCCAACTGACCAAAGGGATATTCCATACCATATGGTGTCATGCTCAGCAATAAAAGCTGTGGGAAGAAGGAGGAAGGGGGGACGTTTGGCGTTATGGTGTTTGTCTTCCCAAGTCACCGTTACGCGTGGTGGAGCCCTGCTTTCCTGGAGATGGCTGAACTCCTGCCTGCCATGGGAAGTAGTGAATGAATTCCTTGTTTTGCTTTGCTTGCACACACAACTGTCTTTATTATTAAACTGTCTTTATCTCAACCCACAAGTTTTCTCACTTTTGCCCTCCCACTTCTCTTCCTTATCCCACTGGAGGGGGAGTGAGCGAGCATCTGGGTGGGGCTGAGCTACCTGCTGGGGTTAACCCATAGCACCTTCTAACGTGCATGTTACGATATACGTTTCCTCTCTGGTACTCATTGTACATGCACGTCTATCGTGTCACAGCTCAGATGCACTTAGAAATCATCAGCTTGGTACTTCTGACCTTTCCCAGCTTCTGTCCTTATGGGTGATGTGTAGGTTACTGCTGTTTTACACAGTCTTAGATACACACTGCAAAAGAAAATAAATGAGCCTCTGAAGGGCACATTTTTGCTATTGTGAGCTAGGAATGGAGGCTGTGATGTAAATTTACCAAAAGGAAAGCTCGTACACATTCTGCTGAAGATGCACCTCAACCAATATCTGGTAAACCAAATCAACAACCTACAGAAACTGGAAGCTAAATGGGACAGGTTTTATGCTTGTACTGTATACCTATCCAGTTAATAGTCATTGTTAGAAAGAGACAAATGCATCAGCATGAAGAATTTGTACAGCTTGTTTGCAACATGTGGTCAGCACAAAAGCTTGATAGATCCTTGGCAGAAATTAAGTTGGCAGGGCTTTGAGCCAACAGGCAAAAATCAAATACTGAATTCTGGATATTGAAATATTTGATCAATGACCAGAGAGCTCTGCCACTGTTTAGCTAACAAATGACTCCTCATATGCCAATCTAAGCTATTCACTTTCTGATTTTGTGATGATTACACATAGAGCAAATTATTATTCATTGCTGTTCAGTTCCCCCCCCTAGAACACCCCCAGCAGCAAAAGCAGATGGCCACTTACAAAGCTAAGCTCAATTGCAATTTGCTGCTGTTGAAGTCTGTAAAGATAAATCCATGCTCACCAGCTAAAGGATCCAATCTCTTTAAGTTCTTGAAGAGACTACTCATGTACATTGATCGGGTTACTTCTTTTGAATAAAAAGAGTTTTCTTTAACCTTTTGGAACTGTGGCAATCCCATCCACTCCTTTTGGCTCATCTGTCTTGGTGTGACTCCATGAGTGAGCTGCAGCTCATTTCCTCTAGGGCAGAGAAGCAAGGACTTGCTGCAATTACTACATGAAGGCATAAACTGTCTTTGGACATAGCAGATACTAAAATTTTATGTGGGTTCAAGGGGAAATAGAAATTCATAGAAGAGAAATCCACTGAGGATTGCTAAATTCAACCATACGTAGCTCAGAAAGCCCCTGAACTCCAAGTGGCTGGCAGCAGGGAGGGTATTTGGGGAAAGTACTATGTGTGCCTGCTTTCTTTGTACACTTTCTGGCTCCTGTTGGAGGCAGGATACAGTGCTACTAAGAACATTGGTCTGATGCAGAATGGCTGCTCATATATGTTGTATTAGTTAAATGTTCACATCTTCCATGCAGACAAACTGCAGTTAAAGTCAATCTGTAGTTTCCTGGCTAGTCTAAAAACTGTAGCAAGTAGTTACAGCCTCCTCTTTCCCCCACCCTGAATGATCTGACATTACATGCTCCCAATTGGTGGCTTTGTTGCTTAAACTGGTGTCCACAGCTTGTGTGCTCCCCTCTGCAGAGCTGCTTGTTCTTACCCTGTGCCACAGCCTGGATGAAGCCAACAGACACTTTCATATTTTGTGTCGGTATAGTGAACTGGGCTTGGAAACAGATCCGGCTGTGATAGAGCGCATGCTTGCTTGGCAGAGCATTTCATCAGCCAGGTCGACCCCTGGATCTGGTTCATGGTGCTATGGCTCCACAGATGCATACTGGAGCCACCCAGAGGCTGGTGTGCAGGAGATGAGCTGACAGGACGACTGCTCACACCATCACCGCAGTCAAAGCAAAACCGGTGGAACTGCAGCTGGGGCTGTTAGTGATGAACACCACTTCTCCTCCAACTTCCAACCCACTCTTTGATCCTTTCCACAGCCCTCAAGGGGACCACGACCTTCACTTTGAAAAACTCTGCTGCAGCACAACCAAGCTGGGAGGGGAAGTCCACTGACAATACGCAGATGTAAAACTGGGTTAAATAACAAGTTATTCTGGATTAATGGCTGCTTACTGTTCCTGGTGCACAGAGGCGAAGTGACCCATTAACAGCAGATGTACATCTCTTTAAATTAGCCTGCTAGAGTAAAACCCAAATGTAAGTGAAACCAAAAGCAAGGCCTCGGGCTTTAAAAGAATGTGAAAGAGAAGGAGCATATACACAGAAACTCTACTGCAAGGAGCCATTTGTTCCTTAGGCAGAAACAAGCACAAAGATTAATAATTTGACCAACCAATGCTAGAAATCAAGATGATAATTTTTACTTATACTAAATTTACTGTTTGTTTTTTTTTTTTTTTTTTTTTAAAGTAATAGCCACAGTCCTTTCCCCTCACTTTTTTCCTTGGGTAAAATAGACCATAGTCCTTAGGGATATCGGCTCCTGAAATGGTAGTGATCACTAATAATGACTGTGTGCAGCCATTACTGCATTGGCCACCTGATGCTCCTTGTAGGTTTTCTTTTGTTATACAACACAAAACACAATAAAAAGGATACCATCCTTCTGCCATCAAAATTAGATCAGGTTGAAAATGACACTAAAATATTTCACAGAAAATGCAGCTTTCCAGTTGAGGGTGGAAAAAACCAACACTGACTGATATGCAGTATGTATAGTATTTTGTGAGAACATGTCCAATTGTAAAAAAAATAATAATCATAGTATAAATAAATCAGCAGATAATTAACATGTCTTGGCTGGAAGACAGGTTGAAATGTATTGTGTCATGCCTGGCTAGGTCGGTAGCACATCAACCTCGAGAAAACTAACCCTTTTTTTTGAAAGTTCTCTCTGTTGATAAATACTCCTTAGAGCGTCATTGTCTCTCCCCCCAACATCTTGGATGCTAGACCATGTAGGATTCAGAGGGTTTGAGCCATTTACCAGGGAGTTTCTGAAGACGTACCTGCCATGTCTGCTGCCCAACTAGAAAGCAATCTGGTTTTACCTCATCCAACAGATGTGCACATTTAGAAAAGGAAATCTTGGCAAGTGAGAAAATGTTATGATGCATTCCACTGTTTCATGTTAAAGAGACAGTATGAAATTAAATTAAGCCTTTTGGGGAAAAGTATATTGGAGGACAAATTAAGCCCAAACCCAGAGAAGTATTCTCAGAGAATTAAATATAACTACATTCCTTTCCTTGGAATATGCTTTTCTACTCTTTTGTCAGAATGTTCTGCATTTGGCATACCACAAAGCTCCAGCTTTCAGACAGGCAATGTTGCCTAAAGGACTGTGCCCTGTGTGGACTGGGACTTATTCCTTTCTATTTCAACAGAAGAAAAAAAATTTTTTCGTACTGTTGTATGTTCTAACTCATTACTGCTGAAAATGCTGAAAATTGCACCAGTGTCTATTCTGAGGTCCAGCTGGATTTACAGCTGCTTGCACACAGTCTTGGATTACTGCTTTTTTTTTTTGTCTATTAAAATAAATCTCTAGGATCTGGGGGAAAACCCATAGCACAGGACATGGGCGCAAATTTGGCTGATGGAATGGTTGGAAGGGACCAGCCTGAGCTGACACTCCCCTAAAGACACAAATAGCTCTTCCAAGAATAGGTGAAAAGAAGGTGTACAGCTGTCCCAGGTTATTTTATTCTACCCAAGAACTGTCTAATGAGAAGGCCAAAGTGTCTCATTCATATGGATGCACATCCATATGAATCATCTGCACTGCAGACAGATAACAAGAGGGACGAAGAATCTGTGTAAAGAGTTACTCCTGAATCCTACACAAGAGCAGGTCCCAAGAAACAGGGAAATTCAGTAGTTTTGGTAGGTTCTGGACTGAGAGCTCCAGGGACTGGTGACCTTTCATAAGCCACAGTGTGGGTATAGTAGAGACCATGACAGTAAATGGTTACACTATCTTTGTTGCTAACACACTTTGCTCCTCAGAAGGAAAGACTACCTGTAAGCTGCTAGACAAAGAACTTCAGCTGGAGCCTGTTCATCTTTGTGAATTACTAGGTTTTTTTTGCTCTGATGCAAAACTCCTTTGGGAGAGAAAAGAAAGGGAATCTGTTCTTCATGTTTCAGCAATAGAAAAGAGCATGCTCCAGAAAAGAGCATTCCACTGTGGGTGAAATATGTGGGAAAACCAAGTGCAAGAGGGGGTTTCAGAAAGCTTCATCTGTGCCATGGTCCAGATGTACACTAGTAGTGTCGTCCATATCTAATAAATCATACATTACAATGCATCAGAAAGCTTGATTTACAGGTAGTTTTGTTTCCTGGAGAGTTTTCTTTGCCATGGATGGGAGACATGGGATCTTGTACCACTGCAATGGGAGTGGCTGCCACAGTTAACTGCCATACATTAGCCTGGTTTACAAAAATATCCGACTGGAATGACAAAGTCAAAAGATCACCCAAGATATTATTCCTTACCCATGAGAAGAGTTGGATGTTTGAAAGCATTCCTCACTTTATCATCACTTTGCAACATTCCAGTGTGTTTTATATTTTTCTTACTGTAGGAAAGATGAGGTTAAAGGATATTAAATCTGCCACTAATATTTCTTATGATTAGAAAATAATGTATTAAGAAAAAAGACTCTGAAGTGCTTTCTAAACTTTTCTACAACTCCTATAGCTTGTGTGTGCTACCTATTACTACCCACCATTCATTTATTTCCATTTATTCCTCCTGTGATGTTACTTGTTCTCTAATCAACCCTCCACAGAAATACTGGATTTGCCTCACCATTATTCTATTGTTATTAAGAGGCTTTTTGACATTTCATGCTATAAGATGCTGTTATAACTTAGTTAAACTTTTACAAGTTCAGTTGAAATTTTCCATGCCTGGTGTTTGCTCCAGGCTGTTGTTATTCATGTGTTTTTAAATTTCAAGAGTTATGGTTCAGTTGTTTCTGAGAAGAAATTTAGGGAAAAATAAGTTTTGCCCACATATAAAAAATTGAGACCATTTCGTGTATGCAATTTGTTTAATGCTTTAAAGAGCGTATATAAAATTTGGCAGGGGAAGGGGCACTCCTGCCAGGAGTCCTTTTTGCTGTCTTTGTGAGAGCTTTTTTAAAAAATGCATTTCACACATACTTAGTAAAACCCTTGATTTTCTAGTAGCTATGATCTCTGAGGGCTCTTGCCCCACAGAGCATGGTCAGACTGCTCCCAGCTCCTATTGATTACTAGCTGGGCTGTGCTGCCAAGGCCAGGCTAGGGTTACTAGGGTCAGGACAGTAATGGCAACTCAAAATTGTTCTAGACTATGTATAGGAACTTAAAGCAGGGAGCCTCTTTCTCTCTCTGTTAATAACATGACTGCCAGTAACGAACGGCATGGAAGAGGAAACCCACTGAAGCAAATTCAGAAGGGATATGTGCTGGACAGTATGGGATAAAAAGGAATAGTTGAGAGTAATTAATCTAATGAGAGAATTAAACCAGTACTGAGTGCCTGCGAGAAACTGGATGAATTGCGAGCCAACTGGCTGAAGGGAGAGTCAGTGGGATCAGGCAAGAAACAAAAAGGTTGCAACCTTCAAGTTTTTTTCATGGTCTTACTGTTAAAACTGAAAAATGTTATGCCTAGAAACTGATGTCTGATTTTTATATTACTCCAGTGTAACAATTTTGCTGATTTCAAGTGGAGTTACTCTCACTTCTTGGTGGTAGTACGAAGAGCAGAATCAGATCCTTCAGTTGCACTGGAAAACTTTCTACTTTCCAAATGCACCAGTAAGAGTTATGGTTTTGCATACGACTGTTACGAGTGTGCTCGGTTCTGGAATGCATCAAGTTGTTCTACAAACCTACAACAGTTCTCAAATGCCATGCATGTGCAGCAAACCAGGGTTTTTTTAGCAAGAACAGTCAAGCAGGGCAGAAATGCATGACCTTCAGAAATTTTAAATCACGTTCCAAGTGAATCATGACATATTTGGTTTGCTACGTTTTTCTTTAGATTGAAGATGCCCTTATAGCAGATGAAGAAAAGAAGCAAACCGATTGCTTATTGTATGGGTTAAGCCATACAGAAATGTTTGAATTAGAAATGTCATGAAAACACTGACTTAGAAGCTTTGTTTCATTATGGATGGCATTAGTCTATTTAATCTACTTTGATGAGTGTTTGTATTCAGAGCTACATGAATAGGGTATGTATACCTAAGTAAAACAAATAAAACTGCCACATCTGGCCATACTCTCAGGAGTATATACAAAGCACTTGATGTGGTGCATCTGAGGTGGAGTGCTAGAGTAGGAGCTGAGAGGGTCATAAGGCCTCCAGGCCCTGCCCTACATTCTGCTCCCTAAACATGGCTGCCTATCGAGCAGGTCTTGCCCACAAAACTGAAAGCTGAATGGATTATTGAGCTCAGAAAGGCTCCATCAGTCAGGTTTCTGTTAACACTGCCTTCCTCACTTGACCACCCATAGGGGAAAATGTTATGGCTTCCCACAAAAGGGAGACCATAAGGCCTGGGACCTGCATCCATTTTTAGAGAAAGAGATTTTTAAAAGAAAAAAACAAACCCCTGAACAAAACCATGTTAAGACAGATACAATAGAATTGGCAAACACGTGCTGGGCCAACTTCTGATCTCAGCTGAACTGAGAAACTCTGCTAAAACAGAGGGAGCTAGAAGAGGGAGAGGAAGAGAACAGATGGGAGCAGCAGATGAAACGAAGAACAAATGCAGACAGGATGATTAATTTATTTCAGAATGGACAGAACCACTTATCCATAACTGCCTGTAATAGAACACACACATTTTTCCATGTATACAATGTTCTGAGTTGGTACAGAGACATTATGTGATTGTGAATGGGAGGGCAAGAGGGAATAAGACAGTCTCTCTGGCCCTGGTTCAGAAAAGGATGTGCTTTGTCTTCCGTGGGACTTAAGGACATGTAACATTTTCCTGAACTGGAGTTTCTATCAAGAGATGCTTCATACTATGAAAATGTTCAGAAGTCTGTAGTTAGTTATCAGTGGTACTTTGCACTAATAACCAAATGATATTTTGAAACTTACGCCGAGTGCTGGTTTATCACTCACTAACATCAAAACAAAGATTTGTTTATACAGTCTAGGCCCGATACACCACTTTATTGCTCCAGTTTTATGCTGTTATAATTCACTTGAGTGGATTTAAACTCGGAAAACATGGCGCAGTATGTATGTAGAACTTTTGATTAGAGAAAATGTCCAGAAACAACACTATTAGGACAACAAAATCAAGCACTAAAATGTGAGGGAATGTCAGAATCAAGTGCTGCTTGATCAACATGAATGTGGCCCTCCTGCATGCATGCATTCTACTGCAACCTTTAATCATAAGTCATTTATTATATTTTCCACACAGAAACTCTTCCAATGGACAGAAAGGATGGTGCCAACTTTATTAAAACAAAATACTGAATTGCTGTCTTCATCGTCTGATGTGCAACTGCCTCAGTCCTAGAATACCTCATTTCTCAGAGCCAATGACATTGATCTCTCAGCAAAGGACCACAAGGCCTGCTGATTAAAGCACTATACACAAGCTAGGTATTGCTAATACCTTAAGATAAAGCTAGATGACAAACAGAGAAAACAATCAGAAAGATTTTACAGAGAACCCATTAATGATTGAAACAAGCAGCTAAAGCTAGTGCAGGAAAATACAGAATTTTAGGCGTAATCTGGAGTTTGTGTGGAATGGCACCAAGCCACAAGTTCTGCCTATAACCCCCTTGCTTGGCTGATATAAAATTATTAAGATGTCACTATCATGCTATTTGACATCTGTCACATGGAAGTCACATGAAAAATGCTGGCTGTATTAAAACAACTTAGGAAAAAAAAAAGGCCTATGCAGATGACAGGAACTCCTCTGAAAGCAGCATTGCTGTCTGCCTCCCCTTCAGCGAAGCTGGATTTCAAGGATAGTGATTTTTGATAGCTGGCCTTGATAGCATTGGCTATAGGCAGACATGGCTTTTTAGATCAATGGATTTTAACACACCTTCTTAGTAGCAACCATAGAAACAGTAGTTACGGTGATGTTAGCGATAATTTTAACATCATATAAGTACACATTCTCATATTGAGAAGACACTCATTCTTGTACTCTTGCAAAAGTGACAACTGAAGTGACAATGAAAACTTTTTGTGGAGGGCTTTCAGAGACCAATTGAGAACGGCTGTGCTTGAAAGGAGCAAGAAGAAAGTAATTGCCAAGGGAGGAGTCTTTCTTCCAGAATTGACTCAAGTAAGACATCAACTTCATCATCACTTTCAGATCTTTTAACAAGCTCTCTTACTCTTAGTACAGACACTCTTCTAATATGTTTGGAGCAGTGATTGCCTGACTACCTTCTCTCAACTGAGTTTTCAAGTGCCCAGTTATCAGCAAGGTAACAGGCAGAAGCCACCTACTAAAAATGCATAAGAGGATGTACAATACAGGAGGTACAGTGTTGGCACGGGGATTGTGAGATCTGGATTTTACTCTTAGTTTTGGCATGGCCTTCAGGATGACTTTGTCAAAATTTTCTCCAGATGAAAATCTTTGAAGGGCTAGGGCTTACATCTCTGTAAAATAACCTTCTTTTTTCCTTCTCTGACATATGTATTTTTATTGTGGCAGAGATGTTTTCATAGTTTTTGGGAGATCTGTTACATGTAGGGTTCCTAAGTGTCCCTTTCAGCAGCACAGATGGTTAACAAAAGTGATTTAATTTGTATCCTTTTCATGGATATTCTTCTTGAAGTCCTCTTATCAGTTACAATGTTAAAGTCATACCAATATGAACCGTATATGACATCATGACTGATTCTTTTATTATTATCTAGACATATCCAGATTTGTTGTATTCTTTTCCTGTGGCATATTGTCAAGCATTGGTGAGACGTAAAAATGGATGTAACAGATAGTGTGATCATGCAGAATACAGCTGTGGAAATTAGTTCTGAGATGAGTTTCTACTGAATGAGATCAAAGGCATTTTGCCTGATCAGGAAGTCATATGGCATGGGTTAAGATTTCACACAGACTGTCATTAAGTTGGGAGTAATACCAACAGCAAACTTGTGTACTGTAACAAAGTAAGTGTGACCAGAGTCATTCTGCATTCAAGGGGCTCTGACAAAATGAGCCTTTCTGATTTAAACCTGGAGCATTAAAAAGGGATCCTACCTGCAGAAGGAGGGGAGGGGGGTTCAGACATCTGCTAAATCAACTTATCTTCCTTCTCTATTATGCCTTGTCCTCAACATCTACCACGCATTTCTTGAGCTGTCTCTGCTGTCTCCATGTCTTAGGATAGGTTCTACAAATTGATGGATACAGCACAGTTCAGTGTTGCCAGCTGGCGCATCGAAAAGTCTTTGTGGCTGTGTACGTTGTGTCTGTTAGAGTAGAGATTCCCAGGGCTGTCATCCTTTCATCCTGTCCTGGTTTCGGCTGGGGTAGAGTTAACTTTCTTTCTAGTAGCTGGGGGGTGCTGTGTTTCAGGTTTGGTATGAGAGGAAGGCTGATGGCCCATTGATGTTTTGGTTGTTGCTGAGTGGTGCTTGCACCGGGGACTTTTCAGCCTCCCATGCTCTGCCAGGTGCACCGGAAGCTGGCAGGAGGGAGCATAGCTGGGGCAGTTGACCCAGCTGGCCAATGGGGTATTCCATACCATGTGACATCATGTTCAGGACATAAACTAGGAGGCGTGGTCCGGGAAGGAGGGGAGCTCTCGCAGCTCGGAATGGACTGGGCGTCAGTCGGTGGGTGGTGAGCAGTTGCATTGTACATCGCCTGCTTTGGATATTCTATTATTGTTGTTGTCGTTATCATTATTATTATTATTATTACTGTTCTACTTTGTTTTATTTCAATTATTAAACTGTTTTTATCTCAACCCGCGAGTTTTCCTACTTGTGCCCTCCTGATTCTCTCCCCCATCCTACCGGAGGCAGGGGTGAGCGAGTGGCTGCATGGTGTTTAGTTGCTGGCTAGGATTAAACCACATCCTTTCTCCTTCAAGGCTGAAAGAAATACATGGCCAAACTGTGGGCTGTGGAAGATCCTAGAAATTCAGTGCAGCATCTTTATGGAGAATAAAATTTGCAAAGATCAATAATTCATAGTATCAATCTAAAACATTAAGTTAATGGACACTGGGGAGCCTGTACTGGAGAGAATGCGGCAAAACCATTAACGTGAAATATTTCTGGAGAACTTTCTGTTCAGCACAATGTCTGCACTGATCTATATTTTGTCTTGAAGGAATGAGTGGAATTATTTGGTTTGTCTGCCTCTCAAGCCTTTTTTGGCCCACTAGAAAAGAGTGCTTGCTTTTTATATTTTTATCAATAAATGCACAAATTCCCCATTTCCTTAGGTGTCCATTCATGACCCTGCTTCATACAGACAAAGATAATCTCTAGGGACCTGGAAATTAATTGTACTGATAGGAAAATACATGCCACTTTCTCACATTTTTCTGAAAAGTGTTTTTAAAATACTGACATTGTTAGTCAACTAAATATTGCATTTTATGAGGAAGGATGTTGGGAAAATTTCCAGTGCTGGTAAGAGCCATGTTTTCATGGATTTGGTAAGAAAGAAACATCAAAGTATTGGCTGTATTGTTTCCTTTTTATTGCAGTTTTGGGGAATAGTTAAAGCCATGGTGTTAGGCTTAGTGCAGCGCCCAATATCCCTGGATACAGATGATGCAGCAAGGGAAGCAGTGAATGGAAGCACATCAAGCTAACAGTTACAGCGTCCAGAAACAAGGGCCACCTCAGTGCTAAGCCCAGCAAGGATTACTGATCTCTTTCTTGACTGGAAACAGTATCCAGGAGGCCTTCTACATGGCAGGGGCCATAAGGACACAGTATCTTTATATGAATGCTCATTGTATCAGCACCTTCCCTTAGTGCCTGCCTGCCAACCTGAAGTTGACAGGGTGGCACTAGAGCTGGAAGAACAACTGTGGGAGGTTCAACTACTGGGGTCCCACTGGGCCCTTTATGAAATGGCTTAAGAAAAAGTTAGTGGCTAAATCTATCAGTGATATTTGGCATGGCTCTAAGGCAGACCAGGCATACACCAAAAGTAACCTGGAATTGCAACAGAGTTTTAACTAGTTGTCTGATAAGACAAAAAGCTGATACCAGGAGGCTGGAGACACCTAGAAGGGTTTCAGTCAGAGAGACTAGAAGAAGAAAGGTGATCAGAAGAGAAGACAATTCCAGGGGCTTACCAAGGGGAAACTGCTCCAAGACACTTAGGAAAATAAGGTACAAATAATGTAATTTCACCTTCTCTTGTCTTGCAGGGAAGTTCAACTTAACACCAATATGCTCTGTAAAGAACATGAGGTGGGCACCTTTTATGTCTGGCATACTATGGTATATGGGGAATTGTGTTAACCATATATTTAATACTATACTGGATACAATAAAATGGTAGGATATTCTGCATGTATAACCTAAATGTGAGATAGTCTGTCACATCCCCTTTATTCACTGCATTTTTGCAAAAGGATTATTAAAGTACAACTAAATTTTTTTAAGAGATGGAAGTATGTAAATACTATATTAATATATTTTCATTATCTGACATCTATTACGCAAACTAATAAGTTTTTCAGAAGATTTCCATGGCTGATACATTTTTATTATTGCATGTGGATAATACCCTTCATCTTTCCACCTTCATCATGCAAGGCTCATGAATGTGCTGTGGAGTAAAGGCCCAACTCAGTGATGCTCCCGCTGCTTGAAGTTTCACTCATGTCTCAATAGAGCAAGTGCATCCCAAGCCCAAAATTCTACAAAATTAGAGGAATGCTGTATAACCCCTTTATCTTCTGCAGTGGTACAAATAAGCCAAGATTTAGCAGGTTTGGTGCTGCTGTTGGCAGCATTTATGAAGGTATTTCTCTGCCTTGGTTTCTCTGTGGACAGCTGCCAGCCTAGCTCTCTATTATTTCTGCTCAGGCAGTGGGTAGCTTTCCCAATGCTTGCGGAAAACCAGATCCAGCACACCTGCGGGTCTCAGCCATCATCACCATGCGGTGCTTGCCCACCCACAGTTCCTATATCCTAACCCCATCATTTGCACAATCCACAGCACTGACTCCCACCTTGAAGTCATACTCTTAAGAATAAAAAACTTACCGAATGGTGGGTTTAATTAGCACACTTTTCACCACGTGCCTTCATGCTGTGCTTCCTTGACTGCTCTGCTGAAATTATGCTTACTGGGGCCAAACTCTCCCCTTGGCAGGAGGCCAGAATAACTCCACCAATTTAATTGTAGTCCCTCCAGATTAACATGGGGGCAGCAGACAGGAGAATGTTGCTCAGCAGTGTAGCTCCAAGCAGCTTTTAGTTTAGAAAAATAAAAGAAAGGCATATTTTCAATTTGGTTCCTCCCCCCAGAAAGCAGAATTAAGGTCAATGTGATTTATGCCTCTTCCTGGCCTCATGTGCCCACCTTGCAGAAATTTAATTTCAATTTGATTTCCTGAAGTCTTGCAAATGTTATTCTTTGTGCAGTTCTTCTCATCTACACACATCTTTTGAGTATAACATATTAGACATAAACACAACAGGTGAAACATATCAGGAAAGGGATGTCAGTAGCTAATAGGAATGGATAATGCCGTTTCATCTTACTTTCTTTTCTGTCACTTTGATATGCAAACTGTGTCAACCTTGATTTCCTCATATTGCCTTTCTAGAAGTAAGGGGATTGTACCAGCATTCCTCAGCATCTCTCAGTTTGGCTCTAACACAGGGCATGGACAGATGAAGTATGCGTAATGTCTGCCTTTGCGGATTACTAAGGATTAAAAGGAGAAATGAAACACCATCTATAACACCAAATCAATAAATAACAAATGGAGGCATCACCTGTAATAGGCTGTAAATTAGTTTTGAGAATAAAGTCTTATCAACTGAGATATTTAAGAGTATTACTGATAAGAAAAAACCCCAAATGTCCAACAGCTCAGTGGTATGCACTGAGAATTTACGAAGTGACCTAGCTTTCCTTGGCAAATGATCACCTTTTGTCTAACACAAAAATATCCAAAGGAATATCAGTGATTCCATAGGAATACCAGCAATCAACTTGATCAATCTAGTTAGCAAAGGAGGTAACATTGTATCTCATCCTAGAAGGGCTCCCTCCCTGGGGTTCTGATCCTAAAACTGCCTTTGAGGTGGGCAATTTTATCACGAAAATATCATCTTTTGCTCATTCAAAACTTGGATAACCAATAAGAAAATAAGCATGCATTCCAGCTTATGGAATTGCTAATGCCGGATATATCAGTCATTAGGATCAATACCCATGACTCCAAAGGCTATCACGAGGCTATTTTTTTCTTTAAGTGGTAAGAATAATCATCTCTCCAAAAGAAGACTTGTAGCCCATATATATTTGAGAGGTTTTTTGAAGGTTTCTCACATTATACAACCCTTTTCATTGATTTTCATGTTGAGAAGAGATGGAAGGAGGGAGAGGAACTCAGTCGGGGAAGGAGTTGTAACATATCCTAGCAAGGGCTGTCTTTCCCCAACTGCTGCAGCACAAATGCTGTGAAGATATATGCTAGATTTTGTAGGACAAAGCAAGTTTTAGAAACATGTTGCATTTATTTGTGATCTCTTCATACCAATTTGTCCTTCTACCTTCTAACTTAAATAACTCTTTCTCTTCCATAATGTTCTGTATGTGAAAACAATCATATTCCACTCTCAAAATTAATCTCACGAAGCCAAACTAACCCAACTCTTCTAATCTTCCCTCCTAAAACAGGTTCCTCACTTCCCATTTTATTTACCAACTCTCCTCTATATGTCTTCCAGTGTGAATTCATCTTCCTGCAGTGCAGATGACTCGAACTCTTCACTACTGCCTTGACAATGGCATGCAAGGAGAGATGCTGTGTTGATTGGAAATCTTGTCCTAGCTCGATCCAAACTACTCTTACTGCGACAACTGACAGTCATCTTCAGGCTGGCTGGGTCTGCCCTCCTGAGATGTCCTGAAATAATGGGCTTCTTGCTTATAGCAGAAATTCCTGTCAGCACTTAACTTTAAACCACCCAACAATTAGGTATCTAATCCAACTTAGTCGTCTAGGTTTCCTCTACTGTCAGTGGTGGGAGTGATGAACTGGGGTCAATTTATCCTTTCCAGTGGAAAAGTATCTGAGATAACTGGCCAGAATTGCCCTCAGCAGGGGCCTCTGCCTCCCTCAAATCTCTCAGAGAGGATCTAGGGAAGCATTTTAGATTATGCATCTGCCTTTCAGATGGCAATAAATAGGTGTTAGGACCCCTGGTCACAGGATCTGTTCTAACAGGGGAATGTAGTTGCTGCCATGATTTTTAGGCACCAAGTTTTCAGGACAGGAATTCACAGCCCCAGGCGAGTTCTTTACTCAGGGAATGGTGAAAAGTTAAGCACACAGGAATACAAGTAAGAAAAAACAGCGTGCTGAGCAAGAGCTGCCTAAGCCAAATGAACAGAAATGATCAAAAGAAAGGAGCATCTACAGTCCTGCCACTTGCACAATTATGTGAGAACAGCAGAAATCTCACAGTTTTAGCTACGTGATCGGTCCCTTTTGGCAACTGGGGTTACTGCTATTGTTTTCTTTAGAAAAAAAACAGATGGACAAAGGCGAGAACCGTGCTTTGTTTCCTATCACAGCACAAGGAGTGGACCACAGGCTCAGAAAAGAGAAGCCCCAGAGGTCCAGGGGGTTTGAGCCCACTTCTGTCCTCTCCCAAGGTAGCACTCTTACCCCCAAGGATCTAGCTGTAATGTGGAAACTGCAATGCTGAGGAAAGCCATACAAGACTGGCAAGGCCAGAAAGTGAGCAAATAGAGAGGACCTGCTTTTTATTTTAATTTTTTTACTTGGTTGTTTTTGCCTTGCTCCTGAACACAGGCACCCAGACTCCTGCTGTGTTTCAGACTAGGGGCCTCAGTTTTTTTCTGGATTTCAGCCCTCTGTTCCTTACTCAGCAAAGTTTTGAGGGACGCTCTCAGGCTTCCCTGGATTGCCGGGACTGCAACTCCATTCCTAAAGATCTAAAGAGGCTGCCAGATTTTTAGAGGAAATGAACAAATTTACAGCCTCTGGGGAATAGGGTGGAAAACCCGAGTTGTTCCACACCTCTTAAAAATCAGACCCCTGTTTATTTTGATGCCTAAATATGGATTTAAATGTTTAACTTCAGGCTGTGTGCTTGAAAGCTCTGGCTTTAAAAACCCCTTTAAAATCCTTTGCTTGGTGGTTTAGGGTCACCAACTCTCATCGGGCCTTCCCATAATGTGTAATTCTCCCCTTGATGGCTAACGAGCAGCAGAGTACCGGGACGGCCAAAGCGCAGGCAGCCAGGGAGGCAGCCGGCAGAGGGCGGCCGGGGAAGGCCGGCGGCGGGGCCCGGGCGGTGGCGGAGCTGGGGCCCGGAGCGGGCCGGCCTCGCCAGTCCCCCGCGCTCTGCTGGCGCTCACCCGCGGCACAGGCCTGCGGGCGGCTGCGCGGCGACAGAAACAACCCAGGAGGGAGAAAGGACAATCTGCCTGTTCTGCGATTTGGAGGAGAAATAATCCTATTTGGATTAAATAATCCCCATGATTTTTACTTATCAAACACCTTGGCAAAGGCACCGCGAGCCTCCTGAGATGCAGTAACGCTTACTAGCAGCTGCAAAGTCCCCAGCCAGGCAATTTGTAACAATCCCCCATATAATTTTTTTTTTTTTTTTTTTTTTTTTTAATTGGGTGGCCTGATCCTGCCTGTGTGCACCAGTCACATGAGGAGAAAGAGGCTCAGTCCTGCAGGCTGGCCAGGATAGGAACATGGCAAGACCCTCCACAGCCTCCATTGCTGCATAGGTACCAATAGCTGTGCAAAGAGGGGTACAGGCTATCAGCTCAGAGTAGCAGGGCCAAAGAATCAGTCTGAAGGAGCACCAACCAGTTCACTGGCTGGAAAAGAGCTAGGCCACCTGGAACCGGATAAAAAATTTGCCCATACTTGACTTCCGTAAGTTTTCATCCACTCACCTTGCAGAAATTCATGGTGGCAGAAAAAAACGAGAGAGCTGGACACGGGATATCCATCTTGCTTTTGCTCTGAGCACAGAGCATGTTACTGTTCTCTAAATCATGTTTTGGCAATAACTGCTTTTAACATTTTAAAGTAATGTCTTATTTTTTCTCAGTGAAACGTGCCAAATGGATAATCTTTAGGACTGAAGCCCTTTATTGAACACAGAGCACTTGCTGGGATGACACAGCCAGAAGTGACGCTGTCCCCTCCAATTTTATACTGCACAAAATGAAGAGGCTGCTGTACAACTAATGTAGACTGTATCCAATTACGAATAAAAATATTATGTTCCCACCACTAAAGCTGCTCCTGGAACCCCTCAGGGTTCCCTTATTTTTATGACCTGTCTGTAAGCAGTTACTTTAACCCTCTGATGATATTTATAAACTGAAATACAGTACTATAAAATATAGCCTTCCTTTACAATTCTGGATGACTGCCCATGGGCTTGCAGTCCCTCCCTCACTAGCCATCATATTATTCCCCTTCAAGTACAATATTCACTATGTAAAGTTTACTATTCAGTGCACGTTCGGATATCATTCACTGGAAATCACCCATACTCCCCGTATCAATTCCTGCCTGGGCTTCTTGGTGAGGCGGCTACATTACACTGAACAAGGATTGAGAAAAAGTTTTCAGGCTTCAAGAAGAACTGGGTTGGTGCAAGAGCTCAGAAATGTCAGAGGCAGCTGGGCTACTACCTTACACAAACCCAGAGAGTGCACTCCTGACCTGATAAACCTTTCGGCTCTTTGGGTATTTCATCTTGTATCACTTCCTGCAAATTGTGGCTGGTCTGCCTAGCAGGGATTTCCCTAGAAGATCCAGCTCCTGAAACTCTCACTGACTACAGTTACATGGGATTTGCAGCACCTTCAAAGTCAAAGCATGAGTTTGGACAAAATATCTCAGCCAAAGTCTGAACTTAAGGAACTTCTGGGCTTTGGTTACATTGTGGTATTCTTCTAAACAGCTATCACTTCACTCCCCAGTTCTACAATTTCAACTCATTCCTAAAACAGTCCCTCCTTGGGCTTCAGCTCTAAATATCCTGTAATTCTGAGCAATCATACTTGGAGTACTGGATCTGGCCTAGCTATAATCTTTACCAGCTTCCTGGAGTGTTTCTAGCAACATCAACTGGATCTTTATCCTCCAGAGTCAGATTACCATAGCATCATCTATCCCATGGGATCCACTACTAAAGCCACAGCTCTCTTCCATTTTCCATATTCCTTCCATCCAGAACATTTTCTGGAGGGAGAAGAGGTGGCCTGAACACGTAGCCCCAGCTTGGAACCAGCAAAGACAAACTCCTTAGCAAACATGGGCTGGGGTGGTGGATCAGCATTTGTCTTAAATAAATTGGAGGGGGGAAGGATCGTAGGTAAGGAGTTCAAGCCTTTTACGTGACCCAGAGCAGATCTTTTCGATATGAGGACCAGACACCTTATTTGGCATCTAGGTAAGATTATCCCTTTCCAGAGGATAAGAGATGTTCAAGCCACAGGCTACAGCTTTAGTGAACAATGAACCAACTTGCAGGACCATTACATAGCCAAACTCCCAAATACGCGCTTGCGGAGCCTGGTTCATGTAACAGGTCATTCAGCTGCATTTTAATGAAGTTCTGCCTAGACTTCCTGGCCTAGTGAAATAACATTGCTTAAGCTCTCACAGCATTGGTTAGAAGGAAAAAACCCAGACTGGACTATGTTATCATCTGTAATACTATAACACACATTTTTCTTTTTTGGCAGTTTCAACAGCATTTGAAATCTTGCTGTAAAGTCCAAGGAAATCAGAATATGAGATCTTTGTTGAGAACTTTTCTTCTGACATATATGTTTCTCAAAAAAGTGCTGACTTGGAGCTCAGAGAATTGAGAAAATTGAAAATTACACAGTGTAAAGACACTGAGAATTGCTTTTTTGCTTTGGAGACCTGGGCAGGTTCAGAGAAATGTCAGTGTAATAATGCAATAATTTTGCCGATGAAGGCCTACTGGTAATTGTTGATCTGTACTTCATCAGTGCTTTAAGAGCACCAATGCCCCCCAGGCCTAACTTCTGAGTTGGAAATAACATAACTTCTTTTTTTTTTTTTTTTTTTTGTAAGCAATTTTGTCTCATAGAGGCCAGGCATCATCTTCTGCATCTTTCTTGTTACTTTGTTCCAGTGAGTTAAGTTTGGACATTGAGCAATCAAATCGCCAGTGCTCATGAGCTATAATTTTCAGTTTTCTAAGGAAGATACATGAAATGGAAATTGGCAAACTTGTGATTCCACTTCAGGGTGTCTGGTGAAAATATTTTGGATCAGTAACGTATCTGAGAGAAGACTGGAGAATTGGCCAGACGTCCTGTATGTAACATGCCAGAAAAACCAGAGCAGCATCCACTCACAATTCAAATGCTTTTTAAGGTTTTAGAAAAGTTTAATTAGAAGAGTATTCACTCTTTATGAAGTATGGCTCATAGAACAGGGCTATATAGGAAAGATGAAATTATCCATTAATTGACAGCTCTATCCTGGGGATTTTTTCCCCCTTCAACATAAACATTTGTCTTGAGCATTTTTTAAAAATTACAGGAGACTAGAAGGTTGCCAAATATTTAGTGGTTTTGTGAAGTTGTTTGGTATTCATGTCTACTACAGTTCTACAGAAAACAGTTCTAAGACCCATTTCTTTCACCATACGGCAATCTAGAGAGGGGTGCAGGATAACAAACTTTAAAGATGTGATAAAGAAAAATGTGATTTGAGCTGCTTTTATAATTATTAAAAAAAAGAAGCCTTTGCAGAGGCTGGATTCATGTCCTGCCAATATTTATTACAGTGTTTATCATTAGGACAGTGATTTTGCACATGTTCAGTCAATTCCAAAAGACAATGCTGTAATGTTTTCGGCTCTTGGGCTTCCCGCCTTCCTGAGAGTAGATTGGCGGCTGGCGGAAGCTCTCCCCTTCCCCACCCTTGTTTACATTCCCACTGGCCCACGGCAGAACCGGGACAGCAGACCTCCAGAGCTCCAGCTCTCTTTGGTTCCCCTCCAGACACATCCCACGTAGAGCAAAGGTCAGGCCACGTCTGGCCTTTGAGGAGCGTGGGCAAGGGGAGAGGGTGCGAAAGAGGCCTGTCCTGCATTTTGCCCTGTGGTGTAATCAGGTGTAAACATAGATAAACACAGGTTGCTCGCTTCTCATTCAGGCAATGTAGAGGTTAGTCTCTTCGTAGCTCAGTCTCCAACCTAGAGCTGCACTGACCCATCTTCTCTTTTAACCAAACAGGTGACTTGATCCACCTTATTCACAGGTCCCTAACTCATTGCTTTTGCTCTGTAACTTCCGAGCTGGTCAGAGTTGTAGTCTTAGTGCTGGTCACAGCTACCAGCCAGCTACCATTACATTTAAAACAGCAGCCTAGATCCAATGCCAAGGACATGTTCCTCATCAGCTAGCACATCTGTTGCTTGCTGGGCAGGACAGGGTATTATGCCACGCTCCCACACCTGCGCACTGTGAAGCTCCGAGAAACAGAGTTTCCTGCTGTTCTGTGATGGCTCTTTACAACCTTTTCATTTTATTTTCTTAAGTGCCAGAAAGGTGCATGACAACAGGCTCAGCTGGTAGGCTCTGGTACAGTAATTTGTACCACTTGAGTGTAAAAGTTAAAATTGGAAGCATCGAAGACAGAACTGAATTTATTTTAAACTGTAGCTGGGCCCTCAAATTAGCTATTCTGTAATTCCAGTTCAGTTTCAGGAATGCCTGCCTGGGAAATCCTGCAGACCATCTGAGGACAGCTTTCGGTAACCACATATTGCGTGGAAGAGAGTTTGCCTGGAAAACCTGGAGAGAAGTCCCCAGGGACAGTGATCTTTCAGGAAGAAGTGACAACCCATAGGAAATGATACAATTCATTACTGTCAGCACAGTTTTGAATTCCCTGAAGGGCTCAAAGGAAGGTTTCTGTTATGCTACTGCCTATCATCTCACTGGAGACTCTTTATGATGTGTCTTAGAGATTTACTATGGTCACAAATGAGCAAACTTGTTTCTTGCTACCTGCATTTCCAAAATCAGGTGCTAAGTTTTTATGTTCATGAGCTATAAACTCTGTCATATGGAAAACACCCATAAGGCTTTTGTGGCAGCAATGAAGTGAGAGCAGGCTTTGTTTATTTTTATCAAGTAGTGATGATATGCAAAAGCAGCTTTTCTATTTACAGGCCTGGCCTTTTGTTCTCACAGACGGTTTGGAAGAAATATGAAGAGAGGCCAGATTGCAGGACAGACAGCAACATTTCCTCCACTGTCTCTACTGTGAAGAGGCAAAGTATCAGCTACTTACCAAAGAATCACTACTAACTAAAGAATCACTAGTTCACTTTCAGGACTTAAGCATTTATCCTTAATTAGTATTTACTTGCACATTCAGGAACATGCTAGTGGCCATAGACAACAACCCTTGCATTCACAGTCTTTGACATTTGGTGTTCACACTAGCAGGCAAAAAAAAAAGAAAACCAACACTGACTTCTCTCACTGCCAGACAGCTGTTCGCTCTGCTCCCTCTGTGTCTGACTTCAGCTTTTGATACACCATCATTCAGCTTCTGCTGCATCCTCTCCTCCTGCTGTGCCCTCCCACCTCATTACAAGAGCTGACATGATACACAGACTTCCAGCTTGGCTTGCAGAATTTAAGAGGTCAGTCAAGACCATCTGAGACCTCTGTGTCCAGTTCCCATCCTCTACTAAAGAGCTACCACTCTACCACATCTCTCTGAGACATACAGATTAATAATTTAAACAACATAATTTTCCACTTGTTAGGTATTTAGGTTATGTATTTATTTCTCTCACCAGCATAAGACTGCTGGGCTTTTTGTCTGCCTATCTCTTTATCATGCTGTGGTTTCAACCACATGTAACTGCTTTTCTGAAAATCCATTTCTGCTTTGGGATCTCAGCAACTTGATTCCACAGGAAAGATAAAGTATAGAACTGCTGGTAGATTAACTGCATCCTAGCTAGACCACAAGCAAAGGGTTTTCATTAACACCTAAACATGTTTTGTCATTAGCTGACTAATTGCCAATGCTTTAAATATATTCTGTGCTACTCCCTACCAGGCTCCTAAAGCCTGGCACAACCCTTTATACCTGGTGCATAATTCATGCTTTGTGAGAGATGATTCTTGAAGACACACAGCCAAACCTAGATTCAGAAATCCTAACACCCTCTTGAGCTTTACTTCCTTCCACAAACAAAAGAAATATTTGCTGTCTGTTAGATACCCTTATTGGAGAGAACTTATATCAGCATTTATGTTGGTGCAATTCCACATCCTTTACTAGGAAAAGGATCAGATATGCAGCAAGCTTCCCTGCTGGAGATGTTCCAATATCTGGAGCAATACGCCATAACTACTATAAATGTCAGCAGTGATACTAGCTGTATCACATAGATGGGGTAGAAAGAATAGAAAGGGTAAAATTCAGGAATTTTACTTCTCTATACCCCAATCATTGCACTTCAGCTAACACAGGCTATTAAATTAAAATATGAAGTGGAATTAAAAGGAATAATTGGCACCATCAGGAAGACATGTAAGGCCAAGAAAGTAATCTAATACGGATACAATCAGAATATCCTAAGATATATTTAATTCAGGGCTTGATGACAGGCATATTCCTAAGAGTCTTCACCTAAGGAAAAATGAAACCGCATTTTGAATTCATAAGGACTTGCAAGACTGGAATGCAAGCTCCTCTGATACATCTCAAGATTTCTCCTTTTTTATACAGTAAATCAGGTCTTTCTTACTTCCTACCTGTTGCTGAGTATTTTCTTCTCTTACTGAAGATAGTGGAAATTCAGGATATTCTTCAAGTCCAAGGGTCTTTCAGCACTTCTCAAGGGCAGTACCTCTGTCAACACAAACACAGTCTTAGGTTATACTTTAGAAAACACATATTCTAGGAGATATTTGATCAGACACCTTCTATGCGTGCCTAAAGTCAGAACCAGATGCAATGGATTCTTTTAATTACTTATGAATTTTGATCCTTTAGGACCATTAACATCTTAATACTCAAGCACCTCCCTAGTCTTGCCACAGAGTCTGACACAAATCAGAGAACTGCATTTTCTTCCTCCCCATAAACTCTATTCCAGGGTTCATCTTAAAGTTTTGAGTATGCTCATCTCTCCCTGAATTCAACAAGAGAGGAGGAGCGGCATGAATTAGAGCATTCTGTCTACTGTTGCACTTATTTCAGAATCTGGCACTTCCATATTATAGATGAAGTTTTAAGCAACAACCTTCTTCTGTCAGCGCTCTTTAAAATATCTGCAGATGTAGGCCATTTCCCAGAAAAGACACTGACATTTACAAGTGAGTCCTTGTAAGTACATTTGCAGTGGTGCCAATAAAACTCCAATCCATGCAGTTCAGAAAATGTTTCATGTTTCACTGAGACTGCAGTAATGACTGTACAAAGATGTACATTAGATTTTTCATTCTTTCTAAACATAGGCAACATTTTCCCTTTTCATCTACTTTCTCCCTTATATATTCTTCATGCAATTTCCTTCCTCCTCCTTCTAAAATTGGTGATGGTAAATCAGTTTCCTAGGCCATGTGGAATGGAGGGGGAATCACTGTCATTCTGAATTCTTTGAACATTATTTCATGTTTTCAGATAACCAGAATTACAAGAAATACAGTCAGATGATTTGTGACAACTGAATAATATGCTGACACACAAAAGGGAGATACGAATATCTTCAGTCATCATCATTATTAGCATCGGGCAACTGGATAAATTTCAGAACCTGAATTCTCACATTTTTTTTGTTAAAAGTTCTAAATTACATATACATGATGAGGGGAGTTAGATCTCAAGTAGCTAGCTGATTCTAGATTTATCAGAACTGGATTTTGGCAGCTGTGTTCTGTTCTTAACAAAATCTCAGCTGTTATATTTTGCTTTTGCTATGACAAAATTAAAAAGCCAATCACAGGACTTTTATCCTATAAGAAAAAGAAACACTATGCTTTTTCCAAGTTTTTCCTCAAATAAAACATTAGTTATTGCCTTTAAAAATATTTTTCCATACTTCTAAGACAATGTCAGGCATTAAATATGCATGCTACATGTACCTCACTAATGTAAGTGTAGGTACTCACATCTAAAAATAACCCCAAACACCATCAACCTAAATATAGATGTGAGTGATTAATAAACCCTCTTATTGCTCAAATACACAGAAAATAAACCACTATTCAGCAAGGTTGCAACTGCAACAGCCTTCTGAAAACTGTGTCTCCTAAGTTTAACTTGGGCTTGATGTTATTCCTGTACTGTATTATTACTATTCAAATTCCAGAGTTTGTTTCATCTTCTCATCCAGCCTGAATGCTTCCTCACCCCAGATTCTGTATTTTCAGAAGTATAATGTCTGCTATACAGAAAACCTGAAAGGACACATCTGCCAACATAGCTATTTCTGTATAAATATCCTAAGAACTCCTTAATTACCGCGGTTTTTGTTTTCAGCATAATGTTCACTCTGCTAGGAATTACAAGACAGTTTCTCTTAAATAAATCTACAAGAGTTTTCTCTTACTTACTTGCACATGCAAACTTTGCTGCTCTGGGGCAGTGTCAGGCTCTGAGTAACTGACACTTAAATGCAGCAGATGGAGTTACCATTACAGTCTGTTCCCGTGGTAATATAGAGCTATCAGTGTATTTTTTCAAGTAACAAATTGAACATTTACCAAAAAGGGGAAAAATAACAAAAATTACATCCTATCATTTCAGGTAGCTATAACTGCGACTTCCAATTCATTTGTAACAAGATTCACCCAAACATAGAGAGATGCAGAATGCCCTTGCTGGTCCAACAGAAAGGCAGACTGGCTGGCTGCCTGCAGCTTCAGCTGGAGTAGCCATGCTGGGGGCTTCTGTGTGCCTTCATAGCACAGAAGCTCCAGGCATGTGCTGGCTCCCAGTCAGGAGGTATGAACAGAAGGGGAGTTCACCTGTGAGATGTTGTTTTCAGCAGTCCTGGCTGAGCTCTTCTCAAATACTCCATATTCCTTTTTAAAGCGATTTTTTTAAAGCAGAGATGGGATTTTCATGTATTTTTTCCCTGTGTCACAAGGCATTGCTGTACGTATGTAGGTTGGAAGTTATCAGGCAAGTCCTGGCAAGGACTTTGTATAAGGGCTCCATGCACTTTGTATTTCATGCTAACTCTCCCATGCAACTGTCAGCCTTATGGTTAGTTAGTCCAGCACTGAGGAAAAACAATTGCCACAGTAGCATTACTGCCAGGCTTACTATTCCTGTGTTTTGCCGAGTTCCCTCTCCCATCCCCTCTGTTAGGGAATGGGAATAGTTCTTTGCTTTCTGACCTTAAAATCTTATACAACAAGAGGCGATGGCTACACTGCGCTTCTCTACACCCTACAATAAGAGGGCTGATGTTTAAAATGCCTGAGACTGGAGATGCTGAGTGTGCTGCTGCATCTGCCTTCTGCATAGTTTTGAAGGGGGAGTCCTTATAGTCTTCACTTCTGTATGTAGGGCAGAAAAATTTGTAGCACATTGGCTAAGAGAAAGAATGAAAAGCTAAGGGGTTTCATAATGTTAGTATCGAGCTTTTGGGCTGAATGTTTCAAGTATGTGTGCTTAAATTTACATGAATAAGGGAAGTTACTGAGTGGGTTCAGGTACACTTGTTTCATATAGATGCAGAGATGAAGTTTGCTGAATTAGCAAAAATTTAAATGTTTTGGCCCTTCTGAGGGCAAGATTAGGGACACAAAGCTGTCCATTTCAGTAGGCTAAAATAAAAATCCACTTGCACCACAGCTTCAAAATCTTCACAGTAGCAAAATAGTTTCCATCCAAAACTTAATGAAATTAGAAGGCGAATGTCCAGTGGACACCAGGGAAATAACAGCTATTTGGCAACAGCTTTCTTGGCTATTACTCCTCTACATCATCCCTTAGTTTCCATTTGTTTTCCTTTACCCACCTTAATCAATCATTAACCAACTAATTATCTGAGATGACCATCTCAAACTAATTCTTAGATCATTACAAAAAAATCATACTTGAGATGAGATTTGTTCCTTCTGTTTCTAGGCTTGAAAATTTGGTATATAATTGATGTCAGCAAGGAACAAGTCAGGACCTGCACTGATGGGAACAATCCTGGTCTCCTGGGAGAGGAATGTATGAGGCAGAAGTGCCCTTTTATCTCATTACTCTATTTTCCTTAGACAGAGTAGAAAAATACTAAATGAGAGAGGTTAGGGCATAAATACAGATCCCACAAGGCAAAAATAGAAAACAAAGTTAATTAAAAAAAGCATAATAAATGAATGGAACTGATGAAAAGTGACTACAGACCAGAAAGAAAGAGAACAGAAAGAAAATACAGATGAAACCAGTAACTTGAAAAGGATCTAGATGTTACAGAAAACAAATCAGTGAAATATCGAGAGGAAAAATAAGTAAGAAACGAGATGCCCCTGAGAACTGCAGGCAGGGGGAAGGAAAGCTATGAACAGGGAGTCAGGAGTAACAATAATCAGAAAATGAAGCATGTATTTGAATTGGCACCAACAAAATAAAGTGACTACAAATATGGCAAAAATATTTAATGCCCTGTAAAATACCAGCTTTATGTGTATAGCAGGCTGGTTGGTATTAAAATGTTTTTCTAGCTCCAGGCTTCACTTGACATTAAGAATTCTTGGAAAGGTAGGGCTCTGCTTTTTCTACTCCAGGTCTTTTCCAATCATGCCAGGAAGTGCATGCTGCTTTTTTCGGAGCAATCTCGTGTGGGTGCCTCACTTTGACCAGCCCATTAAGCATGCTTCTTCCATACCAACCTAGACTATAGAAAACATATGTAATCCTAGATGAGCTGTCTGACCAAACACAGAATGTACCAGCCCGGTACAACTGCTCCAGTAAATTACAGCATTTGTGAATACATGATGATAAGTTTTCCATATGTACCACGATCAAAATAAGAACCATGACCTAAGGAATACTATCCTAGTGGGAACTCTTAGCTATTTCTATGCAGTCAAAAGTATTTTAAGACCACTTCGTGATTCAATTTCCTATTAAGTATGCAATACTTAGCACTTATATTTTATCCTTAAAAAACCCTAAGTGTTAGAGTAACCCCTTGAAAGTATGCTTCACATTTAACAGATAAGAAACCGGGTGAAGAAACCAGTATGCACTTGAAGTTAGCAAGAGCACTCAGTGTCAGGGTCAAGGGTAAATATCAAAGTTCACTTCAGCTTTCACCAAAATATACTGACTTGGGTTTTTCCAGTTCTCTCTTTTGGAAAACAGTCTTCTTGAAAAATGTTCTTAGAATACTGTGATAGAAGTAAGGAGTTTGGGTGGTCGTTTTTTGTTTGTTTGGGTTGGTCTTTTTTGGTTGTGTTACGAGGCTTTGAATACAGTGCCTGCACTCTGACAGCCATTTGCCTGCTGCATTAGTACAGTCAGGTATGCCAGGGTATGGCATGATGTCTAGTTACATGAACTACTCAGTGAACAGAACATAAAGCACATAGGGAAGGGGAGCTCACTGAAGCATATGATGTTTTATGTTTTCCTGAGGGGTGAGCCATTATCCAGCTTTGCCCTGAGTTAAAAAACAGTAAGTTTTCTCAAGGAAGGCCTGAAAGATGAGGGCACTAACTTGCAGGTGTGCTCTCGCTCACTGTACTCACGGTGAATCATTCTGAGAAATAGCTTGGGTTTGGTTTTTTTTTGATAAGCACTGTATACACCATGGGAAAAAACCCTGTGATTCACAGAACTGACATGCATGTAGTTAGCCATGATTTTGTAAAGACAGGCTTTCACCTGTAACACTGGAAGCTGTCCTAAATTTACAAGAAAGGAATTTGCTGATAAAATGCCACCTAAAATGACCAAAGTACAAAAATTCTTATTTTGTTTTTGTCACCGCACATACAAGGAGCTGCAAAGCAAGGGTCCTTTCTCACTTGCTACTACACCAAAAACTGTGGGACAGGGTTTGCAGAAGTCATCAGAAACTGACAGACAGTTTTTACCACGTTACAGGCACCGAACTTCCAGCACTTAAGTTAGATACAGAAGTCAGATGGTGTTAATACTCTTGAAATACAACCTGAAATAGTGCATACTCCCAGAAAATTAGCTCCCTGGTTTCTAACCCCTTCCTCCTCTTTAGTGTTATCATACTACTCATCATAAGGGTACGGCACCCAAAAATCATGAGTATCTGGATAATCTCAGCTACAGTGTATTCTTTTTTGCCTCCTATAAACACTCCATATAAAGTAGATTTTTTGTTGTTGTTTTGTTGTCACCCTGTGGTCCAGATAATTCTGTCTCCGTGTGGAAATGGAAGAAGAAAAAACAGCAGCTCCCTGCAAGTCCTACTGATGTATACTGCTGGCCAACAAAATGTAAAGCAAGTCTGATCATTTGCCAGGGTCACATCTGCGTGCAAAGAAAGCAGGAAGATCACAGAAAGAGATTTTTCCTTCTTCCTATTACCCGAATGGATTATGACATGTGTTTTACATTGGATAGGCAAATTGATTCATACAAAATAAAAGCTTAAATGTAGGCTATTTCTAAAGCCATGCTTTCCTAAGGTTTGTTCAGATTCAGAGAGGTATGTCTTACTTTCCTTTTCAAGCCTTCCTGCTTGCTGCCTGGGCTTATCAAAATATTTTCCTAAGGGGCTGAGTAGAGCCGAGTTTCACTATTTTTAGCTATCTCTGCCTCTCTCTAAGTATCATGGGATATCATTATGAGCAAAGAAGCCCACGAGCTCTGTGACCTTACAGGTTGGGAGAAGCAACAATGAGAAAAGGTTGTTTAAATATTAAAAATAGATGAAACCCAATTAGGAAAGGCTCATACCTGTGAAACACCTTTTTGTTACTTGCTCAGCATTATTTTAGAAGTACGTAAGGAGATACAGAGTCTTCCCAGAGGTAAATATTGCACTTGAACTTGGGAGCACTACTTCTCTTTGTCTGTAGGTCACTGGCCCCAAATCTATTGAATTTGCTCAGCATACTACCAGACGGCTTAACGTGGACTCAGTAGCCTCAGACCAATTCCCTGCCACAAAACATTCCCATGGCAAAAGCCATTAATGTATTGGGAATGCTGACAATTCCTCTGGCAACCTCAGCGGTGGAGCCAGAAAGTCACTTAACATTTCTTGCCTTCGATTTCTCTTTGCAAGTCAGGCTTTGGGCACATGGGGTGCTTTCTAATGCAGGTTTGCCTGTGCAAATATAAACTGCTGCTATAATACAAGCCGCACAAGAAATAAGAAGATCTCCTGTAGTTATTTCTTTGCGACTAACACTTACGTGTCAAGAAGGGGTAGCCTTGCACCAATGGAGTAAGGAGGGCTCCATACGCACCCAGGCATCCTTGCATGGACCCACAATAGGGCTTACAAAACTGTTCTTTGTGCTCATACTTAAGGTTTTTTTGTGTTTGGAACTTAACTCACTTTATTAAGTTGCTCAATAAAATTTAATGGGATTGGAGTTTCATGCTGTGTTGAAGAGTTTACAATGTACAAAATACTGGCACTGAGAGAAAAAATGACAAACTCATTAAAATATTTAGGCATTGTACTGATGTAGCCGCTTTCATTCAAGAATTTCAAAAACACATTCTGATCATTAATCACCATTCCCAGACGCCATGTATAAAAAGTATTACTGAACCAAATACAGATGAGACACAGAAAAGATGCTAATTGACTTGGCTGAGCTCATTTGGGATCTAATCCAAATATTCTGTTCAAATACATGGGTATTGCTATTGCTGTTGCCTTAAAATGGATCCAGAGGATTGACTACAGCTCTGGAAAAGAATCGATGAATCCGTACCCCCAGCCAGCCTGCTCTGATCACCATACCTGGCCTGATCCCAGAAAGAACAAGGGGAATGGGTACTGTAGGTCTCTGCTGAAAAATGGTTTAAAAGTTGTCACTGTGTGATTTTATGTTTTTGATGGTTCTCCCATTTCTAAGCAGATTTACCATGTGCATGTGCACATTCTTCTGTGGTTTCTTTCTTTTTTATATATCATTCTGGGAGTAATTCCCCAAGCCAGGTGCCTTGAACCTGTCTGCATGAGGGAAAAAAGAGTTGGCACATGTCTGTGAGGGCACGGTTCAGCCTGGAGCCCCACTAATAGTGCAGACTGAAACAAAGAGATTCCATCTGGCTCTAAGCCTGAGCTAAGTCTGCATCTCCCGTAGTTAGGGACAGCAATCTTTCTGTATGAAGTCTGATACAGCACTGCTGACATGAAGTAAAATCTGCAAGCCATTTTGACCACCATCCTCTAGAGAGCTGTATTGGAGTGGAACACGGAGTCAGTTGTGATAGGATGCCATTTGTTCCAGGCACAAAGAAGGTGGAGGCAGGTTTTTTGGTAGTATAGATGACATCCCACTTTCTGGGTAGTATGTTGCTGAGGTTCCTGTAGTCGTCATGTGTTGCTCCCTATTGCTGACAGGGATGCAACAAGGTAGTAACTGACAGGTTAGATCCAGGAATATGGCTGCAGTGCTTCAGATGCATGCGGACCTCCCTGCATGGACCTGCAACAAACCTTGTTGGGAGACCATCCTTTATGCTCACATTTCCGGGATTTGTCTACCATTCTGTATGCAAAGCATTTTTGTTAAGCTGCTTGGTGGCCCTCAAGCATGGGGCACCTATACATCCAAATGGCTTACTTTATTGTCATTGTTATTACTTGTTTGTGGTAAAGCTGTTACAGTCCAAGAAGACAGAGTCCAAGGAGCACTGCAATGGCAGCTAAATGCCCTCTGGGGAGGCACATACTGCAGGGCGAGCCCACAGGTACCATGTCACACACTGCTGCAGGTTCATTCTGTGTCAAAGCTCCCCAGGACAAGCATACATTCTTCACACAGATGCTGTGTATTTTGATTTCCATCCTACATAAATTATCGATATAAAGTCAAGAAACCATGTACATGCATTACCCAAATTCTTATAGACCATTTCACTTCTTGGAAAAAAACCAATACAGTCTGAAATGAGGATTTTTTTTTTTTAACCTTCTCTCCCCTTTCTCAGTGACTTTTGCTGGAATGAGGAAAACAGCTAGTCTTAGGAAGTCAAGATTTTATGCTAATCTGTCATACAAAGTGTAAAGCATGTAAATGTTATTCCACAGGACTTCCCCAGAAGCTGTTAATTCCAATAATGTCACTGTCTAAGATCTGGTTAAAACTTACAGATTGCCCACAGTGAAAACCCATGGGAAACTCAAACCAGAAGAATGGCTGCTGTACAGCAGTGCTCCTTTCAAAACAGAAGTGGGAGCCAATAGGTTGACAGGATCTGTTCCTGACTTAAGACAAGTTTATTATTTTAAACTGCTTTTGAGAATTTCCCTGCATTTTCGTTGGTAAAAATAGCAAGCTCTGCAAAGACACAACATAAGAATTACAATAAATAACCCCTTTTTAAATCATTGGTCTTATTGTTCCTTCACAAGTCTAAAACCCGAAGAGAAATTTGCTTAGGGCCATGGTATCATTTACACTAATAGCCAAAGCATTAACAAAATAACTATGTTTGTGTGTTCATAAGTAATTTAGCCTTAGTCTGAGAAAGCAACTCTTAACTGTGAGAGGTTCAGGAAAAGGCAGTTAAGAAGTTACTGCCAAAGACTCACATGTAACAAATGCCCCTCTGTGTTAAAAGTGTCTTAAGTAACAGCAAGACCTTTCTGTTTTGGAAACTGTAATTTTCATCTAACTATCAGTTCCTAAGAGATTATTACAGATGATCTTTGGCCCACTCAACAGGACTCATGGTATGTGCTTGTGCCATCAGAAACAGGCCTCTATAATAAATGCTGTACCTTGAACTGAACTTCAAAAGCAAACTGGGGTCTCTTCAAAGTGCAAGGAAAGCACTGCTGTAGTTTTCACTGTCCCTCACCCTGAACCTCACGTAAAATATTGCTGCATCCAGAGGATCCTGTAAAAGAGAGGTTCACAAATCTCATTTGTATTGTGTATTAACAATTGCTGTGTAAGGTAAAGGTGTTAGATGATGAGGATCCTGCAATGAGATACTCTGCTGTTAGCTTATTTTACCAATCAGATAACGTCCTCCTAGCTCCTACACCAGAACACACAAGTCCTTCTCAAGCCTTGTCAAGGCTTTTATGCAGCAGAAGGATTAGGAGTCAAGGACAGAAAAGGAAGTTACAATTTGAAAAAAGAAATGCTCAGGTGAAAGCATAGCTGATGTGCCACCTTCTTGTTGTGAACCCAGTTGTATAACATCTTCTGAATGCAATTGCCATGCCATTTCTGCATGCCAAGAAAGAACTGCAATATAGACACAGATGGGCAAAGGAAGGACGAACAGATCTACTGCTGTGCAGGTTACACATGCAAGAGCAAGGGATGTTTTTCTTGCCTTTTAGCAGGAGGAACAAGTGCGGCTCCCACTTCTGCTTCACTGACAGCAGTTAATGGGTGTTATTCTCTGTAGATTGTTTTGGTGTCTAGACGAGACAGCCATGCAGAGCTCCACAGAGATTTTTTCTTTGATATTTCTTCATCTTCTTAGATATTGCATAACTTTGTGGCTGGTGTAATGGAACAACCACAGGACAGGCAAACGCTGACAGCTCCACCATGCCGTAAGGCACAAAGACTCCAAGTCTACAGGTAGAGTCAAGTATTGTGGCCCATGACCAGTCAGAAGCAAAGAACAAAGGAATCAGAGATAAGTGGAGTTTAACATAAGGCAAACCCCTTATGCTTTGTCCTCTCTAGTGAGGACAAAGACAGTTATCATACTGCAATGCTGGGATTATCATATGAGGTAGGAAGGCCTGGCTCAAGATCATGCTAGTTGAGCAGGACCTATAGCAGAGAGGTAAGAAAGAACAAAAACAGCACCAGAGAGAAACTGGCCAGACTCAGGATTCATTGCTTCACCTTACTGAGTGTCTTCTGTATTTGTAACTACAAAACGGTGCCAACTAGACATTAGGGTCAGAAATGGGAGGGATGTGGCTGACTGCAGCCAGCTGCAGACCCAAATTTAAGTGCAAGTTCTCATACTCTACTGCCAAAAGCATCCTGGTATATCTTTAGTCTACACAGCTGCACCATCTTTCTCCTTCAGGCAGAGAAAGCAGACAAGTTACTTGATTCCTAAGAGCTACGAGGCATGTGAGAATCCAGCCCCAAATCTTTTGATGATGCTCAGGCAATAGGAAGAAGCCTTAAAGTGAATTTAACTTTGATTCTCTGTGGCCCTTCACTCTACCAAAGGAGAATAAAGTCCCCCTAGATAAACTAGGAATTAGGCCCACAGTGGCTCTGAATTGCTTCTGGAATATTGGGTTTTGAAATCTTCTTAGGAGGGCAAGGAAGGTCCATGATCCCTGCTGGCAGGACTATAGGACAAAATAGACTGAACAACCTAGTGCCCAGCAAGATGGTGGCAGAAGCTAGCTTTTGCTCCTACATCATGCATCCAAGGCAAAAGGCAAACCTCTGAATGTGTCAGCTGAAAGAAAGATGAATTTTAGGTCTGTATTATAAACAGTAAAAATATTCACAAAATATACAGAGGAAAGTTATGATTACACATGATTGTATGCATCACATAAAAACTTCAGATAAGTGTACTTCTTATTCAGAGGTGGAGCATAGGTAGCAAGCAACAGGAGGCAGTCAATATTTGTATCCAGACTTCAAATATGAATTGCCAAATTAATACCAGGAGAGTTTTCTTACCTCTTTCCCATCTCTCCTCTGAAAACAGCAATACATTCTCAACCTAACGTTAACATTACTTACATTGAGGAACTTGAATCAAGTAAAAAACCCCTATTTTTAATGCCAAGATCAGTAAAAAATGGCTACTTTTCAGTAAAAAATAGGTGCTTTGAACTCTGTAAAGACTTGTTTTATCAGTTGTTGCATGGGAAGACTATACTATGATGGAGTTAACTTTATCACAGCTTGAATGAAGCAAATATAGGTCTAGTAGTTTCACGGGAGTTGTCAGGTTTGCCAATATACTACAAATGTGATGCACTGAAGCGTTGCCAGAGCTATAGCCTTTTGTATCAACGATTCATGTTAAAAGGACCTGGAAACAAACCTGCCTTTTGCCATTCTATCTCTGACACCATTAAAGCCAGGCAGAGAAAAAGTGAAGCTGAGTTTATTCCCAGGCTAAGTGAACTGATGATTAGCTTTTTTCACTGCTGAAATCCCGAAACAACTCTTTGACTGAAAGGCAACAAATTATTTGGAAGGGATCCTCGCTTGGAATCTGATTTTTCTCCTGGAATTACATGATACTGAAGAGATATTAAAAGTGGTAAAATTCTTTATGCTATGTGGGAAGTCAACCCAAACATTTAGCAAATCTAAAATACTTTTCAGTCTGAGCTTCAGAAAGAAATTGATAGGTAAAACCTTTCACAATTGCCCAGAACACCAGTGGCTGATTAGATGCTATTTGAAAAGTCTGTGATTTAAAGGAAATCACAAACCTCTTCATAATTAATCAACTGGGAGAGGCCACTTATACTCGGGCAAAAGCAGAGAAGGTTCAGTGCCCTTCTATTAAGCAAGAAAACAAAAGAAACCATCAGGATTTGGAGATGAATTTGGCCCTAGGTGTGTACTGTAAACAGCAAGGAGAAAAACAGAAAGAAGGAGACAAACAGCATGGCAGAGCACCAGCTTTTTAGACTGCAGCTTGCCAGGACAGGCGTGGAGCTACAGGTCAAGTAACTGTTTTTGTTCAAATACGGTCAGATGAACATGATTTGTGTACATCCTTTACGCATAAGCAGGACTGCATCAAATGTGTACCCTACCATCATCAGGTTGTTTTTTCCAAATGGAAATAACATGTAGGAATTTTTTATTGCCTAACTGCTGGCATTTAAAAAGGGATATCAACTTTTCTTACAAAAGGAATCACTTTGTTAATTCTCATTTTCCCTATAAGAAACTAATTGTAAGATGATATGGTTAGATATTTGGTTAAATGCCTACATTAAAAAAGGGGTATAAATTCAGACAGCTAACAGGATAATATACTACAGTCTGTATTGAACATAGAAAAAATGACAAACCTCCTCAAAAACCTTCAGATTATAATCAGAGCAAGGCTGTTGAGCTCCACCCCCAAAACAGTTTTCAAAGAATAGTGATATCCACAGAGCTAGTAAAAGCTGTTAGCAAACATACTGAACGTCACGTAATTATCAATGCACCAGGAGGAAATAAAGTGAGAACATAATAACAAACAAAAATCAGCCAGTAGATTTCACTGGAACACAAGTGAAAGGCATCAGACCACATGACTAACAACTCACAGTAAGGGTAAAGTGTCACGTGTGCCACACAAAGCAAGCATTTGGAACTGAGTGTGGGGAACACAGAAAAAAACGATATTCAGTAACTGGTCAGTTGGAGCTTTGACCTGGAAATTAATGACAGACAATAAAGGACCCTCAGTATCATTTTTGCTGTCACTTTCTGGAGCAGGAACTGGGAATTGCTAAGCAAGAGAAAGCCTGCCCCTTCAGACAACCATTGGGTTGCTCAGAATGTAGTGTAATTATTTATAGGATAGCTTTCTCAGATGTTTGCAAAGTTCAGTATAGTCCATTAAGAAACAGAGAATGCTTCAACTGCTGCAGTGGTAGCTCTACTGTAAAAGGGGCCAACCCATCACTAACACAGTGCCAAAGGGTAAGGATAAAGGAAAGGTGGTTGCGGCCAATTTTTGTGAAACAGAGTTATTGATAATGTGGAAGTGAAATGATGGAAACAGCTTTCCCTGCTACTTCTTTTCTTTTTTCGCAGTGCCTTGAGATGTCGAGCCTTCTTAGTTTCCTATATTGCGCCGTGGAGATGGTTTTGGGTTTTTTTTTTGTTTATCCTCTTTCCATGTTCCCAAGGGAGAACAGACATGTAGGTCTTCTCACCCAGTATCAATGGATTCCCTTGTACCGTAACGTTGTAAACAGGGGTAATTTCTTTCGGATGTTGACTCTTCCTCATTTTTTCAGTTAACAAAAGGCATATTCTGTTATGACTACGTTCTACTTATTCTATGCATTTGAACTTTCCCTAAACCTCCCTTTCTAGGGAAATTTTTTAAAGTGTGTGTGGCAGGTTCTTTAATTCATTTTTAGCTGTAGCACAATATTGTATTTGGCTGCCTGATTAAGACTAACATTTACATGACATTTAGGGCACACTATTTTCTAGACTGTCTTCAGGAGTTGATGGATGGCAAAAAAAACTGGATGTGAAGTCTTGTATATTCATCTGGAAGAAGGGAGTGGGGACTGCTTGGATTGGAGGGGGGAAGAATCTGGGGCTTAGACTGCCCTATTCTCCTGAGTGCGAATGGGGGGGCGGAAAACATCTGAACGGAACTCATGTTACTATCCTACATCCAGATCCTTTATCACTTTAGATTAATACATCTTTCTTAAAAACTTTGGAGTATCTTTTAACACTTATAGACTAAAACAACATATTTAAGAACTGTGGCTGGGAATTTCAAATTGAGTTTAAGGTATTCAAATCTCACCAAAATGGGTATTTGGCACCCATTTCCCTTTGCAAATTCCAGTTTTCATTCACTCACTAACAGTACCTGCACACTACGACAAATCAAATAAAAATTATTCCTTATAAACAAATTATTTCAGTCTCAAATTCTTCACTTTGTTTTAACAACTTATTGTATTTGATAGATGCTAATGTTGAGACAAAAAGATAAGAATTTATTTAAACACTAGACTCGATGTGGACTTTTGCTCATTTGCAATCTGATTTTCCCATGAGAACTTGAGAAATGCTTCTGAAACGACCCACAGGAAGCTCTACCCGTTTGTCAAAGGATACTGTCTGGTATTCATTTTAGCAAGTTTTAAAGAGAAAAAAAGAGACAGAAGGGAAAGGGAGGAGGAAATGGGCTTGCATTTTATCTTGATCCCTGTAACAGACATACAGCATTCTGTGCCGAATAGATAAACTTGATTTAAAAGCAAAAACTTTTGAACTTTTGAATGATTTTGAACTCAGTGATGAGTTAAATTCTTAGCTCATCCAGCTAGCTAGTTAAACCAACACAAAAACAGGCAAGAGAACTGATCTGGAGATAAGCGGGAGCACTCCTTACCTCTCTGCCTTTTCTCAGTTACTCAACCAGAGCCAGAGCAAAGCAACAGCAGGTTACGCAAGGCAGCTTTACAGGATGTGTCTGTGTCTTACTTAGTATTTTGAGACTTGAAACTAACCACGTTCCATGCCAGATGGACAAGACAGAAGTAGCAAACGGGGTGGCCCTAATAGCTTGTCTTCTCCTTCGCTTCCAAAATATCCCCATTGTGCTTTTTACCCAGGTACATTCTCTTTCAGATGGCGAGTTACGCATAACCATTGTGCTCAGAAACCTTTCCTGCTTGCCACACCAGAGGGTTTTTTTAACATATCTTCAGCCTATCTTCAGCCTATTCAGGCTTTTGCAGAGCACAGAGGAGAACACATAGATGTACAAAAAAAGGTACATTCCTGCTGAAATCACAACAAATCACATTATCTTCCACCTCTGCCACTTTATGTCCATTCAAATCTTCCATTTGAAAAGGCATATTACAGGTATGACTTGCATGTACAAGCATGTCAATCCAAAGCAACATACACCCTTCCACACACTTTATGGAAAGTTTAATTCATTCTATACATGTATGTATAGTTCCAAATTAAAAAAAAAAAAAACTTTTAGAACGAGTAATAGAGTCAAACACTCGAAAATTGGGAAATGTCAAAGGCAAGGTTAAGTTGGTCTAGTTCTGCACGTGCGTGATGTGATCCTATCTATTTTCTTGGGACCATTACGGAGTCTTTGCCATATCTCCTTGATCTTCCTGCCTGCTGCCTCATCTTTCCCAATAAGCCTTCTTCCCAGCCTTTTCTCTTTCCTTCTTTTAGGCTTTTCAGGCTTGCCCTTTTCATTGTATCTAGATAGTCTATCCTTAGGCTGGGCAACTTTGAGAACAGTTGCTCTACTGCCACTGTGGGACACAACTGATTTGGGTAGCGGTGTGATGCTGTAAGGCTGCAGGTCCTGCCTCTGCATCTGACTTAGTAAATTGTGTTCAGTGGATGTGAACTCCGGCCTCCATGTGTTCCTGAACCTTTCCCAGACTTGGAGATCTTCCTCACAGGAAATATAAGTTTTACTGATCTTTGGCTATGCTTTGTGGCAATGCAGATCTGTGAAATGTGCCAGACTGCATGAAGGGGAAATGTTTTCTAAGCACCAGTTTTCTTCCCTACAGTCATGTGGGACTATGTGAGTCAAGGATGAAGAAAGTGTTAGCAGAGGTGTATAACAACAATAAAGTTCCTGGCCTTTAAAAAAAAAAGTATTATTGATCTGTTTAGATCTGTGAAACAATTTTCTTTGACAAATTTCTTTTCCATTACATTATTTGTCCTAAAAATTGAACTACAGAACAGGGTTTTCCCCCCCCATATGTAGCATCTTATTTTTTTCCTGGCTAATGCTTTGACATATATTTTGGAAGGAGTCTCTAATTAGTGAAGGGTGCAAGACTGAACCATGTGTGTCACTCAGAGTTGCCAGGGAAAAATACTGAGCTCTGCAGACACAGTAGTATTCTCTTAACTAGAATATGTGATATGTTGCAAGATACAAAGTGTCTGCCTGCAGAGGAATAATGACTCTTTATGTGTTCTGTAAAGACTGAAAACTCAATGTGAGAAAATGTCCGCTATGAAAATAATACACACTGAGGTTTGTTATCTTAGCATAAGTCAGCATAAGTCAAAGCTTAAAAAAGAAATTGAATTTTTTTATCAGAGATGGATGAAGGAATTAGAAAGTTTTATTTACACATGACATTACAATCTCTCATGCTGGTAAGAGCCATCTGAAAACAAGTCCCCATATGAACCCTACTTTCAGTCTTCCATTTTCCCTAGACAGAGTCTATAGATATGTAATAGCTTTATATTAAAAAAATCTAACAATTATTTTATATACCTCCTTTGTTTAGCTTTGTATTGCCATTGTCACATTCTGCACTACTATTCTTCCTATGTTGCATCAGCCCTTGCACTAAAATATAAGCTCTCTATGGAAGTGCATTTCTTTCTTCAACTTTGCATTGCATTAACTGCATTTGGAATACCGTCATGATACAAACTACATGCATACCCATAGAAAAGGAAAAAAGGTTGAAGTCATGTTAGTTATAATCCAAAGCATTAAAAAAAACCAGGAAATGCCAGAATGAAGACTGCCCAAGTGACATCAGCATGCCCCTAAAAGAGGCTAATAATAATTTTCCAAAATGTCTCAAAACTAATTGCAGAGAGCAAAGGAAAAGAAACACTTGGGACTCACGGGTTCAAAATAACATTCAGGAGGAGAGCATTGTTTAGATAGACCGTTTGATCCCTTAGGGCTTGTTTCCATCTCATTTCTTCTTGCACCTCCTCCTCATGGCTTTCCTCTTATCCTAATGCTTCAAATCTTTGCTCCAGAGAATGAAAGACTCTAGAGATTCCTGATGGACTTATGAAAAAAATCAACAATAGAGAAAAACAATGCAGTTTTCCCTAATCTTGTTCTTGGAAACATCTGTACGATTTAATCTGAAACATTAAAACAAAAAATTCAGGCTAAGGCAGATATGGAAAATATCAGTATAAACAGCTCAAATTTGGCAAAGTTAATTCAAATGAAAATAGAGCCTTATAAAGGGATCTCTTAGGAAACCTTGAATTTAAGAGGGGGCATTTAACAGCTTTGTAATAAAAGACTATATAAAAAACAGTATAGTGACTCTACATAGCAAGTATCACAGCAATACATTATGCATTTTTTGTGGATGGTATGGCCTTTCTAAGCTCATTTTAAATGCAAGTAAGAAATAAGAGATTGTCCAGACTTAGACAAAAAACAAATTAGCAATGATAAAATAAAGACAAATCTGATGAAAACCTCAGAAATCCCAAGCCGACCATTACTTTAAAAAGCAAAGGAATTCAAGGAGTGAGTCAGTTTTTAATTGCTGGCAGTAATCTGCATGAGTGAGAATTTCAGTCTAGAAGAAAAGAATGCCACAAACTGGCAATGCACCAGCTGTGTTTGTCAGCTTAGAAGCACTTTTTTTGTCATTGAAAACCTACAAGTAGGACTCCCCAGCTCAAATGTTATTTCCATCTTAACATATGAACATACAACCTGGAAATCTGTCAGAAACACAGACAACTAAAAATCTTCAAAGGCAAATCACTTAGAAATGCATTAGGTATTAAGTGGAATGCATTTGCAACAAATTCCAGTATGTGTCAGAGCTAAATGTTTCCTTATCTTTTTGTTTACGCACAAAAGATAAAAATATTTAGATCAAACAGAAGTTATGAGCCCAGAACACATGCCATGGGAAACCTAAACCTGAACACAGCTGAAGGATCATCCAAAAGGGACCAACTCAAAGAATCCCTCCATCACACAGCAGCTGAAGAGGAAAAACAGATGGGACTTACTGACATAAAAGAAGTCTACTGAGTAGACTGGGAGACGCAGAGAACGGTGACACACCGTTAAGAAAACCCCTATGTTACAGGAATACTCCAGAAAAAATCTATTTTATTTCTAACATAGCCTCTGTTCTGGTACCCAGCACATGGGCTAAGCAGTGGGACATGTAGTCAGGTAACTAGTACTGGGAATTAAACCACCAGGGAGATGCTTTTCTTTCTTAGGAGTGTAACACTCCCTGCATATTGGGTGTGGTGAGTGGGTCACCTCAGAAACTTGATTTCTCTCTCTGTAGTTGCATGCCAGAAGCTATTACGGAACTTCTTACAGAAGGAGTCAGTAGGAACAAAAATTAAGGAGTCTCTGTATAGTGTCTGGCTACCCTGGAATGGCAAAACTTCAGTGACCCACTCCTCTCAAGAAAACAGTGAATCCCTAAATCCTACCCCTTATTGGACTGGTTAGCATGCAGGAGAGCCATTTTAGCCAAAGCACTATGATTTCTCTCACTACAGCTAAAGCAGATATATAAAAATCAGATCAGTCTCACTGAAGCCAGTAAGAAGCTATTGACCCGAGTTTAAGTAGTTCAGAGGAATAATTCCTATAAGAGTTACATGAGCAGCACTTGGCCGACATCAAATGCCAGTCAGCTGCATCTAGCGTGGAGAGACGTCCCTGAAAAACCACAGTGCTGACCTGCTAAGTGATACCAGAGTATGAGGTATGTCTTGTGATAATATGAGTGAATCTTGTGGTAAAGAATGAAGCTCAAATGAACTCCCTGTCTCCCCTAAAATTTGAAGGGCTGTCACCTTAGGTCAGAAAAGGAAAGGAAAGGAAAGTTTGCATTTTACAACACTGAAATTACAGTCCCTTCTTACTCCATGTGCCCAATAATAGTGTGTCTGTTTCCTGGCTGGCTGAACAAAACTTAGAATCTAAATCAGGGGAAATACATCTGCCAATATAAGCCCCACAACAAACAGGTAAGTACAGACCCTTAAACCTGCTAGCCAGCATTCCCCGCTGTTCTTCAGTATTGATTAAATTTTGCTGTTTCCATACAATATTTGGCCAGGAAATTAATTTAAAACAAGGGAGGTAAATTCACCTTCCTGTGTAAACTGTCCTCATTTGTTAATTTGTGTGGCATCCAGGCGTTTGTCCGGCTCTCACAGGTAACCACTGAATCTCCCAGAATGGGATCTATAAGTAGATCCCCCGTTGCACCAGGGAAGAGTCAACGCTCCCATTTATTCAACAAATGCCGGTCTCTCTCAGAGCATGGAATTCTTATAGATCCAGTGGAATATACTTCCTTCAAATGGGTTCCTGAAAGTCTGTTTTTGTCATAAGTCGCTGGCAGTGCAACTTGGAAAATCCAAATCAAATTTCCTCTTACTTAATTTGTTACAAAAGCAAAATCAAAGTCATTGTAAAGTCCAATAGAAAGTCTTCTTAATTCTAGTCAAACGACAGGCTTTCCCCTCACCTTATCAAGTGTGTGAAGTTTCTTTTTTATGAGATTCTTTTTCATCCTCACAGAAAAAAGTATGTCTTGAAGTTAGCACTCATTTAATCACAGTACTTGATTTGCAATAAGGTCATATATAGTGTCTTTCTTACAATTCCTGGAGAACCACACGGCTCTGAAGCAAGACTGAAACAGTATTAGTGTCTGCTTTCACTTATTCCATTCTACAGCTCCTTTTTACTTAAGCTGCGGCTGGCTTGCTTGGCATAAAACTTCCTACTCACAGTGCTCATCAGTGTTTTCAGCCAAGTACTGAAGGTGGGGTACAGTTAGCAGGCTTGGCATGAGTAAGTATTCTAGACTAAAAAGCAAAATTTAGCTACTAATTTGGGGTCCATCTTTTTTTTTTCCTCTCATGTAAGACCAGACATTAGTCACTTCGAATGAAAAACTACTCATGTACTTAAAGCTAAGCATGGTTTCAAGGAACTTGCTGTTCGGCACATAATTTTTTTGCAGTATGACTTTTTAAGACATATTTACACTATATCACCTCTAGTTTTCCCTCAGCAACTCCTCCTCTCAGACGTCACAGAACAAAATGCATGTGGAAGTTACCCAGGCAACAAAAACAACGAATCCAAATTCATATGCTTTATAGGTGAACCAAAGAATGCGTACGTGCAGTTGGAGACTGTGTTTGCATGGATCTCCACTGGAAGCATAGTGGACGCATGCCTCTCAAATCCTTACAGAAAAGGGGGGTTTAGATAAAAAAACAGGGTACAGGTCAGTATACCATTGTGTTAGTTGTAGTACTTTCATTACTATCTCATAAGAGTGTCTTCAGGGAGACTACATAATTTTTTGTGTCAATATTGGGCATGCTAAACTAAGTATCGTAATGAATATTACTCTTAGTATCTGTTTATTTCCAGACTGTGAACTTAGGGCCACTGAACTGCTTCTCTGGAGTCTGCGAAAGGTGAAAACGAAACTTACAGACAGTGTAAACTACACGGCAATCTTGATACGAAAGGGTCAAAAAATCAGAGTGTTGAAAGCAATTGCATGAAATTAATAAATGGTCGCAAATCACAAAAGATAGACATCCACCCTCACCATGGTATTTTGCAAGAAGGCTCTTCACACAAGGCAAAATTAACAGTTTACATTCCTATCGAGATACAAGCATTCTAACGTTTTATTTTTAAAATAAAACCATGCCTTTCTATCCTAAAAGTGATATTCTTGCTTTCACTGTTTTAAAAAATACAAACCAGATTAGATGAAATGTAATTTGCACTTAGTTTTGTGGGCAATTAGATCTTACCAAAATTAACCAATGTCTAACATACCAAGCTGTTCTTTCCTGGATATGCTGCTGTCAATTGCATCTTCCATTGCAAAAAAGAAATTTTTTATGGTTTGCAGGAAACAAAAAACACAAAACAAAGAAACAAAAAAAAAAAAGTAAAACAACACCTGAAGCATTGTCAGCTTTGTTTGTTTATTTTTAAAAATAATTAAATTATATTTCCAAATATATTGTCACTTTGAGTTAAAAGAATATTAAACTTTTTATTTCAAAATTTCAAAATTATTCTCTTATTCTACCATAGATGACAATCTGATTAATCTGGATGGCCTTAATTACCATTTTTGGCAATAATAATAAATTTTTTAAAGCTATATCCTAAACAGTTTTTTAACCCGCCTCGAGCTATGTGTGTGAAACTGCATGTGCATACAGGCATGTTCTGCACAGCTGGTGTAAAGAGAATTACCCTGCATGAAAGCCATGCTGTTTATAGCACAGTTCCTCAGAGGTAGATATACAGAAGAAGACATTAACAAGAGAGCAGTTGCCAGTGATTCTCACACTAGCATAGCCCTCTGTACCATTCGCAGGACACCTGGTGCAGCATCAGAATTCAAAAGCACTTAAATTTGCTTGTGGAAACAAATGAAAGCTCTGGATTGTGATTTATTTCTGCTTCACTCCAGTTTATATTGCAGAACCTTTTACAGAAAGCAAGAGAACTAAATGGAGAGAAGCCTGAAATCATCCATACAATCTGACCAAACCAGGATTAGGGTGCTAATTTTGGTCTTGCAGAAGTGAACACAGTTCTGGTCTGACGATGTGTGCTGTGTATGTGTGCAGCTACTTCTGTGCCAGCTGCACAGAGTGTGTGCTCGGTACAGGACATCACCAAGAGTAGCAGGATGTGGCCTTCACTCTCTTAGCATTTCTCCCTGACCAGCATGTATACCTGCAGATCAGTAAGTTTGGTGGACTTAACTCCTCAGGCAGCTATTGCGGCTCTTAAGTAGTAAGGTAAACTTGTGGGCAAAATCACAAAAGCTCTCTTTATCTTCCATGGAGCAAACGGCTTTCAAGAAGGAGGTATGTTTGTAAAGAACAAAGAACGTTTCTCATGCTCAGCGTTGTCTTAACTGTGTGGCCTCATTGTGCATCTAAACCTAGACAGCTAAGAGACTTCATAGCAAAAGCATTTCCCATATTCTTTGGTGCAAGGTAGGACTTTTCCAACACTGCAGTAAGTATTGCAAGCCGGAGATCTTTAACAAGCTTCATACACAGTATGAAATCTGTATATCCCCATTTGCAGTTCACACACAGCGCTAATATCAGATTTAACCAGGGCAAATTGGAAAAGCCATTAAGCAATATAAAACAGTGACTACAATTTGAAATAGAGCTTCATAAGTCCCTAAAAAAGCACATACAATTATCAGGTTGTAAAAGAGGCTGAAATGCAATTGGTGTTGATATTTCTTCTGAGACGGTAGCTTTATAGAAGTGCTTAAATGTGTGTTTGCTGGAAGGATCCCAAAAGGAGATAGCAGTGGAACAGAAGTCCCCCTTCCTTCCAATTTTTTTCTTATGCTCCTCTACCCAATAGCAGTTGATCCCTAGCTTGTAGATGAGATGCATACCATTTAATTGTAAATATTAAACATTTGGTAAGAAGAAAACACAAGTTCTTTACCATACACAAACTGATTTTCCATTATAAAACTGATGAATATATTAGCCAAGCTTTCTGGCAGATAAACATAATGGGATGATACACAGAGAGGTGATCTGCCGGTTTAATGAAAGGCATGAGGTCATTCACAGATATTAGATTGTCACTTAATTTAGCTCATCTGGTGCATAAATCTCCACTGTATCCCTCTCTGTGAATGCTGAAAAGGAATATAAAAGGTGAATTAGCAGTTTCTGGTGTTAGCACATAGCTTTGTGGCCTTATATAGTATTTCTGTAAAGAGTGCAGTTTGTATCCTGTGCTCTGACCTCTCCCGTTGCAAGTGGTAATATATATTGCTACTTCCAAGTAGTTTAATCTGGGAAGGATAATGCAGCACCAGGGCCTGTTCTGTCTTTTGATTTTCTTCTCTTGAATCCTTGCCAGTGGACATACATCATGTGAACTCAATCAAACATATGGAAAGAAATAAGGGAAAACATCAGAAAAGCAGAGTGCTTAAGTTTCAGATCTTAGTCTTGCCATCTGAACCCTGGTGAAACCGTAAAGGATTCGAGCTATGATATTGGCCTCTGCGCTCTAATTCACTGCATGTCTGAAGATGTTTGAAGCCAACAGCCCAGTGTGGATGAGGTGTTGGTTTTGGTTTTGGTTTTTTTTTTTAAGGGGATTGACTGTTAAAACAGCAGTTTCAGACCCACCACAAACCAAAGCACATTAACTTGTATCCACTTTTCTCGGGATTCCCAAACCAGAAATACAAAGGCTGCAGAAACAACAGATATTTTTATGTTTTCTACAAAATGAGATGTAAGGGTAGAATAGTGTGTCCAAGCATTCAGAGAGGAGAATGGCAGAGTTGAACTTTGAATCTGTCCGTTTTCCTGTCTGCCAATATAATGCTCCTACAAGTACTATACAAGTACCTCTGTCTTTCTGCTTTCTCAAAGGCTGCCACTGCACCTTCAGGTCTCTTTCCATATGCCTAATGCTGGTACTCCAGGAGTCAGTCTCTCTCCGTGCATATGTTGTCCTACGCACCTACAGCCATGACCATCGTGATGGTATTGGATAGATTCAAGTATGTTGATGCCTGTACTTGTAGTCAATTGCCTGTTTTTTCAAGGTAAGAAGTCAACAGCAGTTAAGATATACAAACTGCATGCATATGTGTGATTGCTCCTACAGGATCTGAAGTGAATTTAGTGGATTTTTTTTGATGGTGACAGCAGTGCTGCAAAGACCAGACTTGTTCAGATCTCCCTGTCCTTATCTACAGTGTCTTGACTACTATGTGGAGACTAGTGAAACTATAGTTTGTCTGTGTATCCAGGAGGCATCTTCCTGATGTCTTTATGGAGCACAGACAAGAAAAATTTAATGTGGCTTTGATAAATTCCTGAGCTATATATCCTTTTCGGCAATTCTTATTTGCAAGTGGAAGAAAACATATCCTAAATTGATATGCCACCGTTCTTGATATTCTCAGCCGTCCACCCAATGGAAATCAATGAAGATGGTTGAATAGTCAAGCTCATTATTCCATTTTGTTCCTAGTTTATATGTGAATTGTTCTCACATACCCCCTTCCCTGACTGTGCCCCTTCCTCAGGATGATAACTACAGCATCACTTTCCACTGAGCAGAGAGTATGATAAGATGCCAAACTTCCAAATGCTTGCAACAGCTCTTCCCAGCATGGTCCTGGGAATGATAATAAGGAAACTGATTTGGTGATTTGTCAGTACTTAGACAGAAGATAGGGCTACACACAGTACTGATGTACAGTCCTCTTGGAAGGCTTAGAGAGATGCACTCTTCGCTGGGTGAAAAACTGGCTGGACAGCCGGGCCCAGAGAGTTGTAGAGAACGGAGTTAAATCCAGTTGGCGGCCGGTCACGAGCGGTGTTCCCTAGGGCTCAGTTTTGGGGCCGGTCCTGTTCAATATCTTTATCAACGATCTGGATGAGGGGATCGACTGCTCCCTCAGTAAGTTTGCAGACAACACCAAGCTGGGCGGGAGTGTTGATCTGCTGGAGGGCAGGAAGGCTCTGCAGAGGGACCTGGACAGGCTGGATCGATGGGCCGAGGCCAACTGTATGAGGTTTAACAAGGCCAAGTGCCAGGTCCTGCACTTCGGCCACAACAACCCCAGGCAACGCCACAGGCTTGGGGAAGAGTGGCTGGAAAGCTGCCCAGAGGAAAAGGACCTGGGGGTGCTGTTCGACAGCCGGCTGAACATTAGCCGGCAGTGTGCCCAGGTGGCCAAGAAGGCCAACGGCATCCTGGCCTGTATCAGAACTAGTGTGGCCAGCAGGAGCAGGGAGGTGATCGTGCCCCTGTACTCGGCACTGGTGAGGCTGCACCTCGAATCCTGTGTTCAGTTTTGGGCCCCTCACTACAAGAAGGACATGGAGGTGCTGGAGCGTGTCCAGAGAAGGGCAATGAAGCTGGTGAAGGGCCTGGAGCACAAGCCTTATGAGGAGTGGCTGAGGGAACTGGGGTTGTTTAGCCTGGAGAAGAGGAGGCTGAGGGGAGACCTCATCATGCTCTACAACTACCTGGAAGGAGGTTGTAGCGAGGTGGGGGTTGGTCTCTTCTCCCAAGTAACAAGCGATAGGACGAGAGGAAATGGCCTCAAGCTGCACCAGGGGAGGTTTAGATTGGACATTAGGAGAAATTTCTTTACTGAAAGAGTGGTCAGGCCTTGGAACAGGCTGCCCAGGGAAGTGGTGGAGTCACCATCCCTGGAAGTATTTAAAAGACATGTAGATGAGGCGCTTAGGGACATGGTGTAGTGGGCATGGTGGTGTTGGGTTGACGGTTGGACTCAATGATCTTAGAGGTCTTTTCCAACCTTAATGATTCTATGATTCTATGATTTAATAAGAGACCAAGGAGACAATGTTACCTGACTTAACAGCCCACAAGGATTGAAAGTTATTTTTCCTAAAACCAGGATATATGAACAAAAGTGTTTTTCCTGTCTCCAGGGCACCTATCTTCCTACACCCTCAGTTCAGGTCTGACTCCTTCGGGCTGACAGCTATGAACATCAATTGGCCATCCAAATCCATTTTCATTTGTTTGGTGCATCTCTCCGATACCAACACTTTGTGAAACAACACACTTAAAAACTCAAACCTAGACTTCGTTACTAAATTTTTTTCTGATACAGTGGGACCTTCCACTGTCACTAGTCAACAGAAAGATCAGACATACCATGTCCCTCAAAAGCCTAGTCTTTCCTCTTATACAAGACCTTTTTCACCAAAGTATTTGAATCTACTTTCTATCTCTTTTCTCTGAAACTCCTTCTCTCTGGGCTACCCACTGTCCTTTAGACAGTGGCACTTATCCAATAACATGCTGAGAAAACTTTCCAAGTGCTGGCTTTTCCTCATCTATAGGCTCCCAGATCCTGTTCTTCCACCTACTAAAGCCACTGGCAAAACTCCATATGACTTCAATGGAAGCAGAATCAGGTTGCTGATGGGTTACTGCACTTCAGATATAGAGTTGTAACAACAGATATAGAGTTGGTAACTCTGTGGGACAGTTATTTTTCTCTGTTGTATTATAAGAATACTGAAAAAGTATTCTTATACTATCCTAACTGTATAATGCTGTACGTGTCTCTAACACTATTTTTTGAATCTTACATGAAGTACTTGGCTTCTTCCATTTTATTTCTTTCGATTTCAGGTTCACATGCCAACAACCACTTGCAGAAGAAAAAAAGACTGACTCTCCTGGCCAAATGAAAAAGTACATTCCTGATATGGCATCCAGCTGAGAACTTGAATAGGAAGCAATATACTCAACAGGCATCCTGTGTCTTCCTCCAACCCATCAACAATTTTCTATTCTCTCAACACTCTCAGAGACTAAGCATCAGCAGTTCCTTTACAGGATAAGCTTACTCCAAGATATTTTATTACCTTAACCATTTGTTTGTACCGATGGTTGCTGAATACAACCCTACAAAGGCACAGATGAAGAAAGAAGAAAAGGTTTGAATACAATAAGCTGGCCTGAATGTCAGCCTAAAATGTGTGCTGAACTGTTTTTTGAATTACACATTTATGAAGTGTCTCTGCATCCTTCTCTCTCAGCGCATTGCTTGGTTGCTTTTGTTCAGCTAGTTCTGCGTGGTTAATGTCAGGTGCTGGTCTGCCCACCAGAACTTCCCTGCTGTTGGCCTCTCAAGTAACAGCCCTTTTCTGCAATTCCTCTCCTTGTCCTGCTGCAACAGCAGATATTCCTGATGAGAGCGAATGCAGCACTCCTTGCAGGAACATGTGTCCGTGATACACCTACAACCTCTAGGAAGACTTACAGGCCTTTCTGAATAGCCAGACATTTATTTTGCTATGATTGGCAAACTTTGCTGAAAAGGGGAATAAAAACAGTCATATAGGCTCAATATTGGATATCATCAAAATGGCCATGAAAGTAAACTCTAGAAGTGAGTATAAGCCATGATAGTGAAGACCTGTGCTGTGAGTCTCCACCAGAACACAGAGACCCTGGATCTGGGAGTTCTCCTCAACCTGTTACGGAGCCGGACAGTTAAACAGGGGAAGTCTGACTGCTCCCATCAGAGATTTTGGTATGCCTTTAATCATCCCAAAGTGCGTTAATTATGGAGACAAAAATCAAGTTTACTTGCCAAAATGTCATTATGGAAAATCTAAACTATGATGAAAGGTAGACTGACATTTCTACAGGCTTGCTTAATCACATATAAGTGTTTTATTTATGAATTCCAATGAATGTGTTATGATGTCAAGGGCACATTTTAATGGGAACTAAGATTATCCAACCAATATTTGTGAATTTGCAATGTTGAGTAATTCTCACTGTTGGTTTTTATTAGTAACATCCTGTTGCAGAAGAGGCAACAGATCAGTCTGTGCTCTACCCATTTTCATCTTGGGCCAAAACTGTTTTCATTTATTCCATGTCCAAATGAAGTGAACTGTTTAGTCAGACAAGATATCATTACCACTCCCTGCACATCTGCCACATTTAAGTATAGTTATATAAAGATGAATGTGTTTTTTATATATTGTCATAAGAAGAGAATTAAAAGTACTTGGGTTTTATTATTTTTAATTATCATTTTATTTTATAATTATTATCTTATATGGTTTTTATCTTGCAAAGTAATCACTGTAGGGCATAGTTCTGATTTTGGGAATAAGAGCTACAAACCCTATCCGGAGTTCTAATAAAGCCCAGAACTAAACAAACCCCAAATTAAAACAAACAAAGAAACAAAAAAGGTCTTCAAGATTTTAAGAAAATTCCAATGTGACAGACATTTTGTGTCTGGGGTTCGTTTTGGTACAATACTCCATGGGAGCCCTAGCAGACCTAAAGTTAGTGACTCTAGAGATTTTACACACAAGAGCTCAGTAATACCCCACAAACAATTCAAGAAAACCCATGTCTTTCTGATTCAGGTCAGCTTCACAGACAGCCAACTTAGCACCTCTAATAGCTACGCGTAGCAAAAAGTCTGTGGGGATATAACAGATATGGCAGGACACAGGCCACCAGAGATGTGGCACTGCATCACAAGAGTAGCAAAACGTTACACGTGTCTTTGTCAGACCCACAATCTCTGTGAGATGCTGTGCAAGTATCAGACCTCAGTTTCCTTTCTTCAGAAGCCTTGATAATGCAAGCACAAATCTCCTCAGGTTGACCACATACCTATTTTGGCCTCCTCAACATTAACAGAGCAAGACATTTTTTTAAAAATCTCACCATAATTCTTCTTTGCTTTTTCCATTTCACTATCCCAGTCCCACAGGAGACCCAGAAAGAATCTTACCCTACAGTCATAACAGGAACAAAAATAATTGCACTTTATCAGGACTTCTCCCTACGGGGAAAAATCCTCTTTCACGCATTCTTTGACATCTAAGCAAAACTTTTAGCTGTTTCAAGCAGCCCGGGACCTCACTCTTGTTTTTGTAGAGAATACCGATGTTACTGAGAGGCTACAAAGAAAGCCCAAACAACAAATACGAAAGAGAGAGTGAGAGAGAAAGAGTAGTTTGACCACTGAGAAAACATGGGATACAGCATTTGAAGCCAGAACTATTTTCCCTCACGATAGAAGGGCACCAGCCACACTGTGGCACTCAAGCAATATCAATAGCAATGCCAAAGGATATGCAGTAATGAGGAACAGGAATATGTGCTTTTCTGTGCTTCACAATGGGGCAAGAGTTTCCAAAACAAATGTTTCAAAGGCAGAAATGCCCATGCAAACCACTGATGTATAACTCAGCACGCTGAGTGATAAATAACCATCTGGGAATTTGCTCTGCAGTGTTTATTTCTCTACAAACAGTGCACCTTTTTTTTACTTTTTTATATTATAATCAAAACCTAAATTAAGATGCTTAAAACTTCCTTTAGAACTAGATAACTATCTTAATACAGATGATTCCACAACACTGCACTGGGTGTGCCTGAGGAACCGTGACGGCAACATCAGTCGAGCATCCTCACAGACTCCAAGTGAATCAGGACTGGAAAAGTCCGTTTGACTTTAGTCCTTTGAGTCCTTCTGCATGCCATCTTTCTCTCCTTAACCCCCAGAAAGCCAGAAAAAATGGCAGAGATTGCTATTCAAGCAGAAAGGCAAAGATCCTGAACAGTGCAGTAATTAGTGTAGTGAAATCCCACTGTAGTATTTGCACGTTTCTAAAGCATTTTACAGCAGGGCTGCTACCTATGAACTACAACATGGTGATTTTACACAGCCATGGCTATGTAAAGAATTTTTTGCTCATAGAAATGTCACTCCATTACATCACGAAGGGAAAATGAATGGGGTATGTAAATGGCAGGGTAAGGGAAAGAAACAGCTGGACATCATATGGTGAGATGCAAAACGGCTGGACCACACTACTGAAGGCATAAAGTCGTTTCAACAGGACTACATCCTATCAACCTCTAAACCTCTGCCAGACACCACAAAGGAAATTAATAACATTATAAACCAAAAAAGTGAAAAACAAACCACACTCCTTGCAGCGTTTTGATACTCAAGAATTTAATGACAGGCTATTTCATGTAAAATGGGGTCCCCATTAGTGATGTTAATGTGACTTAAACAACTCTTATACAGTACAATGATGGGCTGCAAGTAAAACTAAAAAATAGACATTAGCACTCAGGAAAACATGGAAGTATAAATACTAGCTAGTCCTGGAATGCTAAGAAATTGGCTACTCAGTTTCAGTAGTTCACAAAGTAACTGCAACACCTCATTAGAGAGGTGCGTGAGAGAGGAAAATCAGAACTACACAAAGGACCTAAGTTTATAAACAGTGAGTAAGCAGCAATGGTTTCCAGCATGATTTTATCAGCCCGCAAAGATGAGGCCAAACTGGTCTTCATTCAGATGGATTAACTCTTCACAAGGGACTACGAATTCAACTAAGTTAGCACTTTTGGTCTGTTCACAGGTCGTAGAGACCTTCAATGTCACAAAATAAGTTGGGCAAATTAATGTTGACCTGTAACATGGTCACAGCGTATTTGAAATAACTACTGCTTTACATTTTGATTCCTCCTACTGTGATGGTTGCCCAAGTCACATGGTTTTACCTTACTGCTTGAACAGATAACTCTTCCAAACAAACGTGTGAAAGTGGGATCTGAATACTTCTGGTGAGAATTTTAAAACACATGTATGTTCACAATTCATGATGTCGTTCAGCAGTCTCCCCACTAAATTTCTTGGTTTGTATAAATAGTGGTGGAAAACTAATAGGGGGCATGATGACTTCTGTGTAAAATTTTGTATTTTGTTTAAACAGATTTTTAAAATTTTTTTTTGCACACAATCTGCCTGTTTCTACTTCTAATGAAATTTCGTTCCAATGGAATTAGTAGGAATCACTAAATTAGAATTCCACTTACCAAACTATTTAAACACTCTCTAATCTGTCTTTTCACAATTCTTCTGTGATGTGCTTTCATCTTTCAGGAAATGACAAACCTACACAAACATGTCCCTAAAACAGATTTAGGAGCAGAGTTGCTATGTGAAAAAAATTGTTCACCTTTTTACCTACTTAACAGAATGACCCTACAAGAGCATAATACGGTATTTTTCAACATCATATGAAATAACTTTGCTTTTTTTACATAGCCTGCTTAATTTCACTGTGACTACTTAATATTAAAGTATTTGGGAAGAAGAAGAAATATATTCTTATAAAATATAGCACCACATTCTATAACAATGATATAAAACATTAATAGGAATGATGCTGCATAATTATATAGCATAGTGTAACCTTTTTTTTCAGAGAAAAAAGAAATAATAAGTTAATAGGACACGGGGCATTTTATGGGAATGATGGGCTTCTTCAAATCAACCCAAAATCAAGTATTAGCTCTCTGTACATAGTTGGGAAATTATTACTGGCTGCAGTTGCTTGGTGGATCTTCTTACTTCCACTCAAATTATAAAAAGCTAGTCAGTAAGAATGAGCAAATAATTGCTTTTCATTTGACGAGAAATTTTTTAAATATTAGACTGAACCAATTTTTTGTTTTGTTTACTTTCTTTACTTTAGAGGAAAAACTGGGGAAAATAAATATTTTCCTGCACACAGAACATTTCATTTGAGGATTAACAGAATGCTGCATTCTGCGACAGTTGTACAAAAAGCAAAGAAAAAGCCGAAGGGAGAATACTCCTTTTTTATCTCAGAGCCCCAAAACCTCCTCACTGGTTTTGTCCACATTCCTCAAGTCTAGTAATTCATCTCCATTTATCTGTTCTTTTTAAATGCCAAAATGTTAATTTGACCTACAAAAAACCTGTCGTTATTCACATTGGGCAGGAATAGAAAATTCAGTTTAGATCCAATGTTTTAAATATTCAGCAGTTGAACCAAAAATCAGTTGTTAGCACAGTCCTCAGTGGAGGAAATCAGGGCTGAAGTTAGTATTTTTATTTGACGGAAGATCTAACTTTGTGAGGGTTTACATTGGGAATATATATGTACTACAAATGCACACACACTATATTTGGACAAGAGTGGAAAGACCATCTATCTACAAAGAGAGAGTGGAAAGACCATCTATCTACAAAGAGAAACAAAATATTTCCATTTTCAACTATGAAGTTATACACTTGAATCTTAATCTAAGAGAAATGTTTCCCATTTAGACAAGAAAATGTTTTTGGAATGATAAGGAGAAAAGTTAGTTTCCTGAGTGACCAAAGCTGAACTCACAGCTGGACTGTCCAAAGTTTATATTTTCTTTAATTGTAATTTTATAATCTCACAGGTTATAAATCATCATTAATTTGACAGTCTGGCTTTATGCAGGTTTAGTTTAATATGCTGGCATGCTGTATTTGACTCAGGAGTTAAAATAAATTATAACAAAGCTCCAAATTCAAGCAAGTTTCTTTCATATCAAATCTTAGCATGTTCTTAAAAATCTGCTTACCAGATTTAAAAGGTCAGCTGACTTGACTTCCCTTATTACTGTCTCCTCTGGAGTTCACACTTTGTTCACACTCCTGGCATGAGTATTAGCAGGATATGATTTAAAGTTTTCACTCTTATGAACTTATAAAGTCTTTGGAAAGGGCAAATAACTCTCATATCTTAAGACTGGAGACCAGCTTGACGAGAGAAAATGAAATGCTGAAATATACTATAGCAATGGATATAAAGCTAAACCTGAACTTTGTGGCTTGGTGTTTGACACCCTTGTTGCACCAATGTGTTTTGCACCCTGTAATGCCACTTTTTATCAAAGTTCTGTTATCAAAGCTCCCTTCATTTTTTTCTCAGCATAGGAGTCTTTTCTAGGATCTGGATACTATTCTCCCTGTGTCCCCCAGATGAACTTCAAATTTCTGCCACCATCCAGGCAGCTGCAGTAACCTACTCTATGTAAACAACAACCCATGTCCCATTCTCCTCTCAATCGAGAAGAAATTCCCCTCTAAGCTATTTGCCTTTCTGTCTAGATCTCCTTTTCTCCAGAGAAGACTTTCTTCTGGCACCGCTTCCCTTTCTCCAGCTTCAAGCCAATACTAAGCTGAATACTGAGTTCAACTCCCTGTCACCACTGTCAGAGAAGTCCAGGAGAGAGCTCCTGCCCATGCTCAGCCTATTCCTCCCCTGACAATACCCCTCTGCCTTGGGGCACTTGACTCCCAAGTAGTCAGTCTTATGACTCCAGGCAGTCTTATCTTGTAGTCAGCCAGTACTTCTTAGGGCTTTTTCACTGCAGTGGCCCTCTCACTGTCTAACATTCGATAGGATAACCAACTGAGGGAATAAAAAAGAAAGAGGAGGATCTTATCAAAGGAAAGGGGGGGATCTTATCAATATCTGAAAATACCTGAGAGTAAAAAAGATGGAGCCAGAGGTATGCACTGACAGAAAAAGAAGCAATGGGCACAAACTGAAATACAGAAAGTTCCATTTAAATGTAAGAAAAATCTTTTTTACTCTGAGGGTGGTCAGACATTGGAACAGGTGCCCAGAGAGGTTGCGGAGTCTCCATCCTGGGGTATATTCAAAATCCAACCTGACACGGCCCTTCTAGCTGACGCTGTTTCGAACACACGCACTGGACTAGCGACCTCCAGAGAGGTTCAACCTCAGCTACTCTGTACAACTCTGTGATTCAGTGACAAAGATGGATAGGAGTGGATGCAGGTGCATGGAAGGAGAGGTGAGATCCAGAATGAGAATGGAAGAAAATACAGATTTAAATGATGCAGGATGAAGGATAAAAATACCCTTTACGAAGCTGGAGAGAGAAAAAGAGGCAATATAGAGGAAAAAAGCGGAGAGAAGCACGGTAGGAGATCCTACCAGGCAAATCTAGAACCTCAAGCTACCAATACTTATTTAAACATATAAGCCAGCATTCTCGCTGAACTGGCATCTCGACCTGGTGTAAAGTTTTGTTTGGGCACTTCTCAAGCTACCAGCTACCAGTCAGCGGGTGACAACCCAAACATCAGCTAGGTAGATGCTAAGGAACACACTGAACTAATTTATTAGTGTGAAATGTATAGAAACATGGAAGAAATGCCAAATTTCAGAAAGTAGAGATCTGTATGAGGTCTGAAAAAGACTGCACATATTCCGGCTCTTGCTTCCACCTGCTCTAACCCATATGTTCCCATTCCTTACTCCTCTCCCCGCCAACTCGGACAAGTAGGTAACACTGGCACCTCGGTGCAGTGCTGTAGGGACAACAGTCATCCAGAGGGACAGGAATGCGCTGATCCTACACAGCTGCTCTCTGCCTGGTACAGAGATGCTGACCCTTCCCTCCCAAGCTCCTTCCCTGAGTATGCATTAATTACCTTGTTGTGTTACTGAAGATTCATCTAAGTTTCGAAGCTCTACACAGAATTCTCCTTAGCCATCACCAAAGAAGCCTTCACCTTCTCCTCCCTCCCTAGCAGTTTCTGAAATCCCCAGTTTGTGAAAGCTCAGCCCAATCCAGGAAAAAGGAGGCATGTAAACAGATGAGGAACATGTGTTTCCAAACGGGAAAGGGGGTAATGCAGACAGCAAAATTAGTACAGCTAGGCCTGAGCTGGCAGCTGTGGTAACAGAGGAGTGGAAGGGTTGCCAAGGCATTAGAGGGAGCTGACAAGGGAGCAGGAGGTAAAAACTCAGATACTAGACGATCGCTTTATTGCCCATACCCAGGCAGGCCTGGATTTTGATTTTATTTCTCTTTGATGCAGCTAATGTGAATTTTTCTGTCTTCCAGTGGGTATTTGTTTAACTCAAAAAGCAGTCGTATGGGAATGATTTCCACCCTGTTCACAACCAGCAGGACCAGAATGGCAGGTGGTTGCAGGGATGGGCTGAGGAGCATGGGAAGAATCAAAGGCAGCACCTGTCTGGGTGAAATATCATTTCTACTTTTTCATTTCCATCCATATTGAAACTATTTTTTAAGGGCATGCTCATGGTACACATGCTTTAGTCATTCAAAAAATCAGCCTAAAGCATAATTAATATGATTCTGAGGGAGCTAATATCAGTACACCCCTCTAAACCTCCCTTGGAAACAAACATACTATTTTCCTCTCTAAGCACGTGCACAGTGAGAGAAGCATGCAATATACTATTTTCAGATACATATACCCTTTTAGCAATATAGCTCGCCCTAAAGGAGTGCTTACTCAGTGACTGTTTAACATCTGACTACAGCATACAACTTTACAGACTGTGGTTTCTAGTTAGACAACGGCCAGATAAATTATATACCACATAGGAGAGCAAGATCTAGCACTTGCTTCATAGCATTTTTTCTCTCTCAATATCAGAGAGCTCTCGGAGGGAGAGTAATGTCACAAGCCCACTTTACAGCGAGGAAAAATGAGGCAGAGATAAGCTGAGCTACTGATGCACCTAAAATCGAAGGGCAAGCCAGGGGTAGAGTAAGCAGTAGGACCCAGATCTCCTGACTCCCAGGCTGCACCCTCCCACACTTCCTTTGGCAGCTTAAATCTGCTAACTTCCCTACATATGTTGTCGAGCACCACTGAGGGTTTGTAAGCTTTTGATGGGTTAATTAGCACCAAAGCATTTTTTCTTCTGTGGTCTAGACATAGAAATATCCAGATTTTGTTTCCCTTGAAAGGAAGCCCATCCTGGAAACTGTACTCAATCACCCATTTCCATGTTTTTCTAGGGCCAGATGGGGCTAAACATGATTTGAAGATTTTTTTCCTTTCATTTCTTTAATGTTTCTTTTCCTTTCTTTCACTGACTAGCAGCTTGTTTGTTTTCTTTTGAGGATGATGCCAACTATAAAATAAAAAATGCAATTTCCAAGGTGGGGAAATTAGAGAATGATGGATTTCCTGTTGCCAAGAAGAAATAATAATTCCTGGACCTAACAAATAAGTCTGAAAATAAAGAAGGGATTATTAAATGTTATATAATTTCAATAGTATTAAAGCAGAGAGAACTTTCAAGAGACTGCCCTCATTCTTTTTTTTAACACTCTGGAGACCATGGACCATATTGTTCACTTAGTCATGCAGCTGTAAATATGTGGTTCTTCCTACTCCACTTGAATTACCCTAGATACCTCTGGTGTAACAAAACAGAATCTCCCTTTCACCCTTCTATCCTATGTGTACATGCTTGCAGGCAAATACTGTACTATAGGCCTGGGCCTCAGCCAGACACTACGGAATTAGATTTGAATTTTCCCAGAGAGTAGGGGCTTCATGTTTGGCATTTTTTGCCTCTAAATTGAGTGGTCCAAATCCACATACTTCAAAATCTGGTTAAGTACCAACTCCAATCTAATTCTGAATTTTAATGTCACTGCTATTCTATTTATTTCTAAATATTTTTATTTTAAATTGCAAATACAATTTTTAAACACATTCCTGAAGTAGTTTTGCTACTATACATACAATAAACACATAACAGTAAGTTTGAAAAAAGGTGTCACTGGAACTTATTTGGGATTTAGCTGTGCAATTCTTTCCTGGTGTTCCCATTAGATGAAATGTTCCACACCTGTACTTATAAACTGTGTATGCCACACCTCACAACTTCATATTCTCTTCTTCCTATATTACACGTCACCTCCTGCTATAAACTGCTGTACTCCACTAATTTCATTTCTTTTAATTACAGACACACTGTCAAATACATCCTACCTACCTAAGCAGTCATTTTGCCAGTACTCAGAAAAGCACTGCCCATCTGAATGTCAAAGCTGGTTGATCAAGACAATAGCATATAGCAGAGGTGTGTTGGTTTTTTTTAAATTAGCTATGCCCTTGACACAAACTGTGCTCTGGATTTATTAACAAGATTTTATCTTCTTATGTCAAACCTGAGTTACTGCATAAATTAATCACCTAATGTACTGCCAGAAACAAATTACTTTCATGCACTACAATATTAGGATTCACTCCATACACTAATGCCTTGGGCACTCCATTCATATTTATTGGAGATAAACACTGTTGTATTGTGTTTCTATCGAAATCAAGTTTATGAATGCTGACATACAGTAGTGACATTTATATTCTGAAAAACTTGCTTCAATGGTAAAGCAAGGGTCAACGTGATAAATTTTTAGGAAAACATACTATTTTACCCCTAAAATAGTAAGATAAATGTTCAGAAATGTAGTTAATTTTAGCCACATTCAGAACACTCCTTCCTGATGGGCCAAGGTTTAATTCCAGTTCTTTGCTAGTGTTACAGCCACGACTACAGTGGTGTGAAACTATAGTAATGAAGTGTCAAATCAAGCCAAAGGGGTTACCCAGCAATAAGAAGCATGTAGTTTTATGGTTCTGCATCCTGATCTCGTTTCCAAAGACACCCCCCAACCCCTTCCCTTCCGATTCCTCTCAAGACAGACTCCCAGTCTGTCCTATCAAAAAATAACTAACAACATAAAGGTCAAAGACCACCTGGAAATGGCTGATATTTCAGTTGATGACATTTTTCATGTCTTTGACTGATGTCAGGGTGATCCACGTGTGAGCCAGAAAACCTGGATTATAATATGGTTTTTCAGCTGGCTTGATGTTGATGATTTCACATGTCTTTGCACCTCCCAGTCATCTTTTTCCCTCCTATCTTTTGTTTTATTTACTGAGATTGCATTTCCATAGGCAAGAACACACAGCGCTTAGCATACTGGGCTGAGTGTGAGCTTTAGCTGCTGGATTGGTACCAACTATATTAAGGCTTTACTTACAGGTTCACCTTCCTACCCTATTTAAGCTGGTGTGTTTTTTATATTTCTAGTTCAGAGGTGTTGTTCCATAGATATCTGAACAGTACCTTTCCTACTGTGGATAACAAACATGCAACAATAAAATAATAACTTAAATTAGTATACAACTGTAGAGTGTTATAAACATTAATTCTCCACAGGAAAAGAAGTATTTGCATTTCTGCTAGGATTTCCATTTCATGGTAAAAAAAAAAAATCAGAAAAGTTAGTGCATTTCACAGGTAGTTGCTGACAGCAGGGGAATACTGAGACTCCAGTATGAATACCACCTCAGGCTCTCAAAGAGCCTTTATCTAGGCACAGCCTCTGCCGACCTTCCCTGAATGTGTTTACATTAAGTCCTGTTTCCTCTAACATCCTCCATGATGTCTAGAGCCATCTGAAGATTTCTCAAAACTGTCAGGGAGTAACAAGAGTGGTACTGCTTCATAAAGGAAGGGGAGCCAGGAGCTGGAGCGATCGAAAGGCAAGCAGGCATAGTGCCCTCACCAAGAAAGGGTGCAGTCAGTCCTACAGCATCCAAACAGGAGCAGAACAGGTCTGGTGATGATAGCCAGGTTCTGTCAAGAGCCCTGACTGCCAGACAAGTCCATAGTGATGAGGCAGGACTGAGGTCAAGCCAGGATGTCAAGTCTGCAGGTGTGGATGAGCAAGAGACATGGTCAGGCATGGGCATAGCTGCAATGCAGCTCAGGCAAGAACCAACGACAAAACCCTCAGCTTAAAAGTAGTTCCTGAGGAAACCAGGCAAGACCTCATCAAGGCTTCTCTTTGATTCAAGGCCAGCTATGGACACTGCACTAGCAAAGTGCTCAGTCCACCAATCCTAAGCCCAGGCAGCCAAACCCACAGAAAAGAGGAAGACATGCTTAGGGCCCTGACAAAATCTGCCTGTTGCCACTGTAGGGATAATGCTGGTGCTTGTTCAGGGCTGGCCTGGGAGGAAAAGATTTGACTCATGTCAAATTGCCTAAGTGCGTGCTGAAGAGTAGGACATCCTGCTCCTGCAGAAACTGGGAGATTAGAGATTTAGGAAAAGCACATGCTGCCTTGCATATCCCATCTCCTCCTTCATCATCCTCGGAAACCTATCAACATTTCAGGGCTTTGGCATAGGCAAAATAAGCAGCAAATAATATTGGACTCTGCCCTCCTAAGTGTTTCGTTTATGTCTAGGGCCAGGTCTGCAGAGTTTCTCTTCCTTCACTAGTCCATTCCCTGAAGCCATTCCTCGGGACTCCAAATCTAGCACCCATCTTCTGGTTCAGGAAGTCATAGTTTCATTCCTTTCCTTATTCCTGTCTCCTTGACTAGCCACAGATAATTCCTTCATCCCAGCTCTATATCTGAATATCATTCACATTTGTCTCCTTGTTCAGCTCCCTATCTACTCCCATCTCCTGTCATGGGCCCCACTTTTAGTGTCTTTTTCCCCTTTCATCTCCATTAGCCTTATTCAGTCTCTTTTTCCCAGCAATCCCAGTTCATATCTCAAAGAACATCTTACCACCAGATCTCCCTCTTCATTCCCAGCAGTTCTCTGTTCCGGTCTCCTTCTCTACCAGTGCTAATTTCTCCCTTTGTATTTCACATAACTGTTAGATATTGGGTCTCTGTGCACTTCCCGGTTTCTGCCCTTGTCTGAGTCACAAGCTCAACCAGTTCTGTTCCCTCTGCCAAACTTTTCTTTCCCTCTTTGCTCTGAATCTTTTCCTCGTGTCCCCATACAGGTTGAACTCTGTTTTCCTTGCCCTTACCTAGATCAGACATAGCACACATCTGTAGTTGCAAAGAATGTCTTGCCAAACCCGAAAGTGCAAAATGGCCTGTACAGACACAGATTTTGGGAATATTAAACTGTTATAGTCAAGTAGGTCTTTTCAGAGCCCATGCAAAATATGCTGTCTTAGACGCTTATAACTTGACCATATGTGCTCAGGGTTGAGTGGAACAATGGAAGTTATACTACTGACATGAAGCTTTTCCTCTCTGCTTTCAGCCTCATCACCCCAGAAAATGCTACATCTGTGCCTTAAGGCATTGGAGTTCTACAGCTTTTCAAGGAAAAGTTTGCCACAGCTTTTTAGACATGGTCAGAACCAACATATTTTCCTCTAGTCTTATTTTTGGAAATGGCTGAACTGAGTTTTCCAAAATAATCAGCCTTGGGCAGACACCTGACATGGAAATTTTCAGCCCAAACTGTGTAAGTTTGACAAAGTTATAAAGCAAGAAAAAGCAAGGTCTTATTGTGGGAAGAGTGAGGGCAGACAGATAGTGCTACCAACCACATCTGTGATACTGACATGTTATAGTTGACATCATTAATATCTATCTTAGCATAGGTTATCAAGTAATTTCCATGATAATCCCTTAACTTCGTAAAATATTAATCTTTTTGGCTGAAGTCTTCCATGCTTGGTATTTGACCAAAGGCAATTTTGAACATTTGAAAAAAAAAACCAAAACAAAAAAATCTACTGAGACACTTCTGAGTTACGTGTGTGAGAAAGAAACGTACTGAACATTTTGCCCATTGTTAGAAAGTTTTTCCAGGACAACTATTCAAGGATGGCTAAACCACAAAACATGAAACTTGGCATTTGAATAGCCTGTAATGAGCTGGACTTGTCTGGATAAACTGGGAATGAGGGGGAGGAGCGGGGGGGGCGAAGATCACCACATATGGGTTGACCCCCAAAACCGGAAGACTAAGGTGAGGGAATTTTCTGCAGTTTCAGAACTTCTCACTGTGTGTGAATCCACATTTGCCTCCCCTCTGCCACTAAGTGAGAATGACCTCACACCGTGGGTTGCTCTTCTGAGCTCCAACTGAATCTCCACTGTTAAGCAAACTCCTGGATCCTGTATTTATAAATGGGTGATGATTAGAAATGAGTTACCATAGGTTGCTGTCCCTGAGGTGATGATTATATCTGGAGGACCGACTCACCAGATACCCCCTCAATCCACCACTGAGAAGACTATTATCTATACACAAACAAACCAATGCCCCACTCTCTGCTTGGCATGCTGTGAGCACTGTGGGACCTTAGCCATTCCTTCAAACTGCTGTCTTTGTCTTACTTTCTAACTACTTGTGGGTTTCTTAGGCCAAAGTTCTTGTTTTTCCCTTATCTTTAAATCTTGCCCCTGAGCCTTCTTTGGAAGTGCCCATTTTACATAAATTAAAACCGAGTCTTATCAAATCTCTACTGTTTCGCAACATATGCCTTTACTTACATTCAGCCCTATCCAAAATCCTTGGCTTGCAGCATAAACGTAGATCAAACAAATCTGCAAGGAATATTGCCTAGAGAGTGACCTGTTTTTTTTAGGTAGCAATCACTCTGCCTGCCAGATACAGCCCGTTCTACTTAGCATTTGCCACCACCTAAGCTCTTAATGGCCACAGTCCACCATACCTCATTTGAGTGGAATTGAAGCACTTTTTTCTAGTTCTAGGAAAGTCAGAGATGCAAGAAATTCAGATTGTGACATTTTATAGATATAAGGTTAATTTTTCATCAGTTTGGTTTGGTTTTATTTCAGAAGGAAGTTTTTCTCTACCTCAGAATCCTGCGCTTTGTATCTGCAAAAGCAGGCAGCATTTCAGCAGGCTACCCAAAAAAGTCTGTGGAAAATTGTGACGTTCTGAGAACATGTTTTCTGAAATAGATGCAGTGTGATGAAACAGTAATTTAGCATGAGTTTGGGGCATGACTGATAATGTCCGCGCATACACACTTATAAATTTTCTACACAGCAGATGAAACAACTGTCACTGACAGTGCATATGTGGCTAAAGAATTATCCTCCGCTTTGGGAGGCAAGGTTCTAGGCTGCAGAAATGGGACAAATGTGGGATAAGCCACAGTTGACAGGAAGTTGTCTGTGCACTGTGTATAACAATAAATCCTCTATGCCACACCACATCACACCACTTCGCATTCTCTGTGCTCTTCAAGTTTTCTGTGCTGCATATGTACATATACTTACAGTACCAGGTGTATTTATCATAGATAAGTGTAGTCACTCAAGTCACTTAGGCATCTAGACTTGGCTGATTGTATAGGCTTCCTCTGTAGTCAATGAAGGGAGACAGATCTCAGGGAAATTCACCAGATCCCAGCATAGACGTCAAAGGTAAGTAGAATAATTGCCTTCTGGAACTGTTGAGCTTCTGCTGACCACACAAAAAGCCTATATAAGGAGCTAGACTAATTGTCTATGTTGTAAGACAGCTCGTATTACCTGAAATAAATACTCCCCAGCATGTTGGCATCTACATACACACACTATAGAAACCTTCTTGATCTACTTTCACTTAAATCATGTATCCCTGATGGTCAGAATACATCCAGTTTTCTAATACCTTCTGAAAGACGACCATCAGCCAATGATTTCTTTTTCCAGGAACATCTTTACTGTAGCTTAGAGTGGAATCAGACTAACACTGAGCAGTAAGTGGCAGAAATATTTATTTTGGCTCCTAAATATGAAATTTAGCTCATTCAGCATTCGGAGATGTTGGCAGGGGAAATGGCATAGTGAAAGCTTCGATTTTTAAAGAGTGTCTGCCCCACCTGACACAATGGAAAATATTAAGGAATTTCCTTGTACCTATGAGCTTGGAGCAAGTACACTGCAAAGTTCAGAAATGATTTAAGAGAATCTGAGCTGTGAATGTATGTAGTACCTTTAAAATGACAGAGCTTGATAAAGAACACTACAGAGTAAGTACGATCAATTGCTTTTGCATGAAAAAATATATTGTCAATGACAGGATAGTACCTATGTGTCTGCCAGCACAGTTCTCAAATTCACTGAGTGTTTTGCTGAAGATATGGTTTCACTAAGTATTTCTTTCTTTCTTACATCTTACATAGCAAACACCAAAATAATATGAATACTCCCTATGAGACAAGCTCCCAGATTATAGTTGAATAATTCAGACACAAGGAGAAGATTCTGCCATGGTCACAGAGCCAGCAGTAAAAGTCAGGTGTTCTCAATTTCATGGCTGTGCATCTTGCACAGAGCCCTCTCCCCTTCTCTGCAGTGTTCCTATCAATGCCATTGATATGCTTGGTTCAGAATCTCATGGTATTTTTTTCTTTGCTACCATCATCCCTCACTACCCACTCTACATGGCCCCTTCTAGCCTCAGCACTTTCACTTTGTCTTTTGGACCCTTCCCTGAGCTTCACTGCAACTTTGTTCTCCCTTCTTTACACAGAGGCTGCTGGTGGCAGCTTTGTCCCTTCACTGGGCTGAGCAGGTGGAGTGCTCCCTTCCTGAGATTGCTTCCAGATTGCTGTGGAGGGCTCAAGGTTTATTATTGTGCTCAGCCTCACTTGCAGGTGGCCTTCAGTTCTTTGGCATCCTGAATACCACCAGTCATGAACCTCTGCCCTCTCAAACTGCGAAGACTTTGGAGATTCCTTTTGCCTTTGATGAGTTTCTTCCTATCTTTTAAGACATATAAACCACCTTGCTTACAATGACAGAAAGATATTTTTTCAAATGTTTGCCTTTGAAAAGCATCAAGTTTCTGCTGGGTAGCAGACCACATTTTCAAAAGTAGGATAGTGCTCTCAGCACTATTTTGCACAACAGTATACATGGTACACATTGTCATATTATATTATACTGTTTCAGGAATAGACACTGCACCATTTTTGGAAAATCACAATAAAATAGGTAATTGCTTAGTGGAAGAACAAAAAACATTTTCCAATTCCTTACGTACTCCTGTCTCCTAAGGTTGATCACACAAAACTGGATCTGGCTGCAGAAACAAGAGGTATATTACTGAAGCAGCAGAGGATCAAATAAGCTGGTCTCTGGGACAGCTGAATGGGTTATAGAGCATCTTTAAAGTCCTAAGTTGATAACAGACAATTTATTTTTTGTCAGCTGTTTTCGTTAAATACAAGCTGCACTGCAAGCTCTGCTGGGCAGTGGGGAGGCAGGAAGCATAGCTTGTGTAACAAGGAGCAGCAGCAGCACGTGTTTTGTATTCAGCCCTTTGCCTGACTCAACAGCAGTGCTGAATGGCCCTGCTGCGAGCTACATCCAGAACTTTTTGGCCAGGAAGAACAGTTAGCAGAGTGCCAAGGCCTGCAAAGGTAAAGTAAGAGGGAACAAAGGGGGCTCTCAGAGACCTCAGAGTTTGCAGAGAAATATCTTGTGAAGGGAGAGGGTGAATTACCCCTTCTACAGAACTGTACCAAGTGTTCAGGCTGAGGAAGGCTCGGAGAAGTAATGTAAACAAAACAATGGAACTCTTTTGCAGATGGAAAATTAAGCTAATATCTCTCACTTTGGATCAAACCACATCCTATTTTCAGGATCGTTGAGCCTTGCCACATTAGACATGCATCTGGCCTACTGTGCTCAGAAAACTGAGCCCAGCAGCACCATAGCAGACATACAGTTTAGCTCACAGAAGCTGTTACATTCCAGTTTTCTACCATCAGGACCTGAAAAAATTAGCACGACAGGATAGGCCGAAGTGTCCAGAGAGGACTTAAATGCACAAAATCCCTTTAAGCCTCAAACAGGCTTGATCTTTAATCACCTAGATACTTCTTTAAATCCCATGCTCAGCCTGAAAGATATCAGGGAGGCAGATCACAGACTAGGCAACTGCAAACTGTTTCTACCTAAGTATTTATGCCTTACCCACTTTGATTTATTTTTGAGAGTGAATGCCAATAATATCTCATTTTGCTTTTTTTCATTTACTTTTTTTGACTCAAAGCAAAGAACAAGCCTCTCCTCTGCAATAGATTTGAAGCTGCCCATGATAATTCCCATATCCTATGTACTGACTTACTGTGTTGTTTACTGTATACAGATACTGAACTAATATAATAGCAGGACAGTCAGGCTGGAAAACAAAGGTGGGGCTAGATTAACGCTCTTCACCATACACCTGAGACATATGGCAAGAGCCTTTTTTCTTTTTTCTTTTTTTTATCCGAAGCTGTAATAGACAAACCGGAGGGTTTTTTCCAAGAGATAAGCAGTCCTTGCAGGCAGAACAGGAATTCAGGGATTCAAGAATTTTTCAAGTAAGCTCGAAAGAAAGTGAGAGAGATTATGTCTTGAGACTGAGAAATCAGACTCTTCTATGTGAGAAATTAGGGAAAGGTTGATCTATTAGGAACCCTGGGAAGAGGAAAGTCAGGCCCTTGGAAAGGTGAACTATGTACAAACCTGGTGTAATTTTAATATCCTGTTTCTCTAATGTTATGCTTTGCCCCTGTTGTTAGAATTAAACAGCAGTTTAGCTTAAACAGACTGGCCTCTTTTTTCACACTCAGTCACAAATCTGCTAGTCCAAGAGAAGAACAACAGTTACCAGAAACACATGAGAGCCTGCTGGGCAAGCCCAACTGATCAACAGGTTGCTGTTGTGTGAGAAAAGTCAAAAAAAGATGAAGGCATGAGGCCTTGTACATGCCTAGGGGGGCACTCACAGGGATACAGAAGGGAACAGCAGTGTCCCATCTCCTTGAACTTACCAAGCTTTTCATACTCTTAAACAGCAGAGTAAACTGATGGCAAACTAGGTAGGAAGCACAGGAAAGCTGATCCTTCATCAAGAAGCCTTTTGTAACATGGTCAAACTACTACTTCCAAGAAGTAAGAACTAATGGGGAAATGTATAGTTAAACACTCAAATACTCAGGTACTTAAATCCCTCCTCCTGTTACCCTATAAACCGTCTTCAGAGGTCACTGTTTCTTGCATGAGTCAATCATGCTTGTGCTACTGAACTACCAATTTTTCCTGTCTTACATCAGACAAGGCCCTCCACAATCTAGGACTGCAGCTTTTTGACTGATTGTTACTGTCCTAATATAAATCCCCATGCATGCAAATGTACAATTACAAATATGTACATCTGGAAACAGCAGTCACTGCGATTAGTTTTGCAAAATGGACCCTAGTCTCCGTGAAGCTCCCTGCTTACTGCATTCAGTGACTCACAATTAAACATAATCATTCACAGAGTGTGCAAACCAGCCCATGCTATGCAAATTATGTGAAGTATTTCTATTCTATGATTTTATGATTCTATTTACTTTCTCATATATTGCTGACAGCACCAGAGAGGCTGGGCACAGAAACCAATATTCCTAGTGTGACTCAGTGACGCTTGCTAAGTCTCTAGCAGTAGGTGTGCTCCTATATTGTAAATGCTAAAAATTTAGTAAACAGCTTTGATGCTGCATGTGACACAACATAACTTGAGTCCTTCTTTTAGAGCAGTGTTAGCTCTAAACGATAACAGAAGCAAAAGGCAGTGAAAGGTTTTTTTTTTCCACTATGCCTTTGATAAACACAAGCTAAAGCTCTGTTGAATAAAATGGAGCTAATGTTTTTGTGTTTCAAAGCGAAATCACAATTGAAAAGGTTTCAACGGAAATGAAGGACAGAGGCCAGAAGAAAACTGTGTTTTCTCTTTTCCTTCAAATGGACAAGTTCTGAAGTGGTTATATAATATTTAAGTTACTGAATATTGAACGCTACTCTGTTCAAAAATAAATGATTCACATATGCAGAATGATTCAGCCAAATTTACATTCTGTGAATAAATGTTTATTTATGAAATTACATATGCAGCACAACCAAAATGAAGCAGGGACAGGCTATAACAGCTCTCCTAGGATACATATGACACCAAGTCTTTCATGGAGCTACTAAACTGGCACATACATATTCAATACATAGCTAAATTCACAAGAAGCAGACTGACAGACCAGAAACAAGTTTCTCACTGCTTCCATTTTTTGCAGGCCATGGACACGCTAGGTGGACCTGCAGAGACAGTATACTAAAAAAGATTTTTTGAGACACTGGAGAGACCACAGAAGGAAAATAAAGAAATAGGATAAATGTTTAAGAGAGTCACCTTCTGGCTCAGCAGTTAGTAATCTGCAGGGTCTGAGAGGGCAGCATTCTAATTCAGACCAGAAGGAAAAGCAATGATTAACAACTTTAATAATGTCAATACAAGTGGAACCTACATAAAAACTTTCAAAAGCGTGGCTTTCTAAGCTGCTGGAAAGGTTGAATAAGTTTCTCAGTGTGAAAGCTCCAAAAAAAATTTCTTCAAATTTGGCTTGCATGTGTATTTCTTTGAAACCTGAGGACAGAGCCACATATGAAAAATACATGGACTGTACTGAAACTTACTGCACTTGAACTTTGTGTTATATAATGCATTAACTTACAGTTTACCACAGTGTCTTCCTCAAGCATCTTCATATAGTCAACAAATAAAAGGACTAATAAGGAAAGGAACGGAAGAGTTTTATATTAAACAACTCAGTGTTATTATCTTTCAATCACTTCTTTTTTTCTTTCGGTTTTCAGATAAGAAAGCAGAGACTGACAAAGTAATTTGCCTGGAGGTAAAGAAACAGCTGATGTGTGGAGGTTAAAACTTTGCTTATGGTGGCGCCACATCCTGTTTCAGATGTTGATTCCTTCCTCACCCATATCCCTGTGAACCGATATCCTTTCCTGAAACTTCAGTTCTCCCACCTGTGAAATGGTTATAATACCCAGCCCAAAGGAATGTCTATTTATTTGTGTTACTGACATACTTGTATGGCCAGATGATAACCAAGTGGGAAACAGAACTTGGGAGCCTTCATCCTAACACTTTTTCTTGTTCTCCAAATTGTGTACATCAGCAGCAGCACCAAAACTCACAGCTTTCCTAAAGTGTTTGTGAAAACATGTCAGAGTTTTAAAGAACCTATAACCTTTAAATTGCACAAAAGCATTTCTCTGCACTCTGCAAATCAGAGCTAAATATTACAGAAGGAAGACCAACATCAAAACACATGAGAGATGGGGAATATATTTTAAAGGAGCTTTATTTATTCCTTCCCTTTTGCAATTTGCCAACCATGCCCAGGTAAAATAAGTACAGAAACGCCGCTAAAGCATAGTATTTCCTGTGTCCTCGACACTACTTGCAAATAATAAGGTACTAAAAAATCTAGGCAAGTGGTTATAACTTTAAAACTTATTCTTCAAAGTTTTGGGACTCAGCGAGAGCCACAAAAAAAGGCAAGTTATAGCATATGCAGCTAAATTACTGTTAAGACAGACACGTGCGCATTTATGTTTTGGTAGGAGCAGTAGAAGCGTTCTTCATTGTGGCTGTGGTTTCTAATACTTGGCACCAGTGTGACTTAAAAAGGATCTTAAAAAGATACGTTCTGTTGAAAGTGTCCTGATAAATTTTTTGCTTGTCTGTAAGTAAGAACGTAATAATTCTGCCTGAAAGCTGTGAAGTTATGAGTATCTGAAAGAAGCAGCTTGGTAAGTTACAAAAATAATTGTACATTTAACTGAAAACCATAATCACCACCTTTGTTCTCATTATAAAAATCCTGTGGAAACAACAAGAGTCTGTTTAATCTACCGCTATAGAAATTAGTTAGTCAAATAATTTGATCATAATCACATATGTTCTTACATGGTATTTCGATAAGAGGATGTTCATAGTGTGTAAGCTGAATGCTTCAATGGTAAAAATTAGTGTGTATAGATAAAGTTAATCTTTCTTTTTGGAGTAGGGAGAGGAAGGAAATAATTTTTATAAATGCCATAGAGTAATAACTTAATGCATGAGAAACATTTTTATGCGGGGATATGAAAATTTCAGTGTTGCCAGTGGAAGGAAAATAAGAATTTTCCAAAGTGCTTTTGGAATCTTGCACATATTTAGTGAGCTTGGCCCATCTGACACTTTACAAGCTTGGATAGTCTTTGTGTGGATTTCTGTACATCTGAAATACTTCAGTTCTATTCCAAAAGGCTTCAGAGAAACAGGATCAGTCACCACAAAAGGGTGGGGTTTTCATTCTATGTCTCTAGACAGCATAAGGCCAATTCATCTATTCCTAAAGTATACAGTCACATTTTTCACCTACTAGTCTTGACCTCTCTCATAGATAAATATCATGATTCCCATTTTACAGCTGAGCCCACATAAGGCACAGAGAAGCAACCTCCTCACAGTCCTATGGGAAGTCATTGTGATGGGTCCCCAGGAATTTGTTCAAGCCTCTAGTGTTGGAAGAAATGAACAAGAACATGTATTAATAGTGCAAAGTAATAACAAGTCTCATACCTATGAATGGTTACACAAAAGACAACCCCTGCAATGAGGAACATTTTGCAAAAACGTACCAGAGGAATCAACTAAACTAGAGAGAGCCTATATTAGACATCGCATTACACATTTGCATCTGTGTTTGTCATCAAGTTCAAAATCATCAAAAGTCTGCAAAACTGAGTTGCTTTGCCACTGTAATACCTCAGACATTTCTGGGAAGTTCAGATTTTTCTAAGAAATACAATAGAGTGCTTATCAGTCACTGTAAAATTAGTGCAAACTGAGACAAGAGCCTGCAACATTCGGCAATGCTTGTATCTCTCAGGGCCTTAGACCCAAATAGTAAAGTGAAACTTACATATTTTATACATATATTACCATATTTGTTAAAAATTATGAAAAGTGTATCCCATCTGCATGTAAGCAACTGTCAAGCAATCAAGCTTTATTTACTTCAGCTTTTATGATAACCAGCAAATAATAGAACAGGTATAGAACATACGTAAATATAGCAGCCTGATAAGAAACCAGAGTCCTCTCACCATGATTAGGAAAAAATGCAATCAATCGCCATGGGGGCTGACAGAAGGACAATGATTCCATTTCATGGCAGCCCTCTAGATTACCAAAGTAAAATTTGCTTCAGATATAATTAAAGCCAAGTGACGTTTCATAAAAACAGAAGTTATCAAAATGTTTTACTGAAACTTTGATTTTTTTTGATTCAACTTGGATTTGAAATTTTATTGTATTTTTTTAAATTTGGCATTTCAGTTTTGTGCTCTTGCTCTGATTCTGAGCAGAGACTTATTTCAGACAGAACAAGGATCTGGACCTGGTCCCCCATCCTCAGGTCCTTATATAAAGTCATTCTTCCCCCATCTTCAAAGCTTTCCCAGGAAAAAGCTTTAAATACTCGTATTTCTGCGGTGCATCTCTTCCTGAATGACAGGTCCACATTTTGTTTAGCTGAAAATTTTCTTTCTCCAGCTCTAGTCACCAGCTCCTGTGACACCACTGGAGCAAAAGACACGCAGCCCCCTTCCTTCTCTCACTCTGCAACCCCCTCCGACTGTCCCACAGGACTTTAAATCAGTAAGGGTGCTAGGAAGTTAGACGTAATCATGGTGAATGGCTACTTTAGTAATTCTCTCCATCTCCCCCCACCCTATGAATTTGGCTAGACACGGAACAATTTTCCCCAGGGCAGGTAATCCTGCTCGGCCCTTCCTCCCCCAGGGCCGGACTCGCCGGCCGGGGGAAGGCGACGCGGCAGACAGGGCCCGCGGCCCCCTCGCCACCCGCCGGGCGCCTCCACCCCATGGCATGCCCGCGGCACGTCGCGGACGCTCTCGGAAGGGCTTCTACCAGCGCCCCGGCACAGGAACCCACGGCGATTCCGAACTGCCGCGGCTCCGACCGGGGGAAGAAGCCCAGACCTCTCCGCCGCCCGCCCCGCCGCGCCGCGACACCTGCGGGAGGGGGAGGGCGCCACCTGGCGGGGCGGCGCCGCCGCCTGGCGCGTGAGCGCGGGGCGCCGCGGGAGGCCGCACGTGCGACACGGCGGGGGCCGCACCTGGCGCGGCGCGCGGTGCCCGGCCTCCGACACGTCCCCGTCCGTCCGTCCGTCCCCGACCGATGGCGCTTTCAGAATGTCACCCCGCGTTCTTTGGCCCCATTTCACCGCCTTTTGCATGAGCAGGGACTTCCACCCCTCGCCTCTCTGCGGGTAGTTTCGGACCGGCCTGTTTCGGTAGCAGGCGGGGCTGTTTACGTAAATGCCTCCCACGTGTGCGAAAGGCAACTTTTCCCGTGTGACCAAATATTTGTATAAGAATAGGAGAAGGAAGAAATTAAACCTGCCTCATTTACATAGCCCCACACGATCCCCCCCATGACTTTGCAGTTCTAATGGACAGGCATCAAACTGCCTGCCTAGGAGTGTCCTTGAACCCCACTGGTGACCCAGCCTGTGCTGGTGGCACCGGAGATTTGCGAGTCACTGACATGCCAACCATTTCTAGACCAGCCAGACCTTCCTCTGCGGCGACTCTGCTCCCAAATGTTACTTTGGTGCAGCGTGACAGATGTTGTACTACTGCATCTACAGAAATGAAAGGTTTCCATGCAAAGACAGTAGTTAACTCCACAGCGTCGTGTATCGGCACGCCACGGAGCACAGCCGCCTTGTCACAGCCCTTCGCGGCCAAGTGCTGTTAACAAGCTGGCAAGCCTGCCTGCAGCTGATGTTCAGTGAAAATGAAGTCAGCATGCTTTGATTCCCCTAAAAGCAGTTGCAAACTATTCGTGATGAGCTGCTATGCTCCACTGAAACCGGAACGTTTTGAGGCTATTAAAGCATCAGAAGGGATGTTTCCACACTCAGGTGCAGACAAGTGTGAATTTGCTCTGCCTGTGTTTCCAGATGCCTCGATGGGCACTGCTCTAGAAGCTGCTCAGATGCACTAGCGTGGGATTGGTGCCCAAGCTACCAGACCACAGCCATGCATCAAAATGGCTGCCAGTCTGAGCTGTCACCAGCCCTGTGGCTTGGAGTTTGGGTGGAGCTACCATCACTATGCAGATACACCCCAAAAACATTGTAACTCCGTTGTGGTTTTTAAAAAGTTAAGCAAAAAATGCACATTTGGGTTAAAAACCAGAACATTTTTCTTTCGGTCACTGAAAGAGCTACTAGCACTTGGGTGGAGGGGAGATGAGGAACAACACTTGACCAAGTAACTACACTTGTTTACACCACAAGAACCCTACAAACTTCATTGGATCTATTCAGTTTGCACTTGTAACAAGAGGATCGGTCCCCCAGTTCTAATTTACAGAAACCTGCAGGTATGTTTGCATGGATTACCGCTTTGTTTATCTCCTCTCTTTTTTCCCATGTTCATCTTTGACTGGAATAATCTTTTTAACATTACTTTTGTCTGTCATGAAGCAAGAATTGTTGCTTACTGTGCAACATAGTCGTATTAAGAATACATAAACTGTCAAGAGAGGTAACCTTCTTTAATGAATTCATTTATCAGGATCAGTTAAGGAAAGCTTTTCAGCTTACTTCAGTGGGTCTGGGAATCAGGCCCTAAACCACTAATCCAGCCAGAAATGAGTAAATTTTAAGGCTAATTCTCACCCTGGTCAGGCCTTTGAGGGGTGGGCAAGGAAAGGTTAGACAGCATTCTTTGGGAAACATGGTGTACAGGATAGCATAGGAACCAGGCTTTGCTTTCTCTGAGGATTCAGGACAGCTCTAGCTTTGTTGCTGATGGAAGAATGAAATATTTCTCTCTTTTTAATGCATACGAGGTAATCTTTGCTTCATCTCAAGTGGCATCTGTAAACTGTAATTAGACAATAATCTGTTTTATTGTCTAAGTGGGTCCATCACTTTAAAATAAAAACAATTTAAGTAGTTTTAAAATGTACAGTAGCCCTTAGGTCTACAAAACATAAGGCCATCTGGACCATAAGATTTCAAAGAATATAGTTCAGAAAGCATATTTTAAAAAGCATAGGGTATAAGAATTAAGGGGAAGAGAAATTAATTAAGAAGAGCAGGATATTCAGTATTTGTTTGCAACTGTACGTTTACTGCAAAGTTATGGCTTCAGTCAATTCACTACTTGATAAGTATCAAATTTTCTCACTGCAGCGTCAGCTTTGAAGAGAGGAGCTTTCTGCCTGCCTGCCTTGCCATTCCCAGTGACACAGCAGCTCATAACATTCCAGGAACTTCTTACTTGCTCTCTATGCTTTTATTTTTTTTGGTCTCCCCAGTCTGAATGTGCTCACCAGCTGCAGTGATAGTTAAACAAAAACACCACCAAAAAAAAAAAAGACCAAAGAAAGGTCTAGCTAGATGCAGTATTTCCCAGTGGCTTATTTTCTAGCTGGTTATCCTTGCTGAAATGAGTATGTAACAAACTCTGCTAACCAGTGGAAATTCCAGAAATAAATTCATACCAGAGATACTCAGCTCCATGTAGTTCTGGGCAACTATTGTGCAACAGTCGATCTAAACATTCACTTGAATAAAGAACTACTAAATTTACTTAGTGGCTTTTTTTTGTGTCTCATTTTGCTTGTAATTCATGAAAGTTCATAGGAACAAATGTGTAGCAAGAGAACATTTGCGATGGCAAGGTTTTGTAGATGTTTGTGAGAAGGTCTATCTGCAATAGAAACATTCGCATACCCATGCTGAAAATTCATTTTAAGCTTGAGAGTTACCCAGTCAAGACCAAGAACCCATATTGTCTGTCAGTGAACCTTATAGCAGACTCAAGAAACAAACTTCCATAGCGCTCTGAAGAAATTATTTGGAAGCAACTCATAGGCTGGAAGGTGTGTACCCACCTGAACCATTCACTGAACCCTTGAGAATAACCAATTCATCCTAAACTGTATTTCTGAATTGCTAAGTTTGAGCAATGTTAAGGTTGAGTTGTGAAGGGTGTCTGCCTGGAGGACTTCCAGCAGCAGATAATGTATGTGAAGGGAGGATGCAGCTGAAGGATGTCCCCAGCCTTCCCATTCATTGAAAAATGAGAGTAAAGGCAGTGTCACCAGCCATGCCCCCCTAAAGGAAACCCCTGAAGGTGTGGTCAGATCAGTTACATGATTGGAGAAACAGACTGGAGACCACAACAGAAACAAAGGCTGGACTACAAAAGTGGAACAGGTAGGAACTGTCATGTAACTACTTTTCTGTGAGGTCTGTCACTCATCCAAGGCTCAGAAGTATCTCTGTCGCGCTCCCATGTGATATATTTAACACCAGCTCTGCAGAATTGCCAAATCACATGATGAAATGACAGAAAACACAACCTAAGGGAATAAATCTCACATCACTCCAAGCTGTATTTCACGCTGTTTCCCTGCTCCCCTCCCCTTCTAGCATGGTTCTTTTTGAACAGTTGTTTCACACTCTAAACCCCTAGGGCTTTGATACGCTGGGCAGGAACTGATATGTTGTGCATTTGTAAGACGCATGCCTTGTAGCCCCTTATTCAAAGGGCGGTGTTTCATTAGCAATGGCTTAAAAATTGATTTAAACATTATGTTCATTGCACACAAACACTTCTCACAAAGCCTTCTGTTCCCATTGAGGCTAAAAAATTCCATTGTATGCGTAATCTTTTATGAGTGCATTCTTTGAATACTTTATTTCTTAGAACTGTAACAGTTCTGTTTATAAAAAGGAATGATACTGATAGCAATGTTAGGAACTTTCAGAAGGGACCACTTAGATCTTTAAATTTCCATATTAGTCCCGTTTCAAGAAAAATACAAAACAAAACAAAGAGCCTCAATTACATAGTTTAAATTCTTTAAGAAACAGCTTCACATGCCAAGCTAAGAGGATAGAAAAACCAACCTTTACCCCCTTGATCAGATCTTGCAGCCCTCTGAGGACAGCTTCACATTGGAGCTTTTATTTGGGCACAGTTGCAAACTGGTTTATAACTACCAAACCAGATGTCCCAGCTTATCATGTTGGATTGGGATATTTAGAGAAGATAGCAAGCTGAGGGGTAAGAGGCCTGAGGAAGCACAGGGCTGACTGCTTTTTGAGTTGCACAAGGAGTGGGGGGAAAAACCCAGGGATCCTCTCTATGTCAGCCAGGATCTGTGTACAAGGAGACACAGATGATGAATGGTGTGCCCACTGTCCTCTCCTTAATATCCAGACACCTTTTAACATGAGTTGCTGCTACTGAAACAACTGCAGTGCAGTACTTCAGGTCAGGACCTTGGAGACTATTCTGACCACCTGAGTGCTGTTCAAAAACTCTTCCCACTGAATCCCCTCACTTCCAGCACAGCAGGTGTAGGAGTCCAGCAGGCGAGCAGTTGGTCCAATTTACAATTTCTTTTAATTTAGAAGAAACATTCTTCTTTTTAATGAACATCCTGTCTCTCAGTTTAATAAAGAACAATGTTAAATGGATATTGGTTTAACAGTTACAGTTACCAACTAATCAATCTTAAGGAAATACTCCGTCAGGGAATTCTTCACACTGCCACAATGCCACCATGTGTTGGAAACAGGGCAGTCAGCAGTGCCATGGGTGACCCATTTTAGTGGGCTTCACTGTACTCCTGGTAATGGCTTTAGTTTTGTACAAATCTGCTGAAAAATGAGGACACACAGGAGCACAGGAATAATGCTCTGTTCTCCTCTTTCTGCAGAGGTAATTATCCAGTGACTGAAAAGTATCATATCACTGGACACGCAGACAACTAATTTCAGAATTCAGTAACTCAATAACCAGGGTGGAGAAACAGATCTGTCTGACATCCTTCTTTACAAAAATCTCTTCAATGCCTCAGTACAACTTGTCAGAATTAAGTGCAGATTTAAGAGTTCACTTCCCACAGAGGCATTGCACTAGATTAGAAGTAAGGGCATTAAAAGTTTTCAGTGCTCAAAGCCTCAGTTGTTACAGATCAGCACTTCATAGCCATATTAAGAGATTTCTCTGCTCTACCTGAGCTCCTTCTATAGTTTTTATTTTTTAATACTTTCTTCGGATTTGCTGAGACACTTTTTTGAAGGAAAGCAGCAAAATACGCTGCCACAGTAAACCCTTGGAAAGAATGTGCTGGACAGAAGTACCCACAGTGACCCTGTAGCATAACATTTGAAGAGCTTTGCTAAAGTTGTGGCATGGATAACACAAGGGGCCCCTTTTCAGCTAAAATGCAAATGTGTAAGTCATGGCAAAGTGAATACACTTTCCGTAACAGAAAAGAAAAATAAGTCCTTTTGACCACTTGGTTCCCTTGGTCTTCTTCAGCTCCCTCTTTAATCCTCACTCTACCCTCTGCTTCTTTCCACATCAAGCCAGCCAAAACAAGTTTATTAATCATTACACAGTTAAACGGTGATACTATAGAGAGAGTGCCTCGAGTTAGCCTGATCTGAATACAAGCAGTTACGGTACAGTCACACTCTTGATGCAGATGGGGACTGCATGCCTCTATTACTTCCTAATCCAAGTTAGAAACAGCCCGTCTGAATTAACAGTTGTATGATGCATATGGGTCTCATGTTAGAGGAAACAACTGAATTGCAGCTCTAACAGCACGGCACAACCTTTTTAATCTAAAGCTGTTTGATCTTCCTGTTGTCCTTAGCTGAGAGAATCTCACTTTGCTGCTCTTTCTCTTGTCATTTTTCTGGTTCTCCTCTTACATTGCTTCTGTGGGAGGAAATCACTCCTTATTCCCAGCTCCTGATAAGCTTAGTAGCAGCCCAGGTCTAGCCCATTTCCTCCCTTTCACTTTGAGTCTTAGTCTGAATTTGAATGAATAAGTTTGGTTTATTTGCAAAAGCACTCACTCCTCTTTCCTCACATTAAAACTAGTGCAAATAAAAACCATATCAGAATATATAAAGTACTTCCAAATACATGAAGTAGCCCTTCAGCCTCTAGGTGAGGTACAGGTAAAGCCTCAAGTGCAGTCATGAATGAGATGCGAACTTGCTGGAAACAGTCTGGAAGAAAGCAACAAGAACAAGTGGAGATCTACACAGCAAGACCTCTGAGGAAAACCTGAGTAAGCTGAAACTGTTTCCTCCAGTGAAGAGAAAACCAAAGGGACAAGGAACAGCAATATTTCAGTATGTAAAGAACTGTTGCAGAGTGGAGAGGATTCCACTGATTTTTCTATTTATTGGAAATAGCACAGGTAGAGGGATAGGCTGTTTGTTGAGGGAAGGGAAAGGAACCTCTGGTTTAGCTGGTTTTCTGTGATTCCATGAGAACTTCATTCAACCTTGACATGTTCTGTCCTTTTCACTATAGACTCCCTCTCACTAGATTTAGTGCAGATTCTTTTATTCTATACTAGCAGTCATCACTATTTTGAAACATCCATGTTGCTATACTCAGAACAGTGACTCAGCTGACCTCATTTTACTGGGTTAACTTTGATTTTAACCATAGTTAAACTTTTCCTTCACTTTCAGACCTCTTCTGCACTCACTCCTTCCTTCCCAATACACTGGCTAGGAGTACTCTTCTGCAAGTCAGAAACCAAATTAAAAGGTTCAGTGAGGGTGACCATTTCAAATCCCTTGCAATCCTCACCCAGGAACCTTTGTATTTAACTGTATTTAACTGTATATTCTGGCTGGCTGCAAGCCTGCTGTGCCAGCACGCCTAGAGGTAGCCAGGTTACTGTGCACCATGAGTGACTATGTTAGGACAGTGCTACATCTTGGAAAATGAGGCATATTAACTCGGACTCATCTCTATGTCAATGCAACCACCTAACTTTGAACTGGCTTGAAGAACTGGAAGAGTAAGCTCATTACTGCCCACAACATACCACAGAGAGGTTATCAGAGTTTCAGCACCTTTGCTCCCATTCTTAAGCCACTTGCCTGAATGATTGCTTTAAGAACTTGCAAGTTTAGCAATAAAAAGTAATGGTTAGCACTTGCACTGGCATGGCACCTGTTACCTGATGGTTTCAACTGTAAGACATGCCTTATAGCAAGTCTATAGCATGTCTATGTGCATAAAGAAAGCAAATGGTGACACATAAGAGATTCCACTAAGGCCACACACTGATTCTTTATCCTAGGACTAAAACACACAACTCTCACCTTTACAGAACAGCTTGCACAAAACCTCAATTCCTTAAGATTTCTGAAGAGTCACAAAACATATTTTGTACCTGCAGGTTTTATGGGGGAAGTTACAATTTTACTTTTATTTAGCATCTCTGGGGTTTTTTTTCCAGCCATTTGAAATTCAGGCAGCTATCAGCAATGTCTGAAATATATTTTAAAAAACACAGAGAATGTGGTATCAGCAAACAGCTCTTTGCCCTTACAGGGGAAAAAAACAACCAAAAAACCAGACATCCTGCCGCCCTTTTAGTGGTAAAAGCTGACCATATGGTGATCAGGGCGAACAGATCTTTCAAGAAGGTATTCTTTAACTCAGAGGTAATGAGAGGCATGAAGGGTCAGTGAACTGACAAATACCAGCAAGTCAGGGAACACAGTAAGAAAAAATAAAAAGCTTATTTTCCACCCAAGAACTGTGTGTTCAAAAGTAAATTTGATTTAGAAAGTGAAAAGAAATGGGAGGGGGGAAAAAGGGGGAGGAGGAGACAAAGCTGTATTTTTTATTAAATATATTGAGTTATTTGGAGAACACTATCAAAGCAAAATTCCTAGAGCACTGTGGAAACTACAAATCTTTGTATAGGAGAAACAGCTAACACTAGCAACCCAGTTTGTCAACGAGAGCAGAGCTGATTGTAACTAGTGCATTTTTACCCTTGTAAATCTTGTGCCACCCTTGCACAAGGTATTCCTACCCAGTGAATTTAATCAGCTGAACTCTAACTATTCTGTTATAGCTATTTCTGCATAACTCCCTCCTGTGGACACTCTATTCTGGAACAATTAGTAAGAGTAATTATTTCAAAATGTATTCAGTTTTATTCCAGAGTACAACGTCCACATGGGGGAGTTATACTGAAGTAAAGCTATTCTGCTGTAGCAATGCTGGTCAATCTCCCCATGTAAACAAGCCCTATGACTCTGATATTAAATTATTTTAATACAGATGTCTCTTGAGATTATAGTTCTGGAGTCCAAGAGAATCAATCTTCCAAACATAAGTGTATGACTTCAAAAAACTGACCCTAGAAGGACCCAGAAACACATTAATTCACTGGTTTATGCATCATAACTGAAATTCTAAGTTGCGTGAAATGTAATTGAAATAACTCTGGTATTAAGCAGCCACTACCCACACACACACCTCGGAGTGCCTTTGCTATCCCAAGTTACCAGAAAGCTCAGAGGAGCATCACCATATATGTGCTTCCGGAAGATTTAATGTCACTCTCAATAAGTGACAGGAGGGAAGGCCAACAGAGGCTAGGAAAATGCTACATGAAGATGGTTTAAATGTTCAATCGCTGGTACACTGTGCTTTAGAGGTGCAGAGGCAAAAATTTAATGCCATAACATGTTGTAGTCATTCATGATTGTCATAAAATCCTAAGAAGAATCTCAAAAGGAAGTATTAATCCTTGTTTCTATATTCCTACTCATTTTGTAGGATGAGGATGGGGAGGAAGTAAGAAGAACCATCCCTCTGAGGGCTCAGCCAAAGGATAAAAAGCATTTTTCTCTCCAAACTCAGGAGAGTACAACAGCAGTTTCCTAATTCTTTTCATGGAAGCTTGCCCCACCGTAAAAAGGGCAGAGCTCTTGGACTATGTGTAAGTCCCATGTGCAATAATGGGGTGAAAGTGAGTTTCTGTGGAGCTCTCTTCATGTGTTAGGCTGAAGGCATCATGAATCCAGAAAGAGAACAGCCTCTGTTTTTCCCTCAAAGGCAGTTTAGCTTTGCACTGCTCACAGGAAAATAACCTATTCAGAATATTCTTCTTTAGCCACCACCCCACCCCCAAGAAAAATTAAATAATCCAGAGCTATTTTTTTCTAAGCACATTCAAACACATAAAGCCCTTTCTGGCAACTTTCCCACCAGACTTCAACATTCTACCCACACCCACCTCAGCAGTACAGCTGTTCAAAAAGACTGCAAACTTTTTCGTTAATAATGGAAAATTTATTTTCTTTCATTCTCAAAAGTGATTTGGTTATGTGAGGTGAACCTTATCAAATGGATTCATAGCTAAGCAGAGAAGAGAAAAAGTTTTCCTTCTCCACCTAGCCACAAACAGCAGAAGTTTGGGAAAATCTGAGGCCCTATGAGATGACACTACAGCAGAGGTGTTTTAGCCAAGGTATGTACAGCTGTCTGCAGTTTTCCATCTATAAAAGAATTTTAAATGACAGCTGCAACAAACTTACACGTGAAGGAAGACGTCATTCAGTTTAAAATCACAAAAAGTAAAACATCTGATGTAGTGATATATCATATGCAGATTTCCTTTGTACAGATCCATTTCATCAAATTCCTGCAGTTTTTCTCTGGTTTGAAGAAAAGATGCACCCTTATCTTTAGTAACAGTTTGATGGTATAAAGGATATTTCATTTGCAGAAGCCGCAGTAGTGCTGCTGGTAAGTCTTGCTGCTGTTCTCTAATACTGAAGAGATACGTTACATCTACAGACCCTGAGTGAATCTTTCACTAGAGCCAAATGGCTTCATAAGATGTCATCATAAACAGGTTGTGAAATCGAAGAGATTTATATGAAAACATATGAAAATTGTTCAAGGACTGTATATATGAAGTCAGTCCTGATTTATTCAACAAAGCTGTCAAAATTATTTATGCAGTGGAAGATGCATACAAGAATATTTGCCAAGACTTTCATCCTTACATAACACAAATGTATACACACTTAAAAACACCACACAGAACATGTCTACCCCAGTGGGTGCAGACTGACCCAATATCATTCTGCTTGTGCTCTGAACAGGCTGGACAGAAGCCAGTGCCAATCTGAAACCCATACACCCTTCAAAAATTGTGCTGTGTCTACCATAATTTGGGGGGGTTTTGCCCCTCAAAAAAAAATACAGAACAGTATAAAGCAAGTAGTCTAAAAAAAAGAATATTCTTTCTCCCATCATTTCCTACAGAAGCCTATCACCCCAAACCCACATTTCTTGCTTATGAATGCATCCACAGAAATACTAAGTAAGGCAACATTTTATCAGTAGTTCTTATAAATCTCTGTGCAGCTCTCTGACGTTTTCTGGTACTACTATTTGATAGGCCATTTCCTACCTTGTATCCCAGTAGGGATGGCATAATGGCTGCAAAGCAAAATAGATCAACAGCTGAAAATCTATTCTTATGTGGGATCTTTGACTTCTTTTTATTTGACTCTGGTTTTGGTCAGCATCATTATTTGTTTTGACATATCTAACCTGAAGAATATTGCCGGCACATTTTGGATCATATAGACAAAGCAGATCAGACAACACATTTCTGACATGCTTTAAACACATGCTATCAGCCTCACATACAAAGTATGTACCTATGAAAGCCTTTGCTGACAGAGATTCTATTTGGCTTCATGTGGGGAAAGGAATTACAGCAATCACAACATAAGGAGTGACAATTTCCTGATTTGCTATCTTAATTCTAACCATAATTACAGTGGACCCTGATGAAAGTCATGTAATGTCTTTCCTTTTCCCAAAATGTGTTCATTCATTTTGGGGGTCCCGCTTTGAGACATCTTAGTCCCTGTGTTCAGTACCACCAAGAGAAGGAGCATGGATCCTCAAAGGGCAGGTACTCAGCCCTTTGGATTACAAGGCAATGTAAAATGGCTTGCTTTGAGACCCAAACATAGGGATAGCCAGAATGTAAATAATTCTGGTGTTCATAAGCATAAGATGTTCTTCACTGTTAATACTAACTTTAATTGGAGATGTTACTCTTCAGTGCTTCTGAACATCAGTCTGAAAAGTTTGGAATTGAGCAGATTGAACAGGTAGTGGTACAGTTTCTTTGGTGTGGTTTTCCATACCAGTGAAACAGGGGTAACAATCTTTACCTAATGAGTTTACCAGCTTAAATTGGAATTAACATTTTGTGACATTCTCAGAAGATTATGCTACCTGTACAAATTGTAGGAAATAATTTCAAATCCCCCACCCTTTATATGGAAGTGTTCATAAGGTGGTTCATAAAATCAAAGTTTATGTGGCAAATAAATTTGGCTTCAGCTCAAGGGAAACAGTAGCAATCAAAGATCTTCAGGAACTATTAATATGTTTGCAAGCTGCTTGAATAACTCACAGATTAAATGAATAGGCTTTTTCCCAAAAAGGAAATAATACAGGCAGAGAACACCCCTGGTTGTCTCCCTTTACCTTCAACTTGAGACTCAAGATGGATATTCAGACTCTTTTAACCTCTATAATGTTGAGTCCCTGTGTAAGAATGTAAGGATGCTGAGGTAAAGTTGACTTCTTGCTTACTGAGGACTTTGTAATCAATGTTACTAACCTCCTCAAAGTGTTTTAAATAGGTTGAACATCATCCTACAAGCAATGCAATGAAAATCCAGATGACATAGAGAAAGCAAAAGGAGCAGAGTAGCAATATCATCCCTTAGGGATGTCAACCTAAGACCCGGCTTAGGGTGCCAACCTAAGAGATGAAAGTGCAGCTAATGATTTTAACTGCTCATTTCAGACTGTCCAAATCCAAAATAAAGTATCTCAGAGTCACCCAATTACATCAAATAATAAAGCTTTGTGACCTCTGCAAGAAGTAGACTCTAAGGCCAAAAGAAGTAAACTCAAAGTGCCTTCTAAGACAACAGATTTGATTTCTCTGACAAATGGTTACGCTTTATATGTTTCCATTATGGCTTTGCATGCATTTGCTTATATGGGCAGATTTGAATTCCTCCAAAACTTCATTTCAACGAATATATCCTGCAAGTCAAAAGGAAGAGAAAAAAAGCCAGCAAATTTTGGAATCTAGGACTCCCACAGACACAAAACACTTGCTACCTTAAATGTGAAGAAACAAAACAGAAAATTATTCGGTGAAATTCAAAATGACTTGCACCGGCAAAGGGACCGAGGCAGAGCTAGCATATATCTATAAAGACAAAATGAAAGAAAATCAAATTGCCCAAAATATCCACTGAAATATCCTCCGGACTGACAGTATTTAATGCATACACTGTATTTTCCATTTTCCTATGCTGTAAAAAAAGATTAACTACTTAAATCTCCTGACAGTCCCGTGAAGATAAAGAAACAGCAGTACAGATTATGGAGTGTTTTTAAATGGCAAACAAGAGCATGAACAACATAAAGGCTGTCCTGACACCTCTCACAGGTAGACAGTCTTGCCTTTGCCCATGTTCTCTGCATAAACAAAGGTGATCTGATATTTATGAGTTCAGTTCTTCTACTTACTAGAAAATGAAGACAGCTTGCATTTCTAAAACATTTAACCACCTAAATTTAAGTCATTTGCAATTGCTGGTGCTTGTAATGTACTGAGAAGTTGCAGGTTGTCACCTGTACAAACAACATTGAGAAAAAGGTCAAGTAGAAGAGCAGCATGTCAGGTGCCACATGATAATGAAAGACACTTCAGCTTCCACTTTACAGATAAAAGGCAGCAGGAGTTCCAGGCTGACTCACTTTGGATAAAATTTCTCACTTTCTTTTCCTTTCACAGGCTACAAGGTTCTGAGTAGAGAGGGATTTGCAGAGGTTTGCAAACCTGTGGCCAAAGAAACCTCTTGGCCTGTGCTTGATGAGAGCTGCAGCTTTTTTCTTGCAAGCTTGTTCTTGGTCTGTGCTTGTCACAGATTAGTGGTTATCTTACACCCTCAGAGACAAGATACCCAGCTACCTTCTGCAGTGCAGAGTGGAATAGTGGTATTATGGATTTTTCATTGGTTTAATAATCAGGATTGAATTTAACAACCTTTTAACAATGGCACAAACCATGTCAAAGGCAGAGGTTTGCTTCAATAATGTATTTTTAAAAATGTAATAAAATTCTAAGATTATTGATCACAGTGTCCAGAATATGAAGAAATACACTATTTTCAGTACTAAGTCAAAGATAAAACACTGCCACAGGAAAATGCGAGAGCCCAATCCTTTCCTCTCTGGATGGAGAGAGAAGAAAATTTCAGTCATCTTTACTCAGCATTTGATACTGGCTTGTATTCATTTCAGGCCTTGGTACTGTACTTCCCTCTTGGCAGAGGGTGCCTAGCACTCAAACCTGGTATAGCTGCCGGTATGAGCAAATGGTCCTGGGATTGCTTCAGAAGTTTTGACGGTCGTGGCTTTCATAAAGCAAGCCAGTAAACAGTAAGAACTGCTGGGGTTATTGTCATTGGTGAACTTCCCTGGCAAAACAGCACGTTAGAGAATCACTGAACAACTGAAAGCAGTAACTCAAGCTGTCAGGCTTTGTTACCAGCCATCCCAAATTAGTGAGAATCATTCCATTCCCATCTGTCATCATAGCAAGTAAGAACTTCCAACACAATCTTTAATTTCTAGGAAAGATCTTTATCATCATAATTTACAAGTAGGACTTTCTATCAGAGACTCCAGTCATCCCTTGCAAATCTGTTCAGTCCTCAGCACACTGCACTAATTTATAGGTGAAGCAACAAAGGCAGAATCACCCAGATCATCCTGTGTAAAGGAAAGACTTTAGCGAGTATTCTTAATTGATCACAAGTGGCAAGATAAGGATCCCGTCTCAAAAATTACTGCATTACGGAGCACCATAAAGGGCATGAAAAATCTATGTGATTTTCTACCAGATCAAGAACTTTGTTTTCAGAGGGTCCCACTACAATTTTTTTCCTCACTGATATTGGAAGCTTAGGCTACCTTAACACTTACCCATCTCCTATGAGAAGTATGTCTTTAAAGTTTCATGGCACAAGACCTCACCTGTGGTGATGAAAGGTATAATGTTGGTTCGAGGGACAGGAAAACCACTGAATGCTCCACTTGCACTGATTACAGTGGCAAGGACACTCAGGCCCTGGCAACAGGTATTCTGCATGTAAAAGTATTTCCAATCATATGGACTTTAATTATAAATGTATGATTTGTTAGCATTTAAATCATTCTTCAAGAAGAAAAGTTATCTTCACAAGGAAAATGAAACAATGAAGAGAAGGGAGTTTTGGGAATTGAAACGGAAGCTACATGCAAAATCAAGAAGGAAAACAGAAGCCAGATATAGAATTTTCTTCTGGGATCATGAACTCTCCCTGGAATTTGATCCAAGAATCCATATCACCTACATGTCAGTGGGGATCTGCAGATTTGCAGGGATTTCAGTGGGAAGTTACATAAATAAAAGGATCCTTTTGCAGGAACAGGCTGGAGGCTAGAAGAGCTCCCATGATACTCATATATCTAATTAAGAACAGCAGATTGGAAGGGACTCTTGGGTCATTGAGTTCAGTCCCTTGTTTTTGCAGGCAACCATGCCATATAATCTTTTTCATATGCCGCTCAGGCTCTGCTTATAATCAATCAGAGTTTTTTGGTTTGGGGGTTGGGATTTTTGGTGTTTTTTGCTCCTGGTACTCTTAGTGGAAAGTTGTCATAGATTCTCATTTCTTTTAGAATTAGAAACGTTCTAAAATCCAGAATAACTGTACACAGTTAGATTATACCCATCTGTTCTTGTGTCAGCATTTCCCTTAGCTTAAATAGCACTTCTTTTTCCAATATATTTATAGACTACAATCATATCCCTCCTTTTGTTTTGCCTGACCATGCTGGCTAAGCTTTCTTATTCTCCCTTATAGGATCCTTCCGACCCTGGACAATCTGAGCACTTTTTTTACACCTGTTTCTTTTGAATTAAGCTTTCTTAAGTAACAGGTAATCTGGCTGTACCCAGTATTCCTGATGAAAACCATCAGCAACAATATCTCCCCAACAATGTTTTTGGAAATATCTTGACTGAAGCAGCATGATGCGTGTAAGCCCATTTCTGTCAAACACACTAAATGGAAATTTCGGAAAGAGTCCCACTGACTTCAGTGGGTGAGCCCTGTCTGCTTTCTGTTTTCCAATATCCAGATGTCATTTTCCCGTAAAAATATCATTTTCCCAACTATTAAAAATTTGGATAGTAACAAAAGCTAGCAATATGTATTTGCAAATAGTTATCAAATGAGAAGCAGTAGTACTTGTAACTAGTATTGGTAAGAGAGTTTTCTGAGAATACATGTTAAGTTGGTTGAATTAAAAAGCAACAACAGTATTTTCAAATTATTTGAGGAATAAATTATTTGACCAGCTTTGATAACAATATATACAGAAGATTTATCACAAATAAGAATAAAAAAATCCACTGTAGCTGACATGAAAGAATTCAGATTTATCTCACTGCTGGATGCTATATTTGGCATGAATTCCAAATTTGCAACAGGGTGGAGGATTTGATCAAAAGGTCCAGAAAATTTATGTGGGTAGCCAAAGCCAATCTGTTTGGCAAAACATAAGGATGATGTTTCTCTCACATCGCTTTGGTATTTTGGAAAACTTGCAATATCAAAGAAAAAGTTTGTATTCAGTACACTGGAAGCAGCAAGTCATAAAAAGGTATTTTTTGTAGGAATAAGTAAGCATAGAAGATGTAGGATTTGAGGCTGCAAAGAATCTGTGTTAGTATACTCATAGTACAAATTCTAGAATTTAAAAATTGTGCCTCCAACTGCTACACTGCCCACTCTTTCAAAAGTGACAGCTGATATTTCATACTAACTTGATACACCCCAAAGTGATATGGTACCTTTCTAATTCTTCTGAAAACAATACCCTTTGGAGTATGTCCTAAACTGAAGCATCTCAAAGCACTAATAACACCTGAAAAAGTCGGTAAGCATGCTTAATACCTTCAATATAGAAGCAAATACTTTCATATATTAACCAAACATAATTTCCTAGTCAAGAGCAATGAAAGAATAATCCAGCTACAGAATGTTGGCAATGATGAACTCTCGTTTATGAGAAGTTTTTAACCAGCAGCAACCTACAAGGTTGGAATATGGGCTTAATTGATTTGTAATATTTTTATGGCCAACTCATGCTTCCAGAGTAATGCGACTAATCATACTGTAAATCAGAACTAGTCCTGTATTTATTAGATACGCTTGCAAAAATCTTTGAACACTTTTTAAAGACAGATTCTTAAGCTGGAAGTCTCCCCACATTTCTTTCTCGAACAGTCACCCTATCTAATGTATAGGCAGGATTAAAAGCTTCACACTTTCTTCTAAAATCAAGCTGGTATTTGGTATTGGTGCAATTGCCAATGCTGACTAACATTTCTGTCAGCTGGGGGGAGTCTCCGTTTAACTGGAGTGACGCTTTCTTAATCCTGGAAAAGTGCTGAGGTAAATTAGCTGTCAAGATAAAATAGACATGCTTTCAACAAAGAGGGGTTGACAGTTTCTGATCTTACAATATGCTTTCATTGCAATTACCAATATTGTAAGACATCAATTTTGTATTTTGTTTTCCAATATGAAAAAGGAAGGATATGTAGACATATAACTACTGTCAAATATCAGACAATTAAAAAAATAATACAAAGAAACCCATTTTAATGTAATTACTGAAGGTCACACGGAATTCCCAATATCATTTGCAACCAAGTCTATTCCTTCTCTAAAGACTTTCTCTGAAGTGTGGCTGAACTGGGAGGATTGGGAAAGAGGCACCCTACTGCCTTTGTCCTGGCTGTCGGTGCGTCTCAGTACAGCTTTGAGTTAAAGCAAACCAGCTCTAACCCCAGCTTTCAGGCACTGGGCAGTAAAAGCAGAACAAACGATTTCAGCTACGGTTTATCCAGGAACTCAAGAGGAATGAGTTATGCTGTCAGTGAAAACTATTTGAGCCAAACAAATTTAATTTTTCATCTGTATTTGAATGCAGACATGCACAAACTTGGCACACACAAGGCACAGGAAGTATATGTTATTTCACAAATTTATTGTCAGCAGTAGCAGCAAGATACCCCTAAACGTAGTTTGTGGGTACACTGAATACACTCCAGCGCTTGATCAGAACTGAACTGAACGGCAGGATGATGTAAAAGCAATCAGTAGTAGCCTAAGCCTTCTCCCCCTCCTTGAAGTCTGATTTCAGTGGGATCAGAGTTAAGCCAGTGCATGGCATAGTTGAAATCTGTCCTGAGATTCAGATCTGTCTGGACTACTGCTGCATTAGTCATGGATCTCTCTGGCTCCCTTCTTTCCTCCTCTTCTATGCTCACCCTATTGGAGTTTGTTACTGTTCCAAAGGTGCTCCTGCTTTTAAAAAATGTCCTCTGAGGTCTATTTGCTTTTCCACAGGCACGGTTCTTACTGTAATCAAATCCTCCAAATCCAGTGGAACAGAATAGAATTTCTGGGAAGCCAAAGAATACTCCTGAATTTCCATAGTACCCTGAAGCAAGCACCAGAGTCCAGCAAAGAAACAATTCTCTTCCCAAAAGAACTGGACAAGGAAGGGAGATCCAACTACCACAACATGTGAGAAGAATCAAGAGTCTGTAGTAATTGTGCTACGGGAAGAAAAAGAAGAAAGAGGGAAAGATGAACAAACTACTTCGTAGCATGACAGGATGATTAGAGGTATGCACTAGGGAGAAGGGAGGGCTGGATGCTAAGATAAGTGAATAAGGTCTGATTAAAAAACTTGGATGTACAGTCAAATTAAGTCTCTGAGTGGATCTATCCATTTGTATATACATGTCTGCATTAAAGTAGCATTATTTTAGCATAGCTATCCAGTGGAAACTATGCTGTGCTGCAATAATAAACAAACAAAGCCACTTAGCTTTATGGTCACTTGGGCCAACTGTGCCAGTTCCTACTCAGAAATAAACAGGCCGATTTTGCATGCGGGGGTGTGTGCATGAATTCTTGCATATTAACAGGTCATATCTCACACTTCATATGGTTGTAAAATAATGTTATTAATTTCTTCCCTTTAGGGTGCTATGTTATTTGGTTAAAGAAAAAAATCATTTTCATTCTATTTATATAATTTTTGTTTGCTGGTAGACTGAGTAGCATTAAACAAAGAACCAAATTATTCTCAGACCAAAAATAATGAACTAGGGCTTCCCTTTTGATGAAAATGATCTCTTGTTGCCAAATGCTTCACATCTGAAATAATGGCTTAAATCTTGGCTGCACTTACTACATAAGTCTTTTCTCATAACCTCTTCACAAAGTATTTTCAATCAATCCACTTACCTTATTAAAGCTTCACATATAATTGTGAGCCCAGATACCTGATGTTGGGTTATGGACAAACAGGAGCATAACCAGAGCCACAAAATTCAAGGTCTGGTTCTGGACTCTCTTAAAACTTGTTGTGTGGGTGCATTTGAATTCAGGGTTTTGGCTTGGCACCCCCTTCCTTTTTTTTTTTTTTTTTAAATCAGTTGTCTTGCCTGTTTATTTTAAAGTTACTTTGCTTCTTTTATTTTGTAGGCACAGGGTAAAGCAAAAAGAAAATTAAATACTGTTAGAAATTATGAAGGATGCAATCAAACACTGTCATGAGAGAAAAATGAAGAAACAATGTTTCAACATGAGAAAGCCAGGATTTCTCTTTCCTTTCGTATTTAAACTGAAAATATTTGTTGGTTGGATAATTTTGTTAATGTCAGTTACCAGAAACAGCTGAGTACTGCATGCAATAAAATAACTAATGTAGGGTAAAGCTGACTTCCATGCAAAAAACCCAGCAAACCCATATTCCACTCAAGCTCTTAAAACAGAACTTATGTAAAATTCAAAGGGTATATGAGTTTGTGGGAATCTTTCAGTAGCTGTCTACTTCATTTAAAAAAACAGGAAAAAAAATCAAAATAATTTTTTATTTCCTTTCCCATTTATAATCTAACCACCATATTAGCTTCAACTTCAGAGAGACAGATGAACAGCCAAGCTAGAGTCAGCAACAGTAGGCAGCATCATTGCAGTAATAAAAACATAGTCTATCATAGAGGTATTAACCTGAGAGATCATTGTATCAGTGAGCTCTCATACTGATCTAAGAACTGCTGATCAAGGCTGCACAGATACCTGTATGACAATCTAAAACAATGTATATCTTTAGTTTTTAGCAACTCAAAAGGAATGATGTATTTAATTTTCTTTTTGTTTTGGTCTAACGAAAGGGGCTTTTTGAATGACAATGGTTTTGAAAACATACTTCCAAATATTTAGCTGGGTTTTTTCTATCTGAAATGCTTTGTTTCAAAGTGTTTCATTCACAAAACTTCAGAAATAAGAGGCTACCATTTTTAAGTCACTTTTCCTTAGGGATTTCTTTTGACCAGAAACGTTACCTATACTAGCATATATCTGTGAAATGTTTTCTTTCACAGTTTTTGTGAGCGAAGTTCTGACCAAGATGTTTGTCCAGTTCTGTTTCAACTTCGCTTACGCCTTTCTGTAGACGCGCAGTATCAAAGCGTCAACATTTAGATCTAAAAGCCATTCAAGAGTGGTGACATGAAAGGGTTCCACTCTATAACTTGGCAAGTCACTTGCCTCTCCCAACTTCTGTTTAATGGGGCAAATATTTGCTCTCTTGCATCACACCCAGGGTTTGAATAGGCACTTTGGGTTTGCAGCACCAGACAGAGAAGTGGAAAGCTGTCAGAGAAGTTAGATGCCTTTGGCAGATTTTAAAGGCTCTGCTACCAGAGAGCGCATACATGGTGGTGGCATACACTGAAGGAGAAATTTTGAAAGACAGAAAGAATTAGGTTCCTATGTGTCATTTATGCATTCAAAGAAATTACTTCATTCACACCATGCCCTGCTGCATTTCTAATACTGGGGTTAAACAGTTAATTGCACGGTATTTTGTAACTGTAACCATCTCAAGCAAAAATGAAATGTAGTTATACTCATTATTACCACAGGCCTTTTACTTTCTTGGACAAAACTGTTTTGTCTTAACAAAAAAGACTCATCTGTATTACTTTTTTTTTGTTTCAGTTAGCTGCTGCTTCTCTCCATGGCTTCCAGCATTTAGCTGAACACACACCACTGCTTTATCTTCAGCTTCATTCATTCAACAGACACTGAAGTGAAAAATACCAATTACTTTTGCTGTAACTGACATGACCCCTACTTCAAGCTAGATCTCTAAAAACATTTTGTCCTCCCTCTGCACTGAAGGGACAATTTATGTGCAGGCTCTGTAAATGTTACCCAGTAAAACCGAGGTGATAATTTGTTTTCATTAGGTAGGATTTTTAAAAGAAATTAACTGTTTTTGGAGCACAAACCCCATCGAATTTCACTGGGATTTAGACAAAAAGGCATTTTAGGGGAATTCCACGTAGAATGATTTTTATGCTATGCTATAGAGTAATTATGAATCTTTGGGGGACGGGAGACGGGGGAGGGGAATGCGGGCATTCAAGAAAACAAACAAATGAACAAAAGCCCAGGAGATTTTTAAAGAAAGCAAGCTGCTTTTGGAACAGCTATTCTGAACAATTAGTTATTTATTTGAAAGTTTTTGAATAACACGTTCAAAATATATCATTTAAATGTGTCTCCTTCCAGTTCTAAGAGAACAAATGTTGCATCACAACACCCACCAAAATTAGCCCACCAGAGATGGCAGGGATTGCACGAGCTGCAGACATTTTCCCTTCTTGGAGAGGTTGTTGCACAATTGGGGGAACGCATACAGAGAGCATTTCTTCCAGTGTCTGCCTCTTTACTGGCAAAAAACCTCCAATGCCCTACTGCTGCTTTCAGCTGCGGCTGGTTCTCCTGTAGCATAATGCCATAGTGATGCCTTACCACTGCTAAAAGCTCCCAGGGAAGATACTCAGATCTGTGAAATACATCATCATGCCTGCTTCAGTTTGTAATCAGCTTTCAGGTAAGTGACAGGCCCTGATCCACTTCATTACCTCTTAAAAAAAAAACCCGAAAACAAAAAAACGACAACAAACTTAGAAATTAATCCCACTAGCATCACTTGCCATTCATGTTTTGTGAGGTTTTGATGCATCTTGCAAGTTACCAACATCATATGGCTGACCCAAGCAGAGCAAAAAAAAATCCCACTTCCAGCTCGTTTAACGTTTTAATTTCTTTGTTAAAAAGGAAGAGAGATCTATGCCCAAATTAGAACATTGCTGAATCTGAAGATAACATCTGCAGGAAATGTAAGTGGAAAGTAGCATATGTCTATCAGAAAATGAGTGATTGGTAGTAAATTTTGTTGGTAGGAGCTCAGACACACACGTTACACATTTTAATAGAACACTTATTTAAACATGGAATAAATTGCTTTAAGCCACAATGTATGTACACCCCTCCTTAGATAATGGAATCTCTTTTGTAATCAGCAGGTTTAAGTCCTCTGTACCCCATTCGCACTATCATTTTCATTAATCGAGTCTACTGATTGCTTACGTATGTGAGAAAACTATTGTAAGTATGAGGGCCACATTACTGATTTCCATGTTTTACCCTTTACACATGCAACAGTCTCACATTGAAATGTTGCTGCTGAATATTTACTTGTGCAGTTTCTCAAAATAGCACGCTCTGACAGACAGCAGGGCTTGGCTATCTTTCCCTCCACAAGTGGGAAAGGGCTACAGATGCCACTCCTGCAAAGCTACAGGTCATAGGAAATCTAACCCTAAAAGGCAAAGAGACTCCAAGCAAAGAAACTTTGCGTCCACTGTTCACTCTTGGATCTTTCAAAAACAAAGCTTCCACGTGAGATCCAGCAGCTGACCCAAAGGATAGTTTTGATCCTATTTTTAAGATTAACATGGCTGATGCACAGGGACTACACATAGTCCAGTGACATGCAACTTCATCACCATCCAGTATTTTGTTACGAGAAATCTCTAAATGCTGGCTCTCTTCTTGTTTCAATCAGCAGCCAGCAATAAGTCCCTTTTTCTGTCTGCCTAATGAGATCCTTACCCTCACCCTTCTCAACTGCAAGAAAATAGTGGCTGGGAGGTGGGTGTTTTATTTCATTCTGTAGCAAATCTCTGAAGGAGAAGAGTGCAATTGCTGTGCTCTTAGTTATTTAGATTACTAAATCTGTCAAGATTTTAAACTTCCAAGGGGATGGCTTGCTTCATATTACATTTTTTTGTACAAGGCAAAGAACGAAGAGGACTTGATCTAGCTTAAGGAATCTAGGCATTATGGTAAAATAAAAAACCAAAACATGAATCTCACCTTTGCCACTGGCACATGTCCATTCTGAGGATGCAGCTATTGTGGAATCTTCTGGAATAAGCAACTGCTGCAACCTATGCCCACTGAGGGCTTTGAATTTGACATTTTTGACAGACAACCGAAGTAGTGATCAAAACACTGGAATGAAAGGGTTACACCATCCTATGCTGTTTACTGGAGCAGCTGCTGTTCCCATGTGAGTAACAGCAATGAGGCCTGCAAGCCCTGAACAGTGCCACTTCCTTCCAACAGAGACCTTGGGAAGGAGTCCTGCGAATGGTAAGGGGACGGAGCACTGCCAGAATTTGGTTGGGAAGAAGTCTGACATATCACTGGGGTCTTTCTATCTGATGTTCCCTACGTACTGTATGTATGCAGACAACTATACAGAAGAAAATCTACAGCAGCCATACAAAAATCAGAATTTGGTTTTAACACATAATTATTAGCCCTAAGTGCTAAATAAACATTATTACATATCATTCCATTTTTATCATTATAAGCCTGAAAATCTTTTCCCTCTCTCAACAGATAGTCTTTCAGTCTTTTTTTAAAGAAACATTTTTTGCCTGAAGTTCTCGTGTTTGGTCTATAGCCAGTGGAAATTATTTTGGGAAAGTGTGAGGCCACTTGGACAAGACATCCCTGGGAAACTGGACTAAAAAAAAAGAGGTGTTGTCACTTGTCACTTCAGAAAAAAGATTGCTTTCCCTTCCCCTTTTCTCGCACACAGGCAAAAATCTTGCACACATCTTCAAAATCTGGGCTGGAAGACAAACTCTAGTTATTACCTTTTTTATTATATAAGAATCCACAGGATTTTCTCTCATAAGATGAAGCACAACTTTTGGAGATAATCTCCAAACAATCCAGACTACAACTTATCCATCATGGAAAGCTTAGCACCTACCATGTCACTCCTATATATATAATTTGGTATCGACATCACAAATGTTTTCACTCACAGAGGATTTACTATGCATGGGAACAGCCTGCATTAATATCCAGCTATCAAGATGACAGAAACTGCCCAGAGAAAGACCTCTTCCACATCCATCCCTATATTGCAATTCTATCACACAAGAGAAGAAAGTTCCACAATCTGTCCAACCCACTTAAAAAAAAGGGGGGCGAGAGGAATCACATGTCCCTGAAAAGTATTTGTAATTCCCCAAACTGAACACACAGGCCTTATATCACATCTTTGCCCCTAGCACATGTAGCATAGAGTTTCAGCTACAGGCACGTACAGTGTAATTCAAATTTACCTTGACTGTGCAAGATATCAGCTTTCAAGAACCATCTAAAGATTTAAGTGCCACTCAATCTTCTCCAGGGTTTTATAAACACTGTGCCTGGAAAATCTTCTTTTGTAGGCTATTTTAGACCAACAAGGGAAAAAAGTGCAGAATATTTATATTTCTTAACTAAAAGACACAGAGCGGCTAGTAAGTCTTCCTGCAAGAAGGATCATCTTGACACCTTCTGTTGGTGGCACCTCTGGCATTCAGACACAAGGAAAAGGTCATTTTTTCCCTCTAGCCATTTACAGCAATTTGTTGTACTGGGGCTAGGAAATTGCATCTCAGCGTAGATGAGGGAATCAGGCTTGCACAGATTTAAATAGACAGGATGAGCATGTCCAACATCATAATCTCTGATCTGAAAGGGATTTACAGTGCAGGCAAGGAAAGCTGAAGGTACAAGATAGACACAGGCATATGAGCATTTTACTCTTTCTACTCTTTTTCCTACACATGGCAAAAGGATAAAACAAAGACCATGTCCAAGTCCCCTGAGGTGGTTCCCTAGTTACAGGCCTACATCCTCCCACAGTGAAGGGGCTCACAGGTGCGAAACTCAACAAGCCAATACAGCTGGGAAACGAGCAGGGAAAGGCTGCCCTGTTATCCCCAGTCCCCCAGCACCTGGGACACATGGTTCTGTCCAGAGCAAGGCTTGGTGAGAAACTCAGAGAAGCGTAAAGCACTGTTTATTTTGTAACTGCGCCACAATATTACATCATCCCCCTTACTAACAATATTATTTTGCCCCTAAATATCATTCCCTTACATGCTCAATTTTGTGGTTCAGACTCAAGTGAGCATCCATATCTAGGTGTAACTGCACTATAGCTGTGATAGAAGCTCTGCAAATGCCCAAAATTGACAGAAGCATGTGTAATTTTCTCTCTCATAAATACTCATTGGTTTAACTATATTTTCAGTTACATTTTCATTACTGTAACGATTCCATAAACACATTTTTAAGATTCTTGCCAGGGCTTTTCTTACACTAAGTGCTTGCGTGTGTGTATTTTTGTGTATGTTTGTTTTTATAATAAACTTTCCAGTGTACTATTCTTTTTGACTGCCTGACGGTCAGGAATGACTGTCCTACATGGAGTTACTTCCTCTACGAGCCTTTTCAGTAACACACAAAATTATATCCAGATTAATTAATTCACTCAGTGCTTCTTTCGTCAGCTAGTACCCTACCTTAAGTCAGGCTTCTATACACATCACTCTGTACAAACACAAACTTCAGTTTGAAGTCAGAATACATGGCACAGGCCATTTCACAAGCCTGCAATTATGGATGGATCAGGGACTCTGCACTTTGGTTCACAGACCAGGATATTTCACCCAGACAGCGGTGAGTATTGGGTAAGACCCACAGATTTTGTCTAGAAAAAAGACAGCTGAGAGAGGGTATAGTAGCAGTCCATAAAATCATGACTGTCACAGGGAAATTATGACTGCTCTTCATTGTCTCTTCCACACAAGAACTATGGGGCATAGTTGTTCAAATTCAAATTCTTTGGGTGGCTCTGACAGTAATCAAGAAAAGTTAAAAGCATTTGGGAAAACCAAAATCTGTTTCAGAAATACATGCACAATGTGCTAGAAGTTCTCTGGAGAAACCTGATAAAGTTCTGCCAGTCATAACAGTAGGAATACTTTCTTAGGGCTTTTTTTTACTTAGGGAGATAAGTGGGACTCCTAGCAACAGGTGGCACTACAGAATTAGACTCAAGTCTCTAACTGGTGCACTGTCCTGGTTCCAGCTGGGACAGGGTTAACTTTCTTCCCAGTAGCTTGGGGGGTGTGCTGTGTTTTGGGTTCGGTGTGAAAGGAGCGCTGATGGCCCATTGATGCTTTGGCTGTTGCTGGGTGATGCTTGCACCGGGAGGGGGGAGCACAGCCGGGGTGGTGGACCCAGCTGGCCAATGGGGTATTCTATACCATGGGACATCAGGCTCAGTATAAAAACCAGGTGTGTGGGGGGGCTCGCCCCCCGTTCGTGACACGCGGTCGGCGGTCGGTGAGCAGTTGTGTTGTGCATCGCCTGCTTTGTGTATTCTGTTATTGTTGTTGTTCTCATTGTTATTATTACTGTTCTACTTTGTTTTATTTCAATTATTAAACTGTTTTTATCTCAACCCGGGAGCTTTCCTACTTGTGCCCTCCCGATTCTCTCCCCCATCCCACCGGGGGGGGGGGGGGGGGATGATCGAGCGGCTGCGTGGAGTTTATTTTTGCTGGCTGGGGTTAAACCATGACATGCACACAGAACTTGACTTTCGAGAAAGTTTAAAAATGGCTAATCAGGTAGGAAGACTGTGCACAGCACGGAAAAATGTATGAGAAAGTTATGAGAGCAAGCTGCAGGAAGATAGCCATACTGCAATAGCCATATTTGGGATCAGTTAAAAACAAGAATGTCAAAAAACCTCTTATTGTCTAATTTACGTCTTGAAAATAGTTGAACAAAAATCGTCAGATTCTGATGAGCAAGCATTGAGTCCACAAGAAAAAACCAGCAAGCCCCCTGATCCCAGATGTTCTGCTCATTGACAGACTGAGCAGGTAGTCCAGTAAGATATTTGGGAGGTCTCCACAGCAATTAAAGCACCCTTGTACACCTGGCCATGTACAAGCAGATCTGGCCCACATCTCCACATTGCTTTTTAAAGAGATTTTTTTCCCCCTCTTTTCCCCCATTTAACCACTATTTCAGACATTTTAGGAAGTTAGCTCAGATTGTACTCCACTGTTGTCCAAATATAATTCAAACACAATGCAAAAAAACAACAAAAACTTTTGAACATTCACTGTATTCACTGGCAAGGGAACATTCTTAAAATACTCGAAAGTAGGTTGTGTCGTAATGGCAAATGCAACATTTTGTTTGTGTTCTTAGGTAGCACAAGGTATCTTTGTGATGCATGCAAGAGAGAAAATGACAGCCACAACAATGGGCAGAGGGGAAGCGAGAGATGGCGGGAGGAAGATAGAGAAAGAACAAGAAAAAAAAACAAATAGATGGACAGACCATTGGAATTACCAGCCTTTTTCCTAACATTTATTCAGTTCTCTCTTAACTCAAGATTCTAGACTTAGCATTGCTTCCATTTCTATATGTGTGTTTATTCCCCGTCTTCCTCTCCCTGTATTTTGTATGAAAAATTCTACCACTCTGGGAAGAATTGTTACAGAAATTAACTGCCCTTCTAGCCTTTTAAACCACCTAGAACTGTGACTTTCAGTTATGGTCTCCATCACGTGGTCTGTAATAAGCTAGATTTGTACTTTGCCTTTCATACTGATCCTGGCTACAGCATGCAATGTTCTCCCCTTTGCCTCCCTTTATTCCCTTTGAAGAGGCACCGTCCGGGTACTGTGGACCAGGGTTAATCTCACAGAACCTGACATGCAGCCCCCTCTGTGTAGCCTGCATGCCTCCCTTAGCCCACGGTGATTCTTCTGAGCCCCTGCAGCATAAAAGAATACTCCCCCACTACCACAGAGAGGAAACAGAAAACACATGTGCGGCCCAAATCTCTCTTCTCAATGATTCTTCATTGCTTATTTAACTGTATTTACACTAATTTCATTTGCTAACCATTTTCTTGTGAGTAGGTAGCACCTGTCCCTAATAAAATGGCAAAGAATCAGTTATAAGTCAGTAGAAAATTGAATTGCAGATACAACTGAAACTTCAAATATACTTCCAAATACCCTAAGTTTGAAGACGGATTGAGATGCATATTCCAGAGTCATGTTTAAATTTATGACAGACAAACCGTCAGATAGTTCATGTAAACAAAAAAATTGGCTAACTTACATTGTTCTGTTAAGAGATCTCTACAAGCAGTCACACACATGCACACAATAACTGAGCTGCCGCAGTTTATCATTTACTTTATTCTACAAAATGAGAGAGTATCGGATGATGTTTCAGAAACAAATGCAGTGATTTTTTTTTTAATTGTTTACTACCTTCTGATACTGATCCTGAATCCCCATTTTACACCTGGATTCCTCACAATTTGAGTATTAATGTCATACATGAAAACCCTAGTTTTGCAGCATCCCAATCATCTACTGAAAGTCTTCACATTAGTTAAGACGACACAGGACTTGTACACCAAGCCTGCTTTCTTCTCTAAAAGCAGTAATGTGCCATCATTAGAATCAAACTTATTATCTAGAAGTCTAGTAATTTTCTCCCATAACATCTATTCTATTAATTTACTAGGAATATTAATGAGATTTTAGGGGTGGTGGGGTTGAAATTGCTTCAGGAAGAGGAAGGAAACTGAAAGGTAAGGGAGAGACTCATTTAGAAATTGCAACAGTATTTTATTTGCTTTCCAGTTTTCTGGGATTTAGCTGATTTCTGTGACACAAACATAATTTTAAGAGGGCCAATGTTTCTGAAACGTCTTAAGATCTAATTTGGAAAATATTTTTAGCATATATTTTCTTCTTCCAAGCAACATGTAACTCTTTATTAACAGCTCTACGAATTAGGAGCAAGAAATATATAGACATGGGAGATGAAACATCAGCAGAAAATAACCATATAATTTTTAACAAAATTAATGCAAGCTAGTACTAGTAGGGGAAATAATCTGAAACATAAAGATTGAATACAGGGGAAAACCTGGAAATAGTAATCCTGAATGATTCAGAAGTGAGAATAAATACTGAGTGTGGCTGGACAGTTCGTGGGAATAACTTAGCCCCTTTTAGTTCAGAATCGATCACTGAACAGGCTTTCAGCATTGAAAATTACTTAAGTAACTTTTTATATTAATATATTCCACTTTATGGACTGCACACAAATTTTTCATAGTCACAATGGCCTTAAGTACTTGCTATTCAAAGCATGTGATCAGTCATTAAAGTGTTTGAAACTGATTCTCACACTGTCTGGATAACTCCCAATGCAACACAGAAGTCTTTAAAGTGGGCTGTACAAATGTTCCAATGTAAACAAACAGACTAGTTGAGATCTTTCTGCAAATAAAAAATTTATATGATAGCAAACTCTGCTCTTTGTTGATCCAAATTTTGACTTTTTGTTTGCCTCTTCCTCTTTGCAATGCCCTTTTACATACTTCTGAAGGCTGTTAATGTTCCCCCTAGATTTTCTCTTTCAACTAAACAACCCAAACTCTCCTACATTTCCTTGTAGGCAAGAAGTCACAGATCTCTGATCATTCTTCTTGCTGTATTCTGAATTCTCAGAATAGTGCCCATCTTTTTAGAAGCAGGGTACCTGAAGCGGGCCCTTGTCAGCACTGTGGAGAATATGAATATTTGCATATGTAGGAGGACACCTTTTTGCAGAAATTGTCATGCTCTAAAAGTACTATGTGTTATATGAACAAACAAACGCGAACAGAGAGAAGGTGGTACCCCAAATATTCTGATGCTGAAAGCCAGAATTGGTCTTTTTTTAGTTTAAAGAAAACAATTTTCTGTTCTCTAATGTATGCTTCTGTTTTATTCAACCTGTATTTTTAAGAACAAATTGAATGGCAATTAATGAATAATTGATCAAAAGGAATGCACTGAACCCATTTAACTACTGTGCACATATCAGTCAATGCCAGTTTCATTAGAAGTTGTTGAGCAAAAATTCAAATGCTCCACCTAAAGAATCGCAGGGTGTTTAACGCTTGGGGAGGTAAATTATGAGCTATGAGTCACCTCTCTAATGACTCACTATTAAGCCATTCTGCATCAACCCAGCATAGGACAGCTACATATGTATATGCATACATAAAAATACACATACAGAGCCCCCAATGCTAAATCAAATAATTACATGGAAACAGTACTCAAAAACTCATATTCATTCTTATAAAAAAAGTCACAGATTCTTTCCTTCTATATATTATAATTTATTCTCAATTGTCTTTAGGAATGTGGAAAACATTATGCCATGAAATGTTATTTGGGAGCACTGAGAAAGTTAAATGTTTATGTTCAGTAAACGCCCTTGATCCTCCTTCTGTAGCCAGTGTACGCAGTGCATATATTTTAAAATGACAGGTTTAAATATAACTGCATTCCCATTTTACTTACTAATCAGTCTACAGATCGTGACTGGTCCCAACTCTTGTTTTTAAGTAAATAAATTAATACGTATACTGGAAGTACCTCCACCAGTCACACTTGGGATACACTGTTCCCTTTCCTAAAGATCCAAAGTTCAGTCAAACAAGAAAAAAAAAAATCTCTTGAGGACCCTCCTATTTCCTGCTTCTCACAAGTCCAGAAGAAAATATGCTGAAGTAACATGAGCTCAGATTTGCACATGAGGACTTCTGTTTTGACTGACAAGAAACACAAATACATTGATGTTTTTTGACAGAATTATTACGGAATCTAAATATTACACAGCAATTCTGACTGGATCAGTTTTACTTGCAGAGAATATATTGGTACTGCATACTGTCTCTCCAAGATTTGCCCTTTTTCTGTTTGTTGGAATTTTTTTTAATGTGAGAGGGCCATAAATTTGTTAGCAAAGTTTACAAAACATTTAGCAACTTCAGCATGGCTAAGCCCCATCGTAGGGACATTAAAAAAAAGAGCACAAGGTGCTCTCCAAAAAGAAAAAAAAATTAATAAAAAGCAGCCATCTCTGAAGTACAGCCATATTTGAATCCTCAGGTTGTCATCTTGGAAAGCTGTGAACTTTTAAAAAAAGTTATGACAAAAATAATAGGATCAGCAAATTTATGAAGTGCAGTCTGATGTTGGCTCTGTCTTGTCTCTCTCTGTAGATTATTCCATAGTCAGAAACTTTGATCAAGTCCACTTCTTCTCTAGTTCTTATGAACTTCACCCTGAAATTTGCTGTTCCAGAATCATAAAGTTGGCCTACAGAGACATGGTTTGAAACTAGTTCTCATCACAATGAGGCCTTGAACTGAACACCATGGAAAAATAAAATCACTTTTTGCTAACTGTTACCACACAATAGTGATTGCTATTACTGTACTACTTCACCACCTGCAGTATAGAGGGATGAAAAATTAAGATGTTTTTCCTGGGCAAAGGAAATGAGTTTGAGGGCAAGAATTGGAATAGAAAGTGTAAGACAAAAAACCTGTAACCGATTTTAAAACAACCTTAAGCAAATTGTGCAAAACCTAAAATCCCTTTTTTAAAAAAAAAAGGTGCATTACTTAGCCTTCAAGTTGCCTGCAACTTTGTCCCACTTTCATTTCTTTTGTTTACCAAAATTACAAAAACACTAAAAAGTTTCATTTGCTTCAGACAACCTGACTGTAATTTCAAAATATATCCTAATTTTTCAGCATGGAAACAGTATGACAATGTCTGTATAGTCTTCCAGCAGTGCAGTTTATCTTCTGAGATGCAAATATCAGAACAGCTCAGCACATGACTACTCTGTCGTGATTTTCTTGCTTCCATAAGACTAAACAAACAAATTAATATGAAAATGTTCTTAAAGAAAAATTATGGAGAAAACCAGCTGATGGTTCCAAATCATTAACAAAGTACATGTGACAATGTCCTCCTCATCCAAAACCACACATCATAAAAGCCTGAGAAAGGCTGCAGTCATGGTATTTCCTCCGCCACCAGAAAAGTACAGAGAATCCTGTGAGAAAGCTATTCCCATTGTTCCTGAATCAGATGGTATAAATAAGTATCTCTGACTTCTGCTGACTATCCAAACCAAAAACTGAACAAGGTCTTACCTCCAGAATTTCTCTGGAATGGTTAGATAAGGTTTATCAGGCAAAATTGTGATAAACAATGGCACAGACACACAAATACAGGGTAACAAGTTCATCAGCATTTTACACCAAATTCCTCTTCCCTCCTCAACCCTCTTCCCCAGAATGGTTCTCTGTTCAGAGTTACCTCACCTTTGCTGCATGGTAAGAATATGCAGATAGGAGTTGCCAAACAGCAGCTGACTTGCCGAACAGTCTAATTCCTTCCATAGTCAACTGTGTGCAACTGATAGTTCATCTCTAAAGACCTCTGGGAAGAATTGCTCTAGAATTGTTGCTGAGAAGCCTAATGGAGCTACAGAGAGCTGATTCCATTCATTTAGAAAAACAAAACAAAACACAACACACCAAAACCCAACCAAAAACGAACAAATAAAAAACTTCTTTAAATCACATAAACTTCATCTGAGGTCTGTGGGACAAAATGATTTTGGCTTAGCACTTATTCAAATGTTAACAGTAACATACAAACATTGAACTGTTTGAAAAAAGGTAACACTTTTAAAAGACACTCTATCCAGTCCAACATAACATTAGAAATAAATGCTTTAAGATATGAAGTGCCTTTGCATTTGGATGGAGCAGAAAGGCTTTCACATAATGTGCTATGCTGAGAGTTGAAGCTTCGGTAGTTCAGCCTGCCTTTTCTTGTTGCAACTGTGTGAATGACAGATCCTAGCTAGAAGAATTCTTGTACTTTTGTAAAATAAACAACCCTGAACTGCATGCTCACAGAAATAAAACAATGTCAAGTTCTCTATAATTTTAAAAATTTATAACACTGAGTTCTGACATGGAAATGGGACTATAAGCAGTTTGATAAGCAGTCTAAACGTATCCTAGTACAAGAAAGTGTTAGATTAGTGACTTAGAGCATAAGTCTACACATCTCCCACAGGACAAGGTAGGGTCTGTACTAGATGCACTACTCTCCTTCTTCTCCGGCAGTGGAAGCACACTGCTATTACAAAGATAAGACAGTTCTGGATGCTTCACCCCCTGACACTAATATAATTGGCCTGCACTAGGAGAAGAATTCTCTGATTAATCACATGGCAATATTCTTTTCTTTTACAAAAGCTCCTCTTAATATCTAGGCCAAAGAGGGATCAGAGATGAGGAAAACAGGAAAATCCTTTCTGCAGGTTGGTTGGTAGGTTGCCACTGAAGTCTCTCCAAGAGACAAACACAAGTGAAAAACAAGCTTACCATTATCATCTTAAATGCAAAAGGTCTTGGTTAAGTGTTGCACTTACTCTCCTGTCATTGGTTTGTCTAGCATTACTGAATGCATTACAGCGCACTAATGAAGGCTACCTAAACCTTTGGATAGAGTTAAAAAAAAAATAGTCAACATTGATCTAACTCCTCCACTTTTAATATGAGCAGGGGGACACCCTGAGAATGTATCCATTATGCAAAATGAGACAAGTTAATAAAACCAAAGAAATTATTATAAACTTCAAAGAGTTGTCTTAACTGAATTTCTACAGTTAGGAAAAGGCCTTTGTCCAGAATGTAATACATAAAAATGATCATTTTCTACTCATTCTTTCAAGGTAATGTTTTGAGTGTTCACAAGAAAAGAGCTTTTTCCACATGAAACACCATGGAAAAAAAAGACCAAAGTATCAATTTGGGAATGCATGCAGAAATGCTGATGTGTCATGAAGTGCTCATTTTGTATTCCTTTTCTCCTTCTGGTGATCATGGTGGCAAGCAAATTTCTTACTCGATAATAAATCAATACTTTGCAAAGCTTAACACCACTGAAATTTACTTGAGTGTTATATTTGTTCACCAGCAATGTCAGAAAAACTCTTCATCCATACCAGAACTTCTTTTGATCTAGCTGCCTGGTAGTAATGATTTCAGTGGTCTTCCATGAAAGGTCAGAGATACAAGCTGGACAGAGCACTCAAATGTCTTCTTAATCATCATGCTAATGCAAACTCAGAGAACTTGTTTCCAGAGTTGACTGCTACACTAGAAGAGAGTAATGGAAACATTGAACTGTGAACGAAAATCAATAAAAGTAAGACTGATTACAACTTAATATATAATAAAAATAATGGCATCGATGAAACACTTGCAAATGGCATTGAGCTGACACGCTCTCTTTGCTAAACACTCCGTAGGCCATGCTCTGATCTATTATAGCAAAGTAAGAAGACTGAAAAAGACAGAAGGATTGAAATGCAACTCCACTGAAATCTGTGTGAGTATTGCCAATCACATCTGTGCTCACACTCCTATTTTGCCATGGTACAATTGAGAGCAGAAGCTGGCCTGCTTCCTTTACACCATATTCTCAGGAGTTAGGATAAATAACATCATGTCTCCCCAACACTACAATTTGATACAATTTGATGAAAGTGTGGGTTGTTACTACAAGGTATGTTTTAGGTGTTCTCTGCAAAGTTTCCACATGTCCATTTCCAGAACAATTTATGCCCGTTTTGAGTTTCAAAAAAACCCTCAGTCATTAGACTTTAAAAATAATTTTGCCAATGACCAAATATGCAATAAAACTACTTTTTCCCCAGTCCTGAAGAAATAATTGTTATGATGTTTGGTTTAGTGATACTCATAATACTCATAATACTCTCATAATACTAGGCAGTTTAAACATTAATGAAGATAAACAATTTAATTCTGTCTCTACACACCTTTTTTTGTGCAGAAGGGGAAAGAATTTATTAGTGATGTAAGTAAGGTAGCAAAAAATGTGTATTATTTCAAAACATTAATTGTGTAGTTACAAAGTGAGCAATATCTGTGAAATAAGGCATAAGACCTGTGTGGTAGAGATGGATTAGAAAACACGAACATTTTTATTCAAATTCTGTTTCACTCCCTTTTTAACATCAGTGTCACTAGGTCAAATATTTCCTTTGATCAGAAATATATTTTCCCAAGGATGCTATATTTCATTTGAAACAGAGCACAAATTATCTTTCTAAAATAAAAAACACAATATAATCTTTTGGCAGAGAGATTTAAAAGAATATATATTACAGCCAAAATGTGTGCCACTTGGCTTCATTAAATAAACTTTCAGGAAACTTATTTAAAAGAAAAATACTCAAAACGCACACACAGAATGCATAATACTGCCACCAAGCAAATTCTGGTGGAACTGAAGACAAGTCTTATTTAATCCTCAATCATATGTTAAAAGTTAAGACTTCCATGTGTTATCTTGGTTATTTTTCAGAAATGCACAAACACAAGATTTGAATACAGGGGCGCTTTATCAACTTTGATCACCCCCCTGGGCCAATGCCCCAGGCTCTTAAATGCAGATGAATGGAAACCCAGCTAATCTGAACTCTTGTACAGTATCACTTGAGTGAAAACTTACTCAATATTTTTGTACAATAACATAGGACCACAGGATAATAAGGGACCTCAGAAGATCTCTAATCGAATCAATTCCCTGCTTGAAGGAGCGTCAGCCATGAGGTCAGACCAGGCTGTTCAGTGTTTATCCACTTGGTTCTTGAAAGCCTCCAAGGATGGAGCCAGCCTCACCAGACAATCAGCTCCACTGTCTGATTGTTCTTGCAGGGAAAAAGTTTTTCCTTATATGCAGACACAACCTCCCTTCTTTCAACTTAAGTCTGTTGTCCTCCCACCACTATGAAGAGCCCGGCTACACCTTCTTAATAACCTCCCCATAGGTACTGGAGGCTGCTGTTTGTTAGGTCCCCCAAAACCAACTGTTGTCCAGGCTGAACAAGCCAGGTTCCTGCAGCCTCCCTTCAAAGTACAAGTGCTGCAGCCCTGAAGACGATCTCAGTGGCCCTCCACTAAACTCGCTCGGGTTCATTGATACTTTCTTGCACTGGGAGGCTTAACATTGGACAGTCTTCTAAATGTGGCCTAGTAAGTGCTGAGTAGAGGGGGATAATCACTTTCCTCGAGCTACTGGCTGTGCTCCTATTATTACAGTCCAAGATACTGTTGTCCTTCTTTGCTGCCACAGCCTACTACTGGCCCACATTCAGTTTGCTGTCTATCAAGACTCTCCCATTGTTTTTAGCAGAACTGCTTCCCCAGCCAGTGAGTTTCCAGCCTTTATATGTTCCATTTGGCTTACGCTGTATCATACACCTTCTAGAAAAACAGCCAGTCTTTAAGTTAACACTACCAAGAGTTGCTCTGTTAAAAAAAAGTATGTATCTTTTTTCTGTTTTGATATGGTAAGCATCAACATCAGCTAGTGAATCCCAGTGGAAGTTCCAGACATGCAGATACAGGAATTCAGTAAATATAGGAGATAAATGATGCAGTCGTAGGCTGGATTAATTGATCTAATACTAGCAGCTTTGGCCTGCGTTCCCTTTTCATTACTGGACACAACACTAAACAGAATCAGCACAGCCAAGATGCACACAAAATGGCATTAGTTATGGCTACAGTATATTCTGTATCAATTCTTTTAATTTTTTTTTTCAATTCTGCCTCTATCAGGTTATGTGATAAAGAATGAACCTTGTCATACAGGAGGAAACATTGTTTGAGGTAGGCATGTATCTTTTAAATGTGCTCCCTCCACATGCACATTCAGGCCTTGGTGTATGCTTAGCTAGACTGCAAGATCTACACTTTCAAAACGTATCCTGATTTTGTATCCTACATTGGATTGGCATACAGTGGTTTTCTAGCCAGACCATCTGACTGTCTCTAAATCTGAAAGGCAGTATCATACAGATTCTCGGTATCATGCAAAGAAAACAAATTTAATTGAGCTGGCACTTTGAAAACTGTTCACTCTCTCCCCTTACTCTCCCCTCTAGGTTTGTGAATCTTTACTGTAAAAAAAACCAACAATGCTCTATAAAAACTGCAACACTGTCACATTTAATTCTTTAAAAGGCATATTTGCTGGAAAGACTTTGGATAAAACTTACAATGATGGGAAGCATGACAGAAGACAGAATGTTGCCTGAAACCATAGGTTAATAAAATATCCTACTGGTCAAATGGAGAATTGTTCGTGTCTTTGGTCCTACATGAAATAAGATGACAAGAAGAATATATTTACATGAGGGTTGTGTAGGTTAACAGAAATTTACCTGTAGGCTGTTCAGAATATTTTTCTACCAACAAACATCACAACAAAACTCTGAAATGTCTTCCTCTTTCTTTAATTATGGCATTTTAAAAATTATAGTTGAAATTTGGAAGAGTTAACTTTTACCTCATGAGGTTACTATTACCTGTATTATCCCGCTTTACATTAAGAGGTCTCCCTCTAATTCTGTCTGGTTTGTGTTTAAAAAAACGTTGACACCTTGATCTGGATAGATAATCTTCTGCCATCACCATGCTACGTAACTGTTTGGGGACACTCCTTCTTTGATAATACTGCCTAACACCAAGTAGCCACCTACCTGAGCTATTGCTGTGATGCTACATAAATCGTCATTTATTTGCAAAGGTTCAACCTCCCAATCTATTCAGGGTAATTCTTTCTGCGTCCACCACCAACACATTCAGCCACATTATTGTAGCTCAGTTACATTCAGGGCAAACTGGGAGTAATTACTTAATTCCTTTATGGAACAAATGCAGGAATTTTGGCTTATCTCCTTTTAAAAGACCTAGAGTGAAATGCCTGTCATTTGTACAGCTATAGTTTTAGCCTGTGTTTTAAGGAGGATGCCACCTCTGTTAATAATTGTTCTTTGCCATACACTTTGTATACTGGAACAAATTTAATTTAATCGAAGACTCACTGAAGAGCAAATGTGCATGGTTCCCAAAAGTGTGGTAAAATGATCTATCCAAGTCTGAGGTACTTTCATGAAGTTGATTCCCTTACTAACAGTTCTATTCTGCACTACAGGTGTAGCCCTACCATCCAGTAAAGCAAATACCTGATACGGATTTTGGAAAGCACACGCTGAAAGCACAGGCTGCCTCAAACGATCCTTGGAAGCTCATGGCACACCAATCTGGACATTTTGCAGCAAGAATGGAGCAAGAGGACTAGAGCACTGAAGTGTCTCTTGAAAGAATAACTTTATTTTTAAAAGGCAGATGGAAACTGAAAGATTGGACATGGCTACTAGTCATAAGAACATGACAACCTTTCCTGCCATGTGTCCACATTGAATTTACTGTCCAGCCTGACAGCGTGCCCTGAAATCCAGTCAATCATATGACGACCTAAATTAAATTTCCCATGGATATTTTGGTAAAGTTTTCATCTACTAAAAATCTCATTAGGGAAGATAAGCAATACAGTTACTAGAAAATCACAGGTCTGTGCCTAATGTTTTAGTCTCATCAAGTAATCTTCCATATAATTGCATCATCATGATGCTTTCATAATCATTAATATAGGTCTAATACTTTTTATCTATTTTATGTGTTGGTAGTTTATTTAACACTTGTAAAGTGATTTAAGATTCCCTGAAGGAAAGAACTAAAGAAAAATGTCCTTAATTCTTGTCTTCTAGAAGTATAAAAAGGTAGGGCTACCCTTGAGTCTGCAGTACAGTAGGACTCATGATCAATGCACAAAACCAACAGAGTATGGAGGAGTAACGCTGAGCTTGCTTGAGTTTTGACTCACTTCTGAGAAGTGAAGTGGGACTTAGCACCTGAAGTTTAGGGTCAAGAGCTTAAAAAAAAAAAAAAAAATCAACATACAAGCCAGACCTCTACATTTAAACTTTTGTTCCCAAGAAAAAAAGAGCTTGATCTTTAGAAGGTACTGAATTTACAGAAGTATCCACTGATTTTAAAAGGGACCTACAGAAAGTTCAGCAATTTTGAGACAGTATGAACACTTTAATCATCAGATAAGGACATGGGTACCTATTTACTCTCTAATTTCTGAAAATCTTGACCTAGATTTCTCTAAGTACAAAACCATCTGATTGTTTAGATGTTAGCTGAGTAGAATGCCAGTTTATGTACATCATCTAATCAATTGAACCATTACAAGGTGCCATACCTGAACTAATTACACAAACTTATTGCAGTAACTTATACCCTTGCTTTCCCTATTCCCATGTTACCATTACTTCGTGTAGCCTTCCTAAAAGCACACTGTAATCCCTTCAGAGCAGAAACTCATTTCTTAATGAGAACTGTAAAAATACATTGAGTGCTGCAGAAATAACAAAATAACATGACTTTTTTTCCCAATTACTTGCAATAATGTAGAAATTGCCCTATCCAACAGCAACCTGATACCTGTAAGAAATATTAGCAATTTAACCAGTCCTTTTCAGCTTGACAGTTCTAAATCTCATAGAGGCTACATTACCAAGGTTATGCAGCTACTTCTGCCACATAACACTGACATCCAAGTTGATGGGTGCTTGATTTGTAAGACTTTTTTTAAAAAGACAAAAACAAATAAAGTTGCATGCAACTAAACATGTTCTGATCAACTCAGTACTACTTTTTTATTTTTTAAAAATGCTCATTGTAATCAAGAGAAAAGGAGAAGAAAGGTAAGAAAGTGAATGTTACTCTGAGTCCATCTTAAGACTTAATATGCATTCCCAACATAAATATCTTAGAACTTGAGACCTATTTACACTGATCATAGCATATATATTCAGATCTGAAAATACAGACACAAGAGTCTAATACTGAGAGCAAATTCAGGATATTGATGGAAGTTCCCAGGTTCTATAAGCATCTTATACCTCCTTATCCAGTGACCAGTTTGGCCCTTCAGTGCAAGCAGCAGTATCTATCATATCTGATCCCCATCACCTTTGCTACAAACTTGCTTATCTCAACTCTGTAAACTTAGGTTCTCATTCATTTTTCTGCCTGGTCCTCCATGGATTTTAAACCTCTAGCCTTTCCCTTGATTTCACAGCACTGTCCTCCCCTTCCTCTTCTATCTTTCTGGCTTTCTCCGCTCACTAATGTTGCAATGTGACACAGGTTTTACTCATGTATTATGGTAAATAATACAGGCCCAGATGCCTCATGCAGGGACATGTGCAAATGCAGAATTAGTGTATTCCAGAAGGGTACAACTGTCTGTCTCACCTGCAGGAGCCAGTGTCTGGACACTGTGGACATCCACTCTTCTGTGCCCTGAAAGCAATGAATGAGTTAAAATGAACAATGAATAGTTTTACACAGAAACCACCAGGAATGCGTATTCCTACTGGTTTTTCTTTTTGGCTACATTTGCCTTTTGAGAATACCAGTTGGGAAAATTGTTTAGAACTCAGACACAGGGAACAATAAAACTGCTTTAAACTAAACTGCTAGAAAGTCAGTATGTAGATGGAACATGTTACAGCTGCATCAAGCAAAAGCTGGGTAACTCAGCACAACAGAAACTTAGGAGGATTCCGGAGCTGAGATCTAGTAGACATTTGGAATATAAAGGAAGTTTAATCCCTGAGTAAACAGACAACTTCAAGGATCAAGGGGCTGCTTCTTCATAGCTGTTCCTTCTTAGAAAGGGAAATACCACCCTTTCTGATAACTACTTTGCATTATTATCTCACTGCTGTAAAAATCCTTCCAAAAGACAAAGTGAGACCTAGCAGCATTATAACTGTAACTGGAATAATTCACAGATTCAGATTCAGAGAAACAAATACAGTAGAAAATCTTTAGTTAACTGAATATTTAAAGAAAAAACAACAACAAATAAATCCAACACTATTTCTCCTGTAAATGCCATCCAGCTTGCTTTTTCTCCCTCTCTCTGTCCCCAAAGAGCAAAAACCTACTCTACAATGCCTTCTGAAGGCTGGCTGCCTGCTATCCTCACTGCCCACCTACCGTAGGGAGCAGCTCCTCCCACCTGCACATAAAAGCCAAGTGCATGCTACCAGCAGCAGATCAGAGCACTTTCTCAGTCCTCCACTGTTTTGAGCCAGTGATCTTCTCTCCTTGGATCTTGTATACTCAAGGTAAGATTACTGCTACTTCAGGTTTCTGTTCTAACCAGCTATTGTGAGGAAGTCTTAATGTGAACTCTAGCACTGCCTTGCTGGGTGGTGCTGGCTCCCCCCCCCCCTTTTTTTTTTCCAGATGTAGTGTCATCTGACATTTAAGTTAGTAACAGTCTGTTGTTTTAGCAATGAAATAAAAACAGATCTTTCTGGGAAACACTGTGTGGCTGGGAAAAGGTCTTCTCTCCCTTTGTGATTGATTTTGAAGAGATTAGTATACCCAGACCAATTCTAACAATTTATTATCCCTCTTAGTAGTCTCCCTCTCAGTCTAGTCAAAGTTAAAAAAAACCCAACACTCTAAAGCTTCCTTAAATTCTGTTTGAGGAAAAAAAAATGCTTAGTGCCAATTTAAGGAAGGAATTGTTTTTTATTACTGTTATTATTTACTAGCCAGATTGAGCCAATCTTGGGACTGAAGTGCATCTTTACAGGTTTCACTGCCTTTAAATAAAGTGTGGTGGAACTTAAACCCTCACAGAAGCACAGTAATAAGGCTGATGGAATTCACTATCTGGTACCAAATATGCTTAAAGTACACATTTCACAGCAAAGTTCTGTTTCTTGGAACAGTAGACCTTGTGTCTCTATGAAATTTCTAGATCGGCTTGAATTATATTTTATCTACAGTTTGCCTACATAGGCATTTCTAATGCTAGAGAAAGGAATGGTTAAGTGCCTTCAACTGAACAGTTGAAACATTAAAAAGTGGTTTCAAAACTATTTGCGCTCCACTCTATTCATCTATCCATCCTCACAGAGATGAATCTATTAGTGACTAGTACCAGTTTCCCATGTTGTGTGAGTCAGTGCACTTTTAACATAGTCACCTGTTTGAAGAAATTCCATCATAGAAATTCTAATCCTAGAATGCCTCTCTCCAGTGCTCAGAGAGGAGGGAAAGCATGAACTACCAAAAGCAAGCAGTGGATGCTGTCTGTAAAGTGTTTGTTTGTATTCTATGTAATACATTCTACAGTTAAAGAGTGATATTTTCTTCTTGATAGCCAAAAAATTCTCTTTCTAAATTGACTCTTTTTTGTTCTTTCCCCAAATAAAAAGTCTTTCTAAAAAATAATTATGTCTACGTGTAGCTGTACTCACAGCTACAGCACTGTATAACAACAGCCGAACTCTGCTCAAAATGCCCTTTTCTGCATACTGTATCTAAGATTTTTTCTGTATTTTACATGTTATCTATTGTAACTAATGGGGAAAAGAAAACACTGCCTTCAGCTATTTGCCTGGAAGATTACATAAGTATCTTTAAAAAAACCAAACAAACAAAAACCCAAAAACCAAACAAATGGAACTATTCAAAAATAAAGTACAGTGCTTTCTATAGCAGGCTACTGTAAAACTATTTTGGCATCCAGGTAATCCATATAAATTGTCCATAGAAGACAGGAATAGAGCCCAGTGGTCTTCCTCATAACTGGCATTCTATCTCTGAGCTACAAAATTTTATTCCTTAATTAATATCTGATTTTTATCGCAAACCTCCCCTCTCCAAAAACACCCCTCTTGTAAAAGATATGCAATTTTAAGTGTAATGCATACAGAATTTAGGTCTACAATCTGGCAGTAAAGCCTCATTGTTCACACAGAATTTTAGTCTATCAGATAAATCAAAATTTCTAACAGAGCAATTTTCAAGGAAAAAAAAAACATTTAAAAAAATGCATTTGCCACAGGAAATGTGTATATAGCAAAATACCTTTTATTAAAGCCTTCTGTGAAATGTAATGTTTTGGCATTTGAAAAATGGATTGCAGGACATATTAAGAAAACTCTATTCAAAGGAATGTGTCTAATTTAGATCAGAATCTCCTCTGAGCAATTTCTCTCTTAGGCTCAGTAGATAATTCAGCTTAGCATCAGTTTGCAGCAGGGGATGAAGGGAAACTGCACCCAGCAGGTCTCCAAGAGAACTTAGATGTCTAGGAATGCATTTATTGATTTCTGTGCTGATCTGAAACTCCTTTTTATAAGGTCAAAGCATACTGATATTAAGATAAAAATACTGTCATTTTAAAATAGTGCTACAACCACAATAAAACGGGAATCAGTGGGAGAACAAGGAATTCAGATTTTTTGAGTAATGACCATAACATTTTAAAATAACAAAATAAAGGTAAAGAGACTATATTAATTTTTCAGCCACAGACCAGTTAAGTGTTAAGCAGGCATGCTCAGCCATTTCTCCTGGTGATTGCGTTTAGGTTTTTCAGGTGTTCATTTAGGGCACCAATGCCCACTTAAGCCACAAGTATAACTCCCACTGCTGTCAAAAGTGTTAGACTAGATACCTAGAAACACAGGATAAACATATCACTGTCTGCTTATCTATGCATAGATCTGCCACTACCACTGCTTGTGAGACATTCTGATCTTCATGAATTTATTTTCACCCACCTCTCTGTGAGGCAGAGATATGTTTTCCTCTGGCCATGCTGATACTAAATATATGGACTGTTTTGCTTATGGTCAGAGTGAAAATTCATGGTAGAGTGTCAGATTTAGCTCTTCTGGGTTCCAGTCCAGCACTTTAATCCCATACTTCATTTTGTATTCAGCCTTAAAAAGTCCACCCCTTTGCAGCTGATCTGTCTTTGCATGACTCTTTAGGGCTGAACAGCAGGGAGAATTCCAGTGACAAATCTTGAGAGGTAATTTACTCCTAACACTTTCGAACTTCCTGTGAAACCCTTTACAAACCCCTTAACAGGATTTGCAAATCATTCTTGGAAGGGGTAAATAAATAAATGAATAACCAAATGACCACCTCTTTCTTACTCTCTGTGGTTAAAGGAGACCAACCCACTCTTGGCAGGGTGAGCAAGCAGAGATTCACTGCTATGGACCAGAAATGATGGGCAACATCTGACTATAAGAATTCAGTCTTAGTAATTCAGTAGCAGTAAAGAGCTCAAATTCTGCTTAAGCAAAATTATTCACATGGATCTTGTATAGCACACAGAATATATTCTTCCTTTCTTTCCTACATTTGCTATCAATGTGCCACCTCTATAAACGTATAGGATATCATTTCATACCCATTAAAACAAAAAAAAACCACACCAAAAACCCACCAGCTTTGCCCTATCCCTTTAGTTTTTAACCCTAGAGCGAATTTATGAGGGTACAGACTCCTAATTGCTCCTGTAGCCTTGCAAATACTGCATTTTCAAAAAAAAAAAAAATTAACACATTACAATGCTCGATTTCTAGAGTAATTGCCCTAGCAATGGAGGCCTTGTCTCTTACTCTTTTAAACTGAAAATTGCCACTAAGCATGCATTGCTCACAGGTAAAATAGTGAATGTGTGAGAGGTAACTGGAGGACTAGCAGGAGTGATAAGGACTAGAAAAAGAACCATTAATGGTCGTGTCACTACCTGCCGTAGAAGGTAGGACAATTTTCATACGTCCATGAACACATTTACAAGGCAGAATTTTCTGCCCACTTATTCTATGCCTTGCTATATACCTCAGGGGAGAAAAGATTAAGTTTTATCCCTGAAGCTTAAATATATCCCTATATTTTCCCTTACTTCTTTGGCCTTCCATTTATTCTAAGCTATAGGTTCTTTCCTTTTACAGCGAGACAATTTTTAACTTTCACTAGTGTCGTATTTCTAAAAGAGCAATGGTTCAATGGAGTTATTGTAGTGAGGAACAAGAAAAGACAAAAACATTAGAGGTGGCTTGTTCCATCTGATTAAAACCAGCATATATCTGTATTTAACTGTACAAAAGTTTCTTACTTTTGCCACTTACACTTTCTAGAGTTTTGTGTAAGTGATGTTGCCTGTTTGTGGCTTTCCCTCCAGAAAGTGAGATCTATGCTAACAGAATTCTCCTTCAGCAAAAGTTGCGGAGCTCTGTGTGTTTAAAAAGATAATGATGAGTCCTGGTTCTGAAGCCTTTTGTGGGTCTTGAGCAATAACTGTGCCTATTCTCTGCACACATCAGTAAACAATTGTGCTTGGTCTCCCTGTACTCCTGAAATGTTGGATGTGTTTCTGTAATTGTCTTGATGTGTAATGAATTTAATGTCTCATAATTGCACTGCAGGGGATTAATACCACTATGCAGTCTAGGGACATCTTTTGATGATTAAAACTTCTTCATGCAAGTCCATATTTCATAGCAAAAGCAAGATGAATGTAAGTCTGTGCTTCTTGAATGGCAGGTGAAACTGTTGAGGGGTGACATGTAATGGACCCTTTTCAAAAGGGAGTGAGAATCAGTGCCCTCTCTTGGTTAGAAAAAAAAATATATAAAGCAGCCCTATGAGAGTGTTTATCAGTTCCCTCTGCCGGCTACAAAGCCCACAGCCAGATGAGCAGCTGTGTTTGCGGAGGCGAAGGTCTTAAGTTCTATTCCCAGTGCTGTGTGCATGCGGTAAACCGATGACTGTGGTGTCTGTGCATGTATGTGGACATCATTCTTTATAGGGTCTCATCAACAACTACACTGAGTTCAACATGAGGGCACTCAAAAATAATATGGAGTTCCTGGGAGGTAAGAAACTTTCCACTTAGGATTTGAGAAGCATGCTAGCAGCTATGCCATTCATAATACTACGCAGCTAGAGCATCCTTCTGTTATGCATCATATGCACACCTTGCTTTTTCCACCTCTTCAAGAAAAGTGTGTGTGTGTATGTTCATTGCACTCAGTTTAGAGACATCTGGCCAGTTATCACAAATATTCTTGGCAATCCCTAATGCTAACACTTCAGAATGTCAGCTTCTGAGAACTCCACATTTGCAAAAAAGAAATAAATGGTACCAACAAGAACACTCCAACCTAAAAAAAAAAAACAAACCACAAAACAAAACAAAACAAAACAGAAAAAGAACCTAAGTAGTTCTTTTCCATTCTTGTAGGGAAAGGCCTATATAATCTGGTTATGCAGCTGGAGAAACAGGTCATACAATTTATGCAATCGCTCTGAAATAAAGTTGAGATGAAAAAAAAGTACTGCAAACTTTAGAAAGAGTTTCCATTTTAAATAAATATCCATAGCACTAAAAATCACGAACTCTTGGGTCAGGTATGCCAGTTCACTTCAGCTCCTAGGAATCTGAACAGCAACATATAGGATATGCATAACCTATCCTATTAAAAGGAGAATGAGTCAAAACTAACAGCTTGACATACTAGATATCAAAGGTATATTAAAAGCTAGATTTTTGAAACATCTGCAGCATATGTTTCCTGCTAACTAAAAAAGCAACCACTCTTTCCAGACCAACATACTGCATTCTTCGCTCTGAAAGGAAAGTAAGTGGACAGTAGCACACTGTAGACTTGCATAGGGAACATCAAGCAAAGCATTTGACCATTCCTGCAACTGAAAATTCCAGAGAGCAAAACAAGTTTCTAACAAAACCCAGTGTTATGAGGTGAAGCAACAACACATATATATATAATACGCTACAGTCCCTGAAATGGAGATGCTTAACATTGCCTCTGATTTTCTCAACATGATTTTCAAAGGGACAGAATGGAAGATGGCACAACCCCAGGGACGTTCAAACCAAATACAGTCAACTTACCACTGAAGAAATCTAGCAGTCAAGTCTGCTTATGCCAGCACATAACTTACTTCTGTTCTGCCCTTCCATTCTTCCCACCATGTGTGGAGCTCCAGTGAATGCAGAGTATCAGAACAAGGGTCTTTAACATGGCTCAGAGACCAGAACTTCTCTTTCAGCTTGCCTTTAAAAAAAAAAAAGAAAGAAAAAGGAAAAGAAAGTGTTCAGATATTTCCCAGTATTTCTTTGTAAATGAATTAGGTGATCTTAGTCCAACTCTCAGTTGATGGACATTAATATAAAACACACAACTGGGACCCTTGTTGGCAAATCTCAGCAAAAAGTCAAGAAGTAGTTATTTTAGGTCAAAGTTGAGCAATAAAAGCAGGCTTGTGAGGAAAGTTTATGTTGCCAGCATTGCTGTATCTGTCACCTGCACTACAGATAAAAAGCAAATAAATGAAGACTAGTTAAACAAGTACATTCCACAAGCACTAGCATTCACACAAAATGTATTTTAGAAAATGAAGGAAAAAAGACAACACTCAAATACTTATTTCCTTTCAGTCAGTGGCTTGAATTGAATTTACCATAGTAGCACATCACATTGTTCGCTGCAGAAAAATGCAAAGCTTAGGCCTTTAGGAGTAAGTCTCTTGTGCTTTACTGGTTCCAAAAATGTCAGTGCTTGTCAAAGTGTTTTTGAAATAAAACCAAAACCATGTTAATAAAATGAACTTTCCAAGACAATGCTGGCCAAAACTGATTCTTAGATTTCTTTTCAGTAATAAACTGCCTCTGTGGTTGCTGAGCTGATAGGGAGGAGGATTTAAAGATCTGAAGCCAAGTTCTGGTTAACTCAAAGAGGGTAAAAAAAGAGCTCTCAAACAGAGCACAAGCCCTCCAATAAACAGAAAGATTTTTGCTGAGGGTGGGCAGAGCTTAGCAAAATCCAGCTGTGCTTTTAAAAACTGCTGTAATCATTATTAGGCTCCACTTGAATGTATTCCGAGACTGTGGGTACAATTTGTGATGTGCTGCTGTAGAAGACTGGACAAGACTCGGTTCTTGTGTAATGCAGAATTCACAGGTTAAATGTCAGTTCACAAGAGCTACCCTGCCTATTATTAAGCAGTAATTCCCTACATGAATTAACAAGGCAACAACTGGAAGGATTCTGTCCCATCCTATCCCAGCCTTCTGGATGAATAGCTCCAGAAATACACTCCAGTGAAGGATGAAGGTGTTAATGATGAACCGAGTTCCTACTGTGCACACAAGTCCTAAGTGCACACAAGACACAGCAGCAGTTTCTGTCTTCCAGAGAAGACAGTGGTGCAGTAGTTGGATGTTCTGTGCCTGTTACAGGAATTCCCATTCTCCTCCAGTTCCAACCAGTATAGCTCAGTTTAGGAGGTCTGTGCAGTACAGTCCAAGCTGCCATTGCAAGAGTGTTTTCTTAGTTCTTATGCTCAGGCTATTATTATCTTTTGGAGATCTGGGCATAATTACGTCAGGAAATGTAAAACATTTTAGGATTGTTCCCTAAGCTGGCATTACTAGCTTCAGCTAAAAACATTGTTCATACTACCCTGAAAATAAAGAAAACTCTATGTTTAACATCCAAGCCTGATACTTGATTAGAGATTCATTTGCAGCAGTAATGCAGTAATTTTTTATTTTTGCACTGCTATAAAAATATCAAATGGCTTTTAAGTTGTAGTTTAAAGGAAATCCACTTGTCTCAGCCGTCTTTTGTAATGTCACCTTCATCGCATTTCGTTTTTAGATTGCTCTTAAGCAACTAGTTGCAAATACTCAGTATCTAAAATCCAAGCTACCAATTAGTTTTGGCATGTGATTCTTATGGTGTATCTCTGTTCCACAGTCAGGGCAAGATAGTTCATAGATTCAAATTTCAAGCACAAAAATTGCCTTTCACTGAGTTCAGAATTCACTTGCAATGAATATTTTATATTATTCTTTTTAAACACCCTATTTTCAGCATCACATCTGTCAGTTGTATGCTCAATGCGCTCAAGAACTCAATACAAAAGGTCTATGAAACACAAGCAAAACAAATTCAATTTGTGACTGCTCAGAGACATTTTCTCTGCTACACATGCTTTCAACTTTCTACTAACTGTTCATCTCATGAAATCAAGTATTTAAAGAATAAGTGAACAGAAACCTATTATATTTTCAATGCCCCATTCATCAAGCATATTTTGAGGTCTGGGATTTTACACTCACATGTATGTACACTCACAACATATAGCTTTATCCTTCAAAATAACGACTGCATCTCTGAGACTGAGAGCTGTTCTCTCAACTCCCACCAAAGCTGAAGCTAATTGGAGAAGTAACTTGGCGCTCCCCGGGGGCACTCAGCACCACACACCTCAGTCAGGGCACAGCAATCCTTCTTTCCCGGCTTCTCCCTCTCTGCCACCAAGGATGGCGAGGAGAAGTATTTTGGCTTGCTCAACTTCTTATACGTCTTTGAAACTTCAGGAAAACATTAAATGTACGTGACACCCAAAAGCTGTCGAGGTAGCAGGGGTTTGTGTCAGCAGATTCAATTTAGCGACACTGAGTTGTAATGATGTTGTATTCCACTTTAAAAAAAAAAGAAAACAAAAATCCAAACCGACAAACCCCTCACTTGTGTTTGAACACTGGTAACAGAAGTGGCCGTTAAGCACCTGCGCCCAACAAAGCCTGCACCGAGTTAAATCGCTGAAGAAGCGGCACCGCACCCCCTCAGCCGCGGGGCACCCTCGGGGCCCCGCCCCGCTCGGCGGCCGTTACCCGCCAGTAACGGTCACGGCGCGAGCCCGCGTAAGCCCGCCCCCCGCCGGGCCGCGCTGGGCTGCCTCCGCCCCAGCCCTAAAGGAAGGCGCCATCGCCCGGCGGGGCGGTGACAGCTCGCCTTCGCCGGGCTGCGGGCAGGGCCGGGGCCAGCCCGGGCCACAGGGCAGCAGCGGTTAGGGGCCGCTCGTCGGTCAGACCGGGCCCCTCACGTTGGTTTACCACCTCCCGCCTCATGTTGTGGCTCTGTGGTTCCGTCCTGGTCTAACGTTAACGCCATTTCTGCACATAGGCAGTCAGAAAATTGATTTAAAGCCTGCGCCTCCCATTCCCAAAGGAGAGGCAAGGGTTGAGGAGAGCAGAAACTCCCCGCAGCCCAGTCAGCTGAGGAGCATTTATGGAAACACAATGCGTTTGAGGTTTCTTGGGTTTCGGAGATACAGCCTGGGGGCTTTGCTGCTGCGTGCCAGCCTTCGGTGCCCCTTTGAGAAGGATCTGGGTAGCATTAGCTCGCACAGATGCGGACAGTGCTGGAAGGCCAAAAATGAGGGGGGCAGAGGGGGGCCTCCACTCTCGGCTGGAAAGAAAATGTCGCATCCTGTGAGGGGAGGCTGCTCAGAAGGAGAAGGAAGGCTGCTCCAGCACGCACCACAGGAGGCTCAGGACCTTTCAGACTTCCCCATCTGGAAGCAAAACTGAGGCCACTGTAAGTTAAAAAAAAAGAAAGAAAGAAAAAAATGTCCATTTTGCAGTTAAGGTTCTTTGGTCTCAAAACCCTACCTGCAAAAAATACTACTGTATATAGGTATCTAGTATAAGGAGAGTAACCAGTCTTGTAAAGTTGAAATTCTAAAATCCCAAAACTCCCCAAAAAATACCAAACACTTTGATGGGACACTTTTGGTGAGGAAAAAAATATCATGTGAGGAAAGAAAATGATAAAACTACTGTACTAAACAGGCAGGGAGTTCAGAAGGCAAACAGCTGAATGGAACAGCTTTATCATTTCTTTCCAATGTATTCTCCCTGCCCCGCTTTGTTTAGCACAAAGGTTTTTCAGGGTGAGTCTTTTTGATCTATTTGTTACATCCCCTAGCATGGCAGAGCCCTGACTCATGATCAAGGATTTAAGACAAACAAAGAGCAGCAGCTTTTGAACCTGGAGGCTTGTAAATTGTACGTACAGCAAAGCTGACTCCTGGACTTCTGCTCCAGTCCCTTTAACACACTCTTGTTTACACAGTTCATTGGTATGTCTGGAAAGATATACTACAAATGCTTCACCTCCCTCTCCTGGCTGCAGAAGCATCCAAGAACACCACATACAGTAGATTAATGAATTTATCCTTACAAGCACCCTGGCAACATCACTCTCATTTTGGAGGAAATTGAGGCACAGAGAAAGTTGCTGGTGTAGCATTTCAAGAGGTTGCTAGTGGCCAGATTCTCAAGTGTCTTCCCGTCATGATGGGGGCTAACTGAAGAGCTTGGTTCCCATCTGGGCACCTCAATGAGAACCAGATTTTCATGAGTGCTCAGCACCCAGTAGCTCGCGCAATGACACTCGCAGCCAAATTTTCTGAAAAGTTCCTTTGATCATCTGGCCGCTTCCTCAGTGGAAGCAGAGAGCTTTTGAAAAATCTGATCCTGTTTGTGGGTGCTGAGCACTTTTCAAAATTCTTGCTTAAGTGACCTGGCCAAGGATGCAGACTAAAATCTGAGCAGAACCCACTTTGCCTAATCCCTAGGCCAGTGATTTAACCACAGGCGTATCCTTCCGTCTTCAGCAAAGAAAGAATAGACACTAGTTGGGGCAAGAATCAGAATGCCAAATAACTGCCAGTACCCACGCCTGCCAAGAAAAATGCCCGGATACTTGTGGGCAAATCAGACAGCCACATTTTTGTACTTTCCTAAGAAAGGATTATTTCTAGTAGCAGTGCCAGAGTCTGGCAACCTGGATTATGCTCTTTCCAGATGTACCTATTTCTTTCTGGGCTAAAACTCTTGTGAACATGCCCTCACACAGGCACACCCTCCCCACTCTTCAGAAAAAAACAGCAGCTATCCAAACACTGTACTGTCTCCATTATCCTTAGAGAGCCAGGCACGCTTGGGCAAGACAACACTATTTTGTGTAATGATTAAGAAGCAGTGATCGCATCAGTGAAGATTTTTGTTTTCATTGAATATTTCATTCATTTCTGAACATAAGCAACCACTTAGCTGCAGTTGTGCTAGATGCAGAGGAGGAAACGCATGCTATTCTTGGCCGGACTTTACCTCTGTGGGAAGCGGCAGCCTCCTTACAGCAGCCTCTGTAGGCTGCATGATTTAGCTACATTAGAGATTGTCCTGAACCTCAAGCAAGGACCTGCCTCCAAATTATGAGTACCCCAAAGTATGAATGCATGCAAAACCCCCCAAACCCAGCCTGGATCCTGTACTTTATGCTCTGGTTGTGTGAGGTCCATTTGCAAATGACAGTTTCCAAAGCCGTGAGCTCAAGGCTAGCGTAGAAATTCCTCTCCAAGCTGACCATATCCATTCAACTGCCACGTGAGATGATGCTCTCTGTGTCACTCAGCATCAACTTGTTGGACTGTCTATCACAGGACTCCATCTCGGAGTCCAGCTTTCATTAAGTGCTCTCTGTCTCACCTTTGACCCCAACTTTCAGACCACCTCCTGAGTCAATATCTGACCAGTATGGTAATATGAAGATAAGGCACCCAGGCACTAGTGTGTTTTAAGTGTTTAAACACTAGTGTGTTTTTTATCACATGATAACTATTGAATGAAAATGTTTACAGAAAAATAGTTTTGTAAAACAGCTCAGACTAAGCTGTTGCTGAGGGTTGAGCTCAAGCTATATAAGCCAAAAAATGCAGCTGTATCTTTTCTAGCTACAGCTAGAAACAGCAAACTGTACTGGAAAAACCTTTGATTGCGGGGGGGGAGGGGAACCAAAACCAAAACCAAAAACATAGTCTCCTAACAGAGGATTACACCTAGAAGCAAGTGTGAGCATTTGTTTTCTGCTCTGTTGGGTCTATACCTGTAATAACACAAGGAAAGTGATGGCTGTGGTTTGTGCTTTAATTGTTGAATAACAGTGCTTTCACTCAATTCTGACATCTGCTGCAGTAATTATTGTAATAACAACTCCAGTCAGAAGGTGGACTTCAGAGCAATCACCCAGTCAAATATTACAGCCTCAGCTTTACAAACAGAAAAACTGAGGTGGAAAGGGATGAGCTCATGCAGCTTGTTTATGCAGACAGTTAATTGCACATGTTTTAATGTACCTTGTGACCTAAAAGGTTATAGGGAATATCACCAGAGAAACTTGGATTATGATTAGTAATTTTGCGGTCCTTCATGTTTTTGTCAGCAAATTTGTAACTACAACTTTTGACTTTTTCCATCTTGCAGATTTCTTTTTATTTATTTTTAATTCTCTTGTCCTGTCCTTGGAAGAATTTCTGTGGAAAAGCTGGGGTATATTGAGGGCCTAGGTCAAGAAGTCTGTCTTAGGTGTCATCTCTTCTGAACGCAAAAACTAGCAACTGTTCATAAAAGGTCATAGTTTGGAGAGTAGCAAGGTGATCAGGACACAGCCTAATGCTAAAGGACTGGAAGATGTGATGCTGGAGCAGAGGTACCAGAAAGGCCCCATGGAAAAGGCTGGCAGGCTTGACAGCCCACCCTGATGTGACTTTGAAGCAGAGCAAGCAGGCATTCCAGCGCTGGCAGGGAAGGGTGCCGACATTAAAAAATGTTGATGTGCAGAAGATCGACCCTTCTGCACAATTGGCTTACTCCGGAGCCAAGATCTTCTACTGTGGGGCTGTTGCATTTTCCTTCTAGGTGTAGACACCCTGGAGCTAACTTCCCCACCTGGTTTTAAGTAGTTTGGGGCTTGTGTCTTTGGTATTAACAAGGTAGCACAGAGACTTAAAGGGGCTACTCAACTCCTAGGTAATCAATCTCATTATGAGATACTGTTATTCTGGGAAGGTTATGTTTCTCTCTAATTTTGCCTGGAAATGCACTCCAGGAAATGAGAGATGTTTCCTTTTACAAAGAATGCATGTGTTTCCACCAAAGAGCTGTAGATTTGAATTTACACATTCTGAAAAAAAGTTTTGATCCGAAATTCCTGCTTATTTCTTTGGGAAATAATTGGAATCACTTACTAAGTATAATCACTTAAAAGTGGAAAAAAATTCCACTTTTAGGAGAGGACAGTCAGCATTTCCCAAATCATTCTTCTCTTTGTGCCCATGAAAATGGTCACTTGAAATCACTGCCTACTGTCTTATAAGAACTTGGGTCTCATTCTTAACCTAGATAAGCATTAGAGAGAACTGTACTTCTGGAAACTACACAATTCAGCATCCCTAAATAGAGAAGTTTTCCAGCCTTTACAGGTTCCCCCATGACAAAGCAAAACACCCGCCAAGCCTGACTGAATTTACACAGCTAAATAAATCACTTTGTAAGTGTTTAAATGTCATTGTGAAAGTGAAAAGATGAAATGTGCTGTATATGATCTCTACAAAACCAGAAGTAGTTATATTATAAATAAACAGAGTTTGCTTGGTATTAGGGACATAGGAAATTCCATTCAAGAACAGACAAATGGCACATCTTGTCTGGTATCCTGCATCTGGCACAGGCCTATAACAGATGCTTAAAATACTTGGCTCTCTTGGTCCCACAGTCTCCCCTGTTCCACCTACCATCAATGTTATAAATCACACAGTTTCCCTAACCTCTGGTGAGAGCCTCTTTCCTGCTCACTTGTATAATGTGGGAGGTGGAAGCACAGGCCAGGGGAATACGTATTTGCCCTGTGTGATACTTACTACAGTGGCTGGTAGCAAATCTGACTGAACGGTGGTTCTGACTTTCAGAGCATATATGGTAATACTGCCTGTATTGCCTACGTAGCCAAACGAAGCAGTGCATAGGTGAGGACTATGCTTGGCTCCAGAGAAAGGGGGAAGCAAACCCCTTCTCACCCTCATTTGCACATAGCCAGCAAGTGTACCTACCACTAGCCTACCACTACCACTATTAATCAGCTGCCCTCTTTCTATCAAGGCACTGCAACCTAATTGCTCCCTACTACTCAACAACATACATATCCTGGTGTGGCTTTCTTTGTAACTTTTATAGTTTAATGCATGATGACTGAAAATTAAATGAGTTTATTGTCTATCAAGCAGAGTTGACTTTTGTCCTTATTCCAGAGGTTATCAAAACATGGTTCATCTACCCAGCAGGTCACATAATGCAGGTTCCCCTCTTGAGTTGCCTGGTGCTTCTAGCCATTGTCACTAGTGTGATATGCCTGCACCTGACAAAACTGACTGTGGTGCTCTCCCTTATTAGAAATGTACTTCCCACAGACCATGTCCCTTTATTTTCTACAATCTCATTCATAACCAACATTAAATTCAATGGCACATTCGGTTAAGGGCCTCAAAAACAGACAAATGAAAAATCCAAACCTTTCCATTTGAAAAGTTAAAGTTTAAAAAAACTTTATATTAATTACATCACACCCTCTTTGCATTCCCCTGTGAAATATAACAGGATTTTAAAAAGGCTAAAGAGAACTTATGACTATAGGTAACTACCACATAAGGTCCTTTCACATATCATCTTACAGAAACAACAGAAAGAGAGGGGCAGCTGTAGAAATTATGACACCTTATGTATAAACTATATTGTTAAAAAATTGAATTTGAAGGAAAAAAAAATTAAGTGTCCCTCAGTTTGAGCATATCATGTCTACAATTGCTGAACACTGCTCTTAGGGAATGACCTAATAAATCTTTACATATTAGTAAGGGAAAACTGAATCCTGATGGTGGGCCTAGGCTGTTGGATATAGTTTCAGATGTCAGCTTTCTCCATGCTCAAGGATTTTCTGATTTTGGTTCCATCCTACTGAATATAACATTCAGTGTCAAAGGTCCAAATCTAGACCAGACCTTTGATCTAGCTACCCCAAATTTGTATCCACAAAGAACAAGACTTTGTAGTATGAATCTGCTTGAAAGAATGGACACATTAAAGCTACTACAGTACCAAGCAGACGTTTAACTTTAACATATTCCAAACCGACCGTGCATTCAGGGATGGACAGGCTCAAAATTTGCAGGAGCTCTGTGACTTTCTGCACTTCTCTCCTGTTGTACAAGAGGAATGACTTTCAGAATATCCATCTTATTAGAGGTTTTCCAAGGCAGACAAATGAGTCAGCCACTTGTTTCAAATAAATGGAAATAGTGTTCCAAGTTTCCTAGACAGCTTTAAAAACTACATAAAGCAATTCAGCTGCTTAATATATTGTGTTCTACACCTCACATTTAAGAGGACACAAAATCACATGCTTTTTATTCCAGATATAAGTTGTTTTACCCACAGCAGTCCAAAGGCATCTCATTTTGTCTCTGTCCTCAACATACATGCTACTCATCTTGCTTGTGCCATTCCCCAGAACAAAAGTAGCACTCTTCAGAGTAAAGAGCAGCAGCTGAAGTTCCCAGACTGCCACGGGTATCCTAAATAATACTGAACTAATTGTCTTAATGTCCATGATTGCATTTGCCTATTTGTATAACGAGGATGTTAATATTTTGCTTTCTGAGGAGGAATGTTGAAAACCTTAATTAATATATCAGTGACAAAAAAGGCATGAGTTACAACTTTAACTGTACAGTAAAATAGAACATCTATGTGGATAAATAATTATAAGGGGATATATAAAACTATAAAAATAATTTCTCTACTGCAAACCTTGCCTTAACAAGAAACATAACTTCTTCCTCCCTCAAGAAAGCTGAATACACTGACTCATGTCTTTATTTAAGTGTCATGGTAGGTTTGTTCTTTTATAACGTGTAGTAGTTTAGCTTTGAACTTTTGATTTTTGGAAAAGGCAGAGCAGAAAAATGTTTTCATGGGAGAGGAGTGCACATTCCAGAGCTGTCGACTCTTACTCGTTTATGGGGGGGAAGCGGGGGCGCACGGGGAAGCTGCTTAGATTTTAGACTTTGATTGATGCAATTTGTTGTTGTCTAGTATTTTGTGATAAACCAAAAAGTTTCACTATACAGTGAAATACTTCAATTTTCTCTCTCATTTTTCCAGCTTTTGCTTGTTCAAAACTCTGAACAAGGTTGAAACTGACTGCCGTTGAGAGAAAAATTGCCTTTGTATGAATAGAAACAGTGATCCTTTGTAATATACAAAGTAGCCCAAAGAGAAAATAACTCAGTTTACTGTGAATTATAGAGCTATACACCAGCATAATGTGGGAATGCAGACAATATTACTCATAAAAATAAAACAAAACAAAATATGAGCCCTTCATGGTGTCTTTGTACTCTGAGCAACAGTTTTAAACACAATTTTCCTGTGCTGTTTCATGTTTATTTAATGTATTAACATTTGATTACGTCAAAAAAAATATTAAAATAGGAAAATAAAATAAACTTTATGTACCTTATTTATTCAAGGAAAGTAAAAAAATGTTTCTCTCCTGTCCTGCATATTTTGAAGAGTATTAACATACATGCTTTCTTCCCTTCTTTTTCTAGAAAGAGAAGAAAATGCATATTGTCAGAATCCTTCAAATTTGATACTCAGCACTATTACGATCTCTTCATTACTGGATGTTGAGTCTGGATATCAGAACCGGTACAGTGAAGTACTCTCCTGTTAAGCTGAGGTAGTTTTTTTCCTAATAATGTAATTGTTTAAAGCATTACAAAAGATGCCCTTCCACCCCCCTATTCCCTGCCAATAAAAACATTTCTGGGCAGAACATTATACTGTGCAATATAGCATCAGTTGATGTGAAAGACATGAGAACTGATGCTTTTGCTAACAGGCAGGGAGGTTCGGGCCCCATTTATTAATATAAATCTAGCAAGAACGCATTATTTAAGATGACCACACTGAATTGGGTTTGGAAAGCAATTGCAAGTGTCGGCTCCTTTCCCTTCATAGAGGGACTAGTGAGATGATAGATGCAACATCCTGGATTCATGGCCTGTTAAAAGACTACTGTACAACCATTATGGATATGTCAGAGACTGCATTCTTTGCTGCATTGGCATTAAGAGCTAAAGTCATTGAGGACAGAGAACATAATTAATGAAAAAGTCTAATGCTGAAACAATGCAATTAACAAGTCTTTCAAAGTTTCATTTCCTGGGGAAAATTATTGCCATTGAAAAGGATCTATCTTGTCAAAAATCTTAACAGACAAAGGCTAGAAACTGCATGAAAATACCAGCCCCAAGCCAGAGATGAGGAGAGAACTTCTCCGTTCACAAAGCCAGAAGATGTCACGGTATTATTCTGAGAGAGGCAGGCTTTGCCGAGAACTTCAACTGCTTTTCAGACACACATTGAGATAAGTTTCTACTTAGTGGGATGGGCATCCATACAGTCCGTTATTTCATAAATATTATTCACCAGCATGAAAAACTGCATTTATGAAAGCCTACCAGTCACTGATTCATAGTGTCATGTTTTCCCTCAAGAACAGAACTGCACACAGTGCAGGCCTGATGTAGTCACAGTGTGTTAAAGGAACATGCAACTTAGGATGCAGACGGGAAGGCAATCAGTTGCAGAATTGTATTCCAAAAAAAAGAAGGGGGCTCTGAGGCTGGCCACTGGCCCATAAGGATGCGGAGATGCAATTAACTTCAGAATTAAGGTACACAGAAGAACATTTTCAGAAAGTTTTCTACGCTCACACGGCTTTAATGTATCGTTAATGTACCTTTCCTGGTATATCAGTAATCAAGATACTGTTAGTTTTCTGTCCATTGCCCTAATAGAATTGCACATCTTTCACAGTATATTAACACGAATCTTAAAGAAACTGCAGTTTTACTTTGTAGCTTCCTTTTCTCCCCAATTGAAAAAAAAAAAGTTTCTAGAAATATACACCAATACAGCTGAAACAGAAAAACACGGTTAGTGTAAAAAATTAATTGCTTTAGATTATATGGTAACCCACTTATAAATCTTATCACTATTGCAGACAAAAAAGAAAAAAAAACACAGATAGGGGCACAGGAAGATCAACTTGAGGATAGATATATTCTTATAGATATAACAAAGCTACCTCAGGCTCCACATTTGCTTTCAAATTCTGTTACAAGACAGTAACCAACGTGGCACATAATTCTTTGAGGTCATTTAAAGCCTGCCTGTTAAACAAACATTACTCTGATTTTTTTTTTTCCCAAGGATTCATAATATTTCCTGTATATTTTCAGCAATATTTGTCCTATCTGTCTCCTAAACTATCATTTTGAACCACTGAGAAATTGTTTGCCTAAAACCAGAACTCTGTTTTCAATACCTTTCTGTTACTAATATTCCTTAAGTTACACTTCAGTCTCCAATCAAGGTTTGCTGCAACAGTTTCTCTTTTGATGCAAGTCCACTGTACTGTACCTTGGATCTCAGCTAGAATGCACAGTATGTCATGTGAGCAGTAAAAACCAATATAGTTCAACTTTCCCAAAGTAGGTTGAATCAGGATTTTTAAGGATAATCAAAACCATATTTTTATTAGCAAGCAGAGCCAATAAGTCATTGAAGCTATATAAATATATTCATACCCACATTGCACTTCCTTATAAAACGAATCTCGCACCCAGGAACACAAAACTTCTTGCTGTGGAATACTGAATAATTGTGGAAAAAATAAATGGAAGAATACACTGATCTCTGCATGAGAAGTGTGTCATAAAAGGGATCCCAGTAAAACACACTGAATCTTCAGACTTCTATAAACTTTTTATGACTTTCTTAGCAGACGTTAGAAAATTTGACTTTATTAGAAAACTTGAAGGACTTTGTACAGAGCAGTATTATTTACAGGAGAAGTATTTATTACTTATATTCTTTAAGTGAAACTTATGTATGATTTCATATGCAAATACATGCAAGCATGCAAGTGTATATATGTTTTTAGCAAAGTCTGTCACTACGTCTTTTGGACCACCTTATAGTCTTTGGTAATGCCAATAGATAGGTCCCGGTTGATATTTTATGTCAGCAAGTTATTCTACACATGAGAATACATCTGTGTAAATGCAACAGTATATTTCTTATAGATGTTATTTATGTGCATATGTCTTTACAGGACTTGTGTCTAGACCCAATCTGGATTTAGACTGCTGTCACTGACAGCAGAATATAAATCTTTGTATGTTTCCTCTCTTCAAACTATTTTTTTTTCCTTTTTTTTTTTTTTAATATTGGCTTTCTTTTCACTGCTAACTACAAAGGCTGATTTATCAATGTAAGTGGAAGTTATCTGAACAGCAGCCAACATAGAACACAGAATCAATAGAAATGATACATGGCATTTTTTACAGTTTGTGGTTGGTTTTTTTAATGCTCAGAGCCCATATAGGCAAGAAACTATTTCCCATACTGTGAGATGGAAATATTGCTCGCCCCTTTGTAGAATATAAAGCTGAGAAACGAAGTTGAAGAGATTTAGTCAAAACTAAACGCTTTCCTCATCTCAGAAAGGTAGCACTGCGCAGTTCAGCCAAATTGTGGCTACCTGAAAAAGGGAACAATTTGATCACGTATGCCTGAAATCACACATTTTTAACTTGTTCTAACCACAGTGTAGGCACAGCTAAACTGAATGATATCACTATGCTGAGTTATTTCCCACGTTCCTTTGTTACTCCAGTAATGTCAAAAAATGCAGGAACTGGGAAGTCATATGATCTGTAGGAAAGAGAATATTGTGGTTTCTAAGAAAAATATTTATCACCAAGCAAGCTGTTTTGATTTATTAAATGATAGCTTCCCATCATAGTGTTTTTTGATATGGTGCTTGAAACCACAATGGTTGTATAAAGCCACGACCTTATTTGTTTAAAGGCATCCACTAGTGTTTTTCTTAATAGAAATATCAGTTCATGACAATGCCAGGTTCATAAAAGCTCATCCAGGAATAAACACTAGTGTTTTTCTTAATAGAAATATCAGTTCATGACAATGCCAGGTTCATAAAAGCTCATCCAGGAATAAACTCTTGAAAAATTATTTTTTTCCTAGAGCGTCCATTAAGCCAGTGCAGGCACTGTGTCTCACTGCTAGTCTTCTAACATTAGATTTATAAGATGTTATAATTAACAACAGGTGAAGGGCAGCACTACATGCACAGCAAGCAAAGTGAAAAGACTGGCAGCTCAAGAGTCACTTGTGAATTATCAAAACTTTTCCCTGGATAAATTCGGTAGTAATCCTGGTAGGTTTTCTGGTTCCCCCCGCCCCAGCACCACCGTCCGTTTTCTTCTTTATCATGTCAAAGATTAGGGACCATCTGGCTGTTTTTACAGTTATGTAGCTTTTCCACTTCTATGTTTACCTATCTATAAAATGAGACAAATTATGCTTCCCTACTCACAGAAGACTTCCAGACAAATCCACACACAAAATTTTAAAATGATGCAGATTTTTAAGAGACACTTGTGTCTCCATTATTCCAGCTCTCTCAAACTCACATTCTGCACAAGTAACATAAAGGAAAAAGAAAAGGTTCAAAACATATATAGCCTCCACATCAATTTTAAGAACAGCAGTTCTTCAGCTTAGGACTGAAAAGGAGAGAGGAAGACACTGAAAAACATGAATCAGCAAAACAAAAATATGTCCCAAATGAGTTTTCATTTGCATAGTTAAACAAATACCATTCTTTCTTTTTTTTTCTTGTGTTCTGAGAATATAAGTGAGGCAAGGTATGTTGGGAAAGGCAATGGTTTTGTTGAACAAAGTGAAGAAGGACTTGTATCCCAAATCTACCAATAGATCTAACTTCTATGAATCATTTCCAATGTACTAACCTGATGTGATCATGACATTCATGAGTTAGTTAATTACATGTCGTAACATCATGATTATATCAAGGAGTACTTTTTTTTTTTTTAATTAAAAAAACCTCTGTTTTGGATAATTGGCTACATATCCTTATTGACAGTAGTAAATACTTTAAATGCATTAACTGGTAGGAAGATGTAAACAGGAATGTTAAAAAAAAAAAAGAAAAATCAGTATTTGTACTACAGAAAGAATTGGAGATCTTTTCGTGGATACATTCCACACTCTTGTCAATATAGTTCCCTGAGTTCCTCTACAAATAACTCTGATACATGAAATTAATTTCTACTAAAGCCCTTTTAGGGTGTTTCTTCCCTTCTTTTGTCCTCCCCACCGCAAAATACACTTGAATCAGTAACCTTATAGTTCTTAGCATTACTATATTACAGAGCAATGACTATTATTCTAGCTTTATGTTACCAGGCTGCCAACAGGAACACATGGTGCTAGAAGTTTGAGTTCTTTACGATGTAGTGAGCTAACGTTCTCTGAGAACTTTTTTCTACACTGACTGTGGAAAAACATGTTCATTTTTGCCTGAGCTTATGGGATCACTGTAGGCATAGAGTGGATATTAGTACCTAAGAGAACCTAGGCTGTGACAACACTATATAGATTTGCATATTCTAACACATATACATGCACTTCCATAATGGAAAGTGATCAGTTTTAATGCCTGTCTTTTGCCTGTGATTCTACAATTGGACTACTTGTCTCAAATCCACCAGTGAGCATTAAGTCGTATGCTTACCCAGCACAACCCAACGCACTACTAACTTTTTAGATAGCACTGTGTTAACTTCATTGTGAATTGGAGTCTCAACTGATTTTGTTAAACTGCTTTATTGTATAGTGGTGACTATAAAGTGAGATGGTTACAATGCTGAATTTATCATGCTTGTTGCAGAGTTTGCACTTTCATTAAAATTCACATAGCAGTGCTTATCTATAGCTGAGACACAAAGTTGCCCAGGGGAACACTTATTACTCTGGGTAATTAATCAGAGGTGATGGGAAATTTTTCTTAGTGTTCTTGATAATCTCTAGGGCATCATTCAACTGTGAAATTTTGGCCTCACTGAAGTGGAAAGCAAGTTTCATCAGTAACTAGAATAGGCCAAAACATTTCTCACAAAGCACTTAACGACCTGGTGTCATCTGGCAGAGTTTCTCTGTGCAGTCTTTTTTCAGAGCTGGAGAAATAATTCATTTCTGTTAAATATTTCATATGCATACACAACAAGCCCCTTGTTTTGGCAATCATAGGCACGTTTTAAGGAAGGTTCTACACATTCTTTAGGGTAAATACATTTTTAAAGGGCTTGAATCTATACTCAAATAAAGTGTCGCAGCTCAGTGAACTTGAAATCCTCAATAGGAAATGTGTGGTTTTGCATGGACAGGGAGAAAATACATAAGACTGTAAAAATGCTTGGAGATTCAAGCACGTAGCTTGAAACAGCCTGAAGACTTCCACTTTGTAGAATGGCCTCAAAGGTTTTTTTTTTTTTTATTTAAACAAAAAGAAACACTCCCTCCATCAGATGCCCAAATTTAGAGCCACGTTACTCAAAATAATAATCCTTTTAAAACCCCAAACTTTCATCCAATAACATTTTATTTTCATGGTGGCTAGGCACAGATTTTAAAATTTGTATATGTAGAGACCACAAGGACGTGTCTTCTTCTTATTGAAGTGCTTCAGGATAGTTAAACTTTTGCTGCACAGAAGTAGTAGGAATTTTAAAAAGACTGAAAATATTTCCAATTCAAAAGAAGAATCCTCTCCAACCCAAAGAACTATTCAAATATCCAAGCACAAAACTGAGCTAGGTTTCTTAGAAAAAGTTCAAGTTCAATGATTTAGACAAATGTTAAACTGAGTTGAAACAGACTCAGCAATTTTATTTCCTCTATTCAGCTCTTCCAGGTGTGACTATTAACACTGAGTCTAAAAGATGAATTAGCACTTATTTCACATTTTTATCAACTATTCATTAGTTTAGCCATCCTTGTCCTGGAAACAATATTTTTCCCAGCTACATCTATTTAAAACAACATTATTTTAAGAGATATAAAATATACAAAATAATTGAATCATGAAAAGTTACGGTGTATGGGACAGAAATTTACAGACTAAATTCAAATTTGACTGATTTTTCATTTAAGTGTTGCTACAACATACAAAATATTTTCAAAACAGTAACTGCTGAACACAGATATTGATGGACAGGTTTACCCAAGCTCACGAAGAGAGCTGATTGACCCCTGGCTCACAGGGGGTGATTAAGAACATACTGTGTTATTGCTGAATGCTCTTGTTTTGAGTGCATCGTACTAGTTTCACTGTAGCAGGAGCTAACTGAATGAGTATTCTCTCAAATTACTTAATGGCGTTATGAATTCTAGCAATTCAAAAGGTTTATTTCTCATTGTGATGACTAACTCAAGTTCTCCATAATAGATTCACAAAGGGATTAGCAATTTTATGAATTTAGCAAAAGTAACTGGCTCTCAGCATTAATTGCAGTCTTGAAAGTCTATTATAAACAAGTCATTGTAATATCTTGGATCTGAAAGAGAACCCTTCTTTACAGGTATGTATGTGGTTAGGTGGATGTGGTTTCTTAATGGTGTTTCTTCTAAATGAAAGTTAATGCTGGTATTTTGCTTTTAGACTGAGTTATCTTACTTATTGAGTAATTTATAAAATAAAACACTTCTGGGGTCAAGTTACCATGTGTGCCAAGAAGGTCTACCTCTCAATGCAGGACTTGGATGCAGGATTTGTACCCACATTATTCAGGCACATAACTTCCACTGAATACTTCCACTGAACAGGAGTCAGGCTACCCACTGCTTGTGTAAGTCTGAGTACAAACTTTATGTGCCTCAATTCCTGTTTGTGAAAACACGCTGATGATAGACTCCTTAACATAGGAGTTAGAGTAGTTTGTGAAGTAATGACATGCTAAAGACTGCTTAGTAATACTCATTGAACTCAAGGATAGAGCTATATGAATTCTATCTTAAAGAACTTACAATCTTGCTACTTAACTGCAAGAGACATTCACATTGCTTACCTGTTTATATGTCCTGTGATGCTGATTCAAAGCAGCCACAGGTACCTCAGTCAGTGGAGAGACTGTAGTTAAAGTGAATCTTTTATGTAATACATTGCATTCTGGGGACAGAATTAAGTACCTGCTGATATTTCATCTTTGATTTGTCAAACTGAATCTTTTTATTTATGCAAGTGTACACATGTGCATGTACACATGCTCATGTATAAAAGGAAAAGTTTCTTTTTGGGGAAGGGCACAATAAAACATTTCAAGTAAAATCAGAAGTCATACAGAAACAATATAAACTATGCTGTATTTGAGCTATAGGAATAAGGGATAGGAAAGATGAAGGCTCTTTGCACAAGTAAATTATCTTAAACCTTGTAGCTGAATGGCACAACACAAAACCCGTAAAATTTACAATTCAGCAAAAATATCCTCTATGTTTCTGTTCCCTTATCAAATGAATGGATACTACCAAGTCTGCTAAAGACATATAGGTGGTGTATGCTTGCCTTTAACAAACTCTGCTCACACTAACTCACATCTGTAGAGATATTGGGACACTTGATGTCATTGTATCTGGAAAAATCTGTGGTAGCGAGGGAATGAAAGAATTTACAACATCAAGGCTTTTCAAAGATTATTATCCAAACTTTACAGGTTTACTTGCAGAGAATTACTAATACCAGACCACCAGAAACTTAAGTATGACTGCGCCCAAAACTCTGCAGACATACATTGTAGAAACCAACTGTAACTATTCATATTTGCCTGAGCTTAGCTCTACACCTAGCATGTCACAGTTCTGGAAAGTAGAATAGGTTACAGGAAAGGTCAGAATTTGTTGAGCCTTGGGACTGATGGATTAAAAGTAATATTATTTCTTTTTAAAAAAAATCATTCCCAACTTACAATATTTTGGAAATTAGTAAGGAAAAAAAGCAGCTAGAGAAATCTGTATTATTCATAGACTTAGACAAGTTAAAGATGGAAAATAATTAGATCATCCAGCCCATTTTCCTGCCAATGCAGTATTGTTCCCTGCAGTACATTTTCTAGTGCTTAGTTTTTTAAGTCCCTTGAGAAGGGAGATTCCAGCGTTTCCTTTGGACACATCCCGGCACACTCTGTCGGGGATTCTCTGTTTTTCCTCCCTCTGTTCAGCCAAGCATTTCCTGTCTCTTCTTATTTCCTCTTCCACTCAAGAATCTTCCTCCTCCTTGGTGCCAGGGCCTTTCAGGAATCCAGAGGGGACACTCTGCCAACAGGAACAGATATTCCCAGAATAGGGTATTTCACAGTATGGAAATCTATGGCAGACTATTTCAGGAGAACATTCGAGTAGCCTCCTTTTGTTTACTGCTCTTTGTGTGCCAGATGGGAAGAATGCATCTGAAAGGTGCTTGGCCCCTTTTAAACATTTTTAGTATGATAATTCTTCAGTATGAACTTCAGGGAGAGTATCTGTTAAAACCAAAGCTTGGCTGCCTCAGAACAGGTTAGAAGGATTGCTGGAAGAGCGTCCTGCAATGAACAATAAGTTCACCATATACCGTGTTACTAGTGATTTGTCCCCTTAAATAAGTGGACATAAGAAACGGGCCTGAAGAAAGAGCAGAAAAATATGGAGATGTTCTTGACCCAGTGGTGACTGAATACAAAACTAACCATCTGTGCTGTATGAATGTACTCAGAACAGTATCACATATAGGTACAATATTCACATGCAACAATTACAGTCATGCTATAGACGCAGTAGCCCACACCAACTCATTCCAAGCAGTTCTGTTATTGACAGAGCAGTTGTGGGAAAAGATTACCATTCAGCAGGCTGTGTGCAAACTCAGCATCGTGAAATCCTTATGTGTGTTTGTGAAGAGATCCCTCCACAGGTCATGCAAAAGCTGTGGTTCATAAGGAACCACAGGCCAAATATGGCCTAAGTGGTTTTAGACATCTAAAGAGTCAGGTCAAGACAGGAATTTAAGTGTGGTTTGCTAAGTAGAAGTGTTAACCTTGTCAAATTGAGTTATATAGCCTTTTAACATAAGCAGTCCAAGTCTGCTACCTTAATGAAAACATTGTATATGTGATAAATATCTTTCTTGAGCTAGAAGTTTAGCTTTGCCTTGAAGGGGCCTAGCCAGAGCACTTAGGAATATTTTCTTAGAAGAACAACAAATGTTAAATATCTTTTTGTTCTTCAAATTTGAGCAGGTGGACTTAATCGTTGGTCTTGCAAAACAGTTTGCAGTGGGGAAGGATTAAGTTTCCATTACCTAATTCAAAAGACTGGCCAAATATAAAACAAAAATGATGAAAGAATTTGGTTGTAATTCTGTCTCTCTGAAGGGATAGAAATATTCTTGGATGTGTTCTTTGTTTTGACACATTTATACCAATTACAAATCAAAGGGCAAAGTTGGAGTAGTATTTCCTCCAAACTGCCTCAGCCTCAGTTTGTTCTAGTACTGTCTCTGACTGAATTCCTTTGACAGCAAAGGAACTTTCTCTTTTAATGTAATTGTTCTTGAAGGTGTTTAAAGCATCCAGAAGAGAAAAGGAAATAGTTCTGCAACCAATTTGTGTAAATCTGGAAAATATCTATAACATGTAACTTATACAAAGCAATGTAATTATAATAAATCTTTTGCTTCTCCTTTAGAAAAAAAGTGCAGCAAGAAGAGGTGCATCAGTACTGTATTTCAATTAAAATTCAGAGAGCTAAATCAGTGTCTTCATTTTCCTTTGTATTTTACTGTAACTGTCTTGGGTGTTGCTTTCTTCAGCAGCATTAATTTGAGGAGTGAAAGCTAATAAGTGAGAGGAAAGACAAGCAAACCTGGAGTGAAAAAACATGCTAAAGATAGAACTTTATATACTTTAATTAAAGAACTTTAAGAACATTCAAAAAGGAGAAAAGCAGAACAAAAGTCCTGTGAAATGCAAGGCGTTTGTCCTGAACTACAGAAAACTAGATGATCATCAATTGACAGCCAATTTATAAAGTTATGTTAGCCTTAAAAAAAGGGCTTTTTTAAATTGTGACTTGAGTAGAAAAATGTATACTTCTTGCTTTTAAGAGAAGGAAAAATCATTCAGAATATTTGGCAATGCCAAACATAGGAGCATTCACAAATTAGCAACACAGTAATCACTGGTCACACCAGCATGCAATGCTTCCTGCTTTCAGTGATGCACTCCCTGGGAACGGGCAGTAAAGGCCCATTGGGCACACCCGTGCTGCTTTGCTTGGCAGTAGATTTAAGCTTTCCATGAATTCTTTCCCACTAAACTGTGGAAAGGCAGTGTCTGGGAAGGCACTGGAAAACTTGTCCCATTTGAGTGGGGCAAGCTTCATCCATGCCACAGAGTGTTTCTGGCAGCAAATGGTAAGGTATCCTAAAGTTTTAATCTATGCCCTGACAGGCAGTCAAGTAAAGAACAACCATACACGTCCGTTGAAGGTTATGTTTATGGATAGGGTGAAGACAGCACAATAGTACCGCAAGGTCTTTAAGGTCTACTCAATATTCTCTATCAGCAATGCTTTCTCATATGTTTAAAACGAAAAATACCTTCTACTGAATCAACTGTCACAGCAACTGGGAAGAATAAAAAAAGAATACCCTCTTCATGAGAGCAATGCCTTTAAGTTACCTTCTGTAATATTTCATAGAATCATAAAATAGTTGGTTGGAAGGGATCTTTAAAGGTCATCTAGTCCAACCACCCTGCCATCGGCAGGGACATCTTCAACTAGATCAGGTTGCTCAGAGCCTCGTCCAACCTGACCTTGAATGTTTCCAGGGATGGGGCATCTACCACCTCTCTGGGCAACCTGTTCCAGTATTTCACCATCTCCATTGTAAAAAATTTCTTCCTTATATCTAGTCTAAATCTACCCTCTTTTAATTTAAATCCATTCCCCCTTGTCCTGTCGCAACAGGCCCTGCTAAAAAGTTTGTCCCCGTCTTTCTTATAAGCCCCCTTCAAGTACTGATAGGCCACAATAAGGTCTCCCCGGAGCCTTCTCTTCTCCAGGCTGAATAAGCCCAACTCTCTCAGCCTTTCTTCACAGGAGAGGTGTTCCATCCCCCTGATCATTTTCGTGGCCCTCCTTTGGACCCGCTCCAACAGGTCCATGTCTTTCCTGAGCTGAGGGCTCCAGAGCTGGACGCAGTACTGCAGGTGGGGTCTCACCAGAGCGGAGTAGAGGGGCAGAATCACCTCCCTTGACCTGCTGGCCACGCTGCTTTTGATGCAGCCCAGGATGCGGTTGGCCTTCTGGGCTGTGAGAGCACATTGCTGGCTCAGATCCAGCTTTTCATCCACCAGTACCCCCAAGTCCTTCTTGGCAGGGCTGCTCTCAATCCCTTCATCCCCCCGCCTGTGTTGATACTGGGGGTTGCCCGGACCCAGGTGCAGGACCTGGCACTTGGCCTTGTTGAACCTCATGAGGTTCACACGACCCCACTTCTCGAGCTTGTCCAGCTCCCTCTGGATGGCATCCCATCCCTCAGGCGCATCAACCGTACCACTCGGCTTGGTGTCGTCTGCAAACTTGCTGAGAGTGCACTCGATCTCACTATGTCATTGATGAAGATATTAAACAGTACCGGTCCCAGTACGGACCCCTGCGGGACACCACTTGTCACCGATCTCTATCTGGACATTGAGCCGTTGACCACTACCCTCTGGATGCATCCAGCCAGCCAATTCCTCATCCACTGGACAGTCCACCCACCAAATCCATACATCTCCAGTTTAGAGAAAAGGATGTTGTGGGGGACCGTGTCAAAGGCCTTACAGAGGTCCAGATAGACAACATCGTAGCTCTTCCCATGTCCACCGATGTAGTCACTCCACCATAGAAGGCCACTAGGTTGGTGAGGCAGGACTCGCCCTTGGTGAAGCCATGCTGGCTGTCTCGAATCACTTCCCTGTCCTCCATGTGCCTTAGCATAGCTTTCAGGAGGATCTGCTCCATGATCTTCCCAGGCACAGAGGTGAGACTGACTGGCCTGTAGTTGCCCAGGTCTTCCTTTTTTCCCCTTTTTAAAAATGAGGGTAATGTTTCCCCTTTTCCAGTCAGCAGGAACTTCACTGGACTGCCACAACTTCTCAAATACGATAGATAGTGGCTTAGCAACTTCATCCACCAGTTTCTTCAGGACACGTGGATGGATCTCATCGGGTCCCATGGACTTGTGCACCTATTTCACCTACATTTCTATCTATTCAGTCAAATGCACGGTCAATCAGAAAACTTACTAAGAGAAGCGCAATTCCCCTGAAAAGTCAGACGGGAGAGAAATCAGATTTGAGGGCTTTTTCTCCTCTGTAAGCACCAAAACAGTCAGAAATTTGTCTGAGCTAGTGCGAGGTGCGTAAAATTGGAAAGAAGAGGCTTTTTTAGGCACTTACACCACTTCCACTCCCATACACAAAAAGCAGAAGCTTCTTTTTTCCTAGTTCTAGTCCCTTTTACTCACAGAAATCAAATAAGTCATGTATCTTCATTTAGGAATTCATATCAGAAAAAAAGAAAAAACAAAAGCCAAAAAACCAGATACCACACACCCCCAAACACCATGATCAGAGTTTGGCAGGTATAAAACAGAGATATGGGTGAGCCATATAAAACTGCTTAATGCTAGCTGATTTGCACCCTAGCACATCCAAAATAGATGAAGCTCGTTTAATGAGCCAACCCATCACCTCTTAGAACACAGGAGGAACATTTTCTTGAGGTACATTTCCTGTTTTCCTCTCATTATCCTCTCAGATAATTCCACAGCTTAAGCTACTATTTGGATAAAAGCAGAGGAAAAAAGCTTCCTAAGTCCAAATTCCCATGAATAAGCACATCGGGCATCTTAACATATACTTTGCAACAGCTTCCAAGATCATCGATGGCATTGCCTTGAAACAGCCCAGTGAAGAGGATGAAATCAAGTAAATACACAAACTGTAATTTGGTTTTTTCACATCTAAAGTAACTTCTTTATAATGCAATTATGTTGTTCCTGGAAAGACTTACTGCATAGCCAGATTACGAGCTGGTTCATTCCCTTTCCAGCCAGCAAAAGAATCTCTATGCACCAGCCAGAACACTTGCAAGGCAAGCATCCTCTAATTCAGTTGTGAGCACCTTCAGGAACTTCATGATTCTGTATTCACACGTGTGCAAACCACCTTCTTTAATAAGCCTTGGGGATTTTACATTGAACAGAGCAATTGAAAACCTCTGTGGCTCAGCAGTTGTTAGTATGTGTCTGCCAACAGAAGCCAGCTTGATATAAACCATTTCCATTTAAGCTTTAGTTGATATTCCATGCCATTTATTTCTTAGCTGCCGCCTCATCCCAGCTCCTTTAGCTGCTCTACGTCATGGAAACCAACTCACTAGAAGTGCGATTTGTGGCAAGCAGTAGAGGCTATGAAAGCTGATGAAAACCTCACTGTTGTTTGTGCTGTCCATTGCAGGACCAGCTCAGCCCAAACTGCTTCCTCAGGTATTTTAGTAATGCTACTAAGACCACAGCTCTCCCAGCTCTATATACAGCAACACAAACCACTGCTCACTCTTTGGGTGTAAAATGATTGATGACGGCACCTAACTGTGAGGAGCAGAGGGCAAGTTTTGATTGTGGAGGTCATAGCCAAGTCCTCTAACAAAAAATTCCAGTTAATTTTTAACTCCCACACAAAGCAAACAGTATTACTTGCTAATAACACCTGGTCTCTTCTCTCTGTCAGATACGACACTTAAGCTCTGCCAGCCACATAACTGTTGCTAAAATAAATATGCAGTACAACTAGTGAGTACTGTTTCCACTTCTGCTCCACCCCCCATTCATGCTGTCAATACAGAGTTTCTCCAAAAGAAAGACAAAAAGAAACCCTGTAGCTTTGTAGCTTTTCTGACAGAGAAGGAAGATCTCAGTTTTGTATCTGTTTTTGTTAAATTACCAAAACTTACACAGTATGTAGTAATACTGTCCAATGATTCTGACATGAGTGATAGTATTTAGTTTAACATAATCAGTCTCTGCAGAATAAAGTAATTTCCCCAGATACCAGTGTGTTGGATTGCATGATGTTCTGACTCCCTCTTTGTGCTGTCTGACACGAACGCTCCACTTGAACATGGATCAGGAGGACATATTTATCATACACTGCTTTCTCTTCTTTAAGAATATTTTGAGATGTGAATTTTCTAAAGAGCATAAAGAAATAAAAGCATACAGACCTGAACTCCAAACCTGTTCTCACACAACTAAGTTGTCATCTTTCTTTCCTTCCTTTTTAAACTGTCTTGGATTTATCGTATGATTTCATGTCAAAGTTTTATAGTTGTCATGTGTTTTGGAGATAGGATATATGTTTTCTTAAAGCAGGTTCCCACCTCCATGGCAAGGTCTATTGAACATTTCAAATGAATATGTTTCTCTTAAACAATGTGTAAATTCGTATGTGATAGTCCACATTTGTTTTATGGGTTTGGTAAGGGAGCTCAGATTCTGCTTTCTTATGAGCATCTAATGGAAAGATTCCAATGCAGAAACACAGCTAAAGCAGCAATGAGAATGCTTTATTATTTTGTAATTTATTTCCTGCAGTTAATTCCTTAGCTGTTTTATCTGATTTCTGACTGATTTCACACATCACTGGACTTGCCAACGCATTTTTGCTTTGAGTCACTTCCTTGCCAGGCCAAAAAAAAAAAAAAAGGTCTTCAAAAAGGGAACAAGCTTGTCCTTCTGTCTTTCTGCCTCCACTGCTGAATACAAGACAGGGCAGGAAATAATTATAAGAGGCAACAAAAGGAGCATAAATACTTTTTGCGCATATGCACACAGGTACTATTTTCTATGAAGGAGATATTTAACGCATGGAATTCTAGGAAATATTTCAAAACCAATAATACTTGATTCTTCAGTCATGAATCAATACTTCTTTATGGCACTTTAAATGTATAATAAGAAAGCAGCCTCTGAGCTAAAGGGCTTTCTATTCTAAACTAGATCCTCTAGTACTCCATCAGATGCCAACGTGATTCACAAACCTGTTAATGTTACAACTCACTCTTGAAAGTGAGGACAAGTCTTTTTGCATTTAAAACAAAATACTCTGTTACCAGATACTCAGGTAATTTCCTATTATAAATGTAGCCAAAAATAGGACAGCACAGCTCTCACTTTGACAAGTCCTCCCTGAGAGAAGGCAAATGTCGTCTTCATAATGTGATAGGTACAGATTAGACAATGGTTTTCACGTCATTTGTTGGACACCATTCACAGTTTTCTATGGATATGAACCTTTGAAAATGTTAGCATTTACTTATTTCTACCCAGACTTCATTTTGCTCTGCTCATAAAACAGACTGGTTTATTGGCATCTGCAAGTTCTTAAATTTATTAAAGGATAAATCTATGGTGAGTTTAAATGCTAACTCAATTAGGGTGTTTACATGGGGTCTTTGCACAATGTTTATGAGATGAAATTTGAAGTAAAACCCAGACATGTTCTGTTTCTGTTTTGTACCACAAAGATTGCAGTGCAGCTAGGAAACATACTTCAGCGAGTCACATCTTGGAAAAGAAAAAGATAAATGGCTAAAAATGCAATAATAGTAGGATATCAAGAAATAAACACTAACTGAGCTAGCAGACTTGTTTGTAGTCCTGCTCGCAATCACTTCCAGTCCATGTTCAGGATGTTTCTTCAGCCACCCAACTAAAAAAAAAAAAAAAAAAAAGGGACAATCACTTCTCTTGATGACATTACATCCATAACAAAGGCAAAAAGCAACAGAATTAATTTGTGTTGCTGTCTTGTATTCAGCTGAGTAAGACTGTAGAGGTTGAGACTCCAGAAAGACAGGAATTTGCCCTTTCAGCCTTTAGCTGATCAATAGCCCTTAACATTTACTTTATTTCAGATCTCAGAGTTCCTTGCAAACATAACAAACACCTATCAGTGCTTTAGTCTTGCAAGATAAGTAGCATTATACCAGCTTCCCCTGGTATGAAACTGGAATTGAAAGGATCTAATTCCCTATAGCGTGCTCACGCTTAAGTACTTACAGTAGCAGAAGTGGAGAGGATAAGCACTAACAATTCTACTGGTATCATTATACATCTACAGTGGTTTTATTTGCCCACATATAACCATTACACAGTCATGTATAAACACCAAAGGAAAAAGGAGAAAAGGTTGCAATAAGTCATGAAATGCAATTCATTTGTCAAAATTAAGGCCCTTGATGGGTTCAAAATCTTTTCCTTGAGATTCTAACTTTTCACTTCATCCCTACTTTTTGGCCAGGGTAAGAATAGTGTAGGAAGTCACAGTCCAGTGCCTCTGTAAAGCAGAGGAGTAGGCTAGGTCCTACAAGTAACTTACTGGCAGTGTTTGGCTCTGAATTTCTCTTGTTCTCCTAAATACATTCCCAGAGTTGGAAGATTTTGAGTTAGGACTTCATCTTTTATCACAGGAAACACTGCCTTTACTTATCTCCTCTACCTTAAGGCAGGGGTTTCCTAACTTGTAGAGGCTGAATCAGAAACAGGACCAAAATAATCCTTACCTGAAGCAACCTTTTTAGAAATATATTAATAGAACAGCTGTTTGCGCCATCCATTGCATTTGCAGGCATATACTGACAACTTTTCAAAATCACTAGAATTTATTCTGAAGCAGAAGCAAAGGGAAAGATATCCAACAAGTCATCTGATTTATTGTAGTAACCCTCATATATGCAGTGTTAAAGTGATCATATGGCTGGCTGTAGAAATGCTAAGTATTTCACTTTAGTGGAAAGATTTAAAGGAATAAGTGATACACATATGCTTTTGTAATTACATCAATATGTTAAAAAACCCCAGTTTTTAAAAAAAGTGCTAAATCACTGTATATGGAAGCTAAACCAAGACCTTACTTTAGAAAGAAAAGTGAAAAGATATATCCTCCAGGCTAGATAGCAAAAGTTTTGGCACCTCTGAAGATCTGGAATGCTTCTACATGTAGGTGTGATTCAAAACAGTACACACACATTTCCAACAGCAAGATCTGTAATTCCTCACCATCCTACCAAAATGCTAAAGGAGGTTGATAGTTCATATACTACCTTGGCTAAGCGTGTGTGTTCACTGGTGCCAGATACCATTCCTAGTGTTTTCAGCCTTCTACATGGATTGCAGGACTTTGTATCCAAGAAGTTCCTAATGTAGACAATGTTATTCTTGAGAAGTACCGCATGCAGGGCTTACATTTCTTTTTATTGTTTTTTATAGAAAGCAGTGTTTATCTCAGTATGATGTTTCCTTGTCTATCCATGTATTCCTCCCCCCAATAACTTTTGAGCTTGCTGGGCAATTTGAAACTCATCTTGAGAGAAGTCTAGAGTCTAAAAGAAAATTATATCCTTGCATAAGTTCCTGAAAATCAGTGGGCGAGCGGTGGGTAGAGACACAACTTGGCATCCTCACAGAGGGAAAGGCAGACAAGATTCATCTGTTAGTCATTCAGTTTGGCCTTAGGAAAGTAAAGAATACAAATCCAGAAGAAATCAAAATTCATTGGTTTTGCTGCTCACATAGCAACTTGGACAATCCAGTTGGGTGATACAGTAAAGGAACCATTTGGGATCCAATCCTGCTCCCTCATTATTGAGGTAGGAAGAGAACCTCAGTGGAAATACAGTGAGACAATACAGTTTCAGAGCTTGCTCTTATATTCTTCTCTGATACCATGTCTACCAAGCATGTTTGCTTTTTTTGTTTTGTTTTGTTTTTTGTAAAGTGTCACAGAACAGTTACATGTTCCAGAATAATGGATTGTATGGATTGTTCTTTAGGGAATATCTGCTTTATAAGGCTATCCCTCAAGGACCCATTTTAGACTAATGATACTGAATAGCAGTGGTAAACACATAATTCAGGTTGAGGAAGCATTCCACTCCAGGGTGATCTGCACAGCAAAAAAAAATAGAATTAACTACATCACTTTTCATTGTCCTAACTTGTCATGTAAAATCACACCAGGATTCTGTTGTTGGTTAACTCAGCCTACAACTGTTGGGGTGTCATCTAAAGGTAACTTCTATTAACAAAGCAGACATTTTTCTGGTTAGACTCTAGATGGAGCAAAGGAGAGGTGAGAAAGGGAATTAGGAATAGGCTGGTCTTACGGGAAAAACTCTAGGAACAGCCTAGTTTGAAAAAGAAGACAGAGATGGAAGTTCATATTCCATTTTGAAACCTTTTGCTAACATCATTGGCTCATAAACTGGATGAAGTTTTTCGCCACATGGATGTTACATTGGTTTTGAGCATGACGGAAGAATTCACCAGAATTCCACTGATTAACCTAGTTTTGACTCAGGTTTTCATCTTTCCTTGAGTAAAAGGATACAATGACCTACAGCAACTTGTGTCCTATGGGGAAAGGAGAAGTGTTCAAAGCTGCTTAAGTGATCTGAATGCTTATTTCCAAAACTTTTTCTATAGGTCTATTACATTCTGTGTAAACATTATGACAAGATACAAATCCTGATCATAAAAAATCCTAGCTACAGAAAGGTGAAAGATAGTTTTTTCCCTTCATGCGTACTAGATTGTTATCTCCTACCGTTAACAAACTGTTTGTAATCAAAGTTTGTAATCAGAATTTTATTTAAGTAAGGTTCAGTCTTCAGCATGTTCACCGTTAGTTGTTTCCGATATTTGGTGTTGAAAATATGAGCTGTCCTTATGGCATACATTTATTTCAAAGTTATTTTCTTCTTGACTCAGTATGGGAATGCTTAACCTCTCATTTGAAGGGCCAGAAGCTGCCATTACAGGTTTAAAAGACTGCTTTCAGCTGGATTCAGCTGGAACTGGCTGCTACAAAGAACATGTCCACCAAACACATTCGTTGTTAAGAACTTGAGGAAATAAGCCTAAAGACAGTCAAAGAATTCAGATGAACATTTCTGGAATGTTTTTTTTTTTCCTATATTTTGACTATTCTGTCAACGAGAATAAGTCAGATGGGGGGGGGGAGGGGGGATAAAACCAAACATACCTATTCAGAGAGACTTACCAGGGTAGCTGAATGACAAAATAGGTTGCCGTGTTAAGAATACCAGTGAACATGGCATACCCAACATACACACCACACTTGCTATTATGGTGAAACAGCCACTTTCCTGTCTAGCTTCCCTTCCTACGCGCTGTCTGCATCGAGCATCCTGCATCAGTTGCACACATGCCCCACTGAATTGGTTAGGGGGAATGGTAATTATTCAGATCCTCTTAATTATTTGTTCTTCTGCAGTGAACATACTAGCACCTGGTCCTTCCCCTGCTCACTCATCTTCAGCAATGAGATTTAGCTAGTTTTCCATATGCAAAGTCCTTTGAATATTGTCCCCATCGTTATGATTGCAAATCAGGGACTCATGTTGCCTGGGTACAAGTCTGATGTTAAGACAAACACAGAATTTGTGGAAGGAGAACAGCCTGATATTTTGCCTTTTTAAAAGCAGAATGAGTCCTTTCCGCTGCTCATTTGGTTTTCCTCCTGCGCAACCTTCAGTTTAGTAACACATTCTAATCTGCAAGACAACTTAAAGCACTTTGGATTTGGAATGAACCAGAAAAACAGAGTAACCATCATTCTGGGCTACACATATCCCACTGAAAGGAAAATAGATGCCAGTATCATATCATTGTCCAGCAAGATGACTGTGTACTAAATTTACTTGAAAGAACAGATGAAGGAATCATCACTCTGTTGCCAAAGAAAGATGTGCCAGAAAAGTGCTGTACAGGTAGTAGAAACCTGAAAATTTATCATGCAATCTACTATATTTACTACTATTAAAATACCAGATTCTATGTTTTTTTTTTTTAATTCCGATCCACTCATACACATTAGGGATTAAGCCAAATGAGTTAGTAACAGAATGCCTTATAAAATAGTAAAACATTCTTTAAAATGTTAAAGTCCACAAATTTGGAAATAAACAAATAATCACCAGAGAGTTTAGCCAGACTGGAGGAAAAAGATGAAGTGGTCTTCAGACTGTCATAAGCAGTATTGCCTCTTACAGCAATACGCACCTTTTCTTTTAACACAATGTCCCTTCTGTCTTACTTTTGTGGCTTAGAATCTAAACTACATTCACTGCAGGCATATTTCAGGCTTTGTAATTTTCAAACATTTGTATTAAGTCCTTGCGCTTTTACTAAAATATGAAAACCATCCACACGGGGCCCAGTTTACCACTTTGCCTTCAGATAACACTCCTACTTGCTTAGAAAAGGAGCTTTGCTTAAGATGAACGAAGTCAGGTACAGACACTTTTCACAGTATTCACAATTGCTTTCCCACGTGAGGTTATTTTCAAGAACATGATTTCGGTCCATACAGCAATATTAAGAGGATGAAAAACAGAATCAGGGAACTACGCTCTTTAAACTAACTCTTTAAAAATAGACACATCATAATTATGAATGTTTTATTCCTTATCACAGTATATGTTGTTATTAAACCCAAATGAGAAAACAAAAGGGGCAGGTGGCATGAAATCAGGGCAGTTGAAGAGTCTTTGGTGCAACATGGCTCTTCATGTTTTGTAAATCCACCTCTATAGCCCAGAAAAACATGGGGAACATCAGGTAGATTACTTTGCCCATAGGCTGGCAAAAGAGACCCCTTGGAGTCTCCCTTGGAGGAACACAAGCTACTTTTCTGGAAAGATACAGACACAGCAAATAAGCACAATAGGTTTAGCTCCTTGTGCTCCATCTTCTACAGTCACCTGCTGAGCTGGCACTGGTGATGTTTCTGAAGTTGATACGCCATCAAAATTTATAAAGCTGTTGATCATTTTCAAAGCTATTGTTTTAACCTCTTCAAAAACTATTGCATTTGGGTTACATTTAGTTCATATTTTTCAGGGTTATTTCAAGCCTTCCTGAAATATGAGGGTCATAAGCAGATTTAAGATGTAAAATTCTAATGTAATCCCCTGGATTCCAGGAGATGGGGAGCTAATCAATACCTTTGTAACATCTCTGCCTTCATTTTATTAACAGATACAGGATGGGGAAAAAGTGTATGTATGTATGCATGCATGGTATAGAGAACAGGAAAATTAGCAAATGAATTCAGAAATGGTTAAATGCTTTCCTTGTCCACCCACCCTCCCTCCAAAAAAAAAAAAAAAAAAATCCAGAACTTTTTAAGGGCCGAAAGATACAGAAAAAGCAGGGAGTTTTAACTATCAACACTTTTAAAAGCAGAAAATAATTTCAGATAACTTTGAAGACATTTTTAAACTAAAGCAAACAAATTTGATTTTTCATTCCCTTTTATTCATACACATCTAAGTCTCCAGTAACTAAAGAAGTTCATTTCATAGGCACAGAGATACAGTATATATCTCCAAGTATTAAAAGAAAATCTTTCCTCAGTTAATGTTTTTTTTCCAAACTATGGTATGGCAGAAAATGTTATCAGCATAAATCTTTAAAACCATATATTTATATATTTATATATATATATGCACTCATTATTACTTTCCCCCCAGAATAATTACACTTAAACAACAAATACAAACCCACTTCAAAAGCCTTAGCATTCCTTCTGGTTCAGAAACTCATATTTCCATTCTCACTGTCTCCTTGACGGTGACAGAGGGAAAAAAAAAAAATATCAGGAATCAAGAGCACTTACCACTTGGAAGAAGGAGGTGTAGCAAGCTGCAGCCAGCTCCAAAATGGCCCCTCTAGGGCTGTAGCTGCTTGGTTCTACCAATAACAAAGAGAAAGCCACAAAAAAGCATACTAGGGGAAAAAACAGTTCTTGTTACAGTCTTGCCAATTTTCAGATATGGTATTTTTCATTAAGAGCTAGATTTCCTCAAGAGACTATATGATTTTGCATTTAGAAACAGAAACGAAACAAAAACAAACAAAAAGAACCCAAATCTTTTAGATTAAAACATATCTACATAGAAATGCAAGCACAACGTATCAAACAATCCTACTGCATCAGGCTTCTGAATCACTTTAACGACAGGGAGATGGCAATAACCTACCATAGAAAATCAGCTGTGGGGAGGGTTGAGTGAGACCAGGTGTACCTCATTAGGCTTAGGTTTGCACTGAAGAAGTTAGCAAGTATTTTCTATCACTGCAATACTATAAGTTTCTTCCTGCATCTTTGTTTGTCATGGGCTGTTTTTGTAATTGCATTCAGTATCAAGAACAATTTTTTTTAGTGTTTTTCAAATGCTGTACAAGTTCCAAGTCATTAAATACTTTTAAAGCTAGTTAATAACTAAACAAGCTTCTATAAACTCCTGGAAAATAGCTGAAAATTATCTCTTAAGACAAAATTGAGTGAAGTGAGGCCTAATTCCATGCAGGAGTCAGGGCACTTGCACATAGAGAAATGACTGGCAGGTCAACTAAGAAATGAGCTTCCAGTGCTTTGGCTAGTTTGTGGTATCTGCCCATACACAAACACTGTAGTAAACATAGGATGCTTTCTTTCTCAGCAAAAATAAGGAATAATAACCCTTGATTTTATTTTTGAAAGATAGGAGTATATAAATGTATTTGCATGGGCATTGCGAATAAAAGTCTCAGGTTATCTTACAAAAAGTTGTTCATTTGACTGTCAGAGAATAAAATGAGGCTTAGCTGCAACATGCACACCTTTGACTGAAACTGCAATCCTGAAAACCGCCACTGAGCTGCTACGTAAGTATGGGAGGACCTAAACTTCATAGATGTTTTACTTCTAGAACTTTTTCCTGTGATGGGGCCACTTGGCTGGTAGAACGTGAAAGACAAACAAATTTATTAGGAGACTAGTGATGCCTGAAGTTTGAAGTTGAATGAAAATAAGAACCTATAAAAATAAGAACCTATGTCTCAAGAAAGGCTGTTACAAGGTGCTTATTCCTACTTTGTGACTTTGAAAGAATGTTCCTTTTAGGTAATACAAGTAAGACAATTTTGTGGGAAAATATCAAAAAAGAAATTAAAACCTGTCCAAGAAGAGAGGCAAACTTGGAAATCTGAATGAAATAACATTTTGTAATGAACATTTTCCCATCCTTATACTCCTATGCTAAGAATGTGCTTGAATCCTGGAAGTTAGTCACACTCATATGAAGTCTATTTAACATCTCTCACATTGAAAAATCCTGACCTCTGATGGCTTCAGATATGAAATCTGAAGTCAAGCCTTCCCTTCCACTTAGCATGATTTCTTCCATAATGACTCAACAGCAAAGGTTGTTGCTTAATGCTGTTCCATAAAAGAGTTAATCCAGAACTGATCTTATGAAAACTGACTCCTATACATCCTACTTCTGGCACAGTTTGATTGGTGAAGAGCTGATTCCACGCACATATGGGTATTAATGACTTGCTTTGGGTTTCCATGGAATCACTGCAGACAGGGATTTTTTTTTTTTTTTATTAGCCAGTCAAGGGAGAGTCAGGTGAAAAAATCAAATAACTCTCATGCTGATCCCCGCACCAACCTCATTCACACGACAGTTGTGATCCTAAAACAAGAACTCTTCCAAGTCAGCAGACCTAGGGCAGAGGCACTGCCAGTCACTCCTTGTACCACCACAAATGAACTCATGCATGGAGGACTCATGTCCTGATGCATGAACTCATTCTACTCCATGGGTCAAATATCCGAAGTTCTTTATAACATACCTCAGGGCTCAAATAATACATTTCCTGACATGATAGGCAGCACTGTGAATAATGGAAGAATTTTTAGAAGAATTGTTAGAAAAGCAAAAACATTTTTAGAAGAATTGTTAGAAAAGCAAAAGGCCCAGACACTGTAACTGTACCCTATTTACTTGAGATTTGACCCTTTTCTTTCTCTTGCAGCAAATGGTTCTTTCCTTCTAAAATTTTTTAGGCATCATTCTGGCAAAAGCAGAGATATCCCTTTACCCATCATAGCTTTCACTAGTTTTATAACTCATGACAGTATTTTTCTGTTGGCTAATCTCCGTAATTCATGACCATTTGCCACAATCTTGGTAACAGTGATAATAAAACTGATTGCATTTGTTAAACATAGAATTATGTTTACAGAGTTTCCAGAGTTCCTTAACAATCTTTTATTTAGGTTGGTTTCAGATCTCAAATTGTAACTTATTTTTCATTTGAACAATCAGTGATAATTTATAAAACTGATTTCCATTTTCGTTCTTGCAATCAGTCATTCACAGTTTGCGGGCACATATTTAGCTACTTCAAATTCCACACATATCAGATGTCTGGAATACACATTCAAAGGAGAGAGTGATTTGGGGTATTTGGCTTTCCAAGTGCCCAACTGGAGACAGCGTAGCAAGGCCAACCTTCACTAAGTGCTTACCACCCATTTCTGAGAACAAGATTGCCTTAAAGTGTCTCAAATTGAGGATTAGACACTTTTCAAAACTTAGGCATGTCGTCATCATTTGTATCAGTTATAATACTAGAGTTAGTGTTAAAAAAACAGTAAAGAAGGTGAGACATGAAGGTTCACTGCTTTTAAAAACCAGGTTCCAATTTTCTGTTTGTCACAGCATCATTGATTGCTCTGGAAGTTACAGCACTCTAGAGTCACTAATAAAATAAAAGACTGAAATTTTAATCAGACAAAATTCTTTTTTTCCTGCTGATTTAAGCTGGAGAAAGAGGAATAGAAGAAATCTGTAACATATGAGCAAAATTATCTCTAAATGGAGTGTTTAAAAATGTTTCCATCAGGCATCAGCAGATGAGTCTTTAAATGAAAGCCAAGTATTAAAATGGCATCTATTTTAAGTCTTGCATTCCAAGAGAGAAAATATGAGCCAGATAAGTTAGTCTGTGTTGACATGTAAAGTACATCACTCCCATTAGAAGGGCTGATGCGGCTCTAAATGACCCAAAAGATGCTCTGTGGCTCAACTGAACACCAGAGAACGGAAGCGTAAATGAATTTGAACATTGGTAATTCAATTGTAGTCATTGCACCTCTGAATCAGCCTGTATGTAAACTTCCACTAAACAGAAAACACCTGGAAAAGCTCTGCTAAGATGGCTTTATTCTTTGACAGCTTTGGATGACAGCCTACATAAACAGAGAGGCAAGGAAGAGAGACATTGTCCTTTTTTTTCACTACACCATTGTTTTTATGATCACTTCCAAAAGCCCAAATTTACAATTACAGAGCCCTTTCTACAAGCACAGCTTATAATTACATGCTTGGTGTTTTCAATATACACTTTGTATTTTCAGCACTCTTCACTGCAACTCATGCTGTTTTTCTTTCAGTGTTTATACCTCATTCACCCCTGAAAGCTCTAAAATTAAAATTCTTGCACACACAAAAACTTCAGGCCTCAGCTATTAATCTCATGTATGATATCACTTCCTTGTGTTGTTTATAAGCAAGAAGATTGTTCAGAAATGTCCTGGATTTGTGTAATCTAAGTGAATTTTAAAAAATAATTTAATCTTTACTTAGACAAAATAATTAGAAAATCAACATGATGTCAAACTGAGACTGATTTCAGTAGTAATGACAAAAACTGATTAACTTCAGTCTGCTTGACAATGCTGTTTACATTCTTCCTGCCTCTCCTTAAAGTCGATTATTTCAAAACTCAAGGGATTTCTCTTATGCACATCTGCAAATTCAGTGTCAGTTCCAGATTCACATTTTGGTGGTGAATCAAGCTGGCCTCAGTTCACCCAATGAGAGGCCAGTTTTTACCAGACAAACAAATTGAAGTGACTTAATACTTGTGGGGCTTAACTGACATATTTACTTGCTTTCACCATGCTTTTTCACTTCCAATGAATCAAACATATTACTACACACTGTTGACAAATTGAAGATGATAGGAGAGAGCAGATGAGATAGCTGTTAACAACTTTAAACCAAGGACACCTGGCTTAACTCCTAATATCTGGCACCACCAGCTCTTCAAAGGGAGGCTTTCATTTTTTGGAAAGGATTGGGAAAGAGAACTAAGGTTTAAGGATTTTCTTTTAATTTAAACTAAATTCATGGGAAACAGGGCATGCTATAAATATTCCAAATTACTGCACCTTCAAAATTATATGTCTCGGTAGCATACATATCATTACTTAATGATACAGGTTATATATGTGTATTCTCTTTATATAAATGTTGGTAATGAACGACTGATCAGCATATTGACAAACAAGGAATTTACTGAAATTCTTGGAAAACGAAAAAAATGAGACCTTTTTGCGTGTATACTGATCTGATATATATACGCAGTTGTTTACCCACGCTTTATATTAAACATAAAGTTTGAGTCAGCTTTTTAGTACAGAATTGAATGATACCAAAAAAAGATAATTTATTACTTAGTGTCTAGTTGTGACCCAAGCCAAGTTACGAAATTAAATATTAATTAACATGAATTGGACTTTTTCCACCGAGTGGGAATGAGATTGGGCTGCTAACATCTCTGCGCAAAGAAGTACTTGCCTCTACACAGAGCTGAGCAACAAGTCTTGAGACCTAAAGCTTGGCGCTGCTAGTGACTTGCTGGGAACCTTCAGGCAAACGATTCTTTCCATTTTCCTTTGTAGTAGTAAAACGGTAGTAACAAAATTTATTCATACTTACGCTGGAAAGTCTTGTGGCTGTAAGCTAATGGTTCTTCAGCTCTAAACAGCATTAGTACAAAATTGGCTGTGATAGGCACTTCATTTTGTTGAGAATAGAGACATCATTTCATTTTCTCCAGCTGTGGCACCTCAGCATGCTCCCAAATGAAGCGATACCCACCTCCCACTGTTTTTAAACCCTGACTGGAAAACAGCAGTTTTACCTGCTAATACCACATACATTTGTTGTTACACTATCGGTTCACAGGCTTTTCCACCAACTAAGTGGGAATGAGATTGGGCTGCTAGTATCTCTGAGCAAAGAGATACTTGTCTCCACACAGAGCTGAGCAATAACAACTCACAAGACCTAAAGACTGATCTTGTGCCTCTTGCTTAAACTGGGTTGTACTGATCGCTCCCCCAATTCTTTCATGAGAGGCACTGAGATTAATATAATCAAAGAATTGCTCAGGCTGAGAGAAGTGACAGCATCCATGTGTAGGATACAGAAATGCAAAACACTAAGCAGATCACTTAGGCCAAATAGGGATAATCTCCCCATGTCACTTTCTAATACTTTTTGCAGAAACAGGTCTTTAACCTTCAGGCATGAGGCTTCCAATATTTTCTTTGAGAGATTCCAAATTTTGTCTTCTTGCCCCTTCACTCTATCCCTTTCTTTTCTTTTTCTCTTAGGCTGGTGCAGATGTTTTTTGCAGCATTCTTCCCTACGTTGCTTCTTAGCCAACTGTGTCCTTTAGCTTCTATGATAATCTTTTGGCTTGGTAAGTGTCCTTCTTGTTCATCTTTGACTGCCTGTGGATCTACCTTCACTTCCACTGCATAGGCCACAGAATCCTATATATGTTCTTGTTTTCACTACCTTTACAGAGACCATATTGCCTTTTTCCTTTGTGATCTGACACCTTGTTGTTGCAACATAACAAGATGCTGGAGATAGATGGGAGAACAGACCATGTCAAATTACCCTATAGGACAAATATCTTGCATGCTGTGAAATACACTTCCTTTGAGTCTCCTGACAAATGTCTTGAAGATGTGTTTTTGTAAAATTGCATTGTCACTGGTACCAAGAGCAAATGCCATGCATGTCAGTTCAAATAAATATCTCAGAAGATTAGCAGTAGATGCTGGGAGCTCTAACCCCAAGAATTATCATAGCATGGGAAAATCAACAGATATTTTCAACAGCTTCCTAAGAGATGGCTAAGATGAGATGGTTTGTCCCTTCTAAAAGCCCTGTTTACAAAAGATTTTCAACTTAGTACGCTGCAGTTCAGTGTAAGTCCCAATGTCTGCCACAAAAATACAATGTAAGCAATACTGATAGCTTTCTGCTGTAAACAGAGACTTACTTAAAATATTGTAGAAGGCTTTCTTGGTCATGTAGAGCACAGAGTTTTCTGCTGATATCATTTTATGAAAGTCAGAAGACTAGTTCAAACTGAATCACAAGCATTTCTGCTGAGAAAGCAAAAACTGCCTCAGAGCCATTGAACAATGAGGTCTGCTTTGAAGAGCTAATGCAAGTTTACGTGCTCTGCAACAGATCAAACCTTCAGTTCTGATTTTTTTGAAACATTCTTTCAATAGTTTAGCCTGGGTTTTGCACAACCTTTTCAGAATTAAGCACCCTACCAGACTGTTGCCAACAAAGGTTGCTTAATTCCTCAGTAAAGGGGGAGTCTTGTTATTTAAATAAAGTAGCTACTGTAGTAGATTTGCAGATATGTTAAGAGTATTACAGGATCTAGAGGTAGATTTAGGAAGAAAATACTATAAAGCAGGAAAAAATTAAACAGTGTACTTATTGAAACTTAAAAGACATTATGACATGTGATGTGATTGCATCAGATAAGAGCAGGTGGAACTGTTACCTGTACATGCAATGTAATGCATGTTGCAAAATGACACTTGATTATAGTTACACTTTCCTTTAAAAGACAGTCACCTTTTCCTTTAAAACCTGACTGTCCACCACCACCAATTACATTAGGGGAAGAAAACAGAAGCCACAGGGTTCTTCTGTCCCTTTTTGTACCATACTATGTTTTCCTAAGCACCAGCAGATTACCCACAACCTTTTCTCTGAAACTGGACTGGTGAATTCATCTGCCATACATTCACTGTGACGGGACAGCAGCTTCTGCATTTCCTGAGGAATCACAGCAACACAGATTATCTAGTCTAGTGCCTTGGTTGTGGTGATGGGATCACTTTACAACAGTCATTCTGGAAGAAATATTCAGAGTCAACTCAGTTTCCATTCCTCACGTGAACACAAACTTTCATTCTGCTTTAGTCACCAAAATGGAAGTACCTTGTAAGTGCTATGGTATTGCCTGGTCACTGTGAGTTCCTCTAAACCCAGGATTTCAGTAGAAGTAGAGCAGATACTGTGGTTTCTCCAGCATCTCTCCATCTTCAACCAGAAAGAAAGACAGAACCTAAAGGCCATAGTCATGCACAGAAGGTATTGACAGTTTTAACTTAGTCCTGAAGCACCAGGAGAGGGAATCTTGCTGCTGACCCTTCTGCAGGAAGGGAGTTGCACGACTCTTCCACCTGAACCTTTCAAACTTGTATTCTCAAGGTTAGTCGGTTATATTTTGCCAGGGTGTAAGTTACATCACACCAAAGCAACCAGACACTCTTCTGCAAGGAGCATAAGTAGGAACAGCTCAATAGTGCTTTCTCGTTGGTTTTCTTGTCTGTGGTCCATAGTATGTTTTAGCAGATTGGCTGCCTGTTGCTGCAGGTTAATGGCTGACTCTGTGTGGTTTGAAACAAGGTGTCAGGCTCTTGTTCAGGCTTTGCATAAAAGCCTCACATGTGTCTGTGTGTTGAGCTAGTGATACGTACACTGGAAGCATGCAACCAGTCTAAATTTTTTCAGCTTGTGAAAGTTCATCTGTCAGACCAACCTCTTGAACAAGCACTCTGGGATTTTACTGGAAAAAATTACTTCAACAGAAACATTCTCTCAGCATACTCAAAAACCTGCATGCAAATTTGCTCCCTTTAGAGAATAAACAGGGGTGTTTTAGCAGACTCAGCTGCAGAAGTTTTATTGGCAATTTATTAAAAGCTTCAAATTTTTTTATATAATTTCAAGAAAAAAATGTAGACACTTACAGGAGACTGATAATACTAAAATACGGAGGAAGGAAGAAAGAGACTCTGGGCAAAATACACAAACAAAAACCAGAGCTGGTTCTCCTCAGAGCTTGCTTTGGATAAATTATTTCTGATTGCCATCAAAGCCCATGGATTTGCATAAGTCTAAAGAGGAGTCAGGCAATTTATTTACCACATAAAGTGAATGCACAGGAATTCTTCCTACCCCCCCAGATTCTTGGACAGTGTCCTGCCACTAGAAGTTACAAACCATCTAAGCACTGAAAAGTGCTTTTCACCAACCACCAATGCCACTGAATGGTCTGTTTTATGACTTTTGTGTGGGATACCAAACTCTGGAATCAATCAATTTTTAACGCAAGGTGTGATTATCTGTTTTTTTCTACTAGGTATTTATATGCTAAGCATATTCCTTTGGTATCTCAGCATCCCCATTATTTGGCATTATGGACATCTGCCTGTGTATAAAAGTTTCATAAACTAGCCATAACCTTGTAGATACACATATAAATCATTAATCATTGTAAGAGAAATTCTGGTGTGTTTGAAGCCAATAGCAAAACTTGCCTTCAACAAGGATCAGATTTCACTTCTCCCCCTGCAATGCATCTAGCAGGTGCCATTACCTTTAATGCCAACTGTCAGCAGGTGTCTTTGCTAGTAGTTCCAAATAACAACATTTGCCTTATTATCCAGCATATTAAAAATGCATTTTCTTTCTGCTGGCTCACACTGAGCTTTCAGTCCAAGGTGGAGGTTATGACATCTGCCCAAATGAGATTGCATGCTGCTGGAATGAATTCCCGGCTCTGTTCCAGACTCTAGCTCTCTGTTCCTTAGTGGCTTTGGAGCTAATAGAATCATAAATCGAAGCTGATTTGTATTCTGTATGGCCAAAGAGTTGCAATAAAGCCTCAAGATGGGTGGATCTTCCAAAGCATCCTGCCAATTAGAACTAGTGTTTACCTCGTTGAACTTCTCATTTGGTGAACTGCCCAATACTGCGTTGTGTCCAGTAGGTTTCTATGCTGGCGTGTTGCAAACATGTGAGCAAATCATCCGGGTATAGGAATAATAATGTTAACAAATATTTTGGACCTCCAGCGCAGCTTTCAACCCAAGAGCTTTAAATAACTACATATGTTAATTAAGCTCTTTCAGCTTCCACTATGAGGTAGGTAAATGTTAATATAATCATTTTGCAGATGGAGAGACATTAACACAGAGCTGTTAAAAGACTTGCCTGCTGGCTGATATAACTTCTGTGGAAGGTGGATTCTTTATCTAACAGGACTGTTTTTCATGTGCTCTTAAGCTGCTGAAGATAAGCTGACTACCTTCTTTACATGCTCTGCCCAATTTATCCCTATCTTTTTTTTCAGTCTCAGAATAGGATCTACCATGTAGGTGATACATGGATTCTTAAAACCATCACATTTCACATCCTCTGCTAGAGACATTTATGTTCACTGAAATGGTGACCTCTGCAAGAATTCATACATCTAATTGATGAAGATTTTGTCTTTGGGAAAAAGCAACTCACAGGGATATCTTTCTATCTTTCTTCAAATAAGTGCTTATTTTAGAAAGATTCATTTTCTCTTGTCATTTTTGGGAGTCAAAGCATATCCAATTTTCCCCATCCTTTGTCAGAGTCATTCCATTATACTCAGAAATTTTATGCTTCTTTCCCCAATAAAAATTCACCTGGAAATAGTGATATAAAATTAGGGTGTTAATAGCTGTGGAATTCTGTTGCTAGTTTGATCTCTAACACAGTTATATCTATCAGTCAGATTTGCAATTCGACCCATCTTCCTTCATCAGACCTAATCCTATTCAAGTCCAATTTTAAATTAAAATAACCGTATCTTTTGTTTTACTGTTACTATAACCAAATATGGTATCTACTAAACCTGCCAGCTATCCTGCTAAGATTTGAAATATCTTTTTAATGTTTGCCAGATTTAAAACTTATCCCAGTCAACCTTGTACTATTATTGCCTAAGAAATTAAAGGCATTAACCAGCTGCTGTGGAAGATAAGTAATTTTATATTTTCGTTTGCATTCAACAGTTTTTGAGGGAAGAAAGGGCTGGTATTTTTCCAGTTTCCAAAAGCCAAAGGTTCTATTTAACTCCATGCTCCCATATAGGTTTAGACTACTACTTCTGAACATGCTATCTGAGATCATCCCACATGAAATCAGTATTTAAGTCCCTAGGAATTCCCCATCTCCCTATGACTTGGACACCAGTGAAGGTATTTAAGTCTGTTAAATTCTCCATAGTTTAAGCCTGGAAAACAGAAGACAGATTTATTTTCTACCACACATAACATCTAAATTATCTACAGGTAATGGTAGATCCATCTTGGAAGTTACAACTGTATAGATCATTTTGACTGTGGTATCACTCTGATGTCGTCTGGAAGAAAGGTGGAACTTACCTAGAAAATGGTTTTATAAACTGACGTAGCATATGATTTCAAATGAATTCTGATTAAAATACCAGGGATAAAAGAAAGAGGGGTTGAGTCCTGGAGTTGTTCTCCCATACGCAAGCAAATTTGATTTTAGTACTAATGGCAGTGTGAACTCCAGAACAGAGAAGTTCTATTGCCACGTTCAGATAGCTACAGTATGGAGAACAGTTTGGGTGTAACCAGTCCATCCCATTCTATCAAAATCCTTCTTGCCACCTTCAGAAAAGGCTGACATTAGACTCAGTTCTACATTTATGAAAATGTAAAATGAAATCAGTGAACTAACATCATTATGGAATTGTTCTTAATTAATCTAAAGTGATACATCTGATTTATACTTGAGAAGATTATTTCCAATCTGCTGGCTAGAATGTTGCCAGTGTCTTACAATCCATCTTTATTCAGGATCTGTACTTTCTACACACCTTCATAATTTCAGAACTTTTAGGATTATGATTAGAAACATTCTTATCACCAAAATCTTTCTGTCCAACTCAGAAGAGGTATCTTTCCTTAGAATTAGCATTAGTACATCTTTTTATTCTTTATAGAATCGTCTCAGGAATTCATCAAAGCCTGGACTCCTGTGGCTTTTTATAGCTGACTTATTCCCAGAATTTCTGCTTAGTTATATTTCCATCCAGATGTGCTTTCTGTTTCTAGACTGACTGTAGGACTTCAGCTAAGTCAAAGTACTTATTGTATTTTGCAGTGCTTGTGCTGTCTCTTATTGTATAAATTTGAGAAAATCTTTAAATGTTTCTTTTAAAGTCATTAGTTAATGTTCTCATTTTTACCAGTCCATTTTATTAATTAAATATATTCAATGGCATTTGAAATGCTTATTTCATTACTCATGCATGACATCTGAGCATCATTTCTGATTTGTCACACACCTCACCTTATAACTCCTGTCTCTTTAAAGCCTTTAGTTTGCATAGCAGTACAGCTGGGAGTCTAATACAGTCACATGTATAAATACCGCCTATATAATCACATCAAGTGATGAAATTTTGGAATAGAAATTCCAAGCATGGTAGAAACACAGTGTGTACTGTAAGTTTTAATTAGCTAATGACATTCATAAGATAAAAATAATTCAGTGCTTGGAAAAGTGCAGGCTATGCTTTTTGGGGTTAGGGAGGCAAGGGACAGGGGAACATGAGATCCGGCTGAGATCACAGGACATTTCCCAAGTGAAACACAGTTCAAGAGGTGGGATGTGTCATAATTTCATCAAACACACAAGCAGTGTTTGTGCTGCTAGTCCTGGATAAGGCTTCATATTCCTGTAGAAAGGAAGGCTGACCCACTGACTAAGGCACTACCCTGAGGCAGGGCATACCTCCTTCCTATGCCCCACATCTCTTACACACCTCCTGACCAACCCTGAGGAGAGGATTTAGCCTCATTCCAGCCACAAAATGGGAGCAATACCTCTTCCCTACCTCGCAAGGTACTGTGAAGATAAATATGCAAATATTTAGGTACTACTGTAATGATGACCAAATAAGCCACTGGCATAAGCTTATCGGGTACTATATTAGCATGGAGAGGAATTCTCCTGCTTGCCTGTAATGGGAAACTCCTAAAATCTTGCCTTAAAAGGAATGGACAACAAACAGCATGAATCCCTAAGGGGGATGAAGGGGAGGTCATACATTACAGTGCACAGAGGCATTTTACTTCCAAGGGTGGCATTTTGAACATATTCTCAGTACTTTTTCCTCTATAAACCTGAAAGCATTTTACTTTATGATGAAATATACAAATATAACTTTTCTACTTTTTGATTAATAATAGTAGACCATGTTCCTTTTCATTTCCTCATCCCAACCTGAATAGAAAACACATATCTGTTTGAGTATGTTTAATTGCTTTGATTTTACTTTAGAGAAAAAGTATAATGACACCACCACCCCGCCCCGCTTTTCTGTAATTGATATTTTGCTCTCTGCTAAGTATGGGGGCATTTCCACCGGTTTAATTTAAGCCCCTGATTTAGCAAAGAAACTAATCAAGTACATAACTCAAGGTATAACACTTAATTACTCTCAAAAATAAATGACATGCATGTTTAATCACTTTATCAACTCAGTGCTCTAGAGACTTGAACAGAAAAGTTTTGCCTTTTCGTTATGATGTGAGATTCTATAATGCTAACATAGAAGCTGTTTGGCAATTTCATCTCCTTTATGCTTTTTCCATTTGCCAAATATCAAAGATGTAGAGTGTCCAATATTCAGTTATCTGGGTATCAGCAATGGAGGATAGAATTTACTTTTGTTTGTTTGTTTCTGCCCATGCAGAGTATGCAGATGACAGTCAAGGTTGTTCTCTGCTCTGATATTTCATCATGATTATATTTATGGTGTTCAGAACAATTCTGTCAAATATATTATCTAGAAGTTAGCATAGTCCTTACGGCTATCACTTAGCTTTTTAAGGTAAATTATATAAAAGGATGTGATGTGGTTCAGGGTTCATGTGAGTTTATTTAGCCAAACAAATAAAAAAAGCAGCAAGAATTGGCTGGTGCCAGTCAGGGTAAGGAACACTACCTATACCTGTGGTAAATAGAGCACATTGGTCATTGCACACTATATTAGCAAGTTATGTGTTCTGACTCTTTATAATGTTATATTAAAAATGTGCATTTCACTTCAGTTTTCCTTATAACATGAGACTAAGCTGATAAAAATTCCAGAATGGATAAAGAATTGGTTTGTTGAGATTGGCAGCAGTAAGGAACTGGAAAGTTTACTTTTTGTTTTGTTTTGTTTTTTAAGAGGCACGCATAAATAACCTGACTAAAATTACACCATGCCCTTTATACCTACTGTTTCCCTTTTACAGGTACCGCTCCCAGAAATGGGTAGTTTTGGCTGGCACTAGCAAATCTTCATATGTATTTGTTATAATCAGGAAAAATTTCAAGACGGAAATTCAGTAGTCTTAACAGAGCTCAGATTTCATCATAAATTTGAAATTCTGTCCAAGTTCATGGTGTAGAAACATACCAGAGAGAAACACGCAGTGATACATAATTCTGTCCTGAAGGCCTGGCAAAATTTCTGTCTGGACCAATAATACCTCCCTATAATCTTCTTGGCACTTGGAGGCCTACTCTTTAATTGCAGTTCAGTGTGCTCCTACAAACCTTTTCTGGGGAGGTGGTTTTGTAGGAATTGCTTTGGCTGAAAAGCCTGAGAAGCTTATCACAATTATAAGCCACTATTAACAAGAAACACATCTTGTTCCAGTATCACTAAAGAAATGGCTTGCCATTACCCAGTGTCTATGTTTACCTCAAGGCAAGTATCTCACACATTGCCTGGCAAACAAAAGCTAAATCCCTGAATTTTCATGGACTAAACAAAGTGCAACAACTATACCTATTTGTAAGCAAGTTGCAATCACACCCCAATAGCCTCCGATAGCCTCATCATAAAGAATCAAGTTACTGATGTTCAATGGATGATGGGAAATATGTTTTATACCTATAGAACAAGTACAAAGTATTGCATAAATTAAGAAGGTAGAAAAATTTCTCAGGCATGATGAGGCAAATTAAAAATGGGGAAAAAGGAGAACTTGCTTTTATTGGCTTAAGGAACACCTTTACAGCTAGATATTCAAAGCATTGTGCTGGTTATTGTTATTTAGCCATGTATTTCTCTGAATAAAGTCCACAGGAATTGTCTGGTTAAGACCACCCATTTAGTTCTTAAATTTTCATCCTTAATCTTTTGTGTTGATTTTCCATAAATTGTCTGTTCACTTTCCATGTTTAAACTCTCCTACACAGCATGAAAAAGTGGCATAAAACCAGCCCAGCCCAACATGGTATGCACTGTGAACAGCTACTTTTGTTATCGTATGAGGAAACGACAGATTTCGATGGGGAGTGGGTAGGAACAGGGCCCCTGCCAGTAGCTGGAAGAACAAACAAGCGGCGTTAAGCAGAGCTGATACTTACCTACCTAATTCACTCTAATGATGAGAAACAGAGCTCAACTCCAATCCTATAGAGTAATTGTACAGAGTTTACAGCACAGTTACAATTACACTGAAGTTATAGTCAGGGAAATGCATGTCTCCACATGCATGCTGAAATCCCTCCCCACGTAAATATTTTGCAGAACTGAGGCTAAAGTGTCTGTTAGGTCCGTATTGAAGCACCCGTTGTACAGCCAGGAAAGAACTCTTACAGTGTGTTTTGACAGAGGTCCCTGCCTGCCTCCATCAGGTACCGGCAGGAGCACATCCTTTCCCAAGGCTTGAGGGGGCTGACAAGCTCGTGTAAGATGCTTACCGTCTTGCTGACTTGAGCTCTCTGTCGGTCAAGAAGAGGGAATGAAAAAAGAAAACACTTAGGTCTTAGGAAACAATACCTAGTTCACCCAGCAGTGACCCAAATTACAGACAACATTACCTGATCACAGCAGATGGAGTGATTAATGTTTCTTCTTAGATCTAATAGTCTTTAGTCTCTAACCTACTGAGAACATACCCAATGTGACCGATCCTATTTACTGTCCTTTAAATAGGAAGCAAGATAATGCTTCATAAGTTAGCCACATGCACTGAAATAGTAAAGTACCTGTAAAAGGCAATCAGAATGATTCTTTTCAAAGACAGAATAGACAAGATTTTTTTAGCAGCACAGAAATCTGATAAAGCTAATGGGAGTATTATCTGAATGATTCTGAATTTACTATGCTGGAAAAAAGAAAAAAGGCAAGAGGATGTCATGACATCCCTCCCTTCTGTTTTTATTACCAGTCACTGGTAGAAACTTGACACACCATTTCTGCAGCAACTGTGACAAATTCATTTTTTTTTTTTTTTGTGAAAGAATATAAAAATGTTTTTACCTCAGTGTTGCTTAAAGTTTTGGTTATGATTCAAGCATCTCAAAATATTGAGAATAATTGCAACATTGTGTGCTGCCAGCATTTGCAGTACAAAACTCTTTGTGTTTTTCTCACACTTTATTTGAAAAAAGAACATTTTGCACCTCAATACATAGTTGTGGTTTTGGATCGTAAAGCACTAAGGGTTTTGATCTGTTCTGATTCCTACCCCTTGTGTCTCATTTTTCTCGTGGCTTAGAACAAAATATTAATGTGACTCATCTGTCATAAGTAATTTTCATATCCTCTACCCTCTATTTTGGTGTCTGACCAGAGGAAAGCTGTAGTTATGTAAAAGTATTTGTGTATTTCATGTAAGGGAGGATGGGAATCATAGGTATTTTAAGCAAAAAAAGAACAATGTGAGGAGAAAAGAGTGAATTATAAATGAAAGCAACTTATATATATTGTAATTAAATGTAATAAATACTTTAAAACATGCTATTCCAATTTACTATTTCTTACCTTTAAATATCACAGCTGTCATCCCTGGAACATTGGAAAATGAAATAATAAATGGGAAAAAAAAAATGTAGAGTTTATGGACTGGCTTCTCCAAAATGAGTCCCAAATTTGATACTGAAACATTTACAAGGACACTAATTATGCTTGGAAAACTGGTATTTGAAATTGCAAATGTCAGTTCCAGGATGTCAATGTTTTCTGGTACAGTTTAGGAAATCCTATGTAGTGTGCTACTTTCAAAAGATTAAATTATGTGTACACATTCCTGTGACTTTTCTCCAGACCAGCCTTCTATTCCACAGTAGTTCTCTCTCACAAAAATTTTAAAAATTCACTAGAAAATAGCACAATGAGTACAGCAGCGATTTTGCTACAGAGGCAAGTGCAGCAATAGACCAGATTCCTCTTTTCTCCCTCAAACACCAGATTGAAATATTCAACTAAATAGATCCAGTTCAATGCAAACCTTATTCCACAAAAGTCATTTGAATTTGGGCTGAAAATCGAATCAGCAGGACTTAAGTATATGCTTAAAATAGAAGTTATATTTATGTGACTACTTAAATTAACCAGGGGTCATGCTGTTTCCATGTTAAGAGAGGGGGAATACAGTGATTTTCTGCCTTTCTGATTTTGCCTTTTTGCACTTGAATTGCAAACACAAAATGTTGTTTTCCACACCCAGTTAATACCTGCAGGCAGCAGAGTGGGAGGGAGAGGAGAGTGTATGCCACCTTACTACTACTTATTTGAAGATTTAGTACACAGAAAATAAATTCTCCCCTCTCCTTTCAGCTACAGCTTTGCACTACGTAACTCTTAAAAGCAGAGCAATGAAATGAAACTCTACCAGTCAGGAAATCTAATGCTTAAATTTCCTCTTAGGAATGGTTTCTTTCATTCTCCTCTCTCTTTCATATTCCCTCCCTCCCTTGCTTCTCCAGGAAGCCTTCTTGGGACTTATTTTCTCCATATCAAAAAGGACTGCCTTGTGTTGCTTCATGTTCCCCAACATTATGGATTTACACTTAGAATTCTCCAAATAGTCCTAATATATATATCAGGATCTCCACGTGATTGAATAACACTGGGGAGACAGGGATTGTATCAGTAGGAAATCTCTCATGAGATTGTTTTTTCAGGTTAAAAAAAAAATATTGCACTGTTATAGGTTTTCAGTTCTGAAAGTAAAGTGGAAGAATGCACATGAAATGATCAGTCTCAGGACATGAAGACCTGGATAATAATAATAATATTAGATGAGTTTTAAAGAGAACAACATCTCAAAGTGGCCAGGAATTCCTCTCAGAAAAATCAGTGGGAGCCTATTGAGTGATTTACTGGAGCCAGAATTTGGCTTTTTATTGGTTACACTGTGTAGCAAAACCAAACTCTCAGCACTGGCCAAGGGCATCCTTGGAGCAGGCAAGGCAGGCAGGGGTAGCGGTGGCATTGTGGGATGGGGAAAGGCATGTGAGAGGGAAAGGTGGGAACTGTGTCAGTGATGTTGTGGGGGCTTTTTGAGGGCTGAGGGGACTGTGTGTAGGGAGGTTGTGAGGGGACAGGGCACTTTTTCTGCTCCTCCGGTTGTCTCTTCTCCTTGGGACCACTTCTTTTCCTTCCTTCTCCTCCTTCCCAGAGGCAGGACACCCAGAGATCTTCCCTTCACTTCCACTATCTCCATCATCACCATCTACACGTTTTTCTGAACCTTCTTGATTGTCAAGGAGGGGTCGGTCCTGGTTTGGAGGGACAGGAACTAGGACAGGACCAGGGCAGAAAGCCAAAGAAATCCTGCTGCCACTGGAGGTAGAAGGGGCAGATGTGATTGCTGCTGCTGCTGCTGCTGTAGTGGGGCCCTCTGGTACACACTGGCACTCCTTTACCCTCTCTCTAATCCCACAAAGGCAGTAACAGCAGCATGGATGGTACAAACAGGAGGCAGGAATGAAATGCCTAATCCCTCTTTTCTCAGGCACAGCCAAAGTAGCTTGCCATCCCCTTCAGTCTGGCAGCTCTCCATTTTTCTAACTATTCAAAGCTACTTCTGACTTTGTGACTTTCCTTCATCCACACAAGAAGCTGAGCCAAAGCCCCAGACCTAAACACCTGCAAGCTGCAGAGAAGTTTGTATCCAGAACTGAACTGTGGAGCCCAGAGCCGTCTCTAAAAGTGCTGAATGTCTGTAGATGTGTTCTGAATTATTGACTCATTATTTGAAGGAGAAAGCCTGTTTGGCAGGGTAAACAGTAAAAAGCTACTCTTCATAAAACTAGGAAGCAAATGGCAACGAGGTTGTGCAAAATGCATTGGCAATTTCTGCTCTCCAGGCTTTAGAGTCCTCTCAGAAAGGTGCCAAATGCACATTTCTTTGTACAGCTCACATGAATTGGATGAAACCAATTGCAAATAATCCACAGTACTTGGGCATTATCTCCTGTCGGTTCCCCAGGTGGCAGCACATCTGCTAAACTGCACCACAAACTGAACAGGGGGCCGCCTGCGAGAGATGGAGGGAGTCAAGAGAAAATCACCACGGATTAGCTACCAAAGCAAGGGCGGATCGGGGGCCAGTGCTAGATCTGGTATTGCCAGAGAACTGAGCTGGCAATCATTACAGAGATTTTTTAAAATAAATTTGACACCAGAGGCCAGAAAGCTTTGTCATCACTAATCTAATCCCTAATCTAAACCAAAGGGCCTGGAAAGCAGATAGTTAGTTTCTGTGAGGGCTCTGGGCTTCATGAGGAAGGCACCCACCTGGCTGCCATCATGTGGCAGCTCTCACAGCCCGTCCTGGGGCTGGGTGGGCATCTGGAGCCACCTGAAATGGAGAACCAGATTCTAGCCAGCGACCAGAAGCTCAAGGGCTGGTTGGCAACAATGTACTCTGGAGGTACCTGGCTGATGTTCCGAGATCTTCTTTCTGGCAGAAAATGCTCCTCTGTCTACAAGATTCAAGCTTCTTTTGTGAAAATATACTGTTTTGACCAAAATTTAATTAATTCTTTTGTCAGATTTGAAAGACAGAGACCTTACAACAGCCCAGGTGTAGCATTCAGATGAAACAGGGGGTAGCGGGCATGTTCCAAATGGGCTGGAATAAATCTGAGGTAAAAAAGTCAAGCTACCCGCAGGTTTCCCTTGTGAAATCAGTACTCCTTTTTGGCTCTTCTCCCTCTCCAAATGCTTCCTCCCTCTAAGGTTAGCATAGTCTTGTGGCAGTCAGGCCACCCAGGGCACAGCTCCCTGAGGCCCACTGGGTCCTGGGGTACACGGCAATGCTGAAGCTCAGCTGTGCAGAGGTTAGGAGCCACTATTCTTGAGTTTTCATTTTGCCCTGGCTGATAAAATGCTTAAAGTAAATGGAGAGATACCTTCAGGTGTGTTTGGCTCTCTGGAGTAGCTCTCTCTGCTGGGAAACCAGTGGCTCTGGAGAGTAAAAACACAGGCAAGGAGGAGCTTAGGCCAAATATCTCAATTTTCAACCACAGAGCCAATCAGCACATGAAGAGCATCACCCTGCTTATCAAAGAGCTGTTTTTCTAATAGCCCATGGGTTCCTACAGGATGGACACTGAGCAGCAAAAGGAGCATGTTGTCAGCAGCTGAGGGCAGGGGCTATGCAGAGAGGTGCTGGGCTCTCCCTAGCTCTGAACCAGCAGAGCACTCAAGTATGTGCTCACACTTCAGCTGGAGCACAGGTCTCCAGAATTCACCATCCAGGACTTTATCACACTGAACCCTAAATATCTCGATCGCAGCTGAGCCAATCAAATCACAGAGACTCTTCCCAGTCATGTCAGTGGGATTTGGGTCAGGTGAAGCACATATGACTTGGCAGCAGTTGCATGAGAATGATTAGCCTATAAAATAGATAAGCATATTCTATATTTATATCGGACATTAGCATGTGTCTCCCCTTGTTAGCATCCTCACATTATGAGTGCAGTCAAGCTTGGGACTTTGTAGGGTAGTTCCAATATCAATCCAAGCCCCTTAGGAACTAATGACTTTATGTTGCATATTGCATGAAAGGGTTTGTATGTACATTTTCATGGGGGCGACACACATGGAGAAAGATGAGATTAAGTAAAAGTTTTTCAGCTGTCCTTCAAACTGTTAATTTTATACCTAGTAATCTGAAAAAGCTATGCAGTATCTCTGCAGAAGGGTGGGAACAAGGCTCAAGGCACTTTTCTTGAAATCCAAACCCATATTTTGATTTACAGCGTAATTATTACAGGATTGCCAACAAAAATACCAAACGATAGGATTTTTAGTCCATACTCAAACTGCTACATCAGTTTTCACAAGCATTGAGTAACTGAAAAGGCTACTCAGTGAACAAGTTGCCAGGTTTTCATACTTCTGAACAGTAGACCTTAAATAAGAAGCCTGAATATGGAGTTAAAAGACTATGTTAAGCCACTATGTTTGAAAATCTTGGCCAATATTCCTTAATATTTCTGCAAAAAAGGAGAGTGTGCTCATACATTTCTTATAAGCTTTCTTTTCCCCCTAGGGACCAACTTAAAATCAACAAAGTAACAACGAGCCTAACACAATCAGGAAACCTAGGTCTCTTAAAGTGAAAAGCAAACAACCTGTCCTTCTTCTGCCCTTTCCCGAAATCTAAATGTAAGTATATCCAACTTTGAAATCCTAAATGAGTTATACATAATGCCAAAAGCAAAGCGCAAAGGCTTAAAACTGAAGTTGTCTTAAAGCTATCACCTGCACAGGATTTGACAAGTTATTCAAGTGTTTGCTATACACCAAAGCTTTTGAATTTTGAATAGAAAAATACATGGTACATAAATTTTGGCGATCATCCTCAGCAGCATTTTCCCCTAGATAATGAAAGAAATCTACCCTTTCAGTCATTCTCCATTGTTTAATAGGAGAACATGTAATTTTGGCATTTCATATTTGTTTAAAGAATCTTGTTTTAAATCTATTTTTATGGTCAGGAAAGAGTAAGGACAGGTTTCATTAAAAAAGAAATGTCAAAAAACATTATATCCTGGGAATAGAGTGAACCATGCTATTGGTGGTGTGCTTTTGATATCCAAAATGCATATGTACACGTATCTGCTTCCATATGTATGCACATGTAAGAATAAACAGCAGTAACATTCATTGGGAAATCCATGTTTAATACAGTGTTTAGTTTAGCTCAATAATGGGAAGAGTATGTTAAACATCATTCTGAGCCTTAATGGAAAAGTTTCTGACAACTAGACATTAGCTCATAGTATCCACAGTCATCTTGTGTCTATGACTATTGTTTGTTATCAAGTGTGACTTTTGGAAGAAAAAATGTATTATTGCTTAACAAGCTGCACTGCAGTAGTGTCCTGCACTCTCTTTGGGTTTCTAGATAGCTAATTAAAAGAATCTACATGTTAAGAATTAATCACGTAAATTCCTCAGACTTTCTGAACATCTTTTAAGGAGGATGAGCGCCACATTCAATCGTGTTTCTCTCTTGCAGAGAAATCCTACACAATTTGTCTGAAATGAAACCAGTCGCATCACATAAACATGACTCTACAAACACGCGGCTCTAGAGCGTCAGCCCTGGCAGAGACCCCGCTCTGTGAACCCACTGAGCTTCTCCAGGCACCGGGGTGGACTGGCGCAGCGCCAGGGTATTAGGATCTCTGGCAGTGTCCGCCGCCGGAGCTGTCCCTGGTAACCATTTCACCCAGCACCGGCTGCTGTGGCCTGCCCTATATAGGGTGCTATAAAAGTCTAGCAAGACAAAAAAAAAAAGAAACAAACGAGAAAAAAAAAAAAAAAGATGTTGTATAGCCCAAGGCTCCAGCCCACAAAATATTAATAGAGAATAAAACACTTCCCAGCTAGTATTTACATTCTCCCAGAGCATCCATAAGAAAGTTTTAGAGCCCAATCCACCTAGTAATAAAACATCCATCCAAGAATGGCAGCGGACTATGATAACTCGGCTGCAAAGTTTCTATAGCAGTTGATGAAAAGACTGTGTAAGAACACGGCTTTTTTTATTAGTAGTTTCTTCAAACCTTTCGATAAAGATCTGGTGTTATATAATAACATATGTCACTTGAAAAAAAGTATCACGTATTCAATATTTCAGAGTCCTTTACCTAGAGCAGGTGAAACAGTAATATGAGCTATTAAATATACTTACTAGACAGGAAAAAGCAACAGTTAAGCTAAGCATTACAAATTAGCACCTGCTACTCTTCATGCGTGACAAAATTGCTTTGAGAAAAACAAACACTGTCCTCAACAATTCACAGATATCAAGGAACAGAGGATTAAGGGGAAAAAAGCCTTTTAAAAGGGTTGAATGTTCTGGAAAATGTTATTATTTCCTTTTTTTTTTAAATCTATTCCAGTGAATACAGAAGAATTTCAGCAAAACATTCAGATCTGGATAGAAATATCCCTCAAATTAAAAGGAAACAAAGCCCTTTATCTGTAGCAAGAATACAGAAATTTTTCAGACTTGAGCATCAACTGGCAGATAGACTTGAAAGGCATTTGGGTCCAATAGAAGTCCTGAGCTGCTACCAAAATCAACAGTCTAATTGTCTCAGCTGAAACTGGGGCTTAGCTTTTGGGTTTCCTGTAACTAAATCTTGCCACAAACAGCTCAGCTAAGTTTTTCCTCTAATAAAAAAAAATACAGCAAATTTAACATAAATACAAGAGACAATGAAGATGAGTATGTAGTTCCCAACATAAGGTAGGGAGCAGATGTTAGAGAAAACTCATGAAGATATCAAAATAGTACTTGTCAGTTCTAAATGGTTGATATGACAGTTTTTTAAAAATAAACAATCAAACATCTGAAAGTAATTGCTAGAGTAAGGGATTTATTTTATTTAAGCAATAAGGTATTTTAAAAATGTACTCAGAATGTCTAGCTTGCTTCAAATTGCTTTGGTTTTCTACACAGTGTCATGGTAGTCACTACCCACCCAAATGTGGTATTTTAATAATATTTTTAAATTGAAGAACGACAATTGAAATGAAGAAAGCAAAACTATTCAGAAAGGTTACCACAATGCACAGTTTAACTTCAGACACTTTCTAATCTGATCAGGAAGCAGAATGAAAAAAATGTATTGTGCTGAATTCAGAGGCTCTGAGTCAGGTGATAAAGTTATACAATTTTATGTGGGTTCACTGAGGTCATATCTCAAAATCAAAAGAAAACCTAAGTGACTGAAAGTAATGTTTCAGTTTATATAGTCCGATATTCTTTCTGTCTATCCTTTTTCCTGTTGAACTGCCTTTTATGCCTTTCAGTGTATAAACTTCTTGAACATAGTTGTCTTCTCTGTCCTCAGTTTCCTTCTCATTTTCTATGCTTTATGTTCCTCCATTCAATCCCTGCTTATCTGATAATAAGGATTAGTTTACCTCTCTGCCTTTTCCCTGTCTGACTTGGGGAGCTGGAAGTATTGGATGATTTTTAGTGGAACTTAAACCTCAAATTACTCATGTGTTTATGGAAATGTTACCTTACATTTCCAGGACCATTGATTTTAAACAGGAGTCAGTTGCTGGACTCCTTTAGTCACTCATGAAAACCTAGCTTCAGATTCCTCTCAGCAGCTCTGGATGGGAGGAAATGAAAGGGGAATTACAAAAGAAAAATCCTTTCCAAACATAGCAGTGTTATTCAATAGCTTAGAAATTTACTTCTCTTTTCCTGTTGGTGAATGCGGTTTCTTTAACTAATCCAAGCATTATTGTGAATAAACCCAATGGTTGCTTTTGTCTGTGTTTTGAAGAAGAGGGGCTTGTTTAGGGCTTTAGTAGTGAGAATTGACACATAAAGCTCTAGTACAGAAGAACATGGAAAAATAACAGGATGAACTTGCCTCCACAAATCATTAGGATTGGGGATATTCCACGGATACCTCCTGCTTGCTGTTAGTAACCATGATGACAAGTTTACGATCCCAGGCTGTGCAAAGCAGAGACCTGAAGGACCTGCTACTCATTAAATTCTCTGCTTCTCTAGTCCCCTGCTCCCCGGACAACCTCACATGTGCACGCGTGTACACACTTACTTCTGGTCTTTGGCGACAAGTTCATTGGTAGTACTTTGGTGATACGCAGTGACTGCCCCTTTGCAAAGTGGGGAGAAGCAGCTAACTCAGCGTTGCTCGGGCTGAAAAGGGACTTCAAGCCAGGAGGCAGCACATTTTTATACTGGTAACAGGAAGTTCATGGAGAACTAGAGCAATGTGCCTGTCTGATTTGGGAAACAGTTGTACCAAACAGTAAGTCTTTTTATGGGTTTTGTGTTAAGCGTAAATCCTCCTGTTTATGTGCTGAAGCATATGGTTTGTTAACAGATAGCTCATTAACAGCAACATATAGAGCATATAGCTGCAGTCATCACTTTGCAAATGTTTTCCACACATTTTCCATAGCTTCCACGTTCAGGGAAAAGTAGCACTAAGTGAACAGTCTTCTTCCAAAAGCCTCATTGTCATAATTTGTCAATGTAATGATTCCTTGTGAACTCACTGAGTTTCTTTAGGAAACACCAATGTATTTTCTATGCAGGAGTCTCTGGAAATGTTGCCTTTTAAGACAGTTTTCTAGACCCCAGAGAGTTCAGACACAGAACTCTGTTAATACCTTTGTCTTGTAAAGTTCAGGGAATGCTACCACAGAATGAAATTAAATTTGAAATACAGTCAGAAGAATTACCCAGCTAATAATGATAGTTCACCTAAAATATTTGTTATATAATTCAACCTTCTATTTAGTTTCAAAGGAGTTCAATGTAGTTGATGGGTTTATTTAAGTAACAGGTTAAGGGTATCCTTTTTCAATTGCAGAAGTTATGCAAATACTGTCAAATATTACAGTTCATGGTAGTGCATAGGAACAATTTCACAGAATCACAGAACAGTTGAGGTTGGAAGGCACCTCTGGACATCATCTTGTCCAACCCCCCTGTTCCAGCAGGGACATATAGACCGGTTTGCCCAGGACCACGTCCATATGGCTTTTGAATTATCTCCAAGGATGGAGACTCCACAACCTCCCTGGGCAACCTCTGCTAGTGCTCAGTCACCCTCACTTTTCTACTCACTCTCACAATTTCTACTTTATACATCCAAAATTTCCCCTGTACTTGTTCACTGCAGCAGTCTAGCTCATGATTTACAAGGGGTGGATGAATGTTGGAGCACAATGCTGAAATCAGGGATGGTTTAGTTGAGAAGCTGACACAGTAGTTTACTGAATGCATTTTGGACCATTTACTCTGTAGTCGCCTGTGTATTCCTGGTATAAATGGGAGATGGTGTAAATGGGGTCAACTATGCAGCAGCATGGCATCAGCGCACAACGTGGGAATTGAGAGCCATGCCAGCTGATGGCGAAGCTAAAGCTTTCTGTAGAATACTTGCTTTGTGTGCAAACAGCATATTTCATGCTACTTTGCTTGCTTTACAGCTATTTTTAAGAAATCCACAACTTGGAGACTTAGTATTTTGAACCTGCAAAGGGTCTGGAATGTGCTCAGGTCCCCCCTCCTGTGCAGTGTTTGTGAAGCTGTCCCTCAATACATGACAAACTGGAAAGACAGAGAAAAGGCAACAGCATGGAGCCTGTGCTGACAGTGTAAATAGAAATTTGAGTTTAGCAGACAAAGTTCACAGTTTGCAGTGAAAGGTCATAAGGATTTCAGGCATTTTTGGTATTTTGTCTCTGCTGTCTGCACAGTATCAAGCAACTAAAAAAACTCTGATAGACAGCTTCCAATTCTGTATACTTGGCATCCCTGCTCAGCCTGAAGGAACACGGGAAGTTCTGTGTTTGGCATTCTGCAATTATTTGAGGACACGCCATACAAACAAAGCTTTAACGCTTCCTCAGCCCCAACTTGCCTGGTATTTTTTCCTGTGACATTGGTAATCTAAAAGGCTTACCCAGCTTCAGTTAAGCCAAGTGGCCTGCAGTTATATTGCTGAAAATGCAGGATCGAATTTAGCATGATGGTGAAGATCCTAAAATGTTAACTCTCAAAGGTTATGTTCCTCTTTTCCCGATCAATGTACAGTGACATTAAAATATCAAATGCTTTTATGAGAAATCTCTTACAATCTGTAGTTGAACGAAAGGAGGCTTGGAGAAGTCTCATTTTTAATTATTATTTTTATTATAATTTTTGCCTGCAGTGAGTACATTCCTTCCTCTGGACATTATTATAACATCTCCTTTAGGAAAGGTTTAGCTCTGGCTTGTGAAACACTGACAATGACATTTTTATTTCCTGGACTCAACTACATTTAAACCAAGTGGAGACTGTTTTCCTGGAGGTATATAACCTCAGAAATCTGAAGAAGAGTTTTATTACCTATGTACCTAAGAAGTGAGTGCAACCACTGCTTTTTGTGAAATCACTACTTCCAATATTCAGGCCTGTACTGCTGAAGCAACAAATGAGACAAAAAACTTCCGTATTAATCTCGTCTTTGGGTGCATCTCTCCTGGGCTTGGAATAATCAGAGGTATCTTAGGAGTGTGAATGGGATTAAATATTAAAAATAGGACAGTAGGTGAGCTAGTTATTGGCTAAATTTTTTGCAAAGTGTATTCTTTTAATCTTCCAAATGAGCTTTTTATGTATGTTCATAGCTTTGCAACCCCTGGTGTATCTCAGCGAGATCATACATTAGGATTTTGTTATGCACACTACAAGTGCCAAACAGTCAAGCCCATGTTGTGCCTATAGGTGCTGAGAGGTTCCTGGTGGGGTTTTTCCTGTAACTCCCACTGGCATACCTGACAATGTCATGAGGGATCTATTTCCAATCTTAGGTACTTGGATACTTTGCACGCCTTGTCCTTCAAGGTTAGGCAGAACACCTGTTCCAGCTGCTGTGCAACATATTCCTTCATACCCTTCTTGAGACAGATATTTTTCTATCTTGAAATACAAAACGTATTTTGTTGTTGGGTCCCTTCATTACGTTTTCCTTATTGTACCTGAAACCTGATGTCCATTCTACCTGTTTTAAAGGTATAGTAGTTAGTTACCTGCACAAGTATCCAGTGGTTGTGAAGAGCTGAAGATAGAAGGTCTCTCCAGACAATCCTCCTTTGACTTCCTTCTCCTTTTAATTTCCTCTCCCCCCTTCACTTTTTACCTAGATATGGACGATTTTGCTCTGAGGTTAGTAGTGCTGAATGGAGCAGAATAGATGCCTCCTCCTACCATGGTCAGGTGTGGAATACAAACACCATTTCACATGCAATTAAACCTAGCCAGGAATGAGTATGATCCCTAAATGGGAGGTATAACTGCATAGGAACTGCAGACACACTCAAAATTCATTCCCTTTCTTCCCTAAATATAGAAAGATTAAGATCAAATGGCTGGTGCTCACCATTTTCTACCCACAAGCAGAAAAATCTGCAGGTTTTGATGTGCTCATAGCAAAGCACATTCCAACAGGATACACTTCTAGGATAGCTAGAAAGTAAGTCCCTTGCCTTTTGACAAACAGGAGATAGTGTTTGAAAAACTAAACATAGACTAAAAGACAGGAAGCCAGAAAGGACTAAAAGGAAATATATTTGTAATGCTTAACTTGTATCATATTTGCCCTGGCCAATACCAGGAATACGCTGTTTGTAATGAGCTGTCTGTAGGTGATCAAAGTAACTGGGAGAAGAGAGGACCCTCCTCATTCAAAGACACAGGTGAACACTGTGTCTTAAGATAAGATTCTACCTTTACAGAAAGCAATATCTTTATAATTTATCATTACATGATAGTTCTGACTCAAAGGCAGCGGAAGGCAGCGTAACACAGTTGTGCCCCAGCCAACACAGGCAGTAGCACCTATATAAAGGACAATTATGTGAACATGTTTTTGGTTTTTTTGCTTTTTTTAAAAAAATGCAAGTGGAATGTTAGGCCTGTGTCTGTGCTTGAGTGGATGGCTCACGCCACCTACGGGGCAGCTTCAGTAGCGAAATGTGTCCACTCTCAAGGATTTCCCATGAAAACCCAATACAGTTTCCATACTGATCAAAAATTGCTCCAACAGACATTTGAATTGGCTGTAGTACCTGTCACTATTTAAATATATATACATCGATAAGAAACATTGATCTTCAGATGCCCTGCTACAACATTTGACATTCAGTGTGCTGGATTTTATAAATCTATTTGCTAACAATCCATTTTTTATCCTGCTTACAAATAAGGATACATAAACATCTAATTCTCTTCTGATTATTGCCACAAATTAGTTACGGTGACTGTATCTGGAATTAGAAAAATCATACGAGATGGGTTTTAAATGTCAAACCCATTTTGTCTACTGAAGACTGCAGGGAATCTAATAAAACTCCAAACAAAGCTTACAAAGCTAACATTGCTCATAAGCGCTGACCATCCCTGAACTGCCTGATGCAGTGTTTGCATTAAGCCTAGATCACAGAATCATAGAATCATTAAGGTTGGAAAAGACCTCTAAGGTCATCGACTCCAACCGTCAACCCAACACCACCATGCCCACTAAACCACATCCCTAAGCGCCTCATCTACACGTCTTTTAAATACTTCCAGGGATGGTGACTCCACCCCTTCCCTGGGCAGCCTGTTCCAAGGCCTGACCACTCTTTCAGTAAAGAAATTTCTCCTAACGTCCAGTCTAAACCTCCCTTGGCGCAACTTGAGGCCATCTCCTCTTGTCCTATCGCTTGTTGCTTGGCAGAAGAGACCAACACCCACCTCGCTACAACCTCCTTCCAGGTAGTTGTAGAGCGCGATAAGGTCTCCCCTCAGCCTCCTCTTCTCCAGACTAAACAGTCCCAGTTCCCTCAGCCGCTCCTCATAAGACTTGTGCTCCAGACCCTTCACCAGCTTCGTTGCCCTTCTCTGGACACGCTCCAGCACCTCAATGTCCTTCTTGTAGTGAGGGGCCCAAAACGGAACACAGTATTCGAGGTGCAGCCTCACCAGTGCCGAGTACAGAGGCACGATCACCTCCCTGCTCCTGCTGGCCACACTAGTTCTGATTTCAGGATGCCATTGGCCTTCTTGGCCACCTGGGCACACTGTTGGCTCATGTTCAGCCAGCTGTCAACCAGCACCCCCAGGTCCTTTTCCTCTGGGCAGCTTTCCAGCCACTCTTCCCCAAGCCTGTAGCGTTGCCTGGGGTTGTTGTGGCCGAAGTGCAGGAGCCAGCACTTGGCCTTGTTGAATCTCATACTGAATGATGATAAATAGATGAATACCAGTGTGTGGCTTTGGTGCTAAAGAGAAAAATGTCTTAGATTATAGCTGTAGAAATAGTACCTTTTCCTTAGGAATAACAATATTTCCTTTATGCAACCAGGCAAATGCCAGCCTTTCCGCTGCTTTCAGAGGCTCATTTCAATCACCCATTTCAGCTCTTTTTTCACTCATTAGCACTACGTAGTCATTAAGTCATAACAGGCGAGCTCCAAAAGCAGGGCACAGCCTGAGCAGCTGAGCCTGAAGGTGGGGGACACTGATGGTGGTAGGAGTCCTTCCCCCAGCCCCCTAGCAGCAAAGGGCTAATCCACAGGGGCCGGGGCAGCCTCTGGGACAGCAGGCCCCAGGATGGCTTGCTTCAACCTTGGGAGAGGAAGGAGGTGGAGGAACCAGCAACTAAATGGATGAAGACACGAGGACTGCAGCACGCCTTCCCCACCCAGCTGGAGCACTGGAAACAGCCTGTGGGAGGAGGCCAATGCACTCAAAAGACATGGCCTCCCCATGCATTTTACCCAAATCATGCCCTGTTTCGTTTTCTTTCTTCCTTCAGCAAACTGGGCTTACAGCATGACAAGGACTTATGTGATTAAAACTGAACTTAAAACAAACAATTACTCCAGACCTTATTATGCTCTTTTCTCTTTTTAATGGACTAATCCATACCAGGCTGGTGCGATTTTCGGTCAGTGCCCTCTTTACCCTCTTCACCTCCTTCTACCCAAGACCTTTACAGTCTCACTGAATGCTATATTGGAAAGTTGGCAGTAAGGAAGGTTCCTCCACTGTTTCTCAGGAGATGGACTAACTACAAACAAGAAGCAGTTGTTATTTCTGCTCAGCCATGTTATCCCAATTTTAAACAGGGACAATGCCATCGATACAAAGGAAGATTCTTCTAAATTACACTACTTAGAGATGAGTATCAGGGCCTAAAACTTTATTCCTCTCTCACAACGTGTAGGGTTCTTGCAAAGTTTCCTTCCAGTAAGACCCATTCCTTCTTACAGTTTTTAGTTTGGTTTGGTTTTGTTTTGTTTTAAGTGAAGCACACATTTTTCTAAGACTGAAGCATTTCTGGAAAAGACTCTGAAAAAGGTTGCTCTGGTGGTTTTAAAACTGGAGTGAAATAGGTATCTTAGAGAAGCAAGCTAATTTCAGGTGGCTGCAAAACACAAAATAGTGATCTAATCCAGGATAAACGATAATGTCAAGGCAAAGAATTGTAAATACTTTAATTGTAAAGTACTATTCCATCTCTTAATGGCATCATAGACTGTGAAGGGAAATGTTCTTGAAAGCTGTTGTAATTAAAGGCGTAGGGAGGATGCTTATGTGGAGGTTAAAACAGAGTTAATGAATTGCATGTACTTGGTAATTGCATTACCAAGCAATGAATTCAGAAGAAGCAATAGCATGTAGAATTTAGCACAGTGAGGATTTAAGAAAAACTGGGGATAGCACCTACAGTTTCATATTAACTGCAACTGCAGTTCTAATTTGCACGGATAAAGTAGAATAACTGATAGACACTATGATATATACAAAAGCAAGACTGGAAAAAAAGAGCAGGCAAAATATGGCACCTAGCATGAAGAAAAAAGCAGCTCCAGTCCTGGGGTCCCCAGAGACAAACCCATCTGATTTTGTTTAAGCAAACAATGTGGGGGGGATGTCCTGTTTTAATTTCTTTTTTGGCCTCCACTATATTATCTTGAATGCCCATCTTCTTGACAAATATATTTTCAGGAAACTGTTCTTTCAGGTCTCATAACCCTGAAGAGAACCTGAATAAATGTGTCTGCTCATCAAGACTGACTTGTGGTCTCTGTGTGGCTTTATTTAAAGTTAGAGGTTCACCGAGACCTGTAAACAGTCAACTGCACTGGAGACTGTGAGAAATAATGTAGTACATAAAAGAGCTTACTGCCACCAAAAGTTTCTTCATTCCATAAATTAGTGTGTTACACATTTGTGAGCATGAGAAAGATAAGACTGATGACTTAGTATAGACCTCATTAAAATGCTCAACGTACTACTTACAGCATCACTCAGAGCTAAGTAAGGAGTTTCAGACCCGTTTTGCAAATGAGGGACTGAAGGAGATTGGCAAAGCGTGGCCTATACAGCAGTCCCAGAAGCATCTGCAATGTTTTGCAGAGGTATCAAAGATTTAACTTTAAATCAGGTAGCATGGGTACCGCTTGCCAGTCAGGCTGCACCGTCTTGACGCTCACCACAGGTTGGCTTGCCAAGTTATTTCTATTCCTGCACTGTAGACCCCATCTGGAGTCCTGAACTCCAGATATGTCCTAAATGAGATGTGTGAGCTGAGGGACCTTAAGACACTACAAGAAACTACTCCACTGCCTGTTGGTTTGCTTCTCTTCATTGCTTCTTTCCTTCTCCAGTATTGTAATGAAACTATAATGCTCAAGGTGGAAGAAACTTGTGAGCAGGGATTAGAACATGCCAAAAAGTAGGAGCTGGGGAGTGATAGCAAGCAATACATAAGCGTGCAGAGAAGGAGCAGGGGTTGGTGGATCAGGCCTGCCTTTTCCATAGGAACGAAAAAAAGTGGTGCTGTAGGTAACTTGCCCAAGGTCATAGGGGTAGTTTTGAACAACCTTACACACATGCTCAAAGATCTCTAGTTCTTTTAAACCTTGAGCCTGCTGCTTGAGTGATGGTGTCTGGACGTACCAGATCAGGAGTCACAACCGGAATTCTGTCACCCCTTACCGTAGTCCCGTGATGTGAGTAAGGAGGCAGGATTCCAGTCCAACACAGGAGTTCTTCTCAGAGCCAGAGGCCAATCCATTATTTAACTCAGCAATACCAGACAGTTTATAATCTGCCTTTGGTCTTTTTCAGAGATACTATCATGTCTAAGTCTGTCCTTCGGAATTCATTGGGAAAAAGTATAAGCCACGTATTTCCTTAGTTCTCTAGGGGCAGCATGTCCTGACATAGGAACAGTATTTCACAATTATCATTTTCTAACCCCCTCCCGTCCAGCGCTGTAGGAAAGAAAGAATATCTTATGAGAACAGTAAACATTCAGCATGTGCCTGTTGCACCATTCTGATTCAGAGCATCAGCCCCACATTCAGAGATAGTAACTGTGGGAGTCTGTGTTATATCTGCAGTAAAAAATGTTGGCTTTTCTGGATCTGGACACTGCCACCTCAGCTCATTTCTAATGCACGTGCTTTGGCAGCACACAGCTGAGCAAGGCCATAGATGTGCATTTTAAAATGTGGTAACCTTCAAATTGTGTTTTTCTTGAGAATCATCTATATTATAATTACAAGGAAAAAAGATGGCACCACTGCATTTCTTTACAAAACAATTCAATTTAGGATTATTACTTTTAGTCAGTGAGGCATCATCACCAAAAGTGAACAAGACTGAACGATGAGTAAGTTTAAAGTGTCTTTGTAATGAGTTTAACACATTTGGAAGCCCTGGGTCCTCCCATGCTTTTTTTTGCACCAATTTTCTGTGGTTGGACAAAGATCAAACATAATAATGTGTGTAGCCAGCACACAATATACGTGATCACTTTGGTTAAATTATAAAAAAGGCTAACATCTAACTTGTCCATGTCATGTCATTTGGCAAAACTAATTATATAATTAAATGGGTTCAAATATAAAAAACATATGTATCTGCTTACATTTATACTTTTTTTTCCATTTACAAAATAATGCTTTTGTTAGAGAATAAAATTCAATGAGCTTCATATGTACTGGTGGAGTTCTGCAACTCAATTATTTATTCGTCACAATGGCAAGAGAAACTCCAGCACACAAATAATCTAGAAGATTTATAGACCTGATTTTAGCGCTGACACTTGGCCTACAGAGCTTCCTAGCAGGCCAAAGAGAAGTAGTCTTTTCCACAGGTATGAAGCGGGCTGGCTGATAGCATCAGCGAAGCCATGGTGAAGGATATGAGCAGAACATTTGCAGCCCTACTTCTAGCTAAACTAAGAAATCTTTGAAGTATGATATGTTGATTTCATGAGTGTTTAAAGCAAACTTCTGCAGGAAATGGGATCCACATGCATGTTTTCTTGGGAGTTCCTTGTAAAACAGTTCCTTGTAAAATAGTCAAGTCTGAACATAAGTATGTATTTTTAATTTAATAGGTAAGTTTACTTTACAGGTTCTTCCCTCATTCTCCTACTGCCTGTAGGACTGTACATCAACAAAGACAACCAAAGTCTGCTTTCATTTAATTAAATGGGATCTTTGTCACCAGTTAAAAAAAAAAAATCAGATATATGAAATAATGTCTGTTCTCATGACATCTCCAGCCCAATTTTCAGGAAGAATTTGGGGTAGTTTTGAATAGATGAAAAGAATGATAAGAAAAACATTTCCTTCAAAAAAATTAAAGGAAAGCAACACTCCCACTCATCTTCCAACTCTTCCATCTTTGGAAATTTTCCTTTTAGCTCAGAGGGGCTAGGCAATTAAAGCTGTTCTTCTGTGACATCCCATTAAATGTCATCATTAGAAGATAAGATGCAGTAAAATGGACTCAATGACAATCACTGCTGTCCACTTCAAACCAGATACACTTAACCTCTGTGATCATTTCTACAGCAGAAGAATACCAATATCAATAAATAGAGCACATGGAAAAGTTAGGACTCAGTGATACTGGTTATTCTGTTTATAAATAGGAATTACCTCCACTGCAATCAAAATGCTACTATAACTAAGGAAAGAATCTGGGCCAGTAGTGGGTACCTGTTTACTTAGCTACACAATAACAGGCCAGGGTATTTTTAAGCTAATACAAACCAGAGCAATTCTAATTTTAATGCCTGAAAATGGGAATTTCATAGATCTAAATTGACATTTGTTCCTTGTCAAAATATTTTGCACTGGCACTTACTGTTGGAAAGACCAGTTTTTCCTACTGCAAGGAATTGAAAAAAACTCAGCCAAATTCTTCAGTTCTTAATTGAGCAAAATACTCATTGTAGTTTTGCTTGATTAAGAAAAACAGGACATAGTCTACTGCACAGATGACTGTCTGGGTATATATAGGTTGAGATCCATTTAAAAATATTTAATGACTAGCAAACTTTGTACAGGTTATAGTTCTCATTAAAAATTAATGGGGTTATCTATATGTCAAATTGCCGGTCTGCAGAAGTGACCAGTTCCCCGACGGTTGAATTTCACAAGCTTCTGATGTTGCTAATTGTCACATGGAAGTAATTAGTTGAGTCACTTGAGAAAAATCTGTTCCAGGTCATGTAGGGTTTTTCTTTACAATTGTGGAGGCCTGAATTACTGAACTCTAGGAAATATTCTTTTTTTTTCACTTTAAAAAACAGATATTTACCAGTGTAATTGATGCACAGGAACTGATGGGACAGAAATTTCTCAAAGTTACAGTCACTACGGCATATAGTTTTCTGTCATGTCTGTTCAGATTTCTGCATTTTATCTGTGTCACAGATCCTCCCAAGGAGAATTACTAGACCTTCATAGTCAGGAGGATTCATAAAATATTAAACTTCAGCAGTCATTTTTAGCCTGAGGCAGCCAAGGGAAAACTAGCCAGGAAAATTCTTCAACAATATTGTGTTAATAATTTTGCATTTCCAAATGAAAAATACGTACGTTTGTCTTCTCTTCCATATTCCATAGCAGTTATCACTACATTATGAATGCCACACCAGCGTTGTATGGTTGCAATATACTGATGACTGCAAGTGGAGAACACAAGTCTCTCCCCTTCCTCTGGATGATTTGTCATGGCTTAGTCTTTTGAAGACAAGTTCATTTCAAGTGTCACATTTAATCAAGATGAGGACTTCATTCCAAACCAAAGACATAATGGCACATAATCATTATTACAATATCAAAAAAAGTAAATAATTTTCAACTGATCACTGTTAAGAGACTCTGCATCATTTGGGGAATAAATGTGAGTACAAGAAAGGATAAAACAAAGTATAGCTATTAGTCATAAAGAGAAGTGAGATAAAATAAGAAGGAATTCAGGAAGAGGAGAGGCATGGGTAGAATTTAACAGCAGTTCTCAAAGGTGATTTATGAGATTTGTACATACATTAGGAGATAATCCAGTCTAGAGCCTAAATAGGCAAAAGAAACAAAACTGCCAAAAAATAAAAAATCCTGAGTTGGGTTTTTTTTTAATTTCTTAGTGATTTTGATTACTGGTGCTGCCTTTTAGGTTGAAATGAAGAAAAGGACGAGGGTGATAATTTTTTTCTGTAGATACTATTTGAAACTAATCCATCCAAATCTGCATTTACAAGCAATGGCATCGTCATGTGGCAGTAGTTTGTGCATTTTGCCCACTATGTCTTAAAAGAAGAGATGAAAACTCTCCATAAGTTTGCCTTACTTCCCCTCTCTGAAGTGTTACTTTCAAAAACCTGTAATGAAAATAGTGTCTAACGAAAGAGCAAACATGGATGCCATACAATCCCATAGATTATAAAAGCTCTTAGATTTTGGTCCAGTACAGTCACTGCTGATTTATTATTGAAGCTTAAATCAGTGATGATGGAAGAAATTGGATTGTCCCTCAATTCCAAGCAGAGAGCTGCTAAATCTCCCGTATCTCAGTTATTTCCTTCACACGTTCCCCTCTGTTCATAACCCAGCTTTCCTCCAGGCGCTTCTTCCTTTGCCTGCCGTGAAGCTGCTGCGCTCTGGGGTCCCTTCAGCCAGCAGCGTGAAACAGCTCTGCCACCACAAGCTACTTATATAGATGCAGTAATACCAGCAAAGCTGACTTGGGATTTTTTTGAGTTATTTATTTTAATTCTTACTGATTGTTTCATTTGTGTTGCATATGCTTAGGTGTGCGTCTATGGGCAGGGCTTATTATCGCAGCACATTGCTCAGAGTTGCTGGTATGGCTGCTTCTCAGCCAGAAGCACTTTGCCATTTAGTATTCCTTTAGCAGTAAAGTGCTCCTACTCTAAACATAGCCTAAATTGCACCCTGCGTCCAGTACTAGCACTTGGCAAAGTATCCCTCAAAAGTTTTTGGAGCTCACAAAGCTGCAAACACATCTTTTGGAAACATTAGTCCCTGGAAGACTTTACTAGCACAACTTGTGAGTACAGTCCTTTAAGGAGCTCATTCCTGCAGGATCTAATCAGCCTTGTTATTTAACTTATTGAGGATTTTGCAATAATTTTCAAGGAATAGAGCTCAGACCTAAAAAAAACCCTCTCAAACTCTGAGCCTGTGGGCTATAATTATGTACTCTAGATTATCTCTTTCCTCAGCATGGTTAAACAAGCCTTGCACAAAGCACATTAGAAGTATTTCTCTGAACAATACATGATTTCCACTAACAACTGAAAATCTGAGCAGGTTTCTTGACCTAACACAAAATTAACTTAGAATTAATGTGGGTGCCCTACTCCACAGTCAAACAACATAAACAAACAAAAGAAAATCATGGTAAGCATTGCTGATAGCCATTCTGCTGTTTGGAGAAACAAGGCTCCTTTTTCCTTGCTAGAGAAATATCTGCCTAGTGGATTTATTTTTTATTTGGTTAAGCCATGGCCTTAGGTAGCCATGAACCTTTGGTTCTGATGTTCAGCAGTAAGAATCCGTTGGACAAAGTTTGTGGGGAAGAATATGATTTCATTTAAGTGCATTGATTTTTCTAATGCCAGATTTTGTGAAGTTAGTCATTGTTGTCTTAACTGCATCATCCTGGGAATAGCTAGCACATGCCTTAACTACTCCTTCGCATAGATACAAGAAGAATTTTTGAAAATACGGATCTGCTTCAAAAAAATCCAGATTTTGAAACAAAAAAGGAGGACTGGGCAGGGAAAATGGAGGCCTTAGTTGATTGACAATACAGGATATAGAACCTTTCAGATCCTAATCCATGATGGGATGTTTGCATCTGGCCCCATAATGGAGTCCACATGCCTGAATTAGATGCCTGGACTCCATGCATGTGTGTAAGGGAAGTTAAGTGCCTCAGAGGGAGATTCACAAAAGCCACTGTTTGGGGAGCTGCCTAAGCCAGCCAAATAGGAAAAGCTGAAGATTGCAGTTCATCCTAAATCCTAGCTCTCTCCTGGGTTTAAGTGCCTTCTGGTGAACAAAGTACACAGGCGCAAGTCCCTCCACTCTCAGCTCATAGCCCACAATCCTCTTTTGAAGGCAGGTGCCAAATTTTTCTTTCAAACTCTGAGCAGCCATCAGCAGCTCAAGCACAGCCCTACTCAGGCTGTAGAAGAGGGGTCTAATTCCTTCCTTTAGCAAAGGGCATTGAAGTGCACATTTCCTACCTCCGAGGCATGCCCCAGCCAGCAGGCTACAGGCGTCAGCTCCCAGGAGGTGGGTGGGAGCTGGCACAGGTTACAGCAGACCAGAGGAGGCCTGGGGAGGAAGAAAGCCACGAGAGACTTTGCCTGAGAGCTTGGGAGGCGTCAGCAGGCAAAGGGAGCCTCAGATCCACACCCTGCACTAAGGACATTTGTGCACTGGGACCAAGCAGCCCTTGAGGAGGACATTAGTGGCCTGCCAGCTCAGGCAACAGCTAATCGGTCCCTGATCAGGGACTTGGATTACGATTATGGACTGAAGTGCTTTAATTTCTCCCTCCAATCCTATTTCCTCGTGTGCTTCCAGCCCCACCTCTGCCTCCTAGTGCTGCAGGCAGCTGAAGCGAGGCTGGTGTCCCCCTTTGCTCCAGTTCAGCAACTGGGTAGCAACAGGTGTGTCAGCCTATTGCCGCTGGCATAGTCCTTCATCCTGGCTGCAGTACTGATGAAATGCAAGTGCCAGCTCCCACTGCAGACATTTTATAACAGTTAGACAGGAGAGCTGAGCATTGACCAGCTTTATAGCCTGTATATTTGCTAGTCTCACAGTTACCAGTGATCATGGATCCAAATGGCTGCACTGAACTATTCATATTGTTTCTCTTGGAGTAGAGTTGAGAGACTTCAGTGAGTGAGCAATAGTATTTGCTCTTCAGTACTTGGCTTTGCTTTCCTTTGGCCTTGGTTGGGTTATTCCAAGGTGACAGATAGGGTAATTTCAAGTCGTTTAAATCATAGCACATTGGATTGCATATAGGAAATTAATTCTGCCTCACGCCATCTTTGGAGTTTAAATGACTATATATTTTCATGGATCCAGGACGGGGGGGAGCCTTTTTAGTGTGTGTGTTTCAGAAGTATTCTTTTTCTTTACTGTGCTTTTGAGAGATGTGGCAAATATTGACTATAAGTATTCACTGAATCAAACCTACGGGGAGTATTTCACAACTCGGGGTGAAAGTTTTTTTGGTGGTGTCATGCTACCTTTATTTCTGCACTTGTAGAGTGGGAAGAGAGAGGCCTGTACATGTTACACTTGTTAACAAGTAACAATGATTTCAATCTTTGTCTCTCTGCCCATTGACTAGTCAAGTGGTTATGTGCTGAAGTAGACTTGAGTAAGAAGCATTTCTTACCTGCTGCGCAAGACGAAAAGACAGAAGGTCTTTATGAGCAGATCTGTCTGGCATGACACAGGGACGTATGTGTGCAGTTCAGCCATGGTGGCAGTGTAGAGGAGTACACTAGAGTTTTTGGTGGTGATTGTACCCAAGTGCCAGATTATGAAGAGATGTACATTGGTAGATCCACTGTCAACCATCTAGCAACTTCCAACTTCATGTCTGCCCATAGATATGACCCAGAGAACAAAGGGCCTTTTATAAAAATTAAAAGCCCAGTTTTGAAACCATTTTAACCAAATGAGTGTTTAGTTGTGGTTATTGTCATCTTAGTCTTTATCAAGAAAAATAGCATAAAAAACCAAAATTTACCCATTTAGGAAATACGATTGTGAGATAATATCTGCTTGATTTTTGTGAATGGAACAGTGCCAGGTCATGACTAGATTAGCACATCCTAACAAATACGATGATATCTGCAATATTTTATAATAAAATAGGAAAATAACTGTTGCTAAATAATTTTGAAACATCCTCCTGATTTCTATCTGGATGGAGTAGTCTAGTATGTTTAGCCTTCCAAGGCAAGATCATTTCTTCTACTGTTTGAGGAAAGGTAGGAAAAGTATGCAAAGGGTTGGAATCTTTTTAATGGCAAGTAACCTTCCAATAAAAATTGTCTAAGAGACAGGAGTTTTTTTCAAGGAAAATATTTTACAGACATTTGTTATTGTTTTCATATCTCCCTTGGACTGGAACTTTGGGGTTCTAGGAACTGCGAAGTTAGAACACAGCAAATAAAAATAAGGGAGAGAGAAGCTGCTCTTTCTCTCGACAGGCTCATCAAAGCACAGTGAACGGAAATATTGTAAGTGGTAACAATTCATCACCAAAATAGAGCCTCCAAAGCCTTTTGCTTTTATTAAAAAAAAAAAAAAAAAAGTCATGAAGCAGCATGAGGGCGAGAGCCAAGAAAACACATTTTGTACGCCATCAAAGTGAGAAAAGGAACAAAAGCTATGCCGTGCCGGTTTCAGAAAGAGGCAATCAAGCAAATTTTATGGCAAGAAGACAACATGTAAGGCCACAGGATTGCAACAGGAGTCACAGAGAACAATAAATTGTTTCAAATTAAGATCAGGCCAAGTACTTCAGAGTCCCGCACAGATTTCTTGCTTTATAGTTCAAGAACTCCCAGGACTGTTAAAGTAAATACTGTCCAGGTTGCAAAGGCTGAAGTATGATCACTACGAAGGGGCACATGAAATAAAGTTTCCCTATAACCAAAAGACTTCAACCAAAGAATCAGTGCACCCAGAATTAGACTCTTTTTCTTAATGAGATTTCATGATCTTGATGCCTTGTTAGGGGTTAATGGCTCCCATCTAGATCACTGTAAAGCACTTAAATTTAATCAGTATGTGTGCAGTGCTAAAAAAAGGAGGGAAGAGGTGGAGGGAAATACAGTTTTAAACATTAGAGAAATCCCTGCTTCATCACTGATAATAAAGAGGCTAAAACTTACCCCTTTCCAAAGAGCCAGCCCTCCTGCCTGCCTCAGGCACCCGCAAAGTTTCAGGAGCCCTCGCCTCCCAAAATGCCCCACTGCAGAGCACCGTCCGGACCTCTATGGTAACGGAGACAGACACCTGCCGTTCCCAAAGCTGTGGCTGGGCTCTGTCCACCCAGGACACAGTGCAGCCTTTTTACCCCCAAAATGAAGATACGACGACAGTGGCCATGAAGTGGCAGGATGTCACACCACAGTGGGTGGCCCACAGGCCATGCAAGGCAAGTCAGACCTCAAGCGGCACCAGCGACTGCAATGGCACTTGCTATAAGCCTCAGGATCAAGAGAAGCACAAGAGCAGTTTCTGGCCACTTCTCCCTTGTCTCCTCAAGTTTGGCACCAAGCGTAACTTAGCTAGTCTGAAAAGTCAAGCCTACGTGAATACTACATCTGCAGACACCTGTACTGCTCTACATAACGTTTAATCTAATAGAAAGTCAGATTACCTTCCCTGCAACATCTGTTACAATCAGTCATTGTCACTATCAAGAGCACTTTTATAATCAGGATTTTCCTTTCTATTGCCACTTCTTGGGAAGTGTTTAAGAAAAATACGTACTATAGTACTTATTTGTGTCTTGGGATGTTAATGAATGGGATTTTTGCATATACATCTAAGCTTTCCTAAAGGTATTGAGATGTACTAATTCACACAATGCTCCCCCTCTAAGCAGTCTTCCCAGACACATGAAAGAAAACCCTAAACCAGGCTGTATTAGGATAAAATATATATAGCCTGAGTTGATCTTTTGTGTCTCTTTAGGACTCAACGCACCTTCACAAAGAATGTATTTTATTTTTTCTGCTTTTAGTACAATACTTTGATTAATCAAATGAGGAACTAAGAGTTCTCTGAGCAGTAAAACTGGTAGATATCCTTCAGAATAAGACCGTCTGCCACTTGTGAGTATTTAGGTGAAGATTCAGGATACATTTGACTTTATTAATTGCCACAGAAAGAGACAGTCTTCTTCCCTCACTTTTGTCTACTCCCATACATCTGATAAGATCGAGCATTTCGCTGATTAACAAGCTTAACATTAAACTGTGCAGATTATTCACTCGTCATTTAGAGCCAATTGTTAGCGTGTGGCTTGTTCACAAAGCTGTAGCTGGCTGAACCAAGAAGTAGCTAAATGGAAACTTTTTACACTTTTACCAGTGAGTATAATTCATAGCAGCACTGCTAGAGGCACTGCTTTGGATGAAAATAGTAAAATGCTGTGATACACTTTGCAAACTGTTGTACCATAATAATGTGCAAACAATTGTACCATGAAAATTTGGGAGGCTTCTACTGCACGTAGCCAGCACAACCTACCTCAGAGCCGAGTAGGGCCAAGAGTGACGAGTGACAGCTGAGAAGGGAGGTTTCCAAAGAAAGCCTGTAGTTCCCTGTCCACACTGTTTTGCAACCAGTAGTCACCATAGTTCATTATCAACACCTTAAGGTTCAGCCTACTGATCAAGCACTTCAGTCTGAAGCACATCTCCGGTTGTTTGTCTTTGCATTTATTTTGGGGTAGAGGACTGGCAGTAGATGGGAAGTGTTTTTGCCAAAACAATCCCCAAACTAACAATGCCCCCAGGAGATGGTCGGTTGACTATAAAGGCACTTCCATGAAAACCAGCCTCGTTGCCAGTGGGTTGCACACAGCAAACCTGTTACATCTGATAAGGCAAATTCCTTGGACAGTGTCAGTGCCTGTGCCCCACAGGGAGCTCCTTCTGCAGCGCCCAGTACCACCACTGCTTCAGAGAAGGAGCCCTCAGTTCAGTTCCCACATTGAACAAACAGTCTGTGCTTGGATGCATTGGCTGCCGGTCCTGGGCTCCGTGCCAGGAGGGCGATTACGTGCCGATAAGCGGGGAGGCAGCTCTACGCTTTGATCACTTTGTGTGTTTCACATTATTGGGCCCGGGTTTATGTGCCTTGAGCAGCTGATCACTGCATGGGGAGCGAGTGGCAGTTGCTTAAGTGTCTCCATCAAAGCCGCCTGCCACCAAGACTGTAGGCAAACTGCCCAGAAGAGAGCATTAGGCAGAGGATTCAAGCACATGCCGTATGGATACGGCAGAGAACAGGAAAATGTATTCAAAGGCAGGTATTTGCTAAATCCTACCTATAATTAATTCTAATCCCATAATTAAAGGCGCATGCTTTTCTGCAAACATTGCCCCACGTTGGTCCTTCCTCCCCACCCCGAGGTCAGACACCGATTCGTGCAAACAAGTACACGCCACCACACGCGAGAGCTGCATCCCCAGGGACTGTGGCCAGCGAGGTCCAGCTTGCTGATCCTTGTCACGGCTCCCTGCCGTCTGACTGCAAGTAGCTTTCAGGCATTTTCCAGCAAACAGCTTCTGGGCCAGATCCTTAAAGACATGCAAGAGACTAACTCCCCTGGAAATCAATTAGTAGCGCCAGGCATCTGAATACCATCATAAATCGTGAGCTTGAGTCAGCAGAGCCCTGTGCCTGGGAGTTAGGGGTTGTGGAGATGCCAATCTAATCATGCCCAGATTTGCAGAGAGAGATGGAGATGCCTACCCGGGCCCACGTAGGTAGGCTCGCAGCAGACGGGGCATGGGGAGAACACTAAAGGCAATACAATTGTGTCTGCATGGCCTAATTTCTCCTTCTCATCATGGCTGCTTCCAGTCCCAGGATGTGTGTTTTCACATGTATGCACACCTAAATACCTGCGCACAGACAACTATTTTCATATATATGTAGATACAGACACACATGCAAATATACACTGTTTGGAAGTAAGAAACAGGGGAAGCCCAAGAGTGCCGTTTTCATACAGAAAGCTCGTTGACTATCCAGACTGAGCACACGCACGAATGTATTTACAGAAAGATTGGAGCAGGGGCAGTTGCTTTGTCTTTGGAAATGGATTTACAAATGGATAAACAGAGATCTCCCCAGGCATTGCAAGAAAAGATCATCTAATTACCACTGAAGCCAAAGATAGCTTATAGATAATTATCAGTTTTTAAGATGAAGCCATTTATTTAGATGTTTTCACACTTCTCTAAGAAAGCAAGTGTAGTCCGTATTTTGAATTTAAAAAAAAATAGAAATAGGCATCCGCCACATGTTGCATATTCCCTATTAGCAGCAGGTTTATGCATGTGTGCATTTTAAAATGTTTATTATGACAATCCTTGTTATGACTGTCTTAGATTTGGTAAATACCACATGATAATCAGACACAGTTGTTAGACCTTGAGCAAAATATGATTTAATTTATTTTTAACATACTGAACAATAGCTGTTTCTTGGTAATCTAAACTGAACACAGACACTCAACACTACTTTGTTTCCTTGGAGGGGACAGTGAAAAGGAGGGAGGGGGGGGGGAAAAATAAACCTGATCTCTGTGGGAGAGTTTCACAAGAGGCAAGAAGGCAGGATTACATTTACCATAAATCCTACTTTCCTCCCTACTGAATGCACAGGCCCTTATAGATCCTTTAGCAAGGTAAATTCTTTGCCTCCTCAAGAAACAGGTATCGCCTTCAATGAAGCTGTAGGCACCACTACAAGTAAAATGATGCAGGACCCCAAACCTGCTTGGGCTGAAGTCAGGCACAGAGGAATCGTCTCCTGTCAACAGCATAGCTGAACCTTCACACAGGGGCTGCGCTCACCCTTACCATCCTCCTGCTCTTTACTGCTGAAAATAAGATTAAATCAGCATAGTTAGTCTTAATTTATTACGAAACTGGTTAGCCTTCAGAGGAAATTTGTGCCAGGTTGCATTTGGTTGCCTTCACTCCCTGTTTTTATGCGGAGTATGACAGAACTTTCAAAAAAAAAAACCAAACTGAGTTTAATTAGTTTGATTGCAAATTCAAAAACATCTGTCCAAATGACATAAAACCTTGTTTGGCACAGAAAGGCAGAAGAGTGCTTTATATTTAAGTGGTAATGTGTGTATTAAATGGCACCCTAAGCTCTGAGCAAATAGAAAATTATTTGGCAAGCAGAAGGTTGTTGGTTTTTCCTCCCCCTGAAAATACGAGTTCCCACTAAAATTCAGTTTCCATGCAGTACAGGGTATCCTCAGATCCCTTCAGAAAGTACTCACTGACTGACAAGTTAGTCCTCAAAGGAGTTTAATGATCTAGAGATTAATTTTAGCTGAGATTAAGTTTTTAAATAGTTTTGAAAACTGTGGACAACAACGTGCTGGGAAGATCACTGCTCAAGTCACCTACACATCGTGGCACTGCTGCTGAGAACGACAACCAACATTTGCTTGACTTTTCACATCTAAAGACACCTCCCACTTGAAGTCACCCCCACTATTCACTGGTGCTGAGCGACTGCAGGAACTGAGGCCTTGATAGCTGCTCTTCTCATTTTGTGCTAAAATTTGTTAGAAGAAAGGTAGCTGGATAACAGAATCAGTTTAACAAATGCCAGAAAAAAAATTATATGCCCAGTGATTAATCTAATGCTTTTCAGGTGGTGGGGACCTTAACAAAAATATGCATAGGGGTGGGGGTGTGCACACGCTTGTATGTATAACCCAGCGGTTTAGGGGAACCATATTGTACAAAACAGGAACAGTATAGGTTATTTGTTACCAAAGTAACACTAAAAATGAAAACAGAAAAAAAATGGTTATCTCCTTGTGAAGACTTTGTAGCTTTCTCTTACAAGCCCTTCTTTGACTCTGCCTGTGAGCTAGGGGATAGCCAGGGAACTCCCCACAGAGGGCTACTCTGCATCTAACCCACCAGCTCTCTGCAACACAGAGTGGTGTTACTCCTTACGCATGGTAACACGTTATTTGCCATTTCCATTGCATTACGCTGTCCCTGCATGTCTCTACATGACAAAGAGAGACTTTAGTGAGGTTTATAATGTTCCCCCCTGGCCCAAGAGCAGAGCCATCCCTGGATACATCATTGTAGGTACTTGGTAATATGATCAGTTATCAAGGTTACTCCAAAAGTAGCCGTGTTCCTAACCACTTTTGATCTCGAGTCAAAAACATCCTAGAGAATTTAGCGTTTTAGCATCAAATATTTTTTAGTAGCCCTCTTCTGGGCACGAAATCTCCAGAGTCACTAGGATTTTTATTTTGCGAGTTTTGCAGCAGTCATTTTCCATGTGGAAACTTGAGCGCTAAGGAAGTCTGTCCCCTCAGTGCAGTGGGGAACGGGTCCTTGCAGCTTTAGGCAGCCCCTGTGGAAGGGTCCCCAGGGTAGAAGAGTTCAGGTCACTGAGATCTACTCATGCCTTATGCCTCTTTCGGAAATACAGCAGTTCAAAAGCAACGCGTGGTAAATTAAGCCCATAGGGCTAGCCTCTGGGCGAGTATCTTAGAGGTTCTGAGACATGGATAAATTTCAGTTAACCCCAAAACTGGTTGCAGAGAGATCACTTCCCTGTAAGAATCAATAAATCAAGGTCTGGCTTCCACCCTTTGCAAGACCACCTATGATTTCAAGTCCCATGTGGACGGGCATCACTCTTTCCATACATTCTTTACACAATTAGGCTAAATCAGCCATTATTTCTTCACACCAATTTAAGAATTACAACTGCTGCTACATTTTGGTTTGTCTTCAGTTTCTACTGACAAACACAAATAGCCAGAGGAAGGTCCTTTCTAGTTTTCTCAGGAGAACAGCTCTACCAAAGAGATGATTGAGAAATGTTCTCACTTGAGCTTTGCCCGTAAAAACGTGTTTTTTCAGGGACTCTCTCTCACCCCCAGAGCCAACCACACGCGTTCACACACAAGCAGCTGAACACTGTGGTTTAGGATAATGTTCCTTCACCCTCCAGTGGCTTGCCCCACCCTAGGTAGAGCAAAACGTTTATTGTGTCTTAATCTTAACAACTGGTGCAAAATGACTCGTCACACACTATGAAGGCACAGCTGCTTCTCCTCCATCTTCCTTCAGACATTCAAACAGTTAAGGTAAAACTTTGCTTTCTCCAAGCCTTTGGCTTCTCTGAAGGTGCACACATGCACTGATTTACCTGCCATAAATGTAGACACATTCCCTTGCTTTCTGACAGAAACCTGGGAAAATCCCATTCCAAAGCCAGCTTATTGCTCCGCTGACGGACACCTTTGAAAGCATGTTGAATCGCGTTACCTGAATATGTTTGGAGATGATCCCTAAATTGCTGGGATTTGGGTGAAGGGTGTGGGAAGTCTTACACTTTGGCTGCATCTTCAGCACAGATTTTTCTCCCCCTCGCTCTGGTATTTTCCTTAAGTCCTGTCACCGCTGGGAAAATCTCCTTTTGCTGTTCCTAAGCTCTGGAGGACCTGTCCACATTTGGGATCTATATGCTTCTTTTAAAAACCAAGAGCAAGATTTTCAGTAGCTTTTAGACATTTAAAGACACTGGTGGTTTCCTAGGTCTAGCTGGTAAGTGAGCCTACCTGGGGAGGTGCCTCGCTTGACCTGCTGTTTACAAACAGAGAAGGACTGGTGGGAGATGCGGTGGTCGGAGGCCGGCTTGGGCCAACTTGAAATGATAGAATCCTCGATACTTGGTGAAGTAAGGGCATGGGGCAGCAAAACCGCTACCATGGACTTCCAGACGGCAGACTTTGGCCTGTTCAGGACACTGGTTGAGAGAGTCCCTTGGGAGACAGTCCTGAAGGGCAAAGGGGTCCAGGAAGGCTGGACGTTCTTCAAGAAGGAAGTCTTAAAGGCACAGGAGCAGGCCGTCCCCATGTGCCCTAAGAAGAACAGGCGGGGAAGATGACTGGCTTGGCTGAACAGGGGGCTTTTGCTGGGACTCAGGAAAAAAAGGGGAGTTTACCACTTTTGGAAGAAGGGGCAGGCAATTCAAGAAGAGTACAGGGATCTCGTTAGGTTGTGCAGAAAGGAAATTAGAATGGCAAAAGCCCAGCTAGAACTCAACCTGGTCACTGTCATAAGAGATAACAAAAAGTGTTTTTACAAATATATTAACAACAAAAAGAGAGCCAAGGAGAATCTCCATCCTTTATTGGATGCGGGGGGAGAACATTGCCACCAAGGATGAGGAAAAGGCTGAAGTACTTATGCCTTCTTTGCCTCAGTCTTTAATAGTCAGACCAGTTATCCTCAGCATATTCAGCCCCCTGAGCTGGAAGACAGGAACGGCGAGCAGAATAAACCCCCCATAATCCAAGAGGAAGCAGTTAAAGACCTGCTACGCCACCTGGACGCTCACAAGTCTATGGGGCCGGATGGGATCCACCCGAGGGTACTGACGGAGCTGGCGGAGGAGCTTGCCAAGCCACTCTCCATCATTTACCAGCAGTCCTGGTTAACTGGGGAGGTCCCGGATGACTGGAGGCTTGCCAATGTGACACCCATCTACAAGAAGGGCCAGAAGGAGGATCTGGGGAACTACAGGCCTGTCAGCCTGACCTCAGTGCCGGGGAAGATTATGGAGCGGTTCATCTTGAGGGCGCTCACAAACCATGTGCAGGACAACCAGGGGATCAGGCCCAGCCAGCACGGGTTCATGGAAGGCAGGTCCTGCTTGACCAACCTGATCTCCTTCTATGACCAGGTGACCCGCCTCGTGGATGAGGGAAAGGCAGTGGATGTGGTCTACCTGGGCTTCAGTAAAGCCTTTGACACTGTCTCCCACAGCATTCTCCTAGAGAAGCTGGCGGCTCACGGCCTAGACAGGTACACTCTTCGCTGGGTAAAAAACTGGCTGGACGGCCGAGCCCAGAGAGTTGTGGTGAACGGAGTTAAATCCAGTTGGCGGCCGGTCACGAGCGGTGTTTCCCAGGGCTCAGTTTTGGGGCTGGTCCTGTTCAATATCTTTATCAATGATCTGGACGAGGGGATCGAGTGCTCCCTCAGTAAGTTTGCAGATGACACCAAGTTGGGCGGGAGTGTTGATCTGCTGGAGGGTAGGAAGGCTCTGCAGAGGGACCTGGACAGGCTGGATTGATGGGCTGAGGCCAACTGTATGAGGTTCAACAAGGCCAAGTGCCGGGTCCTGCACTTCGGCCACAACAACCCCAGGCAACGCTACAGGCTTGGGGAAGAGTGGCTGGAAAGCTGCCCAGAGGAAAAGGACCTGGGGGTGCTGGTTGACAGCTGGCTGAACATGAGCCGGCAGTGTGCCCAGGTGGCCAAGAAGGCCAACGGCATCCTGGCCTGTATCAGAAATAGTGTGGCCAGCAGGAGTAGGGAGGTGATCATGTCCCTGTACTCGGCACTGGTGAGGCTGCACCTCGAATACTGTGTTCTGTTTTGGGCCCCTCACTACAAGAAGGACATCGAGGTGCTGGAGCGTGTCCAGAGAAGGGCAATGAAGCTGGTGAAGGGCCTGGAGCACAAGTCTTATGAGGAGCAGCTGAGGGAACTGGGACTGTTTAGTCTGGAGAAGAGGAGGCTGAGGGGAGACCTCATCGCGCTCTACAACTACCTGAAAGGAGGTTGTAGTGAGGTAGGTGTTGGTCTCTTCTGCCAAGTAACTAGCGATAGGACAAGAGGAAATGGCCTCAAGTTGCACCAGAGGAGGTTTAGATGGGACATTAGGAAAAATTTCTTTACGGAAAGCATGGTCAAGCCTTGGAACAGGCTGCCCAGGGAAGTGGTTGAGTCACCATCCCTGGAAGTATTTAAAAGACGTGTAGATGAGGTGCTTAGGGACATGGTTTAGTGGGCATGGTGGTGTTGGGTTGACAGTTGGACTCCATGACCTTAGAGGTCTTTTCCAACCGTAATGATTCTATGATTCTATGATTCAAATGAGAGCTGTGCACCCAGGCATTCAGAAACAAACTGCAGGGCAGAAAAAAAGACCTTCAACTTCTCTCTCTCAATACATAAACAACTTTTTAGAGAAGCTGAGTACGAAGAGATAGGCAATGAGCTGCAACACTGAAGGACTATGCCAGGCACCCCTCATGCTTCAGGGCAGGCTTGCCTTATAGTGATGGTATCTGATAGCAATAGTCCAGCTGGACCTACTGCCGGGAGGCAGTGAGCAGTAGCAGTCGCACACACGACTCTACCACATTTCTCATGAAGACTAATTTTGTCTGATCCCTCCTTCATTTGGGAGCAGGGGGAGAGATGAGCCGTACAGCCGGCGCCGAACACGGGCCACTTCCCAGGTACCTGCAGCAGACCCAGACCCAAAACCCAGACAGCTCACATGAGGCCACCAGGGAGGCTCTGACCTCCTCCACAAAGACATCAGCCAAGTCCTATCCAGCCCGTGGCTGTTCAGTAAATAAACCCCCACCTTCCACCTCAGCTAGTCACAGGCACCAGCCCCAGCCAAAATCAATAGATGAGAAGCAATTTGTCATTTCCAGGCCACAGTATTTTGGCTATGATGAGTCAAAAAACATTAAAGGAAACACAGATGTAGTGAGATCACCTCGTTTTCTGGAGCCTTCCTATCTCTAGAAGTCTTGCCTGATCTCCCTCAAAATTTCCACGTGCACAGAAAAGCATCTCATGTGCTGCGTGGTCACACCTGTTAAACCGCAGGTGCATTGCGTGATGCTTGTCAGGGCCAAGGGAGCTCGGCACAAGCAGCAGGAGGTTGAGTTCACCCTGAACTGTGGGCAGGCTGGTGTCTCCCCGTCGGAAATTTTTTCAATTATTTCGAATAGCTCCCACTCGCACTCAAAGCCCATGTTTTGTAATAAAAACAAGGAGAAAAATCACATCCAAAGGAATTTTACCTATTTCTCTCTCCACTTACTCCACTGAAGTTATCTTTTTAAAAAAACAAACCCCAAAAAACTGGCAACCAGAACAACAAAGTAGCCAAGAAGCTAATTCTTCAAAAACTTGTAGGTTTCAACAACAGTCCTAAATCATCCAATATCTTCTAATTTTTTTTTAAAGGTTTCACTGCATTTCTCTCTTCATACAGGCAATGCTTTTCATTTGGGAGAGATGCACAGAATGCTGCAAATTTTCCAGTAGCTGGGATTTTACCTTTTACCTGCAAACTGAGGCAGGTGTTACCCTACTCAGCTACAGAGAGCCAAAGCTGCAGCCAGTTACTCGTTGCGGTACAGAAAGGCCAACACAGACAAGAGTGGGGACAACACCCCCACCCCACCCCCCTACCCCCCCCAAAGAAAAAGGTCGCTCAAGGTCCATGTGCCCAGATGAAGCTGCAGCAGGTTAATAAGTTACCCCATCCCAGCTGAGGCCTGGTAACTGATCACGCACAGGCTGTCCTCCCAGTCCAGTGCCATTGAGCTTTAAGCAGAAATACCACGTCCTAAGGCCCTAATCCTTTAGCTCACAGCAAAGCAGCCAACCATGGGCTAAAAGCCACGTTAAACTCGCCGGAGATGAAGCGTTTGCTGAAATGCTTTGCTGAACAAGGATGAGCGACTGTGCTTGGGCTTTAGCTACACTTACTAAGTCCTGTACATCTTGGCTTTGGTTTTCTTTGCCACATGGCAGCTGGTTACATCCAAGACCTTAAATTCCTGGGAGAGAAAGTGTCTGTAGAAACACAGCTGTGCAACATATGCTCCATCTAGTGTTTATTCACTAATATGTCATTTTCTTAAATGGTTTGTTTTGCTGTTAACACATAGGCCATCTTTTCTGTAGTTTGTTTGTCTGTTTAGGAACATTATTGAAAATATTAACCTTCTGCTGGTTGTTTTAACTACACAATTTTGATTTAGCCTCCACTTACACCTGCAGTAATGATGATACACTAATTTCCATTGAGAGATTAGATTTCGTAGAGCAAAATGAAGGAGAAATGTTTTAAAAGAGCAGCGAGCATTCCTCCAGGTGCTTTGCTAATGCAAAGTGAATGGAGAACTTCAAGCTGGAGTAAAACATAAAAACTAAATGACACCCAGTGTTACCGCCTGATCGATAACCTTCACTACAGCACAGGGAAGCAGTTTCCCAGCCCTCCTGGTGCTCGAGCCAAGCTGTACAGCGGTGAGCAGGGGAAGCCCAAGTCGCAACGCCAGGGCTCAACGCCTGCGGTGCCACTGACCCACTCCCTAAGCTTGGCAAGTCTTGCAGCTGCCCTGCAGCCCGCTCTCACCCTCTGCCCACCGGGCGCGAGTCCCTCATGGATACGTTGCAAAGTCCCATGCTCCCAATTACTTTGAGGGCCTTTTTAGAGGCCTGCTGTTCACAGCACAGTGTTAGAGGAGGCCAGCGGAGCTGCTTACCGCCCCCTCCACTGTAAATGCATTTCCTCTCCCCAACCCCACCTACCTCTCGCACTTTCCCCCAGCTCTCCACAGCAGCAGCCTTACCTGCCCAAAGCCACATCTCCTTACAGCCCCCTGGGAGGACACGTCCTGGCCCATGTCGGGTCACGCTGTCCCTCAAGTGAGGGGGGGGTCCTTCCGCGTGCTGCAGCATCACTCTGCGCAGGGGAGCTGGGCCTGCAGCCCCACGAGCAGCTGGATTCGAGTGGGGACCGGTCCCTGCCCCAGCAGGAAAAGGGAAAAGCTTCGCCCTGCGAAAGATACCTCCTAAGGCACAGGGAGCCAGGTGAAGGGGGCTCAGTGCTGAGCCGCTTTGCCACAGACGGAGGGGCTTTTTTGTCCTCTGTCAAGCCAGGCTGTGGGAGAAGGACAGGAAAATAAGCAGGCGGCACAAAGCCCCCGCTGCCTCCTGAGGCCACCCTCGTCACACCTGGGCTCTGCGGGGCCCAGCAGCAGCGGGCGAGTTCTGACGAGTAATTTGGCAAAGCTCTGCCAGCGTGCCTGCGCGGCGGGGGCTTTTCCAGCAGCTCAGGTTGGGCGCAAGGAGCCTTTGCACTGTGGAAAAGCGGGGAGTTGGGGACAGCATCAAGCCTGGCAATTGCCATGTGCATTTCAAAAGAGCAGGACATGCCTACAGAGCATCGTAATGGGACAACCTGCAAAATACTTGAACGGTAACACACAGAGAATCTCCTCGTTACCTCAGGCTGGCCCCCAGTTTGCACTCGTTTAGGGAGTTCCTGGTTGCTGATTTGCTGCTCACCTGCTAGTAACGCCCCTACTGCAGAAAGGAAAGCTGACAGCAGATGGGACAAGAAGTCCCAAGCTTATATTTTGATAAGGAAGAAAAAGAAAGAAAAAACCACCCTGTTCTGTTGTGTCAGCAGGGCTGGTGAGGCGCTGGATGGGCTGCCTGGGGAGGGGACAGGGTGCGCAGCGGGGGCGACCTTTAGAAAATAGTTGAACATGCCCGGAGAAAGGCTTGGCTTGGCTGATCCTGCCCGGAGGCAGTGATGGCCCAGACAGCCCCTAGATGGCCCTGTTCTTCTGGGTGAAGACTGAGAAGGTCGGAGCCCAGCTCAGGAGGAGAGTTGGCAAGGAGCTGTGATGGAAGTGGAGAGCCCCTGGGCTCTACAGCCACGGGGCACAATCCCAGGCACGGATTTAAGCTGCAGAAACTGAGCTTTCATTGCTATGGGAAGCATAGCAGAAGGGGTGTTGATAATTTAGCTTCCTTGGGCAGAAAGCATGCCACGTGCCCCTGCCTGGTCTCCCCCTGTGCGGAGCTTGCAGAAGAGCTCCCCAAACCTTGTGTCATGGCACTGACACAAGCCAGAAAGCAGCAAATTGCAGCGTGGGGATGGGAGGGAGCGGGTCCCCGTATGGAGAAATCGCAGAGGGCACCACCCAGTCTGCGGGGTAGTATAAAATTAAATGCACATAAGGACATTTGCTATAATAGTACTATTTGAGTAAGAGCCTCCAATAAACCAGATACAGGCCTGCTGCAGGATGTCCTTCTGAGCAACACACAAACCAGCGCCAGTTTGCAGAGGTTTAGGTCCAGTCTGCTGCAGAAAATGAGAGCAGGTCAGCCCCAGTGGGAAGCACACAACACAGAAGAACATTTTCTGCCAACTGTGGGTTTTGCTGTGTTTTTCGCAGGTGATGGCTGCACTGCTCTTCCCTGTGCAGCTGCTGGCAGTGGCTGTCACCATTTACCTCGAGCTGGTGAGGTCTGCTCAAGGAGGTGTCTACTATGGGATCAAGCAGCTGCCACCCCAGATACCCCAGTACCAACCCCTCGGACAACAAGTACCTCACATACCGCTGGGCAAAGAAGGCATCCCGATGCAGCACATGGGCAAGGAGGTGCCCCATATGCAGTACGGGAAAGAGTACCCCCATCTGCCTCAATACATGAAGGAGGTCCCGCAGATGCCTCTGCTCGGCAAGGACATGGCTCCCAAGAAAGAGAAAGGTAGGTGCGTTCCTCGCCACCCCTGCACAGTCCGGCCTCGTGCCCCACAGCACCGTCTGCCCGGGGGTAACTGAGGATGGGGAGCAGGCTGCTGCAGGCTGGGCACAGCACCCAGGTGCTCTGAGAGCTGGCCAGGTTGGTACCTGGCCATGGGTGGACAAAACAGGCTCACAGGAGCTGTGGGGCAGCTCAGGGCCACCAGAGGAAGGCCACAGTCATCCTCCGGGCTGCAGTACAGCCTCTGAGCAGCCCTACCTGTGAGGAGCCTCCAGCACCCGGGGCTGGCCCCAGGTTCATTTGGGTGCTTGCTCGAGGCCAGGAGAAACCTCATAATCCCACCTGCCTGCAGAAAATCCTCTGATGGGGTTTCAGATGATGGCCCAGGTAGACAGGCCGAGGTCCTGCCTAGAGGTGCTCCCTCTCTCACTGCAGCGACTGGACATGAAATAAGAGCTAAGAGCCCCAAGATTTGAATTTATGGGAATATCACGGTTTTGTCTGGATTTGTCCAGACCCTGTGATTTAGAGGTTTGCAAATAAAAACATGTAATTGCTCTTCTGACTCTGCAGTCCTCTTTCTGGAGGTTATTTATGGGAGAATGGAGGCATTCAAGGTACAGGGCATTACTGCACGAGTCTGCACGTACAAGCACTTTTAGTATTCAGTAAAGGAAGTTTGGACAATATTAGGATATTTAAGAAAACAACAAAAATGTCCAAAATACAAAGGGCAACCAGGAACATCCAGTGTCATAAAATCCTTGTTGGGACAGTGAGCATCTGTGCGACTTCAGACAAGCTGGTTAACTCTGTCTTATTGAGGATTCAGCGTAACCACAACCTCCGCTGGCTTCAGAGGAAAATGGAAGATTTCAGGGCCTATTTTTGGAGTGTCTGAACAAGCACGACTGGCTATAGTAAAACCAACCCATCTTGTGAGCAAACGAGGTTTTCTACGTGCATAAAACACAACATGTGCAGAGAAGGAGGATTTCTGCCTCCCAAAGAACAGTTAATTCTCTTGCCCTGAAACCTCATCTGTCCCCTTGCCCCAAATCTCTCGCTTCTTTATCCATTTCAGAGCTGGAGAAAAGCAGACTTTCCACTTAACACAAAAAGCCTGCAGCTTGAAAAGCAACCAAGCCCAGGACAACCACTCCCATGAGCCAACTCCCTCACCCTGACCTGCAACGCTAAGTGGTCACATACACAAAAATGTGGGTTTGGACAATAAAAACATTTTGTGAAGTGTTTAGAAGAGGTCTAACTAGACGTGGCTACGCCAAAAGCCCGCAGGAGCTTAGCAATGCTGGGTAAGGCTGTAGGTTTCCAGTAATATCTTAATGGGAACCAAAGCGTTGGTGAAAATGCAGGCATACCTACGTACAAACTTCTTACTGATACAATCTTTTTTAATTCATCTTGCTAGTGTAAGCCCCTCCAGCAAAAGCACTTTTATGCCAGAATTCCTCCCGTGTCCTGCGAAAACTCTTAAGAGTAGATTAGTCTACTAGCAATATGGGACAAAAAGCAGGTTTCGCTGCTTGAGATTGTACAGGCAGCAAAAAGTAGTAAAGCACAAATGGTTTTTGCATGGCAAAAAATAAGCAAATATGATGCAAACTAATTATTTTGTGGAAACAGAAACATGCAGGCAAGTTTGGGATATGCAAAACAGTAGGAACATCCTCTTCGTTCCAAACACCAACCTGTAAGTCGCTGGCCAGCTCTGCCTCCCTACCTACTACAAAACCAAGAAGCATCATAACAAGCACATTCAATTCAAAACTGCCTTTGTGTTTCTCGAAGAATGCGACTGCAATCACCTTTTGTCTCTCCCCCTCCCCTCCTCCTTTTTTCTTTTTCTTTTCTTCCCAACCCAGAAATGCCCATCCGCAGTCTGAGGGGCGAGCAAGGTCCCCCCGGTGAGCCTGGACCAAGAGGGCCACCGGGGCCACCAGGATTACCAGGTCACGGTGTGCCAGGAGCCAAAGGAAAACCAGGCCCACAAGGATATCCAGGAATTGGGAAGCCGGGTTTGCCGGGGATGCCGGGGAAACCGGGGGTCATGGGGCCCCCGGGGCCGAGAGGGGAGATGGGGCCGAAGGGGGAGATCGGGCCCATGGGGATACCTGGGCCACAAGGACCACCGGGGCCTCACGGGCTTCCCGGCATAGGGAAAGCCGGTGCTCCAGGGCTGCAGGGACAGCCGGGGCCGAAGGGCGAGCCCGGGATGAAGGGGCCCCCGGGAGCCCCCGGGATCCCAGGGCCAAAAGGGGAGAAGGGCGTCGGGATCCCGGGTTTGCCAGGGCTGAAGGGTCCACCCGGGCTGCCCGGCCCCCCTGGCCCCGTGGGGCTGCCAGGGGTCGGCAAGCCAGGCATGGTCGGCTTCCCCGGCCCACAGGGACCCCTGGGCAAACCCGGTCCCCCGGGAGAGCTGGGGCTGCAGGGACCCCCGGGGGCCCCCGGGATCCAAGGCCCTCCCGGCCTGCCCGGCGTTGGTAAACCCGGCCAGGATGGCGTCCCCGGCCAGCCGGGCTTCCCGGGCGGCAAAGGGGAGCAAGGCCTGCCAGGCCTGCCGGGGCCCCCCGGCCTCCCTGGGGTTGGGAAGCCGGGCTTCCCCGGGCCCAAAGGTGAGCGTGGTGTGGGTGGTCTGCCCGGCCCCCTGGGGCCGAAGGGGGAGAAGGGGCACGCAGGGCCGCCTGGCATGGGGGGGCCGCCGGGGGAGCCAGGCCAGCCGGGACTGCCGGGCATAATGGGCCCCCCGGGGGCCGCTGGCTTCCCGGGACCCAAAGGAGAAGGGGGTGCCGTGGGGCCACCGGGACCGGTCGGCCCCAAGGGCGAACCAGGCCTGCAGGGGTTTCCGGGAAAGCCAGGCTTTCCTGGGGAAGTGGGGGCCCCTGGGCTGCGGGGGCTGCCAGGCCCCACAGGGCCCAAGGGGGAAGCCGGACACAAAGGCTTGCCGGGGCTGCCGGGTGTCCCAGGGCTCGTGGGGCCAAAGGGCGAGCCGGGGCTCCCTGGCGCCCAGGGGCTTCAGGGCCCCTCAGGCATCCCGGGTATTGCGGGCCCCAGCGGTCCCATCGGCCCCCCGGGGCTGCCAGGGGCGAAGGGGGAGCCCGGCCTGCCCGGACCCCCCGGCTTCCCCGGCGTGGGCAAACCCGGCGCCGCAGGGCTGCAGGGACCCCCGGGGAAGCCCGGGGCACTCGGTCCCCCTGGCCAGCCAGGACTCCAGGGTCCGCCCGGCCCCCCCGGTCCCCCAGGTCCCCCGGTCATCATCCCACCCACTCCGCCGGCCGTAGGACAGTACCTGCCTGAGGTAGGGCCGGGGATAGAGGGCGTCAAGCCCCCCTACGGCTACATGGGCAAGAAAGGCAAGGCTGGCGGCGCCGTTTACGAGATGCCCGCATTCACGGCAGAGCTCCTCACCCCCTTCCCCCGAGTCGGGGTGCCCGTGAAGTTCGACAAGCTCCTCTACAACGGCCGGCAGAACTACAACCCCCAGACGGGGATCTTCACCTGCGAGATCCCTGGCGTCTACTACTTCGCCTACCACATCCACTGTAAAGGGGCCAGCGTCTGGGTGGCGTTGTTCAAGAACAACGAGCCGCTGATGTACACCTACGACGAGTACAAGAAGGGCTTCCTGGACCAGGCTTCGGGCAGCGCCGTTGTCCAGCTGATGCCCGGAGACAAGGTTTACGTTCAAATGCCATCCGAGCAGGCGGCAGGACTCTATGCCGGGCAGTACGTTCATTCATCTTTTTCAGGATATTTATTGTATCCCATGTAAAACAAAAACCAGACACACACACACATACACACAAAATCAAAACCTTTCTTCTCTGCTTCAAACTTTTATACCACGAAAGATGCATTTTATGACCGTTTTGGACCATCTTGTACAAAAAAAAACCACAACACCAAAGTTTAACATTATGCACAGCTAGTTATAAAAAAAAAGGTGTGGTGAACATATCTAAAGATGTGTATCAGGTTCATAAACAGTTGTTTTGCACCCGACGGGGACATATTAGCTGTACATTATATATTTCTGTGATGCCATGCTTACTTCATTTCATTCACAATAATTCAGTACTAAGGTTCAAATCAGTGTATGTCACTCACTCCTATTGCATATTTGACTGTTGCATTGATCATAGTTATGAGATGAAAACCGGTGACTTAAACCAGAGTAGGTCCGTCTCAAATTATATGGAAAAAATTGAGTGGCTTTTTATTTGTTTGGGTGGGGGTTTTTTTGGCTTTTTGACAGCAGGTCTGCCTGACAAGCAAAGGTTCTCTTAGCTGGAGACCTTTTTTCCCTTCCCCATATAAAATATCCCTGCAGGTGTGGTTTTTTTCCTGAACAACTTATTTATGACGGAAAAGGAGTATCGATGGTGTAACTATTCCCTGCGAGCCTTCTCCAGCAGTCATTGGACCCAGAACGCCACCACTGGCTCCAGCAGGCGCCGGGTTCACCTCCAAATGCCACAGTACTTGAAAAGTCTCCATCTGCATTTGCACAGTGAAGTAGACGAGGTAAATAGAGACAAAAATGAAAGGTTCCCCATTTGCTTTGTGCCACGTGGTTGAGACATTTTGGCCAACATGTGGCAATACAGCAGGGCAGTATAAATTCGCTGGGATTTCTGTGCTCGTGCTAAGAACCTGCGTCTGTTTGGCTTGTCAGAAGAGACACCTATTCTGCCACTCAGCGAAAATTAAATCAGTTTACTCTTCAATGACTGGCTAGCAGAAGTAGCTCTGTTTGCTAATTAATTAATTTGTTGTTTGAGATCAACCAATAACTTTACCAGCAATACTGATCACGCAAATTTATCCAAGAACTTCATTTAATATAAAAGCTGATTTCCAATCCTTATTTATATGTTACCAACTGTCAAGGAGAGCCTGCAGGCCTCGACCTTTTCTGTACGTGAGGAAAGCAACTTTTCTGCAAGAGCTGTCTGTTCATCAATGGTGCTAATCTCGCCTCAAAAGTATTCGCTTCCAACGGGCAGTGTACTTTGCTGTGGTTCCCTGTACAGTGCTGCACATCACACCCTGTTACGCTAGTTCAAAGAGTTAAATACTCATCACTTCTTCAATGTCTTTAGCTAACGCTACCGCTTTTGATTCAAAAATGAACTAGATTTTTCATGCAGAACTAAGATTGGATTTAACTGGCATTACCATTATTTAAATGCAGAGTTTAATGCAGTCTAACATTGACTAAGGACTCCAGTGATATAATGTGGTGCTTTATCTCAGAAATTTTATGGAATGGTGGCAGGAACGGACGGACAGTTTACCAGGCATTGGTGACGTCTGTATGTTCCTAGAGTATATGAGATATGTCAAAAGCAAATAATTTTGTATTTAAAATTTTTGTACTGATTTGAAAAAAATATCTTATTAAATATCTTAAAAAAAAAAAAATAATCCTGTCTTCATTCAGGAACACTCAACCCGCTGAATTTGTGTATCAGACCACAAGGACTCTCTGAAGCCACTGACAGCCTGATGGGAAGAGGAAAAAAAAAATACCCTTTTCTTTAGTTCCCCTCTACAGGCAAAACCTGCCCTAAGCCTCCGGGGGCAACGCGCCGTCCTGGCATCGCATTTAGTGGGAGAGCGCGGCTGGGTCTGGGGGAACAGGCAGAGCAAGGGGCTCCCGCAGGCAGCCTGCAGGGACGGGCGCCTGCTCAGCGTAAGCCGACGCCGGAGCGCAGCTTAAAAAGGCGCAGTGGCAGTGCGCGGGAAGCCAAAAAATCGGACGTCGTGGAGGTGCGCTGTTAAGTGTTCGCGCCCTCCCAAAAAGCCAGGGCTGGCTGCCCAGGCTGGGAGACGCACACCACGTCCTTGGCTCTCCCTGTGATTTGAAAACAGCTGTTCCCATTTCTCCCCTTCCCCATTTTTTCACCTGCAGCAAAAGCCTAGTGTGAAAGCGGCAACGTATGTGTCACTGATCTACATCACTATTCAACTGTGGCTCCGTTGCAGGGAGCAAATTATAACCCATGGTGTAGCTCCCCTGATCTCACCTCAAAGACAGGCATTTCCTCCAAGCTGGCAAACTCCTAAACTGTCGGTGCTAAAATGAATGCATGGAATACCTACTTGTGTCAGGTAATTGTTTTCTAAATCTCCCTTAGACTCCCTGAAGCCGCTGGCTAAGCAGCTCCCCGCTCCCCAGCATCTCATTTTTACTGCACAAAGAGAAAGAGAAAAAAAACCAAAACATCGCAATCAGTGTCTCTCACTTTCTATCTCAAGTCTTCTGTCACACACCATCATCTTTGTTAAAACATCTTTTATTTTAGCATTCCCCTGAACGTCCCCAATAAGACAGGTAAGATTAAAAAAACATGAAAAATTAAAAACAGGAAGATGCTGCTCTTGATCTTACCCGCAAAAACTATGTCCTGGCTTTGCTTTTACTCAGCCTGGAGTGAGATCTCCACCGGCAGTACAGCTCAGCCTACCTAGGTTCAAAAATTTTCAGCTCTGTTTGCTCTACTAAGCACCAAAGTTTGTTCTGAAACTCGATACCGTATCTGACACCACTGTATATACTTTACACAGCATTAATAATGGGGCTGGGCACACACGCGCGTCTGCACACACACAGACCTTGCAAAAATAAGCCTGAGGGCACCGTCTTTAACACAGTTTATTCACAGGAAAGTAATCATTTTCCATTTGTAGCATTCGAAATTTCACTTGAAACAACTGTAAGAATGTCTTCAAAATACAGCTGGCACTTTAAAGGCATATAAAACTTAAGACAAATGGCAAACAAAATAAGTATTTACCAATACCAAAAACAGATGTTGAGCTTCATATGTTCTTAAAAATCAGACTCCACTTAAAAGTTAAGGTATTTATACTACCTCCCGGGGCATTGTTAAAAAGGAAAGTGTGGCATAGGAAACAAGAGGTACCACACGCTAATTATTAAACACAGAAGTTGTGATTCTGTATTACTATCACCAATACAGTCACTGGAAATGTCATTTAGTAATCTCTTTTAGGCACTCTCAGATTCGTATTTAGTGCAATAATTTGTGACCTTCCTTCTTAAGTCATATCTCTCTACTTCCCTTCATTATTACAGCAGAGGAAAAAACACTTTCCCGACAGAAAACAAACAAACCAACCCCCTAAAAGTCTGAGCCAAACAGAGCTTTCAGCTGACGTGTGTCATCCTGCCTGTTTGGTGCGTACTTTGGTACCTTAGAGCTGGGTCTTTCTGATAGTGCAGCATTTTGAGGGGGGGTGGCAGGTAAAATGCAGGAGCACCTTTGCTGTAAGATGCTGCCGTCTTGAAATTCAGCAGGCTGCTGGAGAAAAGGACAGAGGAGGAAGGGATGAGGCCATCTGACTTTGCAATTGATTCAGGAAGAAAACTGATGGGAGACACTGGGTACCTATATAGTTACACCATTGCCAGACATGCAAAGAAAGTTGGCAGCACCCTGGGATTCCAAAATGGGCAGCTTCACTGCTGCTGCGATAAAAAAATTGGGTAGCTTTTAAAGGGAAGTTTCAGTGCAGAGAATTCACTTTCACGAATGGCAAAAATGGAAAAAGAAAATCTTAATAGCAGCTCACTCTCAGAAAAGATCTAAGTATTTGGAGTTAGCACTATTGCTTTTTTCAAAGGGACCCAAGGCAAGTCTTTGGTATTGCAAAACGCCTGTGAATAGACGCTGTGATCTGTGGGCATTACCGAGGAACGCGCTACGTATAGCTATTCCCGCCTGCATGAAATTAGTGTAAAAGCGATACCTGTCCGCAAGGCAGGGAGCAGAAATGACCGTGTGAAGTGGGTGATGAAGCAGGGCTGGCGTACACAGAATCCTACCAAAACATCTTACGGGGGGCAGGAAATTAATCACTTGGGTAGCTGCTTATTATTGAAGAGAAAAGCTACTGGCCTGCAAGCTGTGCTTTCAAAACAAAAAAAACTAGTACCCCGTGGTTTATCAGCAGTGTCAGCTCTTGGCTCGGTCCCAAGTGAACAGGTCTGGCTCTCAATGTTCCTTAGTCAGCTGGGGACAGTAACCTTGGCATGCACGGACTCGACATCCCTGCAGGAGCACAGAAGTGGGGGAAAAATATCCCTGGGATTACTGCTTCATTTCAAAAATAAGTCAGTCATACAAATGGGGAGGCTTATTACGAAGAAATAAAAAGGCGCAGCCAATAAGGATAAATGCTTGTAGACAGCACATTAAATGCATTGAGAACATCAAACACTATAAAAAAGTAATCTTAGGGAGACAAAAGCTGATGTAGTAAAAAAAATAGTAATAAAGGAGTCTATCTTAAGTAAAATTGAGTTGGGGGGGACACCATTTCCTTGCCATGAAGCCTTTTTTCCAATTATTTTTGGGGGATTCTAACTATAGCAGAACAAAACCCCCCAAAAAAGCAGAAAACCTTCTAGGAAAATTAGGAGTCCGTTTAGATGACTGGGAAGAATATCTCCAGAGAGGAAATAAAGCAGAGAAAGTAACACACCCTCAGAACCACAGCTCCCTACCCGCCTCCTGCCACTGGGGACGGGGGTGGAAAAGCAGAGGGAAGCACCATCACACGAACCAGGCACTGCGAGGAGAGGGCAAATTCAACAGCTCTCCTGGAAAAAATCCTCTCAGTCAGCGTACTGCATAACGTTACACGGATGCAGCTGGATCCGTAGCGGCAGCCCGTGGGAGAGCTGGGGGGGGCCCGGCTCCGGGAGCGACCGCGGGTTTCGAGGGGGAAGAGGCAGCCCTCCGCTTCCGCCTGCCTCTGCTCTCAACAGTCTAAGGTCTACCAAGGGACTTCTACACAAAGAGAGCTCGGACAACACCGCCACCTTTGCAAAAAGCCTTACCTCAGCATTTTGTTCATGTGGAATTGCTACTGTCAGTAGTCTAATGCACTGCAGGTCTGGGGCTGCAGAGTCACATATAAACCTTTTTAATTAACTAAAATAATCATGAGAATTAAATGCTGGTAGAGACAAAGACAGTAGTGTCACTGTTTTTTGATGGAAAACCCCACCTGTTTGTATTCAGATTTCTAAGCAAAGATCTCCTCAAAGCCTCAGAAATGTGCATGTTTATTAAAAAAAAAAAAAAAAAAAGAAACACAAAGTAAGAGCCCTTCTGCCACCTGGTGAAGAAATTCTGGCTTCCTCCATTTCCACCACCACAGTCACCTGCACCGGTGCCCCAGGACCTCCCGTGCTCCCCTCTCCTCCACGCTCTCGCCTGTCATCCCACGCACAGCTGGACAACGGGCCACCCCCTGCAGCACCCCCTGCAGCAGCTGGGCCCAAGGGACACACATCCAGCTGGCAGGACGCCGTGGCACAGCCTGTCCCTTGCTGGGGACACATCTGGGTCCTTCCCCGCCCACTGTCACAGATTTTTATGACATCCGGAGTTATTTCAAATATGTCCAATTTGCTTGAAACGCACCAAAGCTCAGGAGTCCTTAGGTAAAAACACAAGCCCCCTCCGCTTCGGCTGTGGCTCCTCTCCAATTCACTGCCCTCACTAATTCCCAAATGGCAGAGCCAAGGAGCTAAAGAGGGAGATGAGAACTACGGGAAGGTGGGGTTTTTTTAAATACCTATTGCACTCCGCAAGAGAAATAGGAGAAAAGAAAGATGACTCTGGTCACTTCAATGCTTATTCCTCTGCATTGCCGCAGCAAAGAAATTGTGTTCAGTACTCGTATAATCCTCAGCTTCTGAAAACACAAATAGCGTGTTTGTATTCATATTGTAATTGTTTGCACTGCTCCTAAACATACTAAAACTCTCTATATAATTGTATTAAAAAGCAGCAAAGGTTTTTCTACCAACTTTAAAGACTGTTTTTGTTTGGGGTTTTGTTGGGTTTTTTTGTTTTTTAAGTAGACTTCTTTGTGCTTTCTTTAGGTGAGATTGATCAAGGTAACCACAAGATCTTCAAGCAAATCTGCCACAATTAAAAAAAAATATATATCTATATACACACCCTATGAGAAAATTGGAACAGCATATTACTTCTTGTTCTTTGACAGTTGTCAAGGGCATTCCCAGGCCGATTTAATTATTCAGCAACCTTGTCTGAGACAAGCCAATACAGGAAACATAAACATACCATTAAATGTTTCAATTAAAATCCCAAGTAAGTTCCCACCACTAAATGATTTAGTTCAGCCACATCCTGTAAACCTAAACGTCAAGACAGGAGAGGTAAACAGAAGCCAAATGATAATTCAGCTGAGGTACATCTTGGGTATTCCCTAGCACACTCTACTGCCGAAAACAGGAACATTCATTGCTCATATTGACGCATTTCACAAGTGGAAACACATTACAGCATCTGAGAACGGAGATTGTGCTGGTTTGGAAAAATACACCTCGATTCTTGGGGAGCAAACAGAAAGATACAAGAGATCCTGTCCTGGAGATCTAGGAATCCAACAAGCGTTGGCTCTAAATTTAAACTCAGGCGTGAATATCTCTGTCCCAGCTCACGTTTGTGTTGTGGTCTGGGGGAAGCGGCTGACACGCAGGTAGTTAGGACAACTCTTCAGTCTTCATAATCCCCTCTTTTTTAAGTCAAGTCACCAACTGTAAAATTTATTGGACGCACAGCACGGAGAGTATGGTTTTCCATAAACTGGGTACAACACAAGCATTGTCAATACCAACATCTCCACAAATCAGACCAAAGGGTCTTCACCTTTGGCAAAGGCAGACAGCAGTTCAGAGTCGACAGCCAGCGCAGAAGCTGTGGCTTCTTTGCTGAAGATGGACGTCCCCTCCTCAGGAGTAGGGCAGACCACAACTTGTACACTCTCTGTATGTTCCCCCTTCTCCCAAACACACAGTAATGATTTATAGGCATTGTTTTAAAGCCATTTTCATAGTACAAGACAGATATTCAAGACTTTACATCGCTCTGCTAATTAAACACTTGTCGTCTCAGTCTCTTGACAGTGTAATTCTTTTGGAGGACAACATCAGAAACAAAAGTACTCCAGAGAAGTAATCGTATGGAAAAAGTTCTTGCTGATAAATAAGTGATGTGCATCACATTTTTATATATCCCTGATACTTTCAGCTGAAAGTTTCATGGTTTTCCCATTATTAAATAGCTTCACAGAAATTCAGTTAATTCAGTTTGCAATAGTCCATTGCCCTCAGGCTTAGAAGAAGCTTCTGCCTTGGTGAGGTTTCTGTGCTCCTTTTAGACAGTAGACAGTTATGCTGCACTTAAAAAATAAAAATATCATACAAAAAATAAAAAATTTTCAAATCTTGAAAATAGTGATTGTTCTTTGTATTTTCCATTCAACTTTCACGTCAAATTGACCACAAAGTTCTTGTCTATAAGCATCTTCAAAAATTTCTGCTCAGCATTGATGTTGTGGTATTCATTCTAAAGAGATGAGAGGGAATAATAAAAAAAAATAAATTCAAATTATTACCAGAAGCATCACTTTGTTGTTCTTTCCTTTTAATTACCTGTAATACTTGGAAGATGCTAAGAGTAGGAAAGCTCTGGGGAAAGACTTCTTAGCAAAGGCTGTAGCACAGTCTCCCATGAAAACAGGTGAGTGACTCTATGGCTCAAAACTAGATTAGATTTTCCATTAGGACACAAACCAAAAGGGATGCTCCTTCAGTGGCAAGAATGGGCAAGACATAGTCTCACACAAGTCCTTCCATTACTAACTCTCCCAACTCCTCCCCATGCTTAGAGGCAACAGCTGCATAACCACACTGACAGCACAGGCAGTCAGAAAATGACTGATTCTCAAAGCTTAATGCAGGTTCTTGAAAAGCACACATCAGGCATTTGTAAATCGGATGCAGCCTGCCAATCAGTTTCAACAAGCCAAAACCAACCCATCGTCTGTGCTGTATCCAGCTCCTGCATACGCAAGAGACCACTGAGGTTAGTGGAGGACAGCACAAGGGAAGTAAGTTTACTGACAATCTTAGACACCGAGTCCAGTAAATTAAAATGAATATAATACACATACTGCAAAAAAGATTATATGTATGTAGTGTAATATTTACAACTTAATGCCACTAAAGAACTAAAGATAGGGTTTTTGTTTAGTTGTTCGTTTTTCAAAGTTTCAAGATTTTAGGGAACTTATGGATGTCTATTCAACTCGTGATCAACCTTACCCAAGCTTGGTATACATTGCAAAAAAGCACCCGCAGAGAGAAGCCTCAACATGAAGGCGAGTTCAGTGTCAGAGGAAAGTTATCTCAGAGCAGCGGGCACCTAGGAGTCCTCACAGAGACATGAGAGGCTCCTATGGGCACTGCCCCTATCCTTCCTCTTCAGGAAAGGGAGGAGGAAAGAAAATGGTCCCCACATGCACTGGGTGTGCACGTAGAAAACTGTTCACATTGAGGTAAAGGGCCGAGATGGAGTTGCTCCGAGGACAGAGCTGAAGACAAAAGCAGAGATAAAAGAAAACAAGAGGCATGACCGTAGCAAAGCAGGAGGGAGGAGAAGGCACCCCTGATGTTTGCCAGCCTCCTGCTGCTCCCTCTCCTGGTGAGTTGTGGCTTCCCCCTCCTGGAAGCAGTTCCTTCTCTTCCTACCCCCCTCCAACAGCTGCTTTTCTTTTCTGCTTTCGATTTCTGAAATTCAGCTCTTTTCCTAACTACAAGTTTGTAGGTCTCAACTCCTGTCATCTCCCTTTGCTGCTCTTTCTCTTTTTTAAGAAGTTCGGCAACTATGACAAATTGTGCAAGTAGGTACCAAGGAAAAAGAGAATGCGAACCAGAAACAAGGCTATTCATGTTCTGACAGTGCTAGCAAATACGCCTCTATGAACAAGAGCTGCGTAGCAAAGCAAAACAGAACGTACAAATGGACGCATCTCGTGTAGACATTGCAGAATACGGTGTAGCACAAAGGACACAAATACCATTATCCACATTTTTCAGAAACAAAAGCAGAGATGAAGAGATTCAAGCGATGTTAACCCATGAGCAGCTGAACCAGGAGAAGACGGGAGGCCTTTCTGACCCGCAGTCCACACTTCTATCTATATTGAATTGTCTTCCCCAGTTACCAGCTATATTTCTCTCAGCATAAACAAGCGTGCGTTACCTGCATCATCTGAGACATTGTGTCATTGCCGTAGTAGTGCAAAGAACTGTTTCTGTCAGTGAAGTCGTACTTGAAGCCTGCCAGGTGAACTTCATGGCATATGTGAAATGCTAGCGTAATGGCAATTAGCCCCGTTGTTGGATGCTTGGGTTTCTAAAACGAAACACAAAGAGCACGCATACATAAATAACTGGCAGCTTGACAGGAACAGCAAACCGAAGAACGAAGACAGCAGAAATCAGGCAGCCTGGCTCTTCTACAGATGTTTGGTTTTGTAGTTTGATCCCCTCGTGTCTCATAAGGAGTAAGGTACTGCCTGCAGGTTTTCCATGAGCGAGGTGTCTGCCATGTTGGCCTTCCCCGGGATTCTCCGGTTTCTAGCGAGGGCTGAGCCCATACTGTAGCCCTTCCCTCCGCATAGGCATCAGGAAGGTCTCCCCATCCCTCTGCTCAGCAACCTACTTTCATGAAACTGCTCAGGCTTCAACAGATTGGAGACCACTTCACCCCATCAAATTTGACTGAATTAGCAGGTGTGTTCAGAAGTTTCTAGATGATGGAGATCCAGATGACCAGAACATGACATGCCTCAAATCTTCGTAACACCAAACTAAAAAAAGCACAAATGCTACTGCTACATAAATTTGGTTGCATTTGAACTTTTTCAAAGCAGGGAAATTACAGAAGAACACAGCTTTAGACCTTCCCTCACTATTTCCATTAGAAGAAAAGAAACTGTAGATAAAATTGCTTATGTCTCCCTACAGTGAGATAGCTCTGAAGTAAACGCAATGTAAAATATCAAGAGCAGGTCATAAACAGGTTTTAACTGGGCAAAATTAAGAGCACCTAACCGAAAATTAGCATTTCTTACAAGAGCATAGAACAACTCCTTGCAACCATCTGTCCTATCTTGTGAGCGAGTACATGACTGTTTTAGCAGCAGCTGTGGCTAAAACGATCTGGAGAAGTAAATGATGCAAGGTTTGTAGAGAGAGGTGAACTCTTTCAGTAGACCAACAGATGAAGCTAGGCAGAGAAAGCGTCCCCAGAAATGGACAAAACTTTCAGGCACTAATGCCCTTCTTAGCTAAAATAACAATTTTCTCAGAGACCAAACGAGCTACACGCTTTCAGTAGCTGCAATCAAACCTCAAAATGAGCAGAAAATCACATGCTTTTTTGAACTCTTACCCAAGGCTCAGTTCATTTGCCTCTGAAAATGAAGCAGGCAAACCAGTACTGGACAACTCAGTGCAGAGAGAAGGCAGATACACTTGATGATACAGAAAAATATTTCTTTGTATCGTAAGGTGAAAGAACAAATCCTCAGGAAAAAGTTACTAACATCAGCTCTGTAAGCCTAATCAAAATCACAGAACTGAACTATCACCTTTTATGTAGAATTTTTTTGTACCTTTGTACAACTCTTGGAGTACTCCAGAAATAACATCAACTTAAAATGCACACTATTGGCCAGGGCTCCTGCCAGTTAGCAAAACAACTTTCTGCCCTGGGGGCCCAATATCATAAATTTAGTGGTGACTCTGTTGCAATGTCCACACTAAACAGGACCCCAAAATTATGGCAGGAATGCTACATATCAGTATTAGCGCTACTTGGAAATAGCAGGAATATCACAGGTTGCAACTAGCTCTGTTTACCTTTGGCTGTCATAAAGTTCACCTCAAAAGAAGATACTAAAAAAAGCAACGCTACTTTTAAAATGTATTATCACGCTAGCGCCCTGGAAATATCCAGATATCCTCGGCCTGTAATGAAATTTTTTCAGCCAGTCATGTTTAATGGGAATAAGCACAGCCCTGGAATGACTGCAACACTCTCACTTCAGCGCTGCTGGGGCAGCACATCTGATTTTACAGTTGTTCGTCCCGGCTCTGCTAACACCATCACAGTTGCTACCGAAGAAACAGAAATGCTTGCTGGACTATGCACAAATGTGCACACAGGGAACATGAGATTGGCTTAATGGAAAAGGCAGAGACAGCAGGGAAAGCAATAGCGGTCTTCGGCATCTCCTGCAGGCAGAGGGGGCTGAAGCACAGGACAGGGAAGGCAGCACCAGCCCTCCCCTGGGACGCGCTACGGGACAGAGGGCTCTGAAGTGGGTCCTGCAAAAGGCCGCCCTGCCAACGGGAACCCCAAGGCACGACCCGCAGCTTAACCCAGCTGTGCCAGAGCGACTGCAGATGTGCGGGCTCCCAGCCACGGCCCGCCTCTGAGCGGGGAGGAAAAGTCAGGAAAAGCATGCCTGAGCTTGACCATCGCTGCTGCCGGGGACGAGGGGCTGCAAAAGCCCTGGGACGGAGCAAGTAGGGTGTGGAGGTGGCGGAAAGGGGCTCCAAGCATGGACGTGCTCTGCCCCAGCTCTGGGCAGGGGTGCCCAGCAAGCAGGAGAGGAGCAGAGGGCATGCACGCTACCCAAAGCGACTGAGGGGCCTGTGCCTCCGCACCAGCTCCAGGACACCAGGCACAGCTCTTTGGCTCACTGGCAGCGCTGGTCTTGCTTTTACTCCCACCGAGAGGGGAGCACAGGAAGAGACAGGAGGGATTTCTGGAGCCATGGAGGCCACGGACGTTCTGTGGCCCTTTAGGAGATGGTTAGGCGCCCAACTACTACGCTGCTTTCTTCCCACCCTCGCTGAAGAGCTGAAACACCACAGAGCCCCGGCAAGCACGCAGCCAAACTGGGTATTCCAGTTTGAGAGTTAATAAGGGAGGAAAAAGCCACTAGTAGGCTGAAAAAAAGAAATTAAAAAAAGAGAAAAGAAAAAAAAAAAAAGGCACAAAAACTCCCAAAAGCAAAGAACCCTCAACTCCCTCAAACACTAGGAAGACTGAACCAGAAAAACGTTGTGGTAGATACTCCACAGTGACAGCCTGTCAAACGTTTCCACATGTGTCAGTTGGCTGATCCTGATAAAGTAGCTCTGTGCAGTGACACGACCCCCGGGAACAGTATTTGGGCTAAACAGCACGACATCAGTCCTGACGGCGCAAGGGAGGTCTCCAGCTTGAAGCCTTACCTTTCATCAGGAACATTCTTCAGCCATAAACTGACAGTTAGAATGTATTTTTATGTCCAAATTGTCGGTTAACTCATTACAATGCTTGGCATCAAATCAGTAAGCACAAGAATGCTGCTAGACATATGTCATTAGTGCGGGGCTGGAATATCCTGTATGCTCCCTAGTCCCTACCCTCCCCCAGCAGCGTGAAATTGCAGCAGTGTTAGAATTACTGGGTTGTTGGGGTTTTGGGGGGTTTTGTTTGTTTGGTGTGGGGCTTTTTTAGTGTTTTGGTTTTGGTGGGGGGTTTTGTTAGGGTTTTTTTTGGTTTGTTGTTTTGTGGTTTGGTTTTTTGGGTTTGTTTGTTTGTTGTTGGTTGGTTGGTTTTGTGTGTGTGTGTTTATTTAAGAAAAACTATAAAACACCCTACATTTAATAATTCAAGATTCCTTAATATTTCTAGAGGTTCTTTAGATCTGCCATGTTCCAATGTCTGTCTGCTTTTCCCAATTTTTAAAATGCATTATGCCTGCCCGCAACAGCGGTCTCATTTAATACTAATTTTAGAATCCATAAAAAGAGATTTTTGGCATACAAGGCTACCCACTCTCTTTCTGGATTCCATTTTCCCATCTTTTTTGAGGACCATCTAAATGCAAACTAATGCTACGTGAACCTAAAAGATGTTCTAACATAGTCCACTATAATAAAGAGATAATTACCTCTGAGTACACATTTGGTCGCACAACACTAGAAGGCACAGAAGAAAAAAGCCTACCTCTTTTTTGGGAAACCTTGTTGGGAAACGAAGCCATTCATAAGCCGTTTTTCTGGTGATGCTGGGATCAAGAATCCTGATTTGACTAGATTTGTATATCATGTTCAGAGCTGGTTTCTTCCAAAAGCCTTTAGCACTCTGTAACAGGCAAGCAAATACACATTTTTAATGACTACGAACAGTAGATTCTGGTTTTGTAGCAGCTGTAACGAGAACGAAATCCAAGGGCAGGAGGTTGACGAAGAAGAAGAGGAGCATCGAATCTCCCAAAGTCCAACAAAAACATGTGCCACATCATGCTCCTGCACCAGGATAACCCACTGCAGCAGCAGAGGCTGGGGCCGGCTGGCTGGAAAACAGCTCCTGACAGACAACACGCACCACCAGCGTGCCCTGGAGGCAGTAAATGCTCGTTGTGTGCTTCGCCACGTGAATAAGAGCATAGAGAACAGGCAGGCAGAAGTTATCACTCTCAAGTACTTCGTACTGTGCCCTTCTGCTGTTTTGGGCTCCCCCCTGTGCAAGAGAGTGTCAAACCGGGGCAAGCTCAGCAGGCGGCCACTAAAACGGCCGAGGGGCCGGAGCGCACAGCTAACAAGAAGGGTCTGAGGAGGCCGGGTTTTGTTCAGCCCATCTTCAAGTATCTGGTAGGGGTTTACAAAAAGAGACAAGATCAGACTTTTCTCGGAGGCGCACAGTGAAAGGATGAGGATAAATTCTTTCCTGGGAGGGTGGTGCAGTACTGAAACAGAGATTGTAGAAATATCCCCGGCAATACTCAAAACTTACCTGGATGATGCCCTGAGAATCTGTACGTCTTTGAACTTGGCCCTGCTCTCTTTCAACAGGGTTTTGAACTAGAGACCACCAGAGAGATTATTCTGCAATTCCACCAAGCACGCAGGATAAAGTAATCTGGGAAATGGCTGAAGCATGCGTGTCAGAATATGAAACAGTGCTAAGAAGAAGATAAAAGGGCATTTCCAAGAGAAAAACTGCTTTGGGGTGAGGAACTGATCAAATATGTGGGTGAGAAAGAGGACAGAAGCATTTATAGGAAAGGGATATTGAGCAGACTGACTGGGAGATCCAGTGCTCCCCCCAGCTAGGAGGACCAAGGTTAAAGGCAAAACAGATGTTTCACACCAGAGGTGTGTGGCAAGCTGAGCCAAGGTGCATGAATAGTTACACTTACTATTTTCTGACCACCTAGTATCTCCCACAGCCACTTCAAGTCACGTGGTTTGAAGACGATGAGAACAACAGTCGTATTAGGGTCGTAGTGGATCGGATCTGAGAAGATGGATTCCGGGTAAGAAAGGCGGAAAGTCGTCCTCCTCCCAACATCTTCTTCGTATCCTATAACAGGGCCATTATTCATTCTGCAGGACAGAGACACAGAGATGGCAATGACTACCCCGCCCACGCCCTTACTGTGCGGTGGCCGGCACACGCATTAGTCTGCAGGACAGAGAGCGTGTCCAGGTACAGCAGGGTTTAATGGCCCAGCGTTTACTTATCACATTACATGGTAGGTGAGCAATTATCAGGTGCACTCACCCTCTAACTCAGAGGGATCAAGCACATATGGGAACTTGGCCAAGGCGGTTTAGAATACAATCACACGATTGCTTACTGTGTGTCACTCGAGCAGGCGGCCTTCTGATTTGGTGCAAACACAGAAGCTGGAGAAGACCAAAGAGAATATCTGGCTTGGAGAATTACCCATTGCTCCATTCATGCTACTAGATGATTCGAGTCATACGGGAGGCAATTCAAGAATGTTTTAATACTCTTCACTCTCTACAGCATACAGGAACAGGGATTACGACTGTGTACCTGATGCTGATACATCTCTGTGTTTGCCTTTTTTGTTTGGGGTTTTCTGGGTGTTGGGTTTTTTCTCTTTTTTTCTAAATATTACTTGCACATCTGCCACTTGATATATAAGTTTTGGATATAACAGATTAATAAGCAGTGAGGTGGGTCAGGTCTCTCTGCTCTGAGGTGTTAGAGGGGCTGTGTTTCAGTCTCCATCTTGCAATTTTTGCTTGGTGGGTGTGTCGCATATTCTTTGGAGAATTCAGGCAGTCTCTGTATGCTCCACTCCTGCCAATGTGACTGACTGCTCAGAATAGGAGGCACACTGCTTAGGAGCAAGTGTTTGCAAAACAAGGTATGCAGAAAAGGGAATATTCCAAAGTTTTATCAGAAGTCATCATTAAATACAGAATGCAAACACCACCTCTTTGTTCATTCACAGTAAACAAGTGTGTGCTATATTTCTGAAACAGTTTTGAATTTATAGCTGGTTTTAAAAGTGTGACACCAGTCTACGCAAAGATTTCCATTTTAAGAAGAATAGACAGATCTACAAGAATTGAGTATTCTCAAATACTTGAAATAGCTTAAAAATAATCCATGGAGCTTCCTTGCATCATTATACTACACTGAAAATAAGTGCAAGGTGGGTTTTTTTATAAAGCAGAAAGTTGTCAGGCAAGTAAAGTTTCCCAAGAACTGGGATATTATCTGGATCACTTTCTATAATTTTAAGTTTATAAGAGAAGCTACAACTGAAGAATTGCATGTATTCATTTCCACCTTATCAGTACGTTTTCAAATGCATGTCAAACTCCATGCTTTGTATACAACTTTTTATGGTAGTGCTTGAAGACTGAAACACTATTACTAAAACAAGCATTAGGATTGATGGCAAAATAACAAAAGTGAGATTTTGTTCAATGTTCAACACAATGTGGAAGCAGACAAACTGAAATGGCAGCTCAGAGGCTTTAGTGAAAGAGGGTTCAGGCGCCCTATCTGACAGGGTACCTACAGGCAGAAGGGCTGTTTAATCAGTTACCATCTCAATTCCTGCAAAGGAGAAACTGATTTATCTTTTTCTTGATGTGCAGAAAATTCTATTATAATCAGTCAAATAGTCCACTTTCAGCTTGCTTGGCATTTGAGCTTTTTTTGTTTCACCCCTCCTTGCCTGTTCCTCTCTGAGCACTTCCCCAGTTTCCCTAGTCCAGATGCCTCTTCTTCAGACCCCGGCATCCTCTGGCAGGTCGAGACATCTCATGAACTTCCAATATGAACTTAACACGCTTGAGGAAAAGGGGCAGACATCAACATCATCCTCCAGTTGACACGTGCCAGCACAAACGTTACATTTAATCCACTCCAAGCAGCGCACACGCCAGCACAGGGGTAAGAGAGGCGTGGTGTGGAAGGTAAGAGGCAGGGCTGCCCGGGACATGCAGGACTCCGGGCTGTCACGTGCTTGGACCCATCCCTGATGGCAGCAGCTTGCACGCCTGTACATGAGGCAGACTGACCACCCAGTGATTCTTCCTCCCCCATATCAATCAATCTGTGCAATAAAACACTGATCCATCTTTTCCCAAAATTTTTTTCAATGAAGGAGGCTGTGACAGAATAAGTAAAACAGGAATTTTTTGTACAATAACTGAACTTCAAAGCTGACAGCAAAAGTTTGTTAATTCTTTGCATGTACACAAAATTAAAAGGAGATACCATTTACCTTATTATGACGTCATATGAGTCAATTTTCTCCCCTAATGTCTTATTTCGAAGTACTCCTCCATTACCGACCACAACACATCGTCGACAGGCAATGCTGTGGAACAAACAGAATTTTTAATATGCACGACTTCTCTTGCTTCATATTGTTATTAATGATATATTTGCATTTAGCTGGCTTATTTACTAACTGAGGTCCTGTATCTTCTACACTCCTTGGCCCCTACAGAGCAGTGTCAATCCTATATCACATGCTAAGGCTGCTTTCAAAAAAATGCAGCTGCATTATTTCAGGGACTGTCAAAATCAGGAAATGGCTTCTTTCATGTAAAACTGTTTTTATACATGTCCTTTTTCTAGTGGTTTGCTGTTTAAGATCATCTAACCAGTTGGTGATATGGATGCCAATTATCTTCCACAATGCTTCAAACTTGTCCCAGTCTGGGGGTATACCAACCAGGATAGAGTATGTCTGGAAAAACTAACGCAAAATTAAGGTGCTTGTGCAATATTGTACAACTCCGCAACTCTAGATATCTCCCAACATAAGCTAAAGCAGCAAGATTTATGTTCACAATTTACTTTACAGGCCTCTGAATTGTACATGTGAAAAACCTTAGCCCAATGACACATGTGATGGCTCTTCAAATGAATAGAATCATGTTGATTTTTCTCCCTCTACTTAGAAAGTGCTGTCTAAACATGTTTAAACACGTGCTGAAGTGCATGCTGTCATGACATAACAAGAGGAATACACTTGATTAAAAGTTGCATTCTCATATGACTAGATTCAAATCAGACAACATTACTACATATATGAAACACTGAGCTACAAATTAGATCTTATACTACATCCAATCAAAATAATTGTAATCCCTTTCAGATTTAGAATATACTCAGAGTTAAAAAGCACTCAAAAAAGGTATTACGCAAATGCTAAACTTATGAAAGTAAATTCTAATGGTATGATTTTCTAAGTTATGCCAGGTTTTCTACTTGTATCTTTTGCTCTCTACTGTCTTATTTGAATGCTAGTAAAATGTGTGCTTTGCTTAAAAAAAAAAAAAAAAAAAAAAAAAGCACACAGACAATCTTGCTGTTTTTTTACTCAAGAAATTTTGCCTCTTTAGGGAAGGTTCACATCCAATGTATAAGATTGCAAACTCCTCCTTACAGAACAAGTACATCATTTTTTCTGGTAAAAATGCTTTTTTATTTAGAGCAAAAGCTGTTCAACTTGGTTGCAGCAAGAACAGTGGCAAAATCAAAACGCTGGTATTTTCTTCAGACACAAACAGGCTCACAGCTTACTGAGGATGAGCCACCTCCCAACATCCCACTCCCGCAGTTCTTCATATAAGAAAAAGGCTCTATGCCATTTCTTACTGCAGGGGACCCCAGGACTGTGTCCCAAAGAATACTATAATCTGTATTAAATACCTAGTGTGGTACTTTATGCGGACTAATTTCTCCTCAGATAGTCCAACCTGTTTTTTCAGCTGAGGAGAGTATTATTCAACATCAATCAAAACAGCCTGTTCCAGCCGAGACTGACCGACATATCAATGCACAAAGCAGTGCCCTATATTTCCTACAGAATTGTTAACGCAGTTATGCTGTACTGCATGCGGGCTAGGGAAAAGAAACTGGGCCTCAAAGCAATGCTGACAACGTGAAGCTTACAGAAAAGGTGACATGAGAATAAATGCCAACTGTAAAAAAGAACTGTATTTCAAAAGAAATGCTGGGATGGCATCTTCTCACCTGCTGCTCTAGGGTCACACCTGCAGAGGGAGTTGCCTTTAAAAATTTTTACATATATATAAAAAAATTTTTTTTTATATATATATTAAAAAAAAAATAAAAATAGTACTGCTAAATGCAGCTCTCAGGGTGGGGTGACATGGAAAAAGCTGGCACACCTTTCTCTAGTGTTTCCTGAGCAGCTTAGTAGAAGCCAAGCATTCATAAAAAGATTTCCAGCTAATGCCACAAGTCCATGTGACTCGGTACCACAGAAATCAGAGGGGTGAAAACCTGTTACACCATCCTGTCCTCAGTATGCTCATTCCCTCTACACCCACAAAACCCTTCCCTCTCTACTCCAGGACTGCTTCAGCCCATTCATTTTCAAATTAGTTTTTCAATCTAGTTTTAAGATATCCTGAGAAAGCAGGCTGATGAATATATGCCTCTTGCAAAGTTTACAAGGAAGGGAGCAGCAGTTACCCTTTTCCCAAATTATGCTTTGTTACTTGCAGCTGTTTCATAGAGCTCAAAGCCAGAACCTGGGCCACAGAGAAGCAACAGCGAGGAGAAACAGGACAACTGGGCAAAAACCGCCATCAGTAAGTGATGAAGGTGGAATGAGGGAGAGGGGGAAAAAGCGCAGAATTAGCATATGGTTGTATCACATTTTCCTGTCATTTTCAGCATGCCTCTCTAAACCACTGAAAGTTTCAATCATCTCAAACCTCTGAATTCAGTGTCACCAAAAGTTATGTGGCCGCAGCTGGGTAACTGAGGTACAAACCTCATCACCACAATGCAAATCCTGAACTGCTACTCATACTCCAACTCCTGGTAGCACCTCCTGGCTAGAGCATTGTCGCCGGTGCGCTGTTGTGGGGTTGCTGAGGGTTGAAGAACAGCAGGTTCTATTAAACTATCTTTATCTCAACCCACGAGTTTTTCTCACTCTTACCCTTCCGATTCTCTCCCCGTCCCGCTGGGGGTGGGGGGAGTGAGTGAGCGGCTGCGTGGTATTTGGCTGCCTGCCAGGTTAAACCACGACAAGCATCCATCCCCGATGTTTGGGGGACACCCTGGTTTGGCAGTGACTGGCACACCATGCAGGAACTCATCTTCAGGTCTCAATAAAAAGCCAGAAAAATAGCTCCTAATCTTGCTGAATATTTTTTTAATACTCTCCAACTACTTGTTGTGAATTCACAAAAACTATGTCAATTCCATTACAAGTGATTTGTATGATCGTGATAAGTGATATTCTGACCATGATAAGCAGCCAAAAGGTTACTCTGAGGAGGCACAGCTTGTTCCGTCCCTTGTAGATGAACTTTAAGTGATTCCTTATTACATACCTCCCATTTTTTGACAGAGACTATGATTTAAGAAGCTTTTTCACTATGTCAGTCCCTAGCTATTGAAATCATGCCTTCCACTCTGGTATAAAACCGAAGAGCTCTTTGGTTTCTCCTCTTGCACTCTGCAGTTGTGATGTAGCAGGACACACTCAGGGCGGAGACGGTAAAATAAAACGTGACTTTAGAGCTGGGCAACTGAGGTTCGCGCAGCTACAGAAGCTGGGTAGCTGCTCTCAAGTCAAATCTGAACTCTATTCCCTGTTACTGACGGATGCAGACCAGATCTTGTTCGTGGCTAAGAGTTGACTAATACTACTTGGATGGAAAACAGAGTGAAATTTGAAGTTTGATTAAGCTTTCAAACTCCAGTGCCCTTAATAAAACGCATACTCAAAAATAAAGTTATCAGCTGCCTTCGAATAACCAGTAAAGCGTCTAACATTGGTATGTGAACTTTTGAAATGGATAGAGTCAAAAAGCAGATCAAATACTCCTGATTAATTATACATGAATACAGTCATAAACACAGTCGAACGAATTAGAAAGACCCGCTTTTGATCTCTGTCAAGCTCAGGAAGTTGAAGCGGGCCAACTCAAGTCTGGCACGAATGTGCTATTTCTGAATTGTCTCCTCCCCTGAGGACCCCCCCCAGTATTCAAGTGTCTCTAGTTACGATCGTAGGTCTACATCCACAGTAGCACAGATTCCACTGACAACGATAAGCAGGGAGGGAAATGGTTTACACTAGAGTAAAAGAACAGTATCATAGGAAACCGACATATGAAATGGAATATGTAGCAAGGCTGGACTGTATTCAAAGATATTTAAGTTAAATAAACTGACCTGTACTTACTGTAGATCACAGAAATCAACACATTCGTTTTCAGCAGACTGTTACTCCCAGATATTTTACCAACCCCACTTCTTGAAGTTTCCTTTTTCATAATGTTTTCGTATTTAAAAAAAAAAACAAACACTCACCCTTTCTCCAAGTCAATAAATTGGCAAGAAGAGAAAAAAATTCAGATGTCCTTAAACCACAACAGGTATGCTACAAGTGAAATACAATAGACTGAAATGTCTGGAGGTCCAGCTTACAACCACCAGCACAATATTGATGAAGGATAAAAATATTAAGACCTCAGCTATAACAATTGCTATAGCAATGGTTTGAGTGACTACGGGATTGCATTTAGGTGTTAGAGATCTACTTAGAGTATAAATGGATCCTGATGCAAATCGCGTGGTAACTGATCTCCAACATCTAAATGCAATCCCTTTAGTCACTCAAACCATTCACGTGGTGTACAAGAGCCTCTTAATCTCCAGGCCAGGCATTAGTTTACATATTTTGTTTATATGGCGAAATGCTAAAAGAAACATTTTCCTAGTCTATAAAAGAAAAATACTGTTAAATGGAAATGTAGCCTTTAAGGGTCAAAAGGCTTGCATCCTCCACGTTCCACTGAAATACTGTTTCTCTGGAAAAGGAAAAAGATCTCAACCTCAACTCCTTTAACACACACCCCCATAGTCAGTTGAGGAATGCAAATTATTTCCTTTAAGGTTATTTGGTAAAGGGAGAATGCAGAGGTCACATTTTGTTGACTCAGGATTGTGTAAATGCATTTGTAAGAATTTACTGCTGTTGAGCTTAGAGTCCTGAGAGTGCCCAGCGAGTAATTACGCAGAAACGGGTAGAGCGGGTGTTCAGCGGTTACTCTGTGGATATACCCCTAGCCTGGAAAACCCTCCTCCTACAGGCTATTCCACTGAAGTCAGTGACACTGTTCTCTTCCAAACAGTTTTGGAGAACTAGACTTTTACACAGTGGGAATTCCATCTAAGTTTGGAAAGTGGCACTGATCAGAAAAAAATCCTTTGTATCTCACTATGTACAGTTTTACCTAAGTTGCACACAAATACAGCTATATAAGCACCATAGGTTTGGTGCTCATATAGCCTAATATTTGTTAAAATACTTTATAGCAGGTTCCCCCACTCTGCCCCAAGAAAAGTTTATAGGGAAATTCAGTTTGCATTCTGCCAAGAAGGCCAAATTAGGCAGCAGCATTACAGAGCTGCCTAATAATTCTGCATTACCGGAGAACATTGTTAGGATTAATTCCCAAAGTGTTTCACATTTAAAAAGCTCTTCCTTACTACAGATTCATGCCCTAACAGTGCTATACACAAAACCTGATGGATCTCGAAAGAATATATTGTATGAAGTCATTGTATATTTGATTTGTTTATATACTACTGCCTATTAAATAGTAATAGTTCTCATTTTGCTTCAGTACTACTGAAGTATATTACTTTTATGAAAATGAAGCATACTTCCCAGAACCACTAAACATATCTATATCTCAGAGAACCTACATTCAAAGTTAAAATACCAATTACCTTACTTTTGATCTATAGGACAGACATTTCTATTTAAAAGGTACTATGCTGTACTGCAAGTGTCTCTACTTCACAGCCAAAATGATTATAGTGCTGAACTTGTGATTTCAGGAAATTTCTAATACAACATTTGGCATTCTCCTTCAAACTCCAGACAAAAGACTAGCCTTTGTCAGCCAATTCTGTATAAATTTCCCCAATTACCACACTCCTGATAGGAAAAAATCCTGTTTTCTTTTTTTTTTCCTCCTCCTTAACATAAGAGTAAACCTGAATATCCTAGAAATAGATACTAAACACAGGGAAAGAAAGGAGTACAGGAGGTGAAGAAAAGGAAAACTGGGTATTAAAACTAAGATAATTCTTAGGCTTTAACACCAATTATTTTGACCCAAGTTTAATTAAAATGTGATCCTGGCATTTGGCTTGAAGCAACAATCTTCTGTTTGATCTCCTTGATTAAAAAACAAAACCAAGTACAGCCAACCTCAGTGTTATTTGCATTCAATTCTATTAAGAAGTCTGCATATTAACATGCTATATGGCAGGTTGTCAGCCCGTTTGCTAGACTGCAAATCTAAGAAGTCATTTGCATCACTTGGTAAACACAGGATTTTAGTATACTTGCCAACCCTACTACACTATCTCAAAAAAAAACCCTCAAAACAAACAAAAAGCATGCAAAACAAAAACAAACTCCAGCAACAAGGTGACGCACAGAGAAAGGCTCCCCAAAACCAAACAAAAACTCCCAGCAGAAGTGGCTTCTAACCAAGAGATTTAAACAGGGCAACCTAATGCATGGGAAGTGAGTTATCCAAGGCATGCTCCACTCCACGCCACACCCAGGTTACTCCCGAAATGCCAGGAACAGCCTTTCCTGGCTGCCTGCGTCTCCCTCATTCACGGGAAAAGGAAGCTGAGCATACACACCAACAAGGGCGTGCAGCAGGCCAGCAGGTGCTGCAGTGGCATGGAGATATGCGTAAGATTTCTTTCGCGTAGAAAGAGTCATTGGTTTGCAACTGCTCACCTCAAACGTTCTCTAGCTTACACTAATAGTGACTTTGAAAGAGGAGATTGCATTCAGTTTTTAAGGGTGGTTTCGCTTTCCTCAAGTATAAAAAGATACTACAGGAAGACAGGACTGCATTCAGCTAGCAAATTCCTAACACACTTAGAAAAAGAAATCTGTAAGTTTAAGCTCCCTCACAGAAAAATTATTCTTGAATGCTGGTGCTACATATGTTTAAAATCAAACTTCTTTAAATCTTGGAATCAGTTAAATATTGCATGGACACTGTCGGTCTGATCTGCATCTTAGCTAACTTGAGCAATTTCAGGATAACGCCACTGAGATTCTTTTTCAAATAAATATTAAAAACGCAATGAACAGAAACAGTAGCAAATAAACCATCTCACCTGTCATCTTCATTGGAAAGTCCACAGTTCTGCAGTCTTGAAAGGGCTAAACGAAAAAATTGCTCTGGAAAGCAAATATAAACAAGATTAATGAAAATATTCAGTGCTTTCCAATATAAAAATAAGCATGCCACTACAGCATTTTCAGACACAGTAGTTTTTATGCACTGTGCATAAAAAACTCAAAATAAGAACACTTGTAATTTAGGGCCACAGGTCAATCAATGATGCCAGAGAAATTCAGGTTTATCAGAGCTCCTCTCTAGGAAGCTTTTCCTGCCCCAACACTCCCCTGTTGGAAAACAGCACGGGATTTGTATCAAAAAAAATCTTAGTTACAGTCAGTAAGCATCAAAAGAGTTTCCAAGACCTGCATCCTAATTGACTTTGTTTTTTCTTCTACCCACCTTCAGCTGAAACAGAAGCAGCCTTGACCCAAGAGGAGGGGTCGCACAGCCAGGGACAGACACAGCATTATGTATCTTGGGAGAAGGTATCAAACCGGCCTGTGCCCGCTGGCAAAGCTGGGCAGAGGCACCTTCCCAGCCCTCCCTTGGTGGGCAGGCGCCTGCTGGACACTCAACCTGCCTCTAACCGAGAGGGGGCCTCAACTCATTCCCAAAGGTATTTTTCCTCACCGCAGCCCCAGAGGTGCGGGAAAATGCACCATCCTTGTTACGCTCACAGAGGGCAAATCCAGAGTCTAAAGCCCAGACCTGCAGGGTACTAGGAAGGTGCACTGTTCAGTGTTAAAAACTCTGAGACTTGAGACTTTACAACCCTTTCCAAAAGGGCGACCGAGACCCTTAGGGTCTCTGGCCTTGTTTACTCTGCCCTGACCAACCCGGGCAGCAGGCACGAGCAAGCAAACACTTTGCACAGGTACAGCAGCCATGTAACAGCGGGAACACCCCCTGCAGCCCCAGCGACACCTTCCCTGGGGGGAGAAGCTAGCCCAGTAAAAGGAAAATTTTGCTGATATAACTGCCCCAACCTGGGGACTTCTGCCTCAGTAGGACTCTGGATCCCGATCGGCTTAGGCGTGTTGATGGAACCCCATCACACTGACACAGCTAATATTGCACCTAGCAAAGCACTAGCTAAACATCTTTAGCACTCCAGCCCACGTACAAACACAAGGAAGCTGAATAAGCTCCACTATTCCTCACTCCCACCCCTTTTTGGAGCTCCTCTGCTAAGAGGGGCAACCCCAACACGGTGTTTTATTTGTTAAAAACAGGTCGGTGCCAGGTCAGAGGGACTAAATGAAACCATTAAGTCATTGCTAGATACACCCAGAAGGACTGGCATCGGTGAACAGGAAAGACCAAGGCCAGAGATTCTGGTGGCTTTACTCGCCATTTAGGTATTTCCATTTAAAAACAAGGTACATGGGGAACACAAACCTGCTCTCTTTATTCCATAAGGTAGTTCAAACTTATCGCTCCCATGGAACTCTGCCACTCTGATAAAATCATTAGCGCACAGGAACGGGTATATTTTGTCAACACTAATGAAAGGAAAAAGTAAGAAGTTTCAAAAATCCACATGATGTATTTGAACAAGCCAATAATACATGCAACTGCTTTTAAAAAAAGCTTTCTTTATCCTACTTCAAGTATTATCAATTTTTAAAAGAAGAAAAACTCAAACACAGGGAAAGAAAGCAGGTGACAGAAAAGGGGAAGATTTTATATTGGAAAATATAGGTAAAGAGTGAGATTAAATGATTGCTAGTATAAGTTATATAGAGTCATTAAAATCGCATGACGTGAAAGCACCACGAGACAGCGTATTTAATAGAATACATAACCCAGGAAGACAATGAATAACTTCAGGTTTGAAAAGTACATAACAGAGGCAGCAAGGAAAAGTAAGTTAGTATTATATATGGCAATTTAATAAATAAGAATGGAATTTGAAACAAGGTGTTTTAACTGGAAAAATACCATCTCCTGAACACCTCGGCTTATTTGAGATGCGCTCCTACTCCAAACAAGTGGCACTTTATGGCTGTGTTGACATTAGTAAGTAGTTTGGGGCAACCGGAGTATATCCATACACCAAAAAAGTATGGAGTTCTCATGTCCACATCTCGGGGTTCGTTTGTTTTGTTTTTTTTTTTTTTCTTTTACTCTGGACTAATTCTAGTAGGGTCCCACAGATTGAACAACCCTTAGCAGCTGCAGCACATCAGGTGTGCTCCTGCCATGCATCTCCTGGCTTAGCCAGAAGTCAGAGTCTGAAAGGAACCCAGTGCACACGTGCCAGGGCCACCCTGCAATGAGAAGCATGGCACATGGGGATCACAAGGAGGTTTGCCTCAAAAGTGCCTTCCTCCTGCAAACTAGAACATGACGGCATCATACCTTGTAAGCGTCGAGATAGAAAGAATGGGTCACTTTTTTCTTCAAAAGACAGTAACCAGAGACAAGGGTTATCTCACAGCAGGGAAGGGACTCTTATTACCATATCTGCCAAGTCAAGCCAAATGAATGAACAGCAGATCCAATCCCGTCACATGCCACCATGCCCTTGGCTTCACCTTGGAGTTAAGTGGACATGCACTCACTGAACTGGTTGACTTTGTAGCGATGCTGCCTACTAGGTCTTGTATTAAAATATTAACACACAAGTATACAGTCACAGTGAGAACACCTAGTGTTGATCATAAATACCCACAACCAGCACATGACTTGTTTCTCCATTAAGAATATTAATAGCTGTTAAAAAACACCCTCCCTCCCAGTTTCACAAATCAAGTATCTCACTCTAAGCTCTACATATTCAGAAGATACCAACAGTAAAAAGGAAAAAAAAAAAACAAAATAAAACAAAAACAAAACAAACAACAAAACACCACAGCCCACACACCAAGAACTGGGCCACAGGTTAACTAAGCAAGACCAGCTAACATTGAGACATCATGCACTAAACACCCATATTAAATTTAATAACTTGCCTTGCTGTTCAGAAGCAGCTGGTAAGCTTAGACATAATAAATAATTTACCTACTGCAAAGAGATTCTTAATTCTACCTCTTCTAGCTCTGGTTCCTTTCCAATAAATAATTCTGCCAGGTTAGAAATCCTTTCAACCTCCCCAGGCTATTACCAAAGTGCACAGACCAGATCTTCAGCTCGCGCAAATTATCTCTGTAAAGGAGCTATGGAAATACGCAAGAGACAGTTCTAGCTCTGCACCTACCTTCTTCTCGCTGCGCATCTCTGCTCCCATTTCTGCCCCTTTGCTCAGCACCAGAGCTGTCCCGCTGTGCCTGACACAGAGACAGCCTGAGCACACACCGTGGGCAAGGGACCTAGGACCACCTCACGGGGCCAGGGCAAAGACTACAGGACTGCTTTGGGGAGGACAAACTTGAGATCCTTCCATGTTCTTTAAAATAACAATAGCGCTGAATTAAAGCCATGTTTTCTTGTACACAAAAAGGACAAAAAAAATAAAAGAAACAATGGTGTCTTTCCCTGGAGCTTTAAGACTCCTTCAGCCAGGATTTGGTCTAAACATCTTCCCAGGCGTTCTCAAGGCCATGCTCAACGTTTGCTCAGGTAAAACACAAAGCCAACAATATAGCCTGTCTGCGTCTGGTCCTGTAGCACTTCTTTGATCTCTCATTTAAGACTTGTGCTTCTACTAACAAAAACTCCCAGTATTTCCTCACAGACTTCTTGGATGTACTTTTGTGATCAGACGCCACCTTTGTTTTGGGTTGAAGCTCTCCCTTTCTTCATCTGACTGCTTCTTTACAAAGGAAGCTTCCTGTGAGTACCTTAAAGTGGAGGACACCTACACGCAATTCAACAATACTATGAGAGGAACAAAAACATGAATAATCCCAAATTTCATTAAAATTAAATTCCATTAAAATTCCATTGAAGGGGAAGAATCTATATCATTAAAGATTGGATGAATTTTTGCACATTTCATACTCTTCTTTCCAAATAAAATGAAGAGATTTTCAAAACTTCTCTGGTCCCTGGCTGCTACAGAAATACTTAGCTACCAAAAAATCTTAATCTTTTAAGTCCAGGTTCTTAATAGCAGAATGACTGACTTTCTGTCTTGGACATGAAGGCTTCTTTTACAAGAAAAGCATGGGGAAAATAAAAGTTAAGGCTTGTATTTCAATCATTAAAATAGTTTCACTGTTACTTACAACAGTATCTGAACAGGAAGTATTTATTTATTCAGTAGATACACCAGCATCCTGAGTTAGTTGTGTGGTATTGCTCATATGCTGATCAGCGGAAAGCTAAACAAGTTGTATTGCCACAACCAGGAAAAGCAGCAATGAACCCAAGCCCAAAAGCTGTACTGCCAGAGGTGAATCAAATGTGAAATAGTCCAGAATATGTAAATAGCCCATTTTGATCTCAATTAGCACAGCCTTTCCTTCCCCCCGACTTCCCAGGTAAGACTCACCCCAGTAAAGATTCAAATGTTGGTTTCAGGAGACAAGTGTCCAGCGCGTTCCTTCTCTCCACAGCCGTAGGTGGCAGCCTGCAAAAGAAGAATTTCAAAGAAATAGCAAAAACAGGAACAGCTAGCAGCAACAAGGTAGGGAAACTTGGACAAGCCAAATTAGTAAAAGCTGATTACTGAGTTAACACCACACCAAATTTTCATGATTGCCTCTGTCTGTATTATAAAGACGGATCCTTCTCATTGCGGTACGATTACTTTTACTAGTAAAGGCTTTTATCTGACGGTGCTGCTCCACGGGGTCTGCAACCCCCCTTGCTCGGCAACTATCAAAGCAGCCGTAACCAGAGGTGAGATCTCAGGCCCACCGTCCAGAGAAGCAGGACACCTGGGCTGAATCACCCCTGCAGCCATACCAGATAGCATCACCAGCGCTCCTCAGAGAGGAGAGGGGAGTCTTGTTTGGAGAGGGGAACAGACAGCACCACATAGGGTACTTCAAGGAAAATGAGATTCTTTGGGGATAAGTCATTCCTCTCATAATAAGACTAAGACTTACACTTCTAAGCACATTCCCGCCTTGGCGATTTAGCCCAATTAATAACAAATATGAAGCCCAGAAGGGAGGGTAAAGTTCAGTGTGAGCAATATGTGCATCTGGGCTGCATTAAGAACAGAAAGATGAAACCACCACATTAAAACCACAAGCCAAACAGACCATTAAGGTTAATTGCCTTTGGTAACCTCAAGTTGTCATGTGAACACTGACACTGAGAAAGCACCCTGTGAAACGTATCAGCTGGCCAGCGCATTGCTTTCCAGCATCAGCCTCACAGATGGCATTTTGCAGGATGGCTTCAGAGAGAGCAGAGGCCTGCTTTTAAGTTTTAGCAGAGGCACTCATTAGTCCCACAAACCTAATTGCAGGAATTTACTAGCACAAGATCTGCTTATACACGCACTTGCACATCACAACTGAACCACACCTCTGATTTATTAAATTTTAAGCACAAGAGTTGCCCTTGTAGCTCTGCTAATTTTATTCAGGTATAACTCAGAATTGCAGAAATTTGGAAGTTGTGAACAGATCCCCTTCCAACAATTCATTGTTTGCCACAGACAGTCACTGTAAGTGGCCATAAATATTAACCAAACACTGGAAACACGACATGGACAAATTCCTTTCTGCCAGACATGTTACAATTGTGTTCATAACAGAAACAGGCAATGGACACAGCTGTACAATAACCAATTGAACAGAGGGAGCCTACAGACAAAGGCTACGGATTTTAGTCTCAATCCCTCCCACCTGCCCAAAAACCAATCAACCAAACAAAAAAAACCCACAAATACTCAACTGCTGAACTTACTGGGTAACTCCACTAGTCTCATAGGAAGGAGGAGCCCTCACAGAGGAAGTCTGTCCATAAAAGCTAATCCTGCAAAAAGGGAAATGTCACTCCACTGTGGTTTGCTATAAACAGAAACCACAACAGAAAGCCATTCGTATCAATTGTACGCTATAAACAAGACAAACAGAGGCACATCAATCACTACTTTCAAAAGCTACCACTATTATCTTCATAACACAAACACACTGGTCAGTCCTGGTCACAGCTATGCAAAGGCCCATGGAAACTCAACTTCTTCGATAAGAGCCCTGAATTTTAGGTCCCAAGCCACCTGTTCCATGCAGCCTGGAGACAGTGAAGGCTCACTTCCCACAAGGTTGCCACCAGGACTCATTAAATTTCAGCTTTTCAAAAGGTGCCCACTACACCTGCGGTTAATCCCATGCATGCAGGAGGTCTCTCCCACATCATTTATCAGACACCTAAAGGAACAAGCTAACACTAAACACACATGGGGTGAGAGGAGACATGGGCACGTGACACACAAATAAGGTAACTCTCCTCACCTGAACACCTATTTTCATGAAACTCAGAAGGGCTCTGAGATCCTGACCTCTCCATACAACCAGGCTCAAATCAACTACTAGGTTTAAAAGTGACACGAAAGAAGGAGCGACATGACAGAATGATCACATTCATTCCCTGACAGTACAAAAAAAAAAAAAAACCACCACAAAACAAACACACACACACACAGACAGAGTAGTAATCGCTTCTGTTGATTACTAGTAAACAGCTGTTCAGCAACACAGCAACTCACAGCCACATCTCTCATACAGCCATGAGGATGTTTGCACTATAAGTGAAAAAGCATCACCATACCAGTAGAGGTTATTTCTCCACAGATTTCCATGCAGTATACCATACATAACAGCAGCAGCCAGGATAAAAAATAGAAGAATTCGTTTCATGACTGGTAGACCTGAAATGTAAGAAAAACAAAACAAGAAATTTAAATTCAAGTTATGCTATTAACATGAACTTTTATAAAGCACCTTGAAACCTATGGAAGGAAATCATCATTATTACAGCCATTCTTCACAACCACAAATTTGATGGGGGATCACTCCAGTTTGATTTCTCACACAAAGTCCCAGTGACAGGAGCTGAATGCTGCCTTGCACCTACCACATGTGCATACTCCGCACAGAAGCATTGAGAGGGGCTCACTCTAGGTTCTCTCTGAAGACACAGGAGGAAGATGGGCTCTTGCAGAAGCATGTCGGAGTAGGAACTCCTTTCTGTCCACTGGCAGCCCAAAGAAACCAACCTCTTTGGTCAGAAGATGGCCTTTACAGGTACCTGTGCTTCTCCTCTTTCTTGAGCCACCCACTATCAGTTTCCATAATTACACAGTTAAACAAGCATTGGCACTTTGCAGGAGGCAGATAGGCTGATGCTGATGAAGCAGAACAGGGTGTGAGCTGCCACAAATTGCTACTGGCTTTTTTAGGATCACTGAATATTCTTAAATTTAAAGCTGCACTGAAAGCTGTCTGCTTATGCCCTCGTGTCCTGCACAGCCTCCAGCTCCTGACACAGGTCAGCCTTCATTGCTCAAGTGTCAGAAAAGTACTATTTTCACACATTGCAAAGCGAGGAAGAGAAGTTAGGACCCAATCTGTGGAACTTACTAAGTTATGGAGAAATAGCAGGGAAAGTGTTTGTTTTTCAAACAGAGTTTTCACCTCATTGCACAGTCTAGTAAAAAAAAAACTAGAGAAATATCAGAAGCTCATGTATCTGGCAAGACACACCAGGGGAAAACCAAGTTCTGCATTGCTCACATCTACACACTGAGCTGCCCTTTCAGTAGCTATGAATGAACTGCTGTTGCTTAATCTTCTGAAAGACCAAAATAGCCATTCTGGCCACAAGTTACTGTGGAAATTTACTTGAGAGCTATATCCTTCCATCATTTTCACTTCTCCCCCTATCACGGTAAGCAGGTTCAATGCACACAATGCATAAACACCAACTTGCGTATCTATATTTTAAAATGAAGGTAACAAACAGCTGTCCAGCAAAAACAAGCCATATCCAAACATACTGTTGCATTTCCCAAGAGCAGAGCCTTTGACTTTACGGTTTTTCTCCTTTTTTATTTTCTTTTTTTAAATTCCATGTTGCTTTTTAGAATATTTAGAGTCCTTTTACACCTGTGTTAAACAGCCCTAAGGCAATAAAATTCAAGGTAGACATAGTCCAAGTGATTTACAGCAATATGCTTTATGCTAGTAACATCTTAACATCGTACCTTGTATTAAAGGCTAGAAACTACCAGAGCGCGCTGCATTTTGTTATTAGAAATTGAGAAGCAAACTACTGTCACTCCCATAGTTCGACCCTGAAGAAGTACCTAACAGTGAACTATTTGTTACAATGACTTGAATGCAACAAGCCACCACTTCCTTATTTATTTTTTTTCCCCCATATCCTTCACAGGAGTTTAATTTTAGGGTCAGAGATGGTGTTTTGTAATAGCATCTACCAGTAACAAAGCCATGCAATGAACAAGCTATAATCTATCAACCTTAAGTATATCCTCTAGGCTGTCCTGCTCTGTTCTGGATGAAATACTCACAGGCTGCAGCTGTTGCAATTTCAACCTTTCATCCCTGGTTGGGAAGTAACACTGCCTCCCTCACAGCTCCAACTCCCTTGACTCTCCTTAAAGAGTCACTGAAAATTTTTTTGGACAGTCACACTCAACTTCTAGAGCAAACCCAGAGTTTTTGCAATAATTTTCTAAGAGTCTTTCCCTAAAACTGCAGGAACATTACAAGGAAACTCACCTACTGGGTTTAGTCAAGTGTCCTCAACGGCTCATTTACTTAAAAAAGATACTGCACTCTTTGTGTTTTTTTTTTTTCCTTTCATTGTCAGTATTTTTACCCTCTCCTGCTTTGCAAAAGTTTGCTAAAATATCCCACTAAAGTGGATATCAGCTGTTTACTTTTTAGTCCCTAATTCAATCAATGCAAACTTCAGTTAAACAATAGAACACAATGAACCAGCTCTTCAGATAAAGTTACTAAATTAACAACTGATTAAATTGCTGATTTTGGTGACTTCAATGTAAAAGAGAACCTTGCTGAAGAGTAAGACCAAGCTACAAAACAGAGAAGAGACAAGGCAAAGCTGCCCATAAAGGGTCTTTTAAAAACAAAAATATTATACATAACGCTATTATTCACAACAGTATTATTCACAAACAGAGAAAATAAAATTGTTCTTTTTGTAAAGTATTTACAAAGATATTCGTACAGCCTGCAAAAAATTCATTAAAACAAGAGAACGTAAGTCAACGTCGTTCTTCAAACAGGAGCATAAGGAATCTGTGACAACTTTCAGTATCTTATGTAGGACATTCAGCCCGGCACACACATGAGAATATAGCATCATTAAGGGTGTACCTACTCAGCTCTTCAGAACATAAAATGGTCTTTAACTATACAAGTTTCTTCTCACCATCCCATCCCCCAGTGCCCAGCTTCATTCTGTGCTCTGAAGAGAAAGTTCTGTAGTCAAGAAAGACGATCTTTTTAGTGAAGACTTTCTTAACCTGGTTTAGTAAACAGAACCACTGCCTTGTTTACAGAAGAAATTATTCTGGGTGTATTTTTAATGATGACAGCATTTTCCAGCTACTTTAAAATAGCTGAGTGTTATAGAAAGTTAATCAAAGGAAAACAAACTCCTACAATGCAAATATTGCACTAGAAAATTCCCATAGTCAGAGATGCAAGAAAATAGGCAATTGAGAAGACACAGTTCAGATGCAAAATGACAGTCACATTCCAGCTTATTTAACACAACACAAGACCCGGCATCTTGATTTAAGCCCATCAACCTGACTGACAGAGGTCATGGTGCCCTTAGGTCAAGGTCAGTCAGGGTTAAGCAAAACAAGGAGGACAAAGCTGGAACTCAACTATTCAATCCCCTCGTCTTTCTAAAAAGCCTAAGTGATCCACACAACGAAAGGGGCAAGGAACCCCAGCATACCAACGCGCGACATTAACTGTGTTAGCTAGTCAATTTTCTGAACGTAAGGAAGCAACAGGATGCGTAAGTGGTGTAAAAAGATCGATGGGCATTTTTTAATAGGAATCTAAGCTAATTTCAGCTGTTCCACTTCCCACCCCTGCCAAAGCAGAGCTACAATTACAGAATTAGACAAGACAGACCCTGTTACAGTATTAAGAGATCAGCCTGCATCTCCTACGGACAGATGGGTCCACCCCATCTCCCATCAACTCACCACAGAGACGCATTTGAGTATATGACAAATTAGCTATATAAGCCCAGAGGCTAATTTTTTCTTCCCTCGGTGGAAGTGGGGAACCAACACCCTTGTCAGAGCTGCATCTTTACTTATAATTAGTCTTTATTCTGCTACTTCAGTAAGCATGGTATCTGATACGAGCCACTATCTCATAGCCTCTGTTTATCTTTCAGCTTTCATATGCAGTTGATGCAGCCATGCCACAGAATAAAATAATCACGCAGGAAACTACAGCTGTTGGACAGGGCAATCACATGACCACACTACAATCGCCTTTTTTCATAACACTTGTAAGCCTTCCTTTTGCTTTCTTGCTTAAAGTTAGGTTGTTAATAATACAATGCAGGAGGCTTTTCCACCTGTCCTAGTTATTTAGTAAAGCACCTTTGACTATTACTGATGTAAACAGTTAATAAATATTTAACTAAAAAGTGGTTACTACTAAATTAAATACTACTCGTCTTAAAACAATCTTAGTTCCATACCTAGTCTTGTGACAGTTTAACTTGTTGCTGCTGCAATTACCTGACAGCATGAAAATTTCAGCTCACTCAGAACCGCAAATTCCTAGCCCTTGTAGTTGTGGGGGAGGAAGGGAAGTGAGCTTGAAAATGTGCTTTGAGAGGACCTTGAAATCTAAAGGGACAGCGGAAAAAGCGCATAAAAACCTACTAAAAAGTTTAAAAAGAAACATCAGGATTTTTAAGGTGTAGTCAGAATTTTGTGGGCTCACTTGCAATCACAAGTCCTGCAGCACTGCTTCCTTTTGGTCAGGATGTAGCACCTGCCGGTGGAACAACTATACAGCAAAAGGACACCCAGGAGGGAGTTTTCTCATGTCATCATTTGTCTCAAGTTAAGTTGCCAAAACGTGAGCACATGATGGCACATATCTATATATTTCTTCTGCCAAATCTATACACTATTCATCACTAACTCTTCCAGTTCTTGCTCTAAGTACGTGCATAGTTCATTAATTCTCCTCCTCTTCAGGAAGGAAACGCCGTAGTGGACAATGCAATAGCACCGCAGCGGAGTCTTAAAGGTACTGAAGTGGCTGAGTCAGTCTAGTGCCTTCCCTCACACACTCCTTAAATTTTTTTCATCATTTCCAATGCTCCTTTCGATTTTAGTTTATTAAGAAACAGAAGTCCTCAGAAATATTAAGTTTAAATGAGGAAGCTAGATATACTGGATTATCCTAGCAAAGTGGCCCTGAATTAAAACTGCATTTCTAACTCTGTAAGAGTGACTTGGTTTTGAAGTTTAACAGCATCTTAGTTGGAAAAGATTCTTGCTAACCTGCCCCACCCCACACAAAACCAAAGCAGTTATTCCTGTTCCTAAAGGCCTGCACAAACCATGACACCAAAAAACTAAGGTTTTTACTGTGTCAAAATGTCATTGGGTACTCCCACCATCACACCACACGTATGATCTCTACCAGCAGTTAAAAATTTTTCCTGCACTAGAAGATTCAGGCTCTTTCTGCCCTAATCTCTTTCAACAAGCATACTGAACTAGCCATTTACTTCCACAGCATCCTGATAACTGAAAAAAGACTGTCTTCCTCCAGAGACAGCTTCTCTTTATTAAGGAAGGTTTCCAATGTTTCCCCTAACATTTCCCCTTTCTCCAACTACTGCAACAGACTTGAAAAGAAATAGCAAGATACTCTTTTCTCCAAGTACTCGGCAGCAAGCAATGATGTCCAGTAGATTTAGTATCACAGTAGTAGTGATGTTTAGTAGATTTAGTCAACCCTTGCTACTTATCAGCTACTAGAGCCCAAAATGTAGCCTCTGCTGACATTAATCTACTGGGGAGAGATGCAGACTAGAGTTGTGTCCACCTTTGACCTTTTGCAGGGCTGCACACTAACTCAGGACAGGCTGCAAGAGTTAATAGATTGGGTTTAGGGTCTAAGTGCTTGCCTTCCTCCCTTTGATCATCCTTCTAATGGTGAAACCTATTCTGTACCACAAGAGACAAGCAATACATTCATCATTTTGTGGACAATTCATGATTATTTTATTCCATTTTTATCTTTCAAGTATAGACACCAGTATTTTGCTCCTCACCAGAACATGCCTGCCAGGTGGGTCAAGCAAGAAGGAAAAGCAACTTAATCAGTATTTTTCATTGACAATCACCATTTCAGTTTGTTTCTGTCCAAAATCTTCAAGGAGATCTCTGCATCACTTTCCCTCTTGTGTGACTCTCCAGTCCTACTTATAAGCTCAGAAACTCTTCCCACGCAGGCATATCCTTTGGCTAAAAGGTATCGATAAAGAATCCGAATCCAGTCAAATCTATTATGTTTTCACCCCCTGCAATCCTAATTTACCTAGACAGGATGGCTGGTGGAAGAGGGAGGGTAGCTCCCTTCCAGAAGGCTGCAGGCAGGCCCGGGAACAAGCACAGTTTATCTGCGTGTCTTGGGCATAACAGACAACGCAGCACCTACACCCCTCCAAACCTTCATCTCCAGCCCGGCACCCTCACCTCATTCCCATTACCACCTTTAAATGCAAGAAATCAGGTATGGTGGCTTGTTCTAGCCAAACCCAAGCACTTCAACATTTCAGGTAAGATCTGAAAAACACAAGTTTGTAGCCTTCCAGGAAGACATGCCATCAATAGGCAGAGTTTGGCAAAAGCTGCAAAAGGCCTGCAGGTCCTGACTTACTCTTGCAGTCTTATGACCACGCTCAGACTCCCTTGTTCTTACCTCCTTTTTATCTAGTGCAGTATCATCTGTTCAGTGGTGTGACTCCTTTTTCACTCCTCTTCCCTCCCTCTGCCTGAGCACCCAGCAGCTTTTACACATGCCCCACAGTGGGGGCAGGAACAGAAAAAATGAAAAAGCCAGAGAAAAAGAGAGGTTGCATGCACTCATCAGACGGTTTCTTGGATAGCAAGAAGACACACGTACAAGCCTAGGTCACGTTACCACCAGCTTTTTAAAGCTGACTGAAACAGTCCCCCTTTTGGCTGCAAAAAAATGCTGTGATCCGGTTCTCAGAGGTTACCGCAATCAATAATGTGCGTTGTTTCACAGAGATGCCACTTTTGGGCCTACCAATGCAAAATTTAACATCACTTATACTGACACCAAATACTAGCTCCACGGATTAAAAACAGGAGTACAAAGCATCAGCCAGTGCATCCTGCCAGAAAACCCTGATGAGCAAAACACAATGGAGTGCAGGCATTAGGTATCACTCAAATGGCCCTCAAATAGGAGCAGTACTAGGTGCAACTGTCTAAGGCAGAGTTAATTAGCCCTGCTGAGAGGCAGAACATGTTACCTCCAGCTTGGGGCTATCACAGGGTTGCTTTGCCACCCTTGAGATCCGAGCTAATATTTTGGCTCAGATTATCACAGTGCAATGTGGAGCCCTGGCACGAGCTCAAGGTGACAGCATGCTCCATTGCATAGTGTAGACACAAAATTAAAACTGCAAGCGTAAAAGAGAGAGCTGGTTTGATATTTCTCAGATGGTGAACGTCGTTTTTAATTTTTTTTTCCCCTCCAAGATAGAAAACAATATTCCCTGATGTTCCAAAATGGCTTGGGAATCATTCCAACAATGGACACACTTGTTATAGCACAGTTAAACACTGATAACTTGAGTTTAAAAGTCAGCCCTGGGTAGATCCAAATCCAGCTTGTGGCTTTGAGGGGAAAAGGAACAATAATAACTAGTGGATTCTCATCTAACTGGTGCTTTCTAAGTATCACAAATGTCCAGAAACTTTACCTATAATTGCGATCAAGAATAAGATCAAGTCCACAGCCTCAGCTTCTTGCCTGCTTTTGTGCCTTGACATCAGGACTAGAAGAAAGTGGCCAATTTATGCAGAGGTGCACAGAAGTTGGGAACAGACGTTTCCATATGCTTCCCCTGTCCTGTTCCTCCACGGGCCTCACACACACACACTTTGCTGCTTGCTTTTTTTTTTTCCTTCCTGCAGTGCACTTGAACGTAGACCAGCAGTTACTACCATGCCCAGCAGCCACAGAGATGCAATGCAGTACAAAAACTACTTTGGGTTCAGTCAAGAGCTAATCTGTGCATGCAAAGTCCAAAGCAGGTATGGGCTGAGCACACATAGCTCTGCTTCCTCAATTCCCAAAGCTTCAATCAAAGCAAACACCACAAACTCAGGTCTAACTACACCTTTAAAAAAAAGTTATTTAAAAAAAAAAAAAAAATCACAAATTCAGTACACAGCCTTTTAGCTGAAAGATTTCTTCCAGCTCTGTTGTACTTTCCCAGATTAACCTTTAAAGCTTTAGCTAGCCCAAGCTAGGCTGCTATTTATACATTATGCATCACAGGTGTCGGTATAATACATGATACAACAAAATACACAGAGAACGGGTGCTATAAATCCACGCAGCTCCTCCTGCCTATTGTGGTGACAACACTGTTCCTTCTCAGCCTACGTTTCCCCTCTCACTTCAGCTCTTCTTCCAGAACGACTGGAATATAAACAAGCCATTCAACATGGCTTGGGTGTCTGAGTTCAAGTTATTTTCTCCTCACACCTTGACTTGCATAACTGAAAAGGCTTCTGTCAAATTGAGCTGCTCTTCCTGAAGGAATAGAGCATCATGGTTTTGATTTGTTTTGCCTCTTCACCTCCTTTTAAACAACAAAGACAACAGACATACAACACTATGCTTGAGAAAACAGAAAATGATTAATAGAAAGATATACATCCCACTACAACATCAGTTACTCATTCACACCCACTGTTCTTTGTCCATGAGTGCCTGCAGAGTCGGAGGCTCAAGGTCAAACAAATAATTCTTCTTAGGTTTCCCAGAGAGAAAAGATGGGAAAAAAGTGGAAGGAGCAAAGGCTGGAAATAGCCAAATTAGTCAAGTTTCAAAACAGTTCAGTTACAAACCATATCAGCTCACCATTTTTTTCCCCCAGAAACCACAATTAACCTAAATAAATAAAGGTCCAACCAGAGAATTTTATCTGTATTATACACGCACATTCACTACAGCATTAAGTTCACCTTGAAACAAGGCACACTTTGTCTTCTAATAACGCCTAGGATATCTAAAACATACAGCTCTGGCTGATTTGGAGCTAGTGATTTAACCTCAGCTCTCACAAAAATGGCTGGGAATTACAAAACTAGATGTACCAGTCAGCTTGGGGAAAACAAAGAATAATCTCAACCGTAGGCTAAAATAAATCACAAAAAAAACCCCAAAAAACCACTCACACGCAAAATTAGGGCTGTCAAGGGTAGAAGGAATAATGTGGGTTTTTTGGTTTTGTTTTGGTTTTGGGGTTTTTTTTTTTAAAAAAGATAACTTAGAGGGCTAATTTACTTGCTTCACTACTAGCACATGGAGAATGAAATGCTCCCCCTCCACATCAACAGTAAGTCCCAAGTAAATCGGACTAATTTCTCGCTTAGTCGTAACAGTATGAATCCTGACCTGTACGGGTGTCAGAATCTGTCCCTAAAGAGACACAGGTGCTTTTTGTATGACTAGTTTTCACATAGCCCCAGTCGTGATTAAGACCAAATATGCATGGTGTGGTGGTGCATTCCCCCCCCCTTCTCCTGGGCCACCCGTTGATCTCAGAAATCCCCACGAAACCTCGGCCTTGGTGCACCCAGTCTGAGGGTTGAGCGCTCCTTGACTGTAACAGAAACTCGGCACGGCTGAGGCTGGGAACATACTCCCGCTGCCTGGCCCAGGCGTTGTCTTATCCGAGTCGTAGCTCAATTGTAACAACGCTGAAACCTTCAGAATCTTAGTAACCACCTCATTCTGCGGCCAGGATGGAAATTTACAGATGACTAAAGTCAATCATCTTGCGAACCTATAAATGGTGGCTCTAAGCGAGACCCTTTGAGCTCAGCGGGACCGCAGCGGGGTGCGCCCAGCATCTCCCTCTGAGTGGGATGCCTCTCAGAGCTCGTGACCTCTCGGGTCTGCGATATTTGGAGGACCGGCGCCAAAAGCTGACGACGGGACCTGGGCTGAACCCCTTCACTCCTCGAAGCTCAACCCTCACCTGTTGAGAGAAATGCCGAGACATTTTATGTGAATATTCCTTCACGGAACTCAAGGGGAATTTTTAACATGTACCTTCTGTACATTTTTGTATGTATTTCTGTCTCTGTGTGTGTGTGAACTAACAGTAAGCATAATTTGTAATTAAGTCATGATTGTAGTAGACTCTACTAACTTACTTTGTAAATGTTAGATTAGTTAATAATTAAGTGCTGCCAAAATATTGTGATCCACCTGGAAATGGTGAATGCTGCTAAACACAATCAATCCCTAGACATAAACCGTTGTCTGAGCCTGAGACTAGGGGTAGATCCAGCTGCACCTAGACTCCTCTCCAAGAAGGAGTTTGGAAAGCAAGGGGGTCTACTCTGAACCTCATGACCCAACGGGAGGGCCTCCTTACCCTTTTGGTATCAGACATAAACCGTTGTCCAAGTCTGAGACTAAGACTGGATCCAGCTGGGTCTTCTCTGAACCTCATGACTCAACGGGAGGGTCTCCCTTAGCCTTTTCATCCTTGGTGTCTGTACAAATCGTTCTAGCCCAATTATAACACGATTTTCCTTTGTGTGCTTCATCCATGTAGTAAGTGATAGAGTGGACCTTGCCATTGAACTGTTAAGTCGCGCTTTTGTAAATCTCTATTAAGATCGCACCTTTGACAATGACTCTTTAAGCGGCCTCTAAGCCACTCATTCGTGACACATGGACTGCCATCATCTGATGCCACAGCTCTTTTTACCAAAATTTTTAGTCCTCATATTTTAAAAAGCAACAAGTTACGTTATGCAGGTTTGTGTGGATTAAGAGGCCCAGCAAATAGGTGTGAACATGCTCCTACCAGCATACAAAACTGAAAAGTTTAATTTTCATGTAAATAACATGCAAAGCACATCTGTAGTGAGAGCCCCAAACATATTATGTTCACTGATTTTTGCTGTCTTGCCTCAACTGCTAAAAAAAAAAACAAACCACCAAAAAACCCCAAACCCCCAGCTGTTTCAGATGGAATTTACCCCAACAGCAGATTCTGCAAGTCAATCTGCTGCGATGCATGTGTGCCAATGGAGAGCTCTGGGATTCTCAGGAATGCAGCAAAACAAGTCAGTGAAAAGCGTAAAGCTAAATTAATTCAGGGAGGGAGGAAAATGGAGATAAGTGGTAGCACTTACCCCACACTACTTCGAAGTCTTGGAAGTTTCCCAGGGCAGCGATCCTGCCAGCTCAGGAGAAGGCTGCAGGACGCCAACAGTTTGAGCAGCTTCTCTGATAATGTTAATGCCTTACACTTCCAGCGCTCTCAATTCAGCATTGCAATGACTACATTCACATTGCCTTTGGATCTTGAAAATTAATCAGAATACACACCTTAACTGCTAACTACTATAAGAAAGCTAAACCCAAACTGACAGTGCCAAACTGGAAAAGCTCAAATATTGTAAGTATTAAGGCTATTTTCAAAAGTCTTCTTTATATGTAGCTTTGTTTTCTTAGCGCTAAAGCTCAAAAAATATTATTTACTACAACAACAAAAAAACCCCGTAAGAAGAAAAGCTCTAATGAGCAACTTCATAACTATGAGAATGCTTTGTGGACATAAAGTGTTTTTGAGCTAACAAAGAACTGTTGTACACGTTGCAGCAAAGCCTGTATCTGACCCCCTAAAGGCTTTTAGTGCCTTGTTTCATTTCTTAAATGTGAATACAGGAAAAACTACTACATACAACATCCAAACTGTACTTATCCTGAGGATTTTGAGAGCTATGAGATACATAAGCATAGCTGAAAAATGTAGTCCTGAAGAACATTTAATGCAGCATGTAAAGTCCTAACTGACATATTACCTGAATGGGAAAGGCTGCCAGTAAGTCTACGTGTGTTAAAAAAAAAGTTTGTTTGTAAGGCAATGAGCTTTCCAAGGGGAACAAAGATGTAGGTGTATCTGACTTCAGATTCAGAGTATCATTAATTGTGTGTTTCCTTAGACAAAGCTGAAATCAAGTTCACAATAAAAACCCAGGACAAAGGAGCAGGCTAACACATAAAACCAGAACCGGACTTATTCATAGAGTAACTGTTAGTTGCTCTAAGGGAACTCGGCTTCTTATGAAAAAGTTTGCACAAGTTTATTTACTTATTTCTGTGTATACAGAGCTATAAAATGACACTGCAACAGCCCATATTGCAGTGCTAACTTTTAGTGGGTATTCATCCTCTAATGGAGTTCATAGCCCTGAAATATGCACCTTAGTTTCCTTACCTATACATGATGAAAGCTAATTATCTCTGATGGTAATCTTCAGTTGCCATCTGCCTGGGAGGAAAGCTGCCTAAATTAGTCAGTAGGGAATGCTGGGAAAGCTTATATGCTTTTCTCAGTGCTATACAGAGACACCCATTTAGGACTTTCAGACCCCAATCCTCGCTGAAGGTTAAACACAACCCATTTCCTCCCCAAAATTGAAAATTGATGTATCACTGTTTTGGGGGGTTTTTTGTTTGTGGTTTTTTTTTTTTTTGTTTGGTGGTTTTGTTTTTGGGGGTTTTTTTTTGGTTTTTTTTGAAAAGGACAGTCACCCCTAAACCTGAGGGGAGTCAAAGGTGCATTTCACCCCACCCACTCACGCTTTTTCACGGACTCTCAGCCTTCCTGCTGGGGTTGCCCGGTAGTGGCAACTAAAACGCCTATGAGCCCAGCTGAGGGCCAGGCGCGGTGCGGGCAACTGGGCAGCCTTCCCGCCGGGGGCAGGCTGCAGACAGGCAGCCCGGCCCTGCTGCAGCGATGGCTTCACAGAACTTTCTGCTGCACATCATCAGCTCCCTCCATCCGTTTGGTTTGTTACTTTCTAAGCCAAGTCTGATTTGCCGTATGTGAAACAGAGTGTCTATTCTTGCTGTTCGATTCTCAGTTTCAACAGTCCTTTAAATGCTACAGCAAAATGAACAGGAGTTTCTTCAGGATTGTAGCATTTTTAAACAGATTAGCCATCCCCCCCTACCTGATCTTTGCTGAGTGTCAGATTTGCCCAGGGCTGTATGTGCAAGTATCTCTGAAGATAGAGTAAGAGGTAAGCCCTGAGATAATACAGGGCTCACCTCTCCGTGAGTCACAGCAGGGCAATGGACTTCTTTTGTGGCCCAGATCTTCTCTTCCATAACCAAACTGGCCCACACTGCAGCAGGGATAAAACATGTAGTCTGATATTTGCTTCAGCATAAAACTGGAAGTCCTCTAGAGCAAGACAGACTGTAAGCAGGACCTGCTGTGTTGCCTGCTGACATCTTTTCCTTGCTGCCCTGACCACACCAAATCCAGCTTAGCCTCCAGCATCACCGTGTCCTATCAGATTGCTATTCATGCCGCAGAACTCCATTAGAGCATGAAATGCAGTACAGTAAAAGGCTTTTTGCTCTGTTATATTGCATGTGTTCCTAGCATGAAATGAGATTTATGCAATCATACCCTGTACGCACGCGTGCATGTCCTTTCTTTCCTTCCCTATAGAACTTTTGAACCCCTTTGGCTAATTTCAGTCAAAATTTGACAGGAGATTAGGAACTTAATGTGGTCGAGACCTCCACAAGTTTTGCAAAAATGAACAGGCTGCTGGGTAGAACAAAGAAACCCTATAAAAACTTCACTAAAGATCAGAAAGTCTACATGCAGAAAGACATCAGAAACCTGGTTTCATTATACCTGTTTGTCACACAATTGTGTGGCAGAGATATTATAAGAGCCTCTGGCCAAAAAAAAAAAAAAAAGCTAAAATTTTGAAAAGTCTTGCACAAACATGTAAGTGTCCAAATTTCCCAAAACAGTTGCCTGAAGTTAAACATTTTAAATATCCTTTTCAGTCACTTAATAGATAGTGTTAGCTGACTTCAGTCACCCAGCTTTGAAAAAAGTCACTCTGACACCAGCCAGTATTTATTATAGGAAATATTCTCTGTGAAACCTGAAGAATGAGATGCATATTCTATTTCACTTCACCGTTCTTTCCAAAAACCTCTGAACAACATTCTCAATTTAGCTTAGAAATCTTTAAACTAATACAAAACCTAAGGTTTGAGGCTAAGCCATCTAAGAACCAATGTCCCAAGTTGAAAACAAATTATGGCGTGCCATTAGCACAGAAGAAAGGAGGAATGAAAATAGCTATTCCATTCAAATTGCTCCAGTGAAAATGAAGTAACAGTATTTCCTTAACACGTTTTGCAAGAAAAGGCAGACAATCTTGAGAAACTGTACAAATGGTATTTACGCTGACCGGTATTTTAACCATCTGGCTACTCAAAACCCAGTTTACACACCTGGCCTGTGCTCCACTGCACAAGGTGAGCAACACAGGCACAAGAAACGCTCTGCTATGTCAGACCAACGTCCATCCAGACCACTGATCTGTCTCCAGCAGTGACAGAGGGAGATGCTGGAGGGAGACAGGACATTGTGGACATTTTTTGGTTCACTCCCCTTGTCCACACATTCCCCTTGTACGATCGTTTAGTACAGGAGTTGGAGGATAATGTCCCTGCCTACTCCTTTTGGCTGGTCCATAAAAGGATGCTAATGTCTACACTTGGGAACCAGGACAGAAGAAAGGACAGGAAACCCACCGAAGGAGACTCAAGTGGCACTGCTACACCAGAGCTGCTGAACCACAGGGCACTTCACTACAGACACAGTCCTGAGGCCCTCGACTTTTTGAGAATGGGGAATTAAAACTTCCAATTAAAATTGGAGAGGGAAGGATAGGCTTATACAGCCTTCCAGATTCTCAGCTGAGGCAAGTAACAGTCACCCTGTCTCATTAAATATTGCAAAACATTTGGGCAAGCAGAGCTAGCTGTAGTTTTCCCTTAACTGTTTCCAGCAAAAAACAGGCTTTTCCCAGCTAACTGGATGAGAAGGCAGTGACTTGTCTACACAAGGGGCATGATCAAGACTAGCTACCACATGCTAGCAAGCCTTGCACGCATTCACCAATATGGACAAATCCTAACTTGCTCTGGCGCTTCATCAAGTGGATTTAATATTATGGCTCCATTTAATCTTGTGCAAATGTTATGTTCAATCAAACCCTACAGCGTATCTCCCATCTACACCACTAACCCTCCTCCTAGTCTCAATCCCACACATTGACTTCAGACTACCTGAAGCACTGTGAAGATCGAGATGATAATGTTTCCAGGGTGCTCAGACGTGACACTGGCGGAGGACATAGACAGGCAGGTTCAAGAACTTCAAAGAAACAGGAAATATCTATTTTGACTGCTGAAAGATGAATAAGGTTGTTGTTTCATTCAGCAACAACAGCTCTTAAGGAGGAAGCATCTTCCTCTCTCCTTATGTGGGGGGGAAAATCCACAAGTTCCTTACCCCACTGCCCCTTGTGTTATGCTAGGGTGCTTGATGCTCCTTTCCCTAAACAGATCATTTCCCCCACACAGGTCATCGTGTAGCCAAAAAACTGTGTCAGTGCAACACACCTGCAAAAATTAGCTGCCCAGGAGGGAGCTATGTAAACCAACAATTACATTGGAAAAAAGAAAAAAAGATTATGGCAAAAACACAACTTCAATTCCTTTCTTACCCTGGGAAAGGGACTCCTCCTCCCCCATCCCACATGCAATACCATTTGTATTTTATACACACACATTTTGTATTTACTATTAAATGGTCATTACACATGCGTATTTCCATTCCTACCTCTGCTAAGGCTCTAGGTAAGCCGATGACGTGCCCCTCGCACCGTTCTCATTTCACTGCTGGCCACAGGACTCTCAAAAGCAGTAATGAAAGAAAGCAGCAGCCAGCTACCGCTGTGCTGCAAAAGCGTCAGCCTGCGGATCCAGTCTAACAAAGAGCTTTTCTGAGCTCTGCAGCAGCTGATCCTTATTTTAGTGTTTCCGACCTGTACTCACAAGGGCTAGAAACTGTTGTTTTAAAAGTGAGTTGAAAAGTCTGTGGAAATCTAAGACTACTAGCCACCCACCTCACAAATAAAGTTTCCCACTGGCTAGTGGCCCAAAAGAAAGCAATATTCCTGCTAGGGGAATGGAAACTTGCACTGTAAATCAACAGATGCTAAGAAGAGCTTCAATGATTAAGTCTGAACTTCATTTCATTCCTGTCTGCTCTTAAAACCAGTTCCTTGATTACTCCATTCGTGGCCTCCTAACAGGAGGGAGGATCAGCTTTGTGGCTCCTCAAGTTTTCCAGCCTTCCCTTCCCAGCCAGGGCAAGTGGGGGCTATACAAGTTTTTGCCTTGTTCCTCCTGGCTCCCCGTGGATGCTGGAATGTAAAGAATAGCTCTAGCACAATGTACTCCAGTTTTACTGCTGCTGCCAGGACTGGGAGCAGAGGCAATACAGAACAGTTATATGCAAACTTTGGGTATTTTCCAGGGGATGCTTGAAGTTTGCTCACTTTGTCGCAGTTCTGTAAAGGGTCTTCCTCTCAAGATACCAAGGCTTCGCTTTTGCCTTCAAGACCAAAGAATGACCGTCTTTGAACACTGAAGAGCCACCCCACACTAACTAAATGAACTTTAAAAGGATGTGATATTTTAAGATGATAGGTACAGAACATAGCAAGAAGCGCTACTGCAAAGTATTGTATCACGTTCGGCACCTGCAATTGTCCAACGCATTTTTCAAAAAGTAGTGATATTGCATGCAAGCCACATTTTCCCCATTTTTGCTTCATAGCACACACTAGCTAATGCTGCCCATCACTTTTCAAGCTTTCTGCACAAATAGCAGCTACTGATATCAGCGATTAATACACTGAACCGCAAAGTGAGAGCTGATTCATTTGAGACACTACTGAAAGGTGACTTGTAAAGGAAACAGCTTGCACATCACATTTTCCTTCCGACCTCAATACACATCAAGAAAAGCTGAGGTTTTAGGTTCTTCTGTAGCAGGAGGATAAAAGATTTTTCACTTCAACATGTTCATACACCAAATAATAAAATAAATAAATAAAAGAAGTTTTTTTTCCATCTCCCTTGAAGACTATGAATAGGTACAGAAGTCATCATATGTAACACAGCAAAAACAGAAGTAAAAGAAATCGGATTAATTGGGAAGTTCAGGGGTTTTTATTCTGCCACAAAACCCTTTTGACTAAATAGACGGTAGAAAATAGAAACTCTGAAAAAGAAAAAACCCTGTACACTCAGTTATCCCACAAATTAATTTCCCAATATTATTTACTAGCTTCTCTATAAGGCTAGAGAAATTGATGAACAAATTATTCAAATGAATGACAAACAGGTTGTCATAAGCTTGATAAACTAAACTCCTCTTAAATGCACAGTGCACATTTCAACTTTACAAGCATCTGTAAGGAAAGATGTCTGTAAAGAGAGGTATTTCAAGTGATTTTGAGCTCGTTCCTAAAATGCACTTAACTAGGGAACCACAGCGGAGTATCTCACAGCACACACGCATTAAAAACAACCTTTCATACTTATAAGTAAAATAACCTTAATCTTAAGGTACAGAGACAAACAAACCAAGATCCTGTGCTAGAGCTCAAGCTATCCTGTGGAGGGGAAAAAAAAAAAAAAAGTGAGCTTTTCCTTACAAGCCCCTTTGAGTCAATGGTGTGGATTTCGTCATGGAGGTCTTCAAGTGATATCTTCAGATGACTCATCTGATTGCATCCTCTTCCAGGCCACAATACTTGAACGACCCCCTCCAGCAGCATATGAAGCAACACGCAAGAAGTGGAAAACCACAAATCAGCCAAAGCAGGTTTATGAGAACTCTCCCAAGCCTGTCTTGGGAGGACAGATCAAAACTTTACTGAAAGGCACTAATCATAGTGTGCCCAAAAACTAACAATGAAAACAAGCCTGGGATAAAGGCGTTAATGGCACAAAGAAGCCATCATAAGAAAGACTATTACCACTCCCTGCCTCCTGTCCAAAAATGATCACACAAGGAAGAAAGCAATCATCCAAAATCCTCTAAAACTGTCTCTGCTTGTAAGCTTTCAAAGGTCTGAGGAGGTGGTAAACAAGCACCTCAAGCGCTTGCCATTGTCACCAGCTGCTGTATTTCCCTTCTCAGTGAGGCAACTCCCCTGCATAATTGCTAAAGCCATTATTTAGCTGCGCACACAGTACATATCAAAATAACGTCTCACCAATCACGTTGTCTAGCCAAAACACGGTAACTCACCTATTTCCCTACTTCTTTACAACTTAGGACTCGGCACTTGTGATCTTCTTGCCAGCTTTCAGGTTTTGCTGTCCTGCCTACACACTCTGCAGCTGTTCCCATGGGCACTTCCCCATCAGGCAATTGCTTCCACAGAGAAACTTTCCCCCTGGTTTTGAACAGGGGGGTATTTGCACACTGGGAGTCTCGAGAGTCTCAGGGGACGATTCATACATCCCACAAGCAGAAGAGATCTCCTACAGCCAAGACCACCCTCAGGGAGACCATGGGACTTACCCACCTTTAATACTGCTGCTTTAATAAACAGCCATAAGCTTAAAGAGTGACTTAATTGACTCTGCTTCAGTTCAGCAGAGAGATAGACACAGACACGCTAAAGAAGCAGGTACTGCATCATGCTGGAAGGAAAGATCATAGATTTATTTCATGTAGGTGGGAAGAAAAACAAGGATACAACAGGTGTAATTTTACATATGGAAGGAAAGTTATTTTAGTGTCAGAAATACCACTTCTGTGACTTAATCAGATAGGAATATTTCCTATTCAGAAACAGACGGGTAGGAAGCCTCGCTCCATACACATTTCCTTTTCCTTTAAGCCCTTCCTGAATTTAGTTTAAGCTTAGGAGTGATCAGTCTAGTACCATGGCATTCTCCGCAATAGAAGTTATTTTTATGTACAACATTTTTACGCAGTTCAGCTGCAATTGAATTGCCAGGTTAAAACAAATAATCTCATCTCATCGCAAAGTTCGTCCTTCCTAAATAGTTTTGCAACCACACTGCATGCAAGAATAGCTCAGCATAAAGTGGGTGAAGAGAGACAAAAACTGAAGAAACCTGGACAGAAAGTCTCAGTTGGGTAACAGGAGCACAACAGCCACAAATCCCAACAGATCAACTGTTCATCTCACTGGAAATTTTAATTTGAGAAAGGACAGCAGGACTGATCTCACAGCTTGCAATAACTAAAATAGAAACACCATCCCCACTGCCAAATAATAATCCAGAGACTTTTAAAAAAAGCAGAGAACATAAAACTTCCAGGGTTTGTTTCTTCCCTAAACTACAAGCAATGCATTTGCATAGCTTGAGGCAGAGTCTACCCACGGAGCCATTGTTCCTTCCCCCAGGCCTGCGGCATTTCCAAGGGGCAGTCTCTCCCTTTCGGTACCTCCGCTAAAAGCAATCCTTTATCGGAACCCGCCTGACCGGCAGCCATGGCAACACGGTGGGATTACCAGACCCAAGCAGCTTAGCAGAAGCCATGAATCTCCCCTCAAATTTTATTTACGGACCGCTGCCGGCCGCCGCCAGCTCTGCTGGGAGGCTCCCGCCTGCGCGGGGCTGTCCTGCTCCCATGAGCCCGCTTTCCCCCCTGCCTTGCCCTGCCCAGCCCCGGAGCCCCCGGCCGGCGCCCTGCCGCCCCGTTACCGCCCGCCGGGCCCCGCCGCCCCTCATCTCCCCCGCCTCGGCAGGGCACGCCGCCTGCAGCCGCGCCCGCCCGCCGCGACTCACCGCTCGCGGGGGGCCCCGAGGCGGCTCTCGGCGGCGGCGGCATGCGGCCCGGCGGCTGGCCTCGGGGCTGGGGCCGGCCCCGCCTGCCGCCCCGGCCCAGGAGCGGGGCTGCGCCGGGAGGCCGGGGAGAGGCGAACGGCTCCCCCCGCCCCGCGGCCGGCAGGGGCCGCCGGGGGAACGGGGACGGCCCCTTCCCTCACCTCCCCCGCCCCGCCCGGGCCACCTACCTGGCTGGGCGGCGGCGCCCGGCAGCCCGCCGGACCCCCCCGCGGCGCGGCGCCTCCTCCCGCGCTCCCGGAGAGAGGCCCCGCTCCCCGCGGCTGCCCCCGCCGCCCGCCGGGGAGCGCCCCCCCCAGGGCTCCCCCTCCGGCCGGGGGCGAGACCCGGCCCCGCATGCGGCCCCGGGCAGCGCCTCAGCCCGGCCTCTCCCCCGGCGCAGGCGGTCCCCAGAACCGGCCGCCTGTGCGCGGCATCGAGCGCATCCGAACGCCGCCCGCAAGCCGGGCGGCGGCGGCGCTTCAGCTCCTGTCAGGCTCATCCTCACCGATAACCGGGTCCCTGCCACGCCGCGATGTCAGTTTTTACCGGGAAGTTCCCAGGAACCTCTGGGAAAGGTCTGGGACATCTCATCTCACCAGCTCTCAAGCCGATTAAAATTGTATTCTCTTCAAAGGAGGCTTGTAGAGGCAGGCTTCATCCCTCTGGAAGTTCAATTAATTCCTTGAATGCTTTCACCGAGGAACACGCTGATGTATCGGAATAGCCAGCTCTGCCTTTGAATATGTGGTAATTTACATTGAATAGCAATGTTGTTGGCAGCTGCTGCCATCAGTACTTACCTGAACGAGGTTTTAAAATTGGAAGCATGCATAGACTCTACATGAGGTTAGCTGGAAGCTTTCCCGTCTGAAATAACGCAAGAGCGTGGTGAGAAGATGTCTCACGGCAGAAGCACCGGCAAACTCGGGAACAAGCACTTTCAGGGCACCCAGTCCTACGGGTTCAGGCACCGTCCACAAGATCCTCTCAGCCAATGCAACAGTCTACAGAGCTAGCTACAGCGGGGATATTCACTTACCAGTTGTCAATAGCGCATGTATTTTATCTTTAAGTCATTTAAGACAGGAAGACAGAACTTGTCGCTTCTTATCAGGGCCGTCCAGGCAGCCTCTCGGTAGCTTCAGCCTTACTCCCGTACAGCGGTGCTTACGGTAAGGATGAAGAGAAGGGCTTGTTTCAGCTAAGCCCCATCTGCAAGAGAAAACGTAAAAGGAAACACGCTGTGCGTTTAGACAGAGATGTTACTTGGCTCGAGCCTGCTGAAATTCCTCCTCGATTTATACCAAAGCCTTCCAGGGGGAGGAGAGACTCACGTGAGGAAAGCTACAGCGCTACTCCGTCTCCCCCCGCGCCGTACAGAGTGTATCCTCTCTGACTGACTTCCAGCTGGAGCTGGAGCCGCAGCCGCTGTTCCTCCTCTTCCTCCTCCGCTGGGCCGGCGGTTCGCCGAGGGCCGGAGCCTTCCCCCCTCCGCGCCCGCCCCGACAGCCCGGGGGGTGGGAGACCCGCAGAGCGGGGGCAGCGAGCCGCCCTCGCCGCTGCATGGGCCTTTCCCACCCCGCTAGCGCCTCCTCAGCCTCCAGGAATTAACAGGTAATTAACATATTGATTGTCACCAGGGGGGACTAGGGGGGAAGCCAAGCAAGCTGAAAGCCACAGCAGTTATTTCGGGTGCGGGATTCTCCCTGTCCGAGTACCCTGCGCCCTTCCAGCCAGCCCCAGTGAAAGCCATCAGGGGAGGAACTACCCCCCCTTGAAGAGCAGCTGCCGGAGGCAAAATGAAGCCTCACCCTGTATGACCAACGCAGGAGAGAGTCACGGGGCTGCTGGAAAATCTTCTCTCCACACTACAGCACCCAACCGCGCGGGACTGGGCATTACGATTTGAAAAGAAAGTGAATAAATAATTCTGCCAGCGATAAACGGGATGCAAAAAATCAGTTTGTCTGGAATCGTGTGCTGCATCAATGTTGTATTTTGCCCAGAGTAGTGTATCATGCTACAAGAAATCTGAGGGGTTAATAATTTAATTGTCCTCTCCCTTTTCAAACGTTATGATCCTGACCACTTCTAATCTGAAACTTTTCGATATGATGCTTCAGAGAGCTTGCAGTATGTTTTTAGCATTGTATCCAAACAAGATGCTTCCTTTATTAGAAGAGCAGCTCTTGGGTTTTTTGGTGCCTATCACTGGGAATGACCAGAGGTGGAGTCTGTTCTCAGCAGCAGTTTTATACTGCCTATATGTACATGTAACAAAAATAACAGATTAAAAGCAGGGAAATTTTGTCTATTCTTAAGGGACTACCCCACTCTGTAGCCTGCTGAGATGGCTTTCAATGTGTTCTGGGCTGAGAACCAATGATCAGTCCTCTGTAATTTGTCTTGCCTTGAGCTGAAAATACCTTCGTACTTTTGCCCCTTCTCCCATGAGGTTCCTCAGGTCTTCACCCTTCACATCCTGGCCTTTACAAAACCAAGCTGCTTCAAAGTATATACCTAAGTTATCTGCCTTCTAAAATTAGTTTATTTAACTCTGCTATATCTTTTTCCTATTAGCTCTCGTCTCTTCTGTCCTTATCATTCAATTCACCTAAGTATTATAGGCACAAAGCCAATTTAAAAATCATTAAGGTTGCACAATGAAGGAGTCAGAAATTAGGAAATACCAGAAGATGGGTTATGTGACTTCACTTCGGTCCCCTTGCTGGTTGTCGTGGTTTAACCCCAGCCGGCCACTGAGCACCACGCAGCCGCTTGCTCACCCCCCCCGCGGGGTGGGATGGGGGAGAGAATCAGAAGGGTAAAAGTGAGAAAACTCGTGGGTTGAGATAAAGACAGTTTAATAGGGAAAGCAAAAGCCGCGCACGCAAGCAAAGCAAAACAAGGAATTCATTCACTACTTCCATCGGCAGGCAGGTGTTCAGCCATCGCCAGGAAAGCAGGGCTCCATCACGCGTAACGGTTACTTGGGAAGACAAACGCCATCACTCCGAACGCCCCCCTCCTTCTTCTTCACTCCGCCTTATATGCTGAGCATGACGTCATATGGTATGGAATAGCCTATTGGCCAGCTGGGCCAGCCGTCCTGGCCACGCTCCCTCCCAGCCCCCTGCATATCTGGCAGGGCATGGGAAGATGAAAAGTCCTTGACTATGTAAACAATACCTAGCAACAACCAAAACATCAGTGTGTCATCAATATTATTCTCACACTACATCCAAAACACAGCACTATACCAGTTAATAGGAAGAAAACCAACTCCATCCCAGCCAAAACCAGGACACTGGTACATTTCATGACAGTCTTAAATTATGTAGTCTGGTATTATTTTGTCTGGCCTTGCTTTATTTTCCAAGACCTCGCCTTTGTTTAGGATACAGGATGGACTTACTCTCTGCATGTGCCAGATTTTTGCTGAACAAGATGCTGGGACTATTCATCACAGCGGAGCGTAGGAAGCCTTGAGGAAATGAATGCTATTCCTGCCTCTGTTCCAGATAGGATGCGTGTGCTGCAGATGCATCTTTTGTGCACGAGTTCATGGGCGTGAGCTAATTTCACGCTAGCTAACCTGGGTATTGGTAACAGTCTAGCATGGATCTTGGGGCAGGCTGAAAAACACAGCGGTAAAGAACACGAACGTGCTGTTAGGACTGAGCCACTGGCTCAGAGAGGCCAACTCAAGTTGCCTATGCATCTCTGAAGCTAGACAGACGTATGCAATGTTCCTATGGTGATACTATGTGATGACTTAAAAGAAGTCATTTGATTTCACAGCTGGCTGTAAGTTATGTGCTTGTCAATTTTCTGGGAGTCTTCCACAAGGCATCTAACTTTAGGAAGAGCTAAGCATTCACATTTGCAGCCAAAGTCCATAGGAGATGCAGTGCTGTGAACAGAGGACCTGTTTCTCACAGTTTTATTCCCTTGCATTAAAGGCAGTGTGTGTAATAAATATGAAGAATTGTATCTAAGATACCTGAATACACCTCTATCTGGAATAAACTGCAAAATCCCAAATTCTAACTACACTGGTCAAATAATGTAATAATCTAATTTGTAATAATGTAATTTCACTTCAGTTTCTTCTGGCAACTGTAGCTGTCCAAGACCAGCAACAGAATGAAAGCTGGTGTTTGTTGTCATCTGAATATGTTGAACTAAATTCAAGGATTCAAATGGCGATTCGAACAATTAATACGGTGCAAAAAAGTTTCGTTCCTAGCAGTTTTCAAAACGATCTGTACAAGCAAGAAGTTAATAACTAATCTGCAACACCAATGAATTTATTTGGCAGAAAGTCTAAGGAATCAATTCTCTGGGATATATTCTATTGCACATAAATAGTATCAGCAATGATTTGACAACAATGAGTAGCCTTCAAAATGCTTTGGAAAAGGATGACTAGCAGGAAGTCAAATGAATGCTCCTGCAAGCAAAAACAATGCATGTGACCAAAAAGTCAACAGGTTTTTTTTTTTCTATTTCAGTTCAAAATCAGCTCTCCTAAGACACAAACCTCTCCCCAAACCAAACATAAAAACCACAGAAACCTTTAAACGCAAAGCAATAAATAAAATAAATCCAAATAAAATGGAGTCTTATTTAAGTTCCAGGAGAAACTATGTACCTCCTGAGTCACTACTTAACTAAGAAAATGTTGCAGCCAGACTCTACCCCAGCTTGCAAAACCAGAGAAAAACAAAGATTAAAATTATAAGAAATGGAAGGAAAAAAGTGTTGAACATGGGAAAAGCAAAACTGTGGAGAACATGGAATAAACAGACTGGAAAGTTGCAGCATCATGAAAGTGATTTCCTCCCCGGCAAGCCAATAAGCAAGATGACTAATCAGGTTCTGTGTATGCAATGCACCACACAGTCTACCATACATCTCTGGTCCTAGAATTAAAATGCAACAGAACTGTCCCCCTTTCTTAATTACTTTAGGAGATGAATGCATTTATAGAAATACAGGCTGTCACAACATCCCTTCTCCACTCATTTTCTAGCTTTACTACCTATCATCATAGTCTGATCCTAATCTTCTTTATGTCGCACCGTGAGAACAGCCCTGAGTCCTATGCATGCCCCGATCTCTGCTACTGAGCTCCAAAACCTGTCTCAGCACAGCTCTGTTTTGCAGAGTCTCTCAGTCCCCTTGCCCAGATGCTAGGGGACTGCTCTCCACTGCACTGACCGCTCAAGCTGTAGCAAGCACCGGTCCTCACGTAGTTTGTTTAGTCACCGATTTGTGGTCGCATGATGTTTCTTCCAGAGACTCTTTGCCAGGAGACAACTTGCTAAAGCCTGTCCCGGGAGCTTTAAAGAATCTGGTTAGTTACTGTAGGACATCTCATCAGAACCCACAGCATTTGTCATGAGTTCACAGCACACAACCCCCACCTCGTTCGAGGTCACTTTTTCGAGACCTGGTCAACCAAAGAGCTACATTAGGCTCTGACTGCTCTCATGGTCCCTAGGGACTGCTTTTTCTGGGAAGCGCACAGAGTGCTTTCTCCTGCCCCGGGCTGTGCAGTGCTCCTGTAAGCCGTCTGGGAGAAAGAATACAAGCAAACAAAACATATGACAGCAAGAAATGTCATGGAGGTAACCCAGGTTACCTGAGACAGCCTCCCTGCCAGGCAATCCAATGCAATCTGAAGCGGTGAGCACATTAGGAAGCGTCATTTGCCAACCAAAATTAAGCCCTCGAGGCATGTATCTATACATAAGAGCATCTGTAAACCCATAAAGAAATACATTATCCAATAGTCACTAAACACCCGTGTTCTCACTAGGCACGTGCAGGGGAAAAAACAGGTCCAAACACACCCACTTGAAGAGCACTGCTAGCAAAACAACAGGAAGGAGAAAGGGAAAGGGTTTGCAAAATTATGGAAAAATGCGTCCCGAGCATCTAGTGGTTTTCACCAGGTCAAGAACAACATTAAACTGCAGATTCCTCCCCTCCACTTGTGGCCTTATTTCCGTTAAACTATACTGTCATGTGGAACTCAAGTTTCCCACTTGTCCCCTCCATCCTTCCTTGTTGTCAATATAGTGGCACGACTCCACTTCTACATGCACCCAGGGGTAACCCAAACTGAAGCTTCACAGCACTGAAAGCAGCCCTTCCCTCAGGGAAAGGGGGCAAGAACTGATGCCCCCTCCCCTGGCAGGAAACAAACCTCTCAAGATCCATCTCTCCCACCCGTCTGATGAGGACATGGCAGTCACCTTCCCACCCTGTAGCTCACAGGCACACAGCGGACTGCCGTTCACAGAGGACGCTGGCTGTGGCGTCTGGCACAGGGGAAGACTGGGAGAAGGAGAGAGGTGAAGTGGCGCCCAGGAGGGAGTAACCAGCCAAGGGGTGGCGGGACGGTGGGAGGCTCTCATTTGCAGTCTGCTGCTGGGCCACAGCCCCGCTGCCACGTGCAGGCAGCCTCTGAGCTCAGAGAGAACAAGAAGTCCTTGAGCCTGTGGCTCTGGGTCCCTACTTGCTCGGCCTGGTGTGCCAGACTGACTGACATAAACTGCTTTTGGAAGATGAAACACCTGTCCTTTTACGATAGCTCTGTCATTCCTACAGTACCATGCCAGGACTCACTGCTCCCTGTCTCCTTTCCAAGGAGAGGCCAGTATGTGAGATGCCTTTCGCCATTTTAAGCGCAGCTTAATGCCCAGTTTCTTTCTCTGGGCATTTCATAAAAAAGACCTCCCTGTTTTTCCCTCTGACTCCCCATCGCACAGCCTATCATTCTGGCCTCCAGATCCCCAAGCTTCTGTCCTGTGTCCTGTACAGCCAAATCATTATTACAAGTGCTAAGGCCAGTGCCAGGCCAGGTAACTCAGGTCTCAGATATATAACCTTTCAACTTCAAACTTTTGGCCCACTTCTTTGGCCAGTTACTTGGCCTGGATTCCTCTACTGGTTTGCAGCAGCAAAAATCTGGGAACAGGTATACAGTTTTTCCTCCAGATACTCTTCAGATTGGTCTGTGCTTGTGTCGTGGTTTAACCTGGCAGCAGCCAAATACCACGCAGCCGCTCACTCACTCCCCCCGCCCCTCCAGTGGGACGGGGAGAGAATCGGAAGGGTAAGAGTGAGAAAAACTCGTGGGTTGAGATAAAGACAGTTTAATAGACCAGAAAAGGGAGAATAATGATAATAAATAATGATAGAATATAAATAATGATAGAATATACAAAATGAGTGATGCACAATGCAATTGCTCAGCACCCGCGCTGACCGATAACCAAGTAGCGATCGGCACTTCCTGGATCACGCCTACCCTTCATATACTGAGCATGATGTCACATGGTATGGAATACCCCGTTGGCCAGCTGGGCTGGCTGTCCTGATTATGTTCCCTCCCATCTTGTGTACCTAGCTCAGTCAGTAGGCACGGGAGCTGTCCTTGGACCAGGAGGGCACTTAGCAACAACTGAAAACATCAGTGTGTTATCAACATTCTCCTCATACTAAATCCAAAACACAGCACTAGGAAGAAATTTAACCCTATCCCTGCCGAAACTAGGACAGTATCCACCCCTTATTCCATACCATTTACGTTATGCTTAGGTCTCACATTTTTTTGATACCTTTCAATTAATCACCACTATCTTTTTTATATATATACATATATAATACATATACATACATATATACATATAATACATATATATACATATATATACATAAATATATATAAATGTCCATTGAGTTCTTTTAGTCCACAACTTTGGGCTCCATCTGTCATAACAGTCTTTCAGGGCCAGAAAGATGGTGTGTGGTGTTGGGCTGTTGCATCCTGAAGCCAGTTCTCATTTCGGTACTGCTGCGCTCTTCCAGTTCTATCATCGTTGCACTTTGCTCGGTTTCATCGGAGTTAGTTCATTCTTCATTAATCTGGGTGATTTTCACTCTATACCATTGATAGCAAGCATAGAAATAATGATATACAATATCATATAACAATTGACGTCATAAAATTCAGTTCATTGGCTATTTTCACCCAAAATCAAATCCCCTTGAGGTACACACCGGACTTGCCCATCCTTTCGCATCACCCACCAAGTGCACCCAGGTCCTTGAGCAAAAGCAATCCCATGGATGGGTTTTCCCTTGCCAGAGGCAGGAGTAACCCAGACCGTCTTCCCCAGCATATTTCTTATGTGCACGACAGGGACTTTATCTCCATCTACAGTACGTAAAAGTCTTGATTGGGCAGGGCCAGCTCGATTAACAGACCCCCTAGTGTTGGCTAACCAGGTGGCTTTTGCTAAATGTGTGTCCCAATGCTTGAATGTCCCACCACCCATTGCCCTCAGTGTTGTCTTTAGCAGCCCGTTGTATCGTTCGATTTTCCCAGAGGCTGGTGCGTGGTAGGGGATGTGATAGACCCACTCAATGCCGTGCTCTTTGGCCCAGGTGTCTATGAGGGTGTTTCGGAAATGAGTCCCGTTGTCTGACTCAATTCTTTCTGGGGTGCCATGTCGCCATAGGACTTGCTTTTCAAGGCCCAGGATGGTGTTCCGGGCGGTGGCATGGGGCACAGGGTATGTTTCTAGCCAGCCGGTGGTTGCTTCCACCATGGTGAGCACATAGCGCTTGCCGTGCCGGGTTTGTGGGAGTGTGATATAATCAATCTGCCAGGCCTCCCCATATTTGTATTTCAACCATCATCCCCCATACCAAAGAGGCTTTACTCGCTTGGCTTGTTTGATTGCAGCGCACGTTTCACATTCGTGGATAACCTGTGCAATAGCGTCCATGGTTAAGTCCACCCCTCGATCACGAGCCCATCTATATGTTGCATCTCTTCCTTGATGGCCTGAGGCATCATGGGCCCACCGAGCTATAAATAATTCACCCTTATGTTGCCAGTCCAGATCCACCTGAGCACTTCAATCTTAGCAGCCTGGTCCACCTGCTGGTTGTTTTGATGTTCTTCAGTGGCCCGACTCTTGGGTACGTGAGCATCTACGTGACGTACTTTTACAACCAGGTTCTCTACCCGGGCAGCAATATCTTGCCACAATGCGGCAGCCCAGATGGGTTTCCCTCTGCGCTGCCAGTTGTTCTGCTTCCACTGCTGCAACCACCCCCACAGGGCATTTGCCACCATCCATGAGTCAGTATAGAGATAGAGTACTGGCCATTTTTCTCGTTCAGCAATGTCCAAGGCCAGCTGGATGGCTTTCACCTCTGCAAACTGGCTCGATTCACCTTCTCCTTCAGCAGTTTCTGCAACTTGGCGTATAGGACTCCATACAGCAGCTTTCCACCTTCGATGCTTTCCCACAAGGCGACAGGACCCATCAGTGAACAGGGCATATTGCTTCTCGTTTTCTGGTAGTTTATTATACAGTGGGGCTTCTTCAGCACGTGTCACCTCCTCCTCTGGGGATATTCCAAAATCTTTGCCTTCTGGCCAGTTCGTGATCACCTCCAAGATTCCTGGGCGACTGGGGTTGCCTATTCGGGCCCGTTGTGTGATCAGTGCGACCCACTTACTCCACGTAGCATCAGTTGCATGATGTGTAGAGGGGACCCTCCCCTTGAACATCCAGCCCAGCACCGGCAGTCGGGGTGCCAGGAGGAGCTGTGCTTCAGTACCAACCACTTCTGAAGCAGCTCGAACCCCTTCATATGCTGCCAATATCTCCTTCTCAGTTGGAGTGTAGCGGGCCTCGGATCCTCTGTATCCCCGACTCCAGAACCCTAAGGGTCGACCTCGAATCTCCCCCGGTGCTTTCTGCCAGAGGCTCCAGGTAGGGCCATTCTCCCCGGCTGCGGTGTAGAGCACATTCTTCACATCTTGTCCTGCCCGGACTGGCCCAAGGGCTACTGCATGAACTATCTCCTGTTTAATTTGTTCAAAGGCTTGTTGTTGCTCAGGGCCCCATCTGAAGTCGTTCTTCTTCCTGGTCACTTGATAGAGAGGGCTTACAATCAGGCTGTAATCTGGAATATGCATTCTCCAAAAGCCCACAACGCCTAAGAAAGCTTGTGTTTCCTTTTTGCTAGTGGGTGGAGACATGGCTGTTATTTTGTTGATCACATCCATTGGGATCTGACGACGTCCATCTTGCCATTTTATTCCTAAAAACTGGATCTCCTGTGCAGGTCCCTTGACCTTACTTTGTTTTATGGCAAAACCGGCTTTCAGAAGGATTTGAATTATTCTCTCCCCTTTCTCAAAAACTTCTTCTGCTGTGTTGCCCCACACGATGATGTCATCAATGTATTACAGGTGTTCTGGAGCCTCACCCTGTTCCAGTGCGGTGTGAATTAGTCCATGGCAAATGGTAGGGCTGTGTTTCCACCCCTGGGGCAGTCGGTTCCAGGTGTACTGGACACCCCTCCAAGTGAAAGCAAACTGTGGCCTGCACTCTGCCGCCAAAGGGATGGAGAAGAATGCATTAGCGATATCAATGGTGGCGTACCACTTGGCTGCCTTTGACTCCAGTTCGTATTGAAGTTCTAGCATGTCCGGCACGGCAGCACTCAGTGGCGGCGTGACTTCGTTCAGGCCACGGTAGTCTACTGTTAGTCTCCACTCTCCATTAGACTTTCGCACTGGCCATATGGGACTGTTGAAGGGTGAGCGAGTCTTGCTGATCACTCCTTGGCACTCCAGTCGACGAATCAGCTCATGGATGGGGATCAGGGAGTCTCGGTTGGTGCGGTATTGCCGCCGGTGCACTGTTGTGGTAGCGATTGGTACTTGTTCTTCAACCCTCAACAACCCCACAACAGAAGGGTCCTCTGAGAGACCGGGCAAGATGGACAGCTGTTTAATTTCCTCTATCTCCAGGGCAGCTATACCAAAAGCCCACCGGTACCCTTTTGGGTCCTTGAAATACCCTCTCCTGAGGCAGTCTGTGCCAAGGATGCACGGAGACTCTGGGCCAGTCACAATGGGGTGCTTCTGCCACTCATTCCCGGTCAGGCTCACTTCGGCCTCCAATACAGTTAACTCTTGGGATCCCCCTGTCACTCCAGAAATACAAATGGGTTCTGCCCCTTTATAGCTTGATGGCATTAGGGTGCACTGTGCACCAGTGTCTACGAGAACCTTATACTCCTGTGGCTCTGATGTGCCAGGCCATCGAATCCACACAGTCCAGTAAACCCGGTTGTCCCTTTCCTCCACCTGGCTGGAGGCAGGGCCCCTCTAGTTCTGGTCATAGTATCCGCTTCTCACTTCTTGCAAACGTGAGTCAAGAATTCCTTCATTACAGTCCAAAGTAAGATCAGCCCTTCTACTCTGTCTGGGGAACTGTTCACTGGAAACTGGACCGTCGTGAGACAGGGTTTTCCTGAAAACTGGAGCAGCATTTTTCCTGAGAGAACCCCCTTGTGTGATTGTTTTTCCTTGCAACTCACGTACACGTGCCTCTAGGGTCAAGGTAGGTTTGCCATCCCACTGCCTCATGTCCTCTCCGTGGTCACGCAGGTAAAACCACAGGGTGCCCCGTGGTGTGTACTTTCGATATCCTCTCTCTTGAGGAGAAAAACGCTGACTCCTAATGGCTGAGATACTGCTCCGTACAGGTGGAGAATAGGACCTATTGTCTTTGAGTTGCTGGACCTCTCGGGATAGTTTATCTACAGCCGAGACAAGGGAGGAGGAGATAGTTTCTTCGAAATCCCGAAGTCTGTTAACCACCTCATCCACTGTTGGTGCTTCTTCCTCTTTCCAGCACAGTACTGCCAACGAACTGGCATACGATGCTGGTGCGCTCCGTACCAACTTCCGCCACATGGGTCGTGTGCACTGGACTTCATCTGGATCTTTGGGTGTTCGGATGTCGTCCAGGTCACTATAAACCACCTCCAGCACGCCTAGTTCTCTCAGGTACTGGATACCTCTCTCCATAGTGGTCCATTTGCCTAGGCGATATATAACATCTTCCTTGAAGGGATACCTTTCCTTTACGCCTGACAGCAGTCGCCTCCAGAGGCTGAGGACCTGTGTCCCTTTTCCGATTGCTTTGTCAATACCTGCTTCCCTAGCAAGGGATCCCAGCTGTTTGGCCTCCTTCCCCTCTAATTCCAGGCTACTGGCCCCATTATCCCAGCATCGGAGCAGCCAGGTAACAATATGCTCACCTGGACGACGGCTGAAATCTTTCCGCATATCTCGCAGCTCACTCAGGGATAGGGATCAGGTGGTTTCCGTTTCGTTTATGAGTTCTTCCTCTTCCTCCTCCTCTCCTCGTGATGTCCCTGCTCTTTCCTCATCCCTTTCTAAACGACCTGATCTCCGCTTCCAAGATTTCCTCTTTTGTACAGGGGCAATGGATACCAGCAAGGGTTGGTCCTCTGGTTCAGCTGTAGTGCCTGTTGCTGGGGTTTGGGTAGCTGCAGTGCTTGTCATGGGGGTTGGAGTAACTGTAGTGCCTGTTGCCGGAGTTTGAGTGGCTGCAGTGCCTGTCGCAGGGGTTGGAGAAGCTACGGTGACTGTTGCCGGGGTTTGAGTAGCCACAGGGGTTGTCATGGGGGTTGGAGTAGCCGCAGTGCCTGTCGTGGGGTTTTGAGTAGCCACCGTGTCTGTAGCCGCCCCCAAGACTCGCCGCTCCGCCCGCCCCGATGAGGCACCGCTGCTTGCCCTCCCTCTTTTCTTGTTCCTGAGGGTTGATCTCTGGACAGTATTCCTGAAGAGTTGTTTAACCCTAAACAAGGCCTGAACCACATTCAGGAGACATAGCAATATGAACATGCTTGTTTGAACATCCCAAGGATACTCAAAATTCTCAGGGAATATTGTGGACATCTTTGTGAAGAGGATAGAAGAAAAAGGAGTTTCTGACGATATGGAAGGGAAGATGAACAAGTGGGAGAGAGTGTCCCATCCCGTCTCCCCCTTAAATTCATTCTCCGAGGAGAAGCAAGTGCAATTACCAATAATTTCTAAGAGGTGGTTCCCGAGGTACAGAAATGACGGCAGTGCCGAATACAGATACCAGGTTAGACTTACGACCAACGATTTTATCACCTCATAAAACAGCAACAAAATGATAATCTTGGCCCAGTTCCGAATAATGATAAACAGCACAAACGGGAACATATACTGCAATCAAGGTATTACATGACCCAACATTGAGAGCCAGCCCCACAACTTTGACAGCCAATACATCAACATTGTGACCAATCAATATAATGGATGCTTATAACAATTTTGCCTTAACACACTTTGATCAGATCTATCGTTATCTCAACCCTTTGAGCCCCACGTTGGGCGCCAAAAAGGACTGTCGTGGTTTAACCTGGCAGCAGCCAAATACCACGCAGCTGCTCACTCACTCCCCCCACCCCCAGCGGGACGGGGAGAGAATCGGAAGGGTAAGAGTGAGAAAAACTCGTGGGTTGAGATAAAGACAGTTTAATAGACCAGAAAAGGGAGAATAATGATAATAAATAATGATAGAATATAAATAATGATAGAATATACAAAATGAGTGATGCACAATGCAATTGCTCAGCACCCGCGCTGACCGATAACCAAGTAGCAATCGGCACTTCCTGGATCACGCCTACCCTTCATATACTGAGCATGATGTCACATGGTATGGAATACCCCGTTGGCCAGCTGGGCTGGCTGTCCTGATTATGTTCCCTCCCATCTTGTGTACCTAGCTCAGTCAGTAGGCACGGGAGCTGTCCTTGGACTAGGAGGGCACTTAGCAACAACTGAAAACATCAGTGTGTTATCAACATTCTCCTCATACTAAATCCAAAACACAGCACTAGGAAGAAATTTAACCCTATCCCTGCCGAAACTAGGACAGCTTGAAAATATGATGTAGCAAGACAGGACACAAAACAGGGCTCTAAAAGTTATACAAATAGCTATGATTAGACTCCAAGAAGGAGGAGGGTGAGAAGGCTAGGTGAGCCACTGTAAGTCAGGAATGGTATGACAGAAGCTGCTAGAAGACTTGTCATATGTGAACAGCAGGCTAATTTCAATAAGAGACAGACACGGGCTGAGAGGGAGAAGAGTGCTTTGCATGTTTCTTACATTTGAGTTCAAGCTGCACTCAAAGTCTTGGATGTAGTTACAATAGCCTGGAAAATTTTAAATGCATTTCTTCCCATGACTGACTTACCTGATTACAACTCTGCCAGGTAATGACCGTTGCTACACGGGCCAGATGGTCACTTGCAACAGGTCAGAAGAAACCAGTAGGTACCCACACAAAATAGAGCGGGCGGCACAGGAGAGGGAATCCTTCCTTCACGGCACTCCAGGCTGAACAGAGCAGCCCTATGGCAGAAAAGGCTGGCTTGGTCTCCGTAACTCGGGAGAGCAATAGCTCATGGAGCGGGCTTTTCTTTTTTACTGCTCTGCTCCTGTTCCAAATGGGAGCCAGACCTGACCCATGTGAATATGATCAATAGGCCAACATCCAAGACATTTACAATCTTAGTACAATACTCCTTCTATTTCAGTGTTTAGCCATTTCATCCAGACAAGTGGAAAACATCAAGCGATCTTTGCAATGTATTAAAAAATAGGCCATCTGTCATTTAACTCATCATCATTTAATTCATCATAAAATTCCCCATTGTACGTGAACAGGAAGCTCCACTTCCAGCAGCCCAGACCACCTGCTCACAGCCTTTGTTTTCAGGGGGTGGTTGGTTTTGATTTGGACACCTCATTGAAACCTGGTTTTTCTTGTCTGCAGCTAAAATATAATGGTGCAAGAAGAGGTCTGTCACTGAAATGTTATTAAAGAAACACTGCTGGGAATTGTGCCATGGTCAACTTTAAATTCCTAGATACTATTTGGGAAACAAATGCTTCTAATAATAAACTCGGGCCCAGCTAACCACGTGTACGATAGCTGCCAGATTTCTTCTCAGTAGTCACTGAGACAAAAAGATACAACCCCAAGTTAGTAAGTAATGAAGACACTCAAAAAACAGCTGGTCATGGAAAACAGCATTGGGGTGAGTACTCAGCAACTGTTTCCATTTACATTGAACAGAATAACAAACAGAAGCAGGTTGGTAATTAAATTTTTCAATTTCAGAAGGGCAAACTGTCAAATTAAGAAAACTCATTTGTGAGTTTACCTGGACTGAAGAGCTGAAAGACTTGAATGTGGAGGGAGATTGGACTATATCTAGATCAAAGGTATAAAAACTATCCTGTGTATATATTCTAAGCAAGAGAAAAATCTTCTTGGGAAGCACTTTAGGCCTGAGTAAGTGAAAAACAAGACTGTAGAGAGGTTCTTTGGAGTCACAAATAGCAAACAATCCTGGTCAGCAGATAGCTATGGTGTAGAGAGAGAGATGCAAAGGATTAAGGCCAGATTTGTCAAAAGACAAATGAGCTAGGACATGCAAGAGATGATTGAAGTAAACAACAAATAAATCTTCAGCCATTCACAGAAAAGGAGAACATGCCTTAGGTAAGATAGTATTTCTCTATTAAAGGTAGGGAAGCACTGATGCAAGTGTACAAAACTCTGGTGTTTCCCCCAGAACACAGTATATGATTTGGGCTCTCACACTGGAGAAGAAAACAGTTCTGGAGAAGATGCAGAGAAGGGTTACACGGAGAATGGACAGCCCGTCTTGTGAGGGCAGCTAAACAATGCTGGCATGAGAACAAAGGGGTACAAACTGGCTGTGAATTTAATGAATTCCTTGCCATAGCAGAAACCTGAGACTTGCTGGGGCCCTTGCTCCTTTCTGCTCCTCTGTCTGAGGCACGTTATCCTTTGGTTCTTTAGCCTTTTCCTACAAGCCTCAAGTTTGTGGTAAAGCATTGGAAAGGACCCTTAGCACAACATACATTGGTGGGGTATGAAGGAAATGTTTTATGGACATTTTTGAACAAGAAACTTGCCATGCAAAGTTGCATGGCCATGCCTCAGACCTTCCAAGTCCCTGAGTACTACGGCTCTTCTGGTGCAAAATCTGTCCTCCTGCTCTTCACACCTGTGGTGTATGATGGCACAGAGCCTCACATATACATGCACAGAATCCTTTATTGCTACAATACTGGAGCCTTTATCATAAGGGGGCAGTCCCATTGTCTCTCTCTCCTTTGCCTCTCTCCTCACCCGATTCGTCTCCCTTATATATTAAGAAAAAGAGTCTCTCTTCCTTCCAGCAACCATCACACGTCTGCTCACAATTCCCTTCACCTGTTTTGGCTCTTGAATCAGCTGGTGCTCATTAGGCCCCCTCTTCTGCTTTATTCAATTCTTCTTTGGTTTCCACATCTGCCACCTCAGGGTGACTGCAAGCAGCATCCCTAGCTGAGAGCTTTTTCTTTTTGATGTTTGCAGTTTCCTTACAGAGGAGACAACTAAGCCAGGTGTTCGGGTCTTATCTCAGGCGTATGCACACCTCTGCTAGTTCTCAGCGCACAGGCCGAAGTCCTGTCTTATCTTGGCCGAAACTCCTGATTCCACAATTCTTCTCCGCACACACCCACTCCCATAAAGAACTCCATCCCATTAACATCACCCTCAGGTCTGGCAACCATTGCCTTCGGTCTTGCTAGAGAAAACATCCCCTCTTTCTTGGGAGCTTTTTTTGGGAACTCCTTCTCCTAAAAGGCACAGGCATACCTCTAGGCTTTTCCCACTTTGCGGAATAAAGCCTGCTTAAACCTGCCAGCCAGGAATCAGAACCTGGGGCTCGTTTCCTTTCTTGCACCTATAAAAACCAAGATAGCTGGGTACTTAAAATGCCCTCATGCCTGTTACATGTAATTGTCTATGGTAGTGGGAGGACTGAATCGGATGACACCAATGGTCTTTTCGGTCCTGGTGAGCACTCGTTAACAGTGAGACTGGAAATTACAGGAAATCATAAGCATAATCATAAAAGAAGTTTGGGCGATCCCCCCTGCAGCACAAGGCAGGGCAAGAAGCTCTGCTCATTTCCTATTGATTGGCATAAATAAGTCTGAAGCAGGTACCTGCACTCTTGGCAGATGGGACTCGGTATGCCTCTCCTCCTGTCTTTGCCTCCATGGTATTTTTGTCCATGCTCTCGATCTGTGATATAAGCAGGAAAATGATGGTGATCCACTTGAAATGAATAAAACCAAAGATTTTACAGCAGTTCAGTATATCATAAAAAGGCAACGTCCTCAATCCACACGATTTGGTGCTTAGCCAAATTGTGCTCTACAAATAATCCAAACGAGCCTTTACCTCAGCAGAGGAGTCTTGCCTGTTCAGTCAGCTCTCACTGGGTAAAGGCTAAAAGCACTGGCAGCAGCTTTTAGGCAGCTCAGACAGTCCCTCCCCCCTGCACTGACCTTGGCACAGGCTTGAACCACACTCTACCAACTATACGCTACTGCAGGCATATTTAACCTCGATCTTTAATTAAATATGGGCTCTTCCAGCAGTAGAGGTGAATCCAGAATACTTGGAACTGGATTCCAATCTCCATGGAGCTACCAGTTTGGAAAGCACAACAATGGGATCAGAAGCGAGACGGCTGTTATGTCATTAACAGTCATCTCCTTCAACTAACAGAGAGGAGCAGCGGGCAGCTCTCCTCCCCTGCAGCTGGCTCTGCAGGGAGCACAGGGTCATGTTACCTCTTCAGTGCCTAATTTAGGAGCTATCTTGGAAGCAGCCTCACCAGCACACATTTAGTATGACTCCGGCACAACGATGCCGCTGAGGTGTCACAGCCTTGTTACAGAAATCATGATTTGCTACTTGGTTTTCTTTCGCTGGAAGTGAGATTTAGAAAGCAGATACATTTATTTGCCTGAACATACTACTTAAGTGTACAGGTAAGTGGGTCAGTGTGAGATTGTCCCTGCTTAACGGGCATCATTTGAAGCCCTATGGTCTTTCACCTCTCTCCTTCTTCCCTTAAAAGCTTGGAAGGGCTAAGCCAGAATGCCTACAAACACACACACACACATAAAAGAGTTTTTTGTAACTGGCCAGCGTTTGCGGTGACCTAGCTGAGAAGAGGCTGCAAACCCGCACCTTACAGAAGGATGACCAGAATTAAGTAACTTTCAGTTATGTTACTCTCTCCCTGGCACAGCTGATGCTTGCATCATTACTCATGCTTTTGGGCTGGTCGTTGAACTTGGTATGACCATGTGGAAGTGTCTGTTATCTTCAGCAAGCACAAGGGAAGCCAGATGTTCACACGTGCAGTGAACCAGATGTTGCCTTCAGTTATTCTTATATAAATCTAGATTTCATGTCACTGAAACAACTTTTATTTAAATCAATACAGCTAAGAGCAGAATCCACATCCTGATAACGATGACACATATCTTGATTTTTCAGGTCTTTCAGACCAGTAGGCAAACATAAAGGAACAAGACTAGGCTACATGAAAGGAAAGAAAAAGGGTGGCTTAAAAACAAACAAACAAAAACGTTGAAAGGTTTTTTTGACATTGCACAGGTTTAGTTATTTTTCAACAAATATTACCTGTTTTTTGACAATAACTTCTACCTATGTCCAAAGCGTCTGAAAAAAGAGAGTTTGAGCCAACGCTGCAGTTCCGTTGAGATGCATCATGGTCCAGATCCGTCTTCGATTGCTGGGATCTCCGGATCCTGTGAAAAACTGTCAGATGACTCTGAAAGCATTTCAGAGCTTAGGAATAAGAAGATCAGGGCAAGCTGTAGCTATAAACCTGAGGAAGGGGATCAGTTTTGTTTTAAGCCAGTGCAGATCTGATGTCACCATGAGATACCAAGAGGCAGAAATTCTGTGAGAAGATTTGTATTAGCTGCCTCTGACTCTGCAGCCGGTCACTGCTGGCACCGTTCGTGGGATGTTCAGCCATCGTTATGCAGACTGCTTGCTTTTCCTCATATACAATTACAGTTGTTAGTGAACTTTTAAGGAATACATTTTAAATCAAAGACAAGAGGCACTTTTCCCCTGGGATCCTGCTTGAACTCTTGCTGGTTTACTCACTGAGCTCCTCAGAAGTTCAGCAGACAGACTTTGGGGAATGCTTCTGGTGCCTTGGCCCACAGACAGCCTATTAAGCAGATTTTTTTTTTTTTTTTTTTTCCCTAAAGTCAGGAATATCAGGAGCCCTACAGGTCCCGGCAGTCCTCTTGGGAAGGAATGCCTAGGATTTTCTGATTCCTTGCCCCAATAGTCTAGAAATCAGAGAATCACAGATGCTCCCCTCCCTCTCCTGCCATCCCACTACATGGGCTGAAAGGGAACAAAAACGCCCATGTTTGCTTCTATGGCAAACCCAGGGGCTTTTGAAATTGGAAGCCTGCACTTTCTTAATCTTTCTCAGTCCTAATTTGTTGAAATTAGCAAGCCAACATTTTTCAGATTGCTGTTCTGTGGAGAGTTTAGCAATTATCTTTCATTGCAGTTTGGAATGAAAACAGAATTGCTGATTTCCAAAGTAATTTGCAATATGAGTTTACTGTTCTCTCTTCCTGCCTCTGGTTTGGGAAGTGTCAGAATTTTATCTTTGGAAAGAAAGACAGGCAAATACAAGTCTGAACAAGAGATATTACAGTGGCTAGTTTGAAGAGGAAAAGCCTCTGACAGATTAAAAAATATGCATTTCCAAAAATGGCTCTAACCATTGCCATGAGAATAGAAGAGATTTAAAGGAAAAAAACAATATTAAAACTACAGTGAAAAAAATCGTATGTGGAGATTTGCAAAAGTATATCTAGTAGGACCACTATTACAGCTGGTTTCACCTTACAACTTTAGCACTTTTTTAGGGATCAGTTTTACTGAAAATGTTGAAGATGCAATGTTTGGCTGTTGAGCTGATTAAACTGAGCAAAACCAGCTTTCCCTAAACAACAGGGGGGGGAAAAACCAAACCATACCTTTGACTAGGAAATAACTTCTTAAAATCAACTACTATAAACCAGAATTCAACAGAGAGCCTGAATCAGATTATTTTATCTACCAGCATCTCTAAGATGAAGTGTATCCACAGTCCTCAGAGACAATAAAGAGACAGAGAAGCTGATTTAAATACTGGGCAAACAAACAAAATGCAGATCTGACCATCCTGATGTTTGTCTGTGGTCTAAAACAATTCTACTCCCACACATGTGTTTAAATTCTATACTATGAACTTTAAACAACCTTTTTTTTCATCAAAGCAAAAAAATTAAGGATGAAAGATGCTCCACTTTGGAGTAAGTAAGCACCCATTTGATTAATATATTTGATGCTATGCCTGCTGAAAAGGAACAGAAAATGCAATTGCCAATGTAAAAAAGAAAGATAAACAATGATTGGTGGATTTGCAGCATCTTGGTTCAAAATTTGTTTTAGTTGGCTCATATGAAAGTAATCACTAAAAAACAAACAAATAACAACAAAAAACCAAGGGAGGCAAGTTCAGTATTTAGTTAGAGTTTTGTTCAAAAATGGACCTTGACTGTTTGTAATACTGTAACAGTTGCAGGGATAAAGTCACTGGGGATAACATGAGAAACATTTTGTGGTGTGCAAGCAGGCATGGGTACATGTTGGGGTGGGGAGGTGGCAAGTAGCAAGAGGGACCTCACCAGTGAAACTTTGAATCAGGAAAGGACATGACTCAGACTTTCAAGAACTTCCAAACAATTGTAGAAATGTGTTCCTGGGGTGACCTAAAAAGTGTTTGTCACGCTCAGTCAAAATCCTGTTCACTCCCTGAGAAGGAAATAACTGGAATACATTTTCACTGTAAGTAGCTACAAAACCAGTCAAATTTTCATTGCTTGAATTACTCAATGAGTGTAAAGTTGCACTAATGATTCCTGCAAATGAAAACGCCTTCAGGAAACAAGAGCGGTCTGGTCTGTGCCACTTGACCCAGCTGGCTTCTAACACCAATAGTGAGAGTCCATGAAGTTTTGAACACCATCTCCATAACACTAGTGGCTTTTAGTGTGCTTCTTATCAGGTGCCCCCACACACCCCTCCTCAGGAAAGGAGGAACTGCAATGAAATGAAAAAAAGAAAGAGTTTGTTCCTCTAGCACAGCCTTGGTGCTCTGGCTAGCCAGTACAACTTCACAACCCAGACATTTCTGTTTGAACTTGGATCTCCCAGTAATCCACTGATCAACACTACGGAATGGCCAAAGTTGAAAGGAACTAACTGAGGCAAAACTGATGTTAAATCTGAAACTCAAGTTAATAGTCCTGGGTATTAACATTCTCCCTCTACTACACAGTAAGTGGCCACCTTTAAAAAGCCACCTAGTTACAGCTACCCGGAAAAGCCTTAAGCTCTTCTTGATCGGGCTTATCTACTGGCTCATGCTTTAGCTCTCTGTAATAAAACCACAAGACACAATCACGGGGCACAGTCAACTACATGCACTTAGGGAACCATATGCATACACCCAATATTTCCTTGCCTCCCTTTATTATGGCCATTTTGGGTTTTAAATCAGATCTCTTGATTAAGGTATAGCTGGTATGCCACAAATTTCTTAGCAATTGAAGATAAAACCAACAGAGAAGTCTAGTAAAGCTATTCTAGGCCAGCATTTCCACAAATGAAGAGCTATACTCACTATGGCACCAATTTGTTCCAATCTGTGATGTCTGTATTTACTCATACATGAGCTGTAACCTACCTCTTAACTTGGGTCTTAACTATTTATCACGTGGATGCGCTTTCAATAGTCCTGTTCTCTTTCATATCCTCTCACCAAGCTCCCTCTTTTCTGCTCTGGTCTAAAGCATGGCCATTCCTATACTTCAGTTTTTCTCCTCAGGCACCTTATCCTTCAGTATCCTGCTTTTTTTTCCTTCCCTATTGTGGTGTACGATTGCACAGACCCTCACATATACATGCACAGAATCCTTTATTGTTACAATACTGGCGAAAATATCCTTTATCATAACAGGGCAGTCCCACTATCTCACTCTTGCTCTCTCCCTCTTCACCCGATTCGTCTCCCTTATATATTAAGAAAAAGAGTCTCTCTTCCTTCCAGCAACCATCACACGTCTGCTCACAATTCCCTTCACCTGTTTTGGCTCTTGAATCAGCTGGTGCTCATTAGGCCACCTCTTCTGCTTTATTCAATTCTTCTTTGGTTTCCACATCTGCCACCTCAGGGTGACTGCAAGCAGCATCCCTAGCTGAGAGCTTTTTCTTTTTGATGTTTGCAGTTTCCTTACAGAGGAGACAACTAAGCCAGGTGTTCGGGTCTTATCTCAGGCGTATGCACACCTCTGCTAGTTCTCAGCGCACAGGCCGAAGTCCTGTCTTATCTTGGCCGAAACTCCTGATTCCACAATTCTTCTCCAGACCCTGTGAAAGGAATAACACATGTACAAAAGGCTTCTCTTCCTCTTCAGTCCTCCTTTCACCACCCACATCCCTGATTTCTGTCCAATTCTTCAGCTGCTTGGAAAGAGACTCCCCTGATCCCAGGATCTGCCCCCACAAAAAAGCCCCGTGAAAAGCCAGCCCTGTATGGTGCTATACCCACTGCTCTCTGGTCTTAGCCTGGTGCATCAGTTTGTCCAAAGCCTTTTGACTCCAATCTTGGAAAATGTTTGAAGAAAACTTTTCAACAAAACTCTTCTACTACTATCAGTCACATTTTTTAAAGATCTATTTCACTTGAATTTTGGTATTCCTGTTTATGTGGTACTGAATCCACAACACACTTATGCTTTGTCTCTACTTAGGCTAAAAAGAGATAGCATTACTGGTGTGATGGATACACCTGTTGTAACGACAGTCAGTGGCAGACCTACAGTATAACATTTTCAGCAACTGTGGCTCTAGCTCTGGCTATTTTCAAAAACATCTTAAGTGAACTGCTCTTAAAACTAGCTAGGAGTTTTAGAAATTTTTCTTTTTGGATCAGTCCTTCATGTAGATGACCTCCCTGTTCCTGAAACAACTGTCAGCACTTTATGCACTACAACTGTGGTATATGTAACTAAATACTGTGCTGGAAGATGGTATTTATGCCTCCATCAAGAGGTACCATTGCTTCTAGCACCAGGGCAGCCAAAACAGTGTTCATACTAATGATTAGTGTTCATAAAAGATTACTTGCACGGAATTTATTGAAGGACAAGTTTTCCACTTGATTTACAGACATGCATGAAACTGAAAATACCGCCACAGCTAAAGACTGCTCCTTCAGCTTCAGTCAACAAATTGTGGAACTTAACCGTTTTCTTCTGATACTCTCATCAATGTAGTCGGAAATGAGTATGCAATTTTTCATAAATAGCTCCAACATCTTCCTTGACTTCCAAGAACCCTTGATAATGACCCAACCTGTCATCATAGTCGGGAACAATGCTAGCAGACACTTCTATGCACGTAACAATCTCTGAAAGTCAAATGAGAAATATAAAAGAGGACACAAAAGAGACAAATATCCTGAAGAATTCTGAAAATGCTTTTGTTGTATGGTGTAGAACATATGAGCCTGATCTAAACCACTGAATGCCTCTTGAAATTACAAGTGGACTAAGTGTTAGGCTTTACAAAGGGGAACAAGATAAGATACAAAGGTACAAAGTATAAAGACTTTAATACATCTTTAAAGAATATTTCATCTGGGCTGAAAGCTGGGAAAATAGATGACAACAAAGCCCTTGACATTAATCACAAATAGCAATTTCACCCAATGCTCCTGTGATGACCGTGATGAACGTGCCTTGTAATAAAATGAAAGCATCAATATTGCATTGTGATTTTACCTCAGTGTAGCTGGCAGTTGAAGGAGGGTGCCTACCATTAGCATTCCTGTTAAAATCAGGAAGGTGCTTTTCAGACAGTGTCCCAATAGCTCCCACATTCAGCACTTGTGTTCATGTCACAGAATGGCCTCGGGGCACATGGACTGGATTTCTTTCGGACAAAACAAAATTGGAAGATGTGCTTGATAAGCTCAAATTGGGTGCTCCAGCTGCTAAAGGGCAGTCAGGCCATGGGACCTGACTAGAGCCAGTCCAAATTAACCACCTTAAAAAAAGTATATAGTGTAGACACTGGGTCTTCAGCACTGTTTGGCTCCACAAATCAATTCCTATTGCACTGTGCTACTCACTAACACAGACATGGCCATAGTCACCTTGAGGTAAAATAGATCCATATATGTACAAGTATGCAAGAAATGCCTCCACAACCTCCTCTTAGTGAAGAGGACAAGGCCTCATCGCCAAAAAGTGTTTGGAGTTCTTCCAGTCTTTCACTAATTAATGCTTCAAGAACTGGCAATTCATTTAATTTTCACTGGAATGGTATTCGGAAATTTGCGCCCAGCAAGGCTTGTACAGACTAGCACTTCTGTGAGTCAGCGAGTAGAAAACTTGAGTTGCTGCGCCTCTGTAAACACTTCCTGCTGGAAGAAAAAAGCAGCATATTACTGAACATGCTCTTGTTTTTCTTACTAAGTAAAATTTCCTATCGATTTCATAAGCATCTCTTTCCTCTACTTTGCATGCTTTGTTTTAAAACTGTGGGGGCAAATGCCCTTTTCTGAGTTAACATGCAAATAGAGGGCAGCTTGAAAATAAGGCTTTTAGTGTTCAAACATAATTATCACATGCATGTTTGAGAAATATGGTTAAGTAACACATAAGAAAATCCTCTAGAGCTATATCTTAGTTGTTTATTTTTTTAAATTATTATTATTTTGCTGTTATATTTCTCACTGTTGCTTACAAAGCTTCATTAAGGTTAGCAGTCATGGGAATTTTCCACAAGGTCCCTTCCAAGCTACAGGTGCTCTTCCTGCAACGTCCTGTAATATCACTCAGAACATTTATGGCCAATGAAACATAAATAACCATAAGTTATTTTATCCACACAATATTCCGAAAGATACTTTGCCATTATGAAATATTTCATGATAACATTAGACATTCTACAGTAGACAATGACTAAGTCAGGAAGATTCCCAGCTCCTGAATCAGTGGCCTAAACACATCTCCCCTGACTGTAACATTTGAAGTCTTATAAAAAGTACCAAACACATCATTGCTCCTGCAAAAAATGGAAAACTCACCTTTAGGCAGCAAGCTGTTCCCAAAGCCAATGACTGAGAAGAAGATGTGTCTTTGCACAATTGCTCCAATCCATTATTGTTTTTCCGGCATTCTTTCCATTTTGATCAATGTAACTTTCCTCAGGGCCTGAATGGGAAAGGATGAATTCTTTATGACAGATGCTCATTTCTTCACCTTCAGAATCTCAACAATGATCCTCATGCTCCATGGAAGAGGACAGCTGGCCAAGATTTGGGTCTACCCACTCACTTGAGTCTGACTTGGTTACACTGATTCAGCTAAAGTAGCTACCTATGTAGACTGACAATCTGAAATTAAACTAACAACAGATAATAGACTGAATCAGCTTCAGCTGTTTATGACTTAGGAAAGAGCCCACAAAAGGTACCTGCACTGATTAAAGTAAATTGATTGAGTCAAACTAATGCAACTGTCTTGATCATCTTCCTGTTGGTTTTTCAATCCTACATTATTTAAGAGGGACCCTGACATAGGATTTTTCCTGGAAAATGCAGATAAAACGATTCTCTTCATCTACTCAAAAGACTTTTCTAATTAGAGTGCATGTGGTGATCATCTGGAAAAGATCATGACAAGGTGGAATGAACAGAGATAGAAAGCATAAAAACTGTTATACTTAAAGCCTAACACTGTTTGGGAAAGCCTGTTCTTGTGTGATTTCATTAATTGGGGTTGTGCACTTGCTGCACTATGTCAGCCAGACTGCTGGTGAAAATATTTAATGATGTTTCCTCCAGATCTAGGCACTTTCCAGTCTGTCTGGGTCAATAAAAACTGAATAATGGCAGAGCTAGAAGGACAACTAGGTGAGTTCAATATGTCTGGGTTAAAGTAGTTTTCTACTTAAGACCTCACAGTATTATAATAAACACACATGCAACAACAATAAATGTATGGTTCTACACAGTTTCCCTATCATACCATATTGTTTCACATATTGCCATATATTATGCTATGATCCTATACATGCAGTATATAGCAACATATTAGGGTTAGTGTATGCTAGTGAGAAAACCGATCTGGTCGGAGAGTAGAAAGAACGGAGTGAACTGAGGTGAGCTGGAGGAAAAAGGCAGTGATAGGAAGAGATACAGGAAAGGAAGAAGAAGGTGATAAAGGGGAGGAAAACGTGCATGAACTGAAGATGTATTAGAAGAATAAGACTGAATTAAGAAAAGAAAACAGCAAGATACTCCAGAGTTTCTCTGATAATAATGCTTGCTCCCTGAATGGCTAGAAAAATAATAAACACATCACCCAAATGACTACTAGGGCCAGAACTGTCAGTCCAATTTGCACACCTAAGCAACTCACTTTTCACTTGTGAAAAATTTACCTGGGATACAGGCCGTTTTCTGCTGGCATTAGAAATAATATGGCTACCTGTTGCTTACTCTTCCCATTGCAGGGGACAGATTACGCCACAGGGGCTCAGCAGTCAGTAAGGTCCCTATGTCACTTCAGATTGCTTATGGGATCTATCATTATGTATCAATGAATGGACCAAGATTAGGATATGTCTAAGAGTGTATACGTCCTGAATTCTGCTGAGCCCTACGTATCTGAAAACTTGCAGACACAGCCACAGACTGGTTGTGAAACAGTTGCACAGGCTCAAGAATAAAACAGCCTCCTCTCTCTCTCCCTCACACGTCTTTTCCTGACTTATACAAACATGTAGGCATGAATAAATTGTGAAAAGTGGCCAGATCTTGCATTCTAATTCCTGCTTTGCCAGGGGCTCTGATGTGACCTCAAGAAAGTTCAGAGAATCACAGAATAGTTTGGGTTGGAAGGGACCTTTAAAGGTCATCTAGTCCAACCCCCCTGCCATGGGCAGGGACATCTTCAACTAGATCAGGTTGCTCAGAGCCCTGCCCAACCTGACCTTGAATGTTGCCAGGGATGGGGCATCTACCACCTCTCTGGGCAACCTGTTTCAGTGTTTCACCACCCTCATTGTTAAAAATGTCTTCCTTGTATCTAGCCTAAATCTACCCTCTTTTAATTTAAATCCATTCCCCCTCGTCCTGTCGCAACAGGCCCTGCTAAAAAGTTTGTCGCCATCTTTCTTATAAGTCCCCTTTAAGTACTGAAAGGCTGCAATAAGGTCTCCCCGGAGCCTTCTCTTCTCCAGGCTGAATAAGCCCAACTCTCTCAGCCTTTCTTCACAGGAGAGGCGTTCCATCCCCCTGATCATTTTCGTGGCCCTCCTCTGGACCCGCTCCAACAGGTCCATGCCTTTCTGATGCTGAGGGTTCCAGAGCTGGACGCAGTACTCCAGGTGGGGTCTCACCAGAGCGGAGTAGAGGGGCAGAATCCCCTCCCTTGACCTGCTGGCCACGCTGCTTTTGATGCAGCCCAGGATACAGTTGGGCTTCTGGGCTGCGAGTGCACATTGCTGGCTCAGGTCCAGCTTTTCATCCACCAGTACCCCCAAGTCCTTCTCGGCAGGGCTGCTCTCAATCCCTTCATCCCCCAGCCTGTGTTGATACCAGGGGTTGCCCCGACCCAGGTGCAGGACCTTGCACTTGGCCTTGTTGAACCTCATGAGGTTCACACGACCCCACTTCTTGAGCTTGTCCAGCTCCCTCTGGATGGCATCCCGTCCCTCAGGCGTGTCGACCACACCACTCAGCTTGGTGTCGTCTGCAAACTTGCTGAGAGTGCACTCGATCCCACTGTCTGTGTCATTGATGAAGATATTAAACAGTACCGGTCCCAGTACGGACCTCTGCAGGACACCACTTGTCACCGATCTCCATCTGGACATTGAGCCATTGACCACTACGATGCAACCATCCAACCAATTCCTCATCCACTGGACAGTCCACCCATCAAATCCATACGTCTCCAGTTTAGAGGGAAGAATATTGTGGGTGACCGTGTCAAAGGCCTTACAGAGGTCCAGATAGACGACATCGGTAGTCCTTCCCATGTCCACCGATGTAGTCACTCCATCATAGAAGGCCACCAGGTCAGTCAGGCAGGACTTGCCCTTGGTGAAGCCATGCTGGCTGTCTCGAATCACTTCCCTGTCCTTCATGTGCCTTAGCATAGCTTCCAGGAGGATCTGCTCCATGATCTTCCCAGGCACAGAGGTGAAACTGACTGGCCTATAGTTCCCCAGGTCTTCCTTTTTTCCCTTTTTAAAAATTGGGGTTATGTTTCACCTTTTCCAGTCAGTGGGAACTTCACCGGACTGCCATGACTTCTCAAATATGATGGATAGTGGCTCAGCAACTTCATCCGCCAGTTCCCTCAGGACCTGTGGATGCATCTCATCAGGTCCCATGGACTTGTGCACCTTCAGGTTCCTTAGATGGTCTTGAACCTGATCTTCTCCTACAGTGTGTGGCTCTTCATTCTCCCAGTCCCTCCTTTGCCTTCTGTGGCTTGGGCAGTGAGGCTTGAGCACTTGCCAGTGAAGACTGAGGCAAAAAAGTCATTGAGTACCTCAGCCTTCTCCATATCCTGGGTAACCAAGTTTCCCGTTTCCTTCCGGAGAAGGCCCACGTTTTCCCTAGCCTTCCTTTTATCATGGACGTACCTGTAGAAGCTTTTCTTGTTGCCCCTGACGTCCCTGGCCAGATTTAATTCTCTGAGGGCTTTAGCTTTCCTAACCTGATCCCTGGCTGCTCAGACAATTTCTCTGATTCCTCCCAGGCTACCTGTCCTTGCTTCCACCCTCTGTAGGCTTCCTTTTTGTGTTTGAGTTTGTCCAGGAGCTCCTTGTTCATCCATGCAGGCCTCCTGGCGTTTTTGCCTGTGTCCTGGTTCCAGCTGGGACAGAGTTAACTTTCTTCCCAGTAGCTTGGGGGGTGTGCTGTGTTTTGGGTTTAGTGTGAAAGGAGCGCTGATGGCCCATTGATGCTTTGGCTGTTGCTGGGTGGTGCTTGCAACCCGGGGGGGGGGGGGGCGGGGGGACACGTGGATGGGGACGGGGGACGGACGGGGAGGGCACAGCCAGGTTGGTGGACCCAGCTGGCCAATGGGGTATTCTATACCATATGACATCATACTCAGTATAAAAACCGAGGGGGGGGGGCTCACCCCCTCCCCGTTCGTGACAGGCGGTCGGCGGTCAGCGATTGGTGAGCAGTTGCATTGTGCATCGCCTGCTTTGTGTATTCTGTTATTGTTGTTGTTCTCATTGTTATTATTACTGTTTTACTTTGTTTTATTTCAATTATTAAACTGCTTTTATCTCAACTCGGGAGTTTTCCTACTTGTGCCCTCCCGATTCTCGCCCCCATCCCACCGGGGGGGGGGGGCGGGGTGAGCGAGCGGCTGCATGGGGTTTATTTGCTGGCTGGGGTTAAACCATGACAGTCCTTTTTTTGGCGCCTAACGTGAGGCAGCGAAGGGTTGAGATAAAAACAGATTAATTAGAGCATATTAAGGAATTTATATCTGTTAACATATTAATTTGTTCTGCACCATGCTCTTGTTTTTACTGTACCTGTTAAAGATTGGAGTTGCGTTTTGTAGTCTGCTGCGCTCTGCAGTGATTAATGATGTTTTGCCTGGGAGATTTGTTCCTAAAACGCTGGCATTGGGGGTTATTTGGGATTTGGGATTTGTAATGAAGCCGTTACTGTATTTCGGGTACCACCTCATGGAGACCATTAGCAATTATACCTTTTCCTCTGAGAGATTTTTTATGGAGGAAATAGAGAATGGCACCCTCGCTACCTTCTTCTATGATGTCATCTCCTTTGCTAAAATAACTTGCCAGTACCTTGAACATCCCTGGGTAGTTAAGATACATCTATTGGTGCTCCTTGGGAATATTGTTTTTGTTTTATCCAAGGTTAGTAAGCAATTTAAGAATGTCATCCAGAGACCTGCCCCAAGGCTGGATAGTTATGAGTGGCGAGTGGGATAGCCTGGGCAAATGCCTAGGACGGTGGGCACCCCCAGTGCTCTGGAACTTCACCCCTGAACAAGTGCAGAACCCTGAAAAATTAGTAGAATATTTGGAAGAAGTATGCTGTCACCCTGGCCATTCTAGGGAGACGCAAATCACCGCAATGTGCTGGGGCCTGGCCCACGCCTACTGAGCCCTGTTTAACACCACTCAGAACCCCCAAGGGGAAGGAAACCTCTCTGCAGCTGATGACAAAGCAACAGGCCCTGTGGCTACCCCACCCCCCACGGCAAGCACAGCGGCTCCCTCACCCCCCAGGGCAGGCACGGCAGCTACTCCGCCCCCTGCGACAGGGAACCAACCCATGCCGGTATCAGTCGCCCCTATACAAAAATGCACAAGAAAAACAGCTCGTTTAGTAAGGGATGAAGATGAACCAGGGCCATCACGAGAACAGGAGGAGGAGGAGGCAGAACCCGTAAATGAGATGGTGACCACCCGATCCCTATCCCTGGGTGAGCTGCGAGATATGAGAAAAGACTTCAGCCATCGTCCAGGTGAGCACGTTGTCACCTGGCTGCTCCGATGCTGGGATAACGGGGCCAGTAGCCTGGAATTAGAGGGTAGGGAAGCCAAGCAGCTGGGATCCCTTTCTAGGGAAGGGGGCATTGACAAAACGATTGGACAAGGGGCACAAGTCCTCAGCCTCTGGAGGCGACTCCTGTCAGGCGTAAAGGAAAGGTATCCCTTCAAGGAAGATGTTATATGCCACCCAGGCAAATGGACCACCATGGAGAGAGGTATCCAGGACCTCAGGGAATTAGCCATGCTGGAGGTGATTTATGATGACCTGAACAACGAGCCGTTATCCAAAGACCCAGATGAAGTCAAATGCGGCCGACCCATGTGGTGGAAGTTTGTACAGAGCGCACCAGCGTCACATGCAAACTCATTGGCAGTGATGACCTGGAGAGACGAAGAGGAACAAACAGTGGATGAACTGGCTGGCCAACTCCGGCAATATGAAGAAAGTCTCTCTTCCTCCCTACGGGCCTGTGTCTCTGCTGTGGAGAAACTGTCTCAGGAGGTCCAGCAACTCAAAGAGGATATGTCCTGCTCCCCCCCTGCACGGGCCAGCGTCTCAGCCATTAGGAGCAAACGTCCCTCTGCTCAAGAGAGGAGACATCGTGGGTACACACCCCGGGGCACCCTGTGGTTTTACCTGCGTGACCACGGAGAGGACATGAGGAAGTGGGATGGAAAACCTACCTCAGCCCTACAGGCACAGGTAATGAGTTGCAAGGAAAAACAACCACAAAAGGGGGTTCTTCCAGGAAAACTGCTGCTCCAGTCTCCAGTGAGTTCCCCAGACAGAGTAGAAGGGCTGATTCCACTTCCGACCTTAATAAAGGGGCTTCTGACTCATACTTACAAGAAGTGGATAGCGAATACGATGACCAGGACTAGAGGGGCCCTGCCTCCAGCCAGGTGGAGGAAAGGGACAACCGGGTTTACTGGACTCTGTGGATTCGATGGCCTGGCACATCACACCCACAGGAGTATAAGGTGCTCGTAGACACCGGTGCTCAGTGTACCCTGATGCCATCAAGCTATAAAGGGGCAGAACCCATTTGTATTTCTGGAGTGACAGGGGGATCCCAAGAGTTAACTGTATTGGAGGCCGAAGTGAGCCTGACCGGGAATGAGTGGCAGAAGCACCCCATTGTGACTGGCCCAGAGGCTCCGTGCATCCTTGGCACAGACTACCTCAGGAGAGGGTATTTCAAGGACCCAAAAGGGTACCGGTGGGCGTTTGGTATAGCTGCCCTGGAGACAGAAGAAATTAAACAGCTGTCCACCTTGCCCGGTCTCTCGGAGGATCCTTCTGTTGTGGGGTTGTTGAAGGTCCAAGAACAGGTACCAATCGCTACCACAACAGTGCACCGGTGGCAATACCACACCAACCGAGACTCTCTGATCCCCATCCATGAGCTGATTCGTCGACTGGAGAGCCAAGGAGTGATCAGCAAGACTCGCTCACCCTTCAACAGTCCCATATGGCCAGTGCGAAAGTCCAATGGAGGGTGGAGACTAACAGTAGACTACCGTGGTCTGAATGAGGTTACGCCGCTGTTGAGTGCTGCCGTGCTGGACGTGCTAGAACTCCAATATGAACTGGAATCAAAGGCAGCCAAGTGGTACGCCACAACTGATATCGCTAACGCGTTCTTCCCAATCCCTTTGGCAGCAGAGTGCAGGCCACAGTTTGCTTTCACTTGGAGGGGTGTCCAGTACACCTGGAACCGACTGCCCCAGGGGTGGAAACACAGCCCTACCATTTGCCATGGACTGATCCACACCACACTGGAACAGGGTGAGGCTCCAGAACACCTGTAATACATTGATGACATCATCGTGTGGGGCAACACAGCAGAAGAAGTTTTTGAGAAAGGGGAGAGAATAGTCCAAATCCTTCTGAAGGCCGGCTTTGCCATAAAATGAAGTAAGGTCAAGGGACCTGCACAAGAGATCCAGTTTTTAGGAACAAAATGGCAAGATGGATGTCGTCAGATCCCAACGGATGTGATCAATAAAATAACAGCCATGTCCCCACCAACTAGCAAAAAGGAAACACAGGCTGCCTTAGGCGTTGTGGGTTTTTGGAGAATGCATATTCCAAATTACAGGCAGATCGTAAGCCCTCTCTATCACGTGACCAGGAAGAAGAACGACTTCAGATGGGGCCCTGAGCAACAACAAGCCTTTGAACAAATTAAACAGGAGATAGTTCATGCAGTAGCCCATGGGCCAGTCCGGGCAGGACAAGATGCAAGGAATGTGCACCGCAGCCGGGGAGAATGGCCCTACCTGGAGCCTCTGGCAGAAAGCACCGGGGGAGATTCGAGGTCGATCCTTAGGGTTCTGGAGTCGGGGATACAGAGGACCCGAGGCCCGCTACACTCCAACTGAGAAGGAGATATTGGCAGCATATGAAGGGGTTCGAGCTGCTTCGGAAGTGGTTGGTACTGAAGCTCAGCTCCTCCTGGCACCCCGACTGCCGGTGCTGGGCTGGATGTTCAAGGGGAGGGTCCCCTCTACACATCATGCAACTGATGCTACGTGGAGTAAGTGGGTCGCACTGATCACACAACGGGCCCGAATAGGCAACCCCAGTCGCCCAGGAATCTTGGAGGTGATCACAAACTGGCCAGAAGGCAAAGATTTTGGAATATCCCCAGAGGAGGAGGTGACACGTGCTGAAGAGGCCCCACCATACAACAAACTACCAGAAAACGAGAAGCAATATGCCCTGTTCACTGATGGGTCCTGTCGCCTTGTGGGAAAGCATCGGAGATGGAAAGCTGAGGTATGGAGTCCCATACGCCAAGTTGCAGAAACTGCTGAAGGAGAAGGTGAATCGAGCCAGTTTGCAGAGGTAAAAGCCATCCAGCTGGCCTTGGACATTGCTGAACGAGAAAAATGGCCAGTACTCTATCTCTATACTGACTCATGGATGGTGGCAAATGCCCTGTGGGGGTGGTTGCAGCAGTGGAAGCAGAACAACTGGCAGCGCAGAGGGAAACCCATCTGGGCTGCCGCATTGCGGCAAGATATTGCTGCCCGGGTAGAGAACCTGGTTGTAAAAGTACGTCACGTAGATACTCATGTACCCAAGAGTCGGGCCACTGAAGAACATCAAAACAACCAGCAGGTGGACCAGGCTGCTAGAATTGAAGTGGCTCAGGTGGATCTGGACTGGCAACATAAGGGTGAATTATTTATAGCTCGGTGGGCCCATGACACTTCAGGCCACCAAGGGAGAGATGCAACATATAGATGGGCTCGTGATCGAGGGGTGGACTTGACCATGGACGCTATTGCACAGGATATCCATGAATGTGAAACGTGCGCTGCAATCAAGCAAGCCAAGCAAGTAAAGCCTCTTTGGTATGGAGGATGATGGCTGAAATATAAATATGGGGAGGCTTGGCAGATTGATTATATCACGCTCCCACAAACCCGACAGGGCAAGCGCTATGCGCTCACCATGGTGGAAGTAACCACCGGGTGGCTGGACACATATCCCGTGCCCCATGCCACCACCCGGAACACCATCCTGGGCCTTGAAAAGCAAGTCCTATGGCAACATGGCACCCCAGAAAGAACTGAGTCAGACAACGGAACTCATTTCCGAAACACCCTCATAGACACCTGGGCCAAAGAGCATGGCGTTGAGTGGGTCTATCACATCCCCTACCATGCACCAGCCTCCGGGAAAATCGAACGATACAACGGGCTGCTAAAGACTACACTGAGGGCAATGGGTGGTGGGACATTCAAGCATTGGGATACACATTTAGCAAAGGCCACCTGGTTAGTCAACACTAGGGGATCTGTCACTCGAGCTGGCCCTGCCCAATCCAAACCCTTATGTGCTGTAGAGGGGGATAAAGTCCCTGTCGTGCACATGAGAAATATGCTGGGGAAGACAGTCTGGGTTACTCCTGCCTTGGGCAAAGGAAAACCCATCCGTGGGATTGCTTTTGCTCAGGGACCTGGGTGCACTTGGTGGGTGATGCGAAAGGATGGGGAAGTCCGGTGTGTACCTCAAGGGGATTTAATTTTGGGTGAAAATAGCCAATGAACTGAATTGTATTATGTTAGTTATTATATAATACTGTATGTCATCATTTCTATGGTTACCATATGCCATATTAACAGTATGACAGTAAGAATCACCCAGATTAATGTAAGATGAATTCCAATGAAACCGAGCAAAGCGCAACGATGATAGAACCAGACGAGCGCCCAGAACTGGCCTCCGCATGCAAGAGTCCAACACCACACACCATCTCTCCTGCCCTGAAAGACTGTTACGACAGATGGAACCTGAAGTCATGGACTAAATGAACTCAACGGACATTTCAGAGGGATGGCCCATGGACTAAGGGAATGATATCTCTGTGTGTGTATATATCAAAAGGCAGGAAAAGCGGTGATGACTAATTGGAATGTATGGGAAAATGTGAGACCTGGGCATGATGTAGATGATATAGAATAAGGGGTGGATATTGTCCTGGTTCTGGCTGGGACAGGGTTAACTTTCTTCCCAGTAGCTTGGGGGGTGTGCTGTGTTTTGGGTTTGGTGTGAAAGGAGCGTTGATGGCCCATTGATGCTTTGGTTGTTGCTGGGTGGTGCTTGCACCAGGAGGGGGGAGCACAGCCGGGGTGGTGGACCCAGCTGGCCAATGGGGTATTCTATACCATGTGACATCATGCTCAGTATAAAAACCAGGTGTGTGGGAGGGCTCGCCCCCCCCCCGTTCATGACACGCGGTCGGCAGTCGGCGATTGGTGAGCAGTTGCATTGTGCATCGCCTGCTTTGTATATTCTGTTATTGTTGTTGTTCTCATTGTTATTATTACTGTTCTACTTTGTTTTATTTCAATTATTAAACTGTTTTTATCCCAACCTGGGAATTTTCCTACTTGTGGCCTCACGATTCTCTCCCCTATCCCACCGGAGGCGGGGGGGGCAGAGGAACGAGCGGCTGCATGGAGTTTATTTGCTGGCTGGGGTTAAACCACGACAGCCTGACTTCCTCTTTCTTGGGATGCATTGCTCCTGAGCTTGGAGGAGGTGATCCTTAAATATTAACCAGCTTTCTTGGGGCCCTCTTCCCTCCAGGACTTTATCCCATGGCACTCTACCAAGCAGATCCCTGAAGAGGCCAAAGTCCGCTCTCCTGAAGTCCAGGGTAGTGAGCTTGCTGTGCGCCCTCCTCGGTGCCCTAAGGATCTTGAACTCCACCATTTCATGATTACTGCAGCCAAGGCTGCCCTTGAGCTTCACATTCCCCACCAGTCTCTCCTTGTTGGTGAGAACAAGGTCCAGCATAGCACCTCTCCTCATTGGCTCCTCTATCACTTGGAGAAGGAAGTTATCATTGATGCATTCCAGGAACCTCTTGGGTTGCTTATGCCCCGCTGTATTGTCCCTCCAACAGATATCAGGGTGGTTGAAGTCCCCCATGAGGCCCAGGGCTTGTAAACATGAGGCTGCTCTTATCTGTCTATAGAGGGCCTCATCCGCTCAGTCTTCCTGGTTGGGTAGCCTGTAGCAGACCTCCACCATAATGTCACCTGTCCCTGCCCTCCCTTTAATCTGCTAGTTATGTCACCCTGATTTCAAGTCTCCCCATCCATAAAACTGTAGTCTTCTCTATCTTGTTAGCTGCTTTTCTAATTACTATTTCTTTCCTTTTGTCCCTAAGGAATTAAAGCAATTTAGACTCTTTAACATACCCTTCAAAAAAAACCCCCAAACCCTACAGCCAAACCCCCAAAACAAGGGGGATCTTAACTCAGGTTAAGACAGCCGTTAGGCCAGTGTAACTTGGGCTGGCTGCAGTAGTTAAAGTTTATAGACAAGACCATAACTGAACAAAAGAGGCTTACCCCAAGTTCTATCTGGAATTGCTCTGTCTTCACTGTTATTTCAGCTGAGCGCCAACAGAAGTTCATCACATGCCACTTCCTGGTGTGTAGGTGTGTCTTACATATTTTGGGCAACGATAAGAAGTAATAGACGATGTAGGCACACAAATTTCACTTCAGTAAGGAGAAATAAGTTAAGGTATATTAGTTTAATTAATCTAATATCGTCTGATTTGGTTTAACCTGCACACTGGGGAATGGAAATAAAGTGTAGATACAGTCATGATCCTCCTCCCCTATATAAGTAAGGCTCACACGCCTCCAAGTCCCAACCTTGAACTCAGAACTTCAGCACTTTTGAGTACGTGGCCACTGGCATGACAGGTTGTAGACCTGCTGTGAGTGTTAATGTTAATCTTAATCAATATTAATCTTCAAAGTGTTATCATCCTGTATAGCCCTCACCCAGAACTGGGTTAAAAGACCAGTTAATAAGAAACCAGAATGATGAAGCTAGTGAGTGGTTGTTTGATTGGAGGAGATCAAGATGTATATGTTTTAATTTAAGAACACTATGGTGATAGATAGTTTAGTTTGTTGTGGATTCTATATTGCTCGCTTCTGTAATTTTAAACAATGAAGACTTGTTGCTTAGAAGTTAGGTAACTAACAGGTGTGTGTTTTAGAAGTAGTGATAATTAATTTTAGCTATGGAAACTATAAACAGACGTGGTCCAAGCATGGCTCAGGGACAAATTGCGACCCTATAAGGTAAAGAGGAAATAAGTTCATGAAGAATTCACTGCCCTGCCGACCACCAGAGACCACCCGAGACCCCCAAGAAGACCCTAAAGGCTTTAGTGCGCATGTGTTTAAGATGATGCAATATTATAATTAGTTCTCGGAAATGTAATGAATATGTAACAAGGAAACTTAAAATATGTATGAGAAGCATGGATATAAACAGAAAGGTGATTAGACCGTGTGTGCTTGATTTGTGGCAAGTCCACCGAGCACCCAGGCCTGAATAAAACAATATCTCCCCTGAGCGTGTGGAATTGGTTACTTGCACACCGGGCACGAATCCGCTTTTCGGACAACATGAGGGCCACATGTGCTAAGTGCCCGTTCCCTCTGCAAGGCCCAGTGGAGAGGAGAGGCTGACAGAGGTTTTGCATTTTGCTCTTTAGGAATGTGTGCCTTTTAGGCTACACTGAAGCCACCAAAGAGATTCTGGAATCAATTCACTCAGACCCCATTTTTAATGTCATGAATGTTGCTGCTCACAGAGGATGAGCCATCAAGATTAGATTAAAAAGTGGGTAGTTACGTATTGTAGTTCTTTACGGTTCTCAGCAACATTCACTTTTATTCTTCCAGTGTCATGAGAGTGCCTGAATCATGGCTGGTATTTTGCAAGCCCTGCTTTGACACACATCGCCCCCCAAAGAAACGTGGGCGTTCCATTAAGGAAGCACTCATCCGCACACAAGCATGCTGCTCTAAGAAGTGTTTTAGCCCCACATGCTGCAAAATGGGATCTCCCTATGGCTATAAAGAAGATTCAGTATCATTCCTTGAGAATACAGCAACAAGAGGGTCTATTCATATTCTTAGGAAGAATTACTAGGAATACCACCTTTCCCTGGTGCTGAAAAGCAGTTTAAAAGGGTAATAATGCTACTCCGTGTTGCTAAATAATGTAATATCTGGTGTTTCTTTCTGAAGGCTAACTCATGCAATCACATGACCACACATGACCTTCAACTCCCTTGATAAAAGTAATCTTTCATCAGCCTGGTTAAAGATCTAAAGCTGAAAAATCTGAACCCCTGGGCAAGACGGCAAATAGAGAAGAACCCCAAGTTATTATGTATTTTAAACAAATCTTGTGACTTTGAGTCATCTTTGAATGGATGGTTCGGGCAACGTTGCATCTCCTAATCTTTCCTTATGCTTTGCTGATAATCTCAGTGCCCAAGTAAAAATTTTACTTAGTAGGCAATACCTTTTTAAGAGAGTTGTGTGGAAAAGATTGTGCCTTCCAGCATGTTTGCATAGGACATGTCAGTAGGAGGCCTCATTTCCAGTTACACACTGCAGAGCTGTAAATGCCATTTGAGCAAACGAAGCAGCAAGCACTACATCAAGTATCTTTTTTCCATCTCATAGTTTTTATTTTACTTTGCGGGGAACTGCTGTGTATAGAACAGGATAACGATTGCAGTGGATGGCCTGCTGCTCAAATAATGAAAGGTGAGGTCTAGAGACTCTGGATTTCTACATTCAGCTCTGGAAGATTTGAAACATGGCTCTGATGAGATCAGAAGCAGCCAAACTATATCCCGTAGTTATGACTACTATTAATATCTAATGTATTGCGTAGCTCGTCAGACACTCGGATCCAGACCCCTATATTACACGCTGCATAAATGCAGAACAGGAAGACTGGCTGAGCCCCCAGAGTGCTTACTACCTAATGACTCATACAGTCATTTTTGGATACTCGGCTTGAAACGCATGATGCTAGTTTTCAGAAGTCCCAAGGGGAAGGAGCTCTCAGCAATATGAACCAGGGCTGCAGGTCCTCAGCATCCTTCAAGATGAGGCTCAAGAAGTGACCAAATTCTACCTAAGACCCTGTGGCCAGCATTTCAGGTTGGCCATGGTTTCTTAAAGGCGTACGGTCTGCCACCAGGAAACTAAGCTGTTTTAATAGGGCCCAGCACATAGCAAATCTCCCAGATACTGAAGCTCACAGCATTAGCAAACGTTCTGAAAATGTTGGTAGTTGTCCTTCTGCTCATCAGAACGTAATGTAAAGCAGGACTTACCTACGTTCTCCAAAGCATTCATTAATCATTGCTCAGTGTTTTACAGTTAGTATGATTTGACCGGCATGTCTCAAGAATACTAATAAAAAAATACGAATGACCAATTTCTTCTCAGCTAAAGCACCCCATATACTATCCAGGCTGTTATAATAAAACAACAGTAAACATGAACAACACAAAAAATACTGAAAAAAAAAAAGCAAAGCAGCATTAAGTCCCAAACTGCTGCTATTTAATGTCATGCCAGCACTAAGCAATGCAACAATATGCTAAAAGTTGCGGGGGAAGGCTTTTTACCAAATCTGCACAACATAATATAAGAAGCATAAAGTATCATTACAGTGTCCTGGTTTCAGCTGGGATAGAGTTCATTTCCTTCCCAGTAGCTGGTATAGTGCTCTGTTTTGGATTTGGTATGAGAATAATGTTGATAGCACACTGATGTTTTAGTTGTTGCCAAGTAGTGCTTACAGTACTCAAGGACTTTTCAGCTTCCCATGCTCTGCCAGGTGCACAAGAAGCTGGGAGGGGGCACAGCCAGGACAGCTGACCCCAACTGGCCAAAGGGGTATTCCATACCATATGACGTCATGCTCAGTATATAAACTGGGGGGAGTTGGCCGGGGGGCAGCGATCGCTGCCTGGGGACAGGCTGGGTATCGATCAGCAGGTGGTAAGCAATTGCATTGTTTGTTTTTCCTGGGTTTTGTTCCTCTCTCTCTCTCGTTGTTTTCCTTTTCATTACAATTTTTATATTATTATTATTATTATTATTATTATTATTATTATTATTATTATTATTATTATCATCATCATCATCATTATTATCATTATTATTATTATTATCAACCCATGAGTTTTCTTACTTCTGCTCTTCCAATTCTCTCCCCCATCCCACTGGAGGGGGGGAAGGGTGAGCGAGCGGCCGTGCGGTGCTTGGTTGCCGACTGGAGTTAAACCACAACACAGAGTCACTTCCTAAGGGGACGATGGGTGATAACCATAATTTCCCAATGGGTTATAAAGTACATCAATGAACCTGAAGTCCTGAAATCCTATTCAGTGCCTAATACAGTTCTGTTTTGGCAAAACTCCACTGAAGTCAACTAGAACTTCTGTTCAGTTGAAAGATAAGTTTAACACAAGCAAACCAGCTATGTTATCCCTCTTTTCCTTCAGTAAGGCTCTCCCCGTATTTGCAAAAAGAGGTTTGGGCTCCATTCTTCCTGGATCCTCCCATGCTGAGTCTGGAATCTACTGGAGGCTTTGAATTCAGTTATTGAATTTGTGCCCTTTTTCTTCCTTTCATTTAAGACTTCAAGCCATCTGATATTGTGTTCCAAGGCTTAATTTTGTTTCATTTTTCATCTTGCATATAGTACACAGAAAAGAGCCCAGCATTTCTTGTCTAAATGCCGGGTATTTTGCTTCTGATTTCAGTGAAGCTAATTATTCAGTATGTTTAGTGGGTCTACTTTAGCCTTAGATATCCCGGGTGCTCAACTATTTATGCATTTTAATCGCTCACATTACAATGTCAACATAATGCTGTTTGCAGTACAGGCACATGAAATGGCTGTCCTCTGCAGCTGATACTCCTTCGTAGGTGCTCAGCAATCATGGCAATTGAAGAATTGGAGTTTACATGAGGGTCTAAATGCCTTGCCACAGAGTCTTTGAGAGGTATGCTTTTTCAGCAAATGTACATAACTTGCTTTCATATACTTCAAGTTAAGCATCCAAGGTTTTGAAAATGGAGGTCACAAAGCAAGATAACTGCTGTATGGAATTAGCTGCCTAGGCTGTCACTCAGCCACATACATTTTTGACACTAACAAGTGGGAAGCCTCGATTTTCTTCTCTCTGCCAATGCTACTGCTTTGCCACTTCTCCTTAACACTCTAACTAGTTACCCTGTGGTATTGTTTTAACAAAAGGTCAAGTCAATCTTCAACAGAAGAAAAAAATGTCATTAGTTATACGGTTAACAAGAAAAGTGTATCTTACGGTCTCCTTTGATGAAAGTAACTAGTGATTTATAACTAAAAGGAAGAGGAGCTTATGTTTAGAAAGCAGTGCTGTTATTTTTTCCAGCAACTTTAATGTTGCCAGTGACATTTCCCTGAATACATGTCCAGCTTCCTCTGAAAAACATGCAGTGGGTTTAACAAGCCTTGTGCTTCCAAAGCTTTCCAGAACCTATATCTACCTTTTTCACAAGAGAGGCAGAGTGTGCATTGCTCCTCCATGTATTTGATTTGTCTGCCACCTTCCCTCTAGTTTCAGTGTTCTTTCAAATCCTTTCATCTGAACAGAGCTGCAAAAAGAATCAAGATAACAAGCTAGATGCTGTCTCATGTCTAGATTTATCAAAACTTGAGTAACAAGTAAGTGGAAAATGCATCCAATTTTCTGTTTGTGGCTGCAATTGCATGTGTGATACAGGATGTGGCTTCTAACATAACTGGTACAAACGCAACAGCATATATGGGTCTTTTAAGCACCCTAAAAAGTCAATCGGCTTTGCAAGGTAAGACATGCAGCTGAGGTGAGTCCCAGCTGGCAGACATAAATATCCCCCAGGCCAAGAAAAGGCAAGACAGGCAAGCATGAAAGCAGCTCTGAGGTCAACACTTCCTCCTCTCCACCCTTTCCTGCCACTGCAGAAAAGCAGAACTGTCTGATAAGAAGGATAAAAGTGTTTTTCAACCACCCCCTTCTTGACAGAAAATAAGAGACTGATTCTGTGGTGTTTGTGCCTGAGTTAGGACACTTGTTGAGTGGGAGACACCAGCAAAGTACAGCACCATCCATGAAGACTTTTTGGCATTGGTCCTAAATAGCGTGGCAATAAAATACTGTTACCAGCTCTATGTAACCACGTTATTTTTTGTTTGCATCATCATAGCATCAATGGACCCAAATGGGGTAGGCACCGAAAAAATCCAGAGACTGAAGCTCAGACTCCTCTTATTTTAAAACAATAGCCAATAAAGGGATATCTATGTACCCTTGGTATTCTGTAGGATGTGTATTTTGGGTAAGGTATTGTCCCGATCCGATGTCGGGGCAGGTTTCGATATGATCCCAAGAGCGAGATTAAGACACAAACGAGGTCAAATGCCGTATACCCAAAACAGCAACTTTTAATATCAAAAGTAGAAAATTAGTAGCAGTAGGATAGAGTAAAAAGACAGAAGTCAAGCAGGCATTCAGGATAGAGTTGCAAGAATAGTCACCGCCATGGATCCGCGGCGTCCCGGGGGTCCAAGCCTCTCGATGTTCCGGCGGTGGGCGGCCGCTCCGGGGTCCGCGGTGTTTCGGCGGGGGCGGCAATCGCGCCGGGGTCCTCCTGGCAGTCCCTGTTATTCTCATTCGAGGGCTGCAGTTTCCATGGCAACGCCACGTCTCCGCATTCCTGAGTCTTGGCCGTCCAAGCACGTGCCAGCCAGAGATCTTTCACACCTCGCCGCCGCTCTCAGCAGCCAAAGGAATCCTCGCCCAGATCTACAATTCCGTCTTTTTCACACCTTGCCAGCCGGAGATCTCTGTGGCCTTGCAGCCATTCTTACAATACTCAGCAGGCAAAGGAACCCTCGCCCAGATAAGCAGTCTTTGAGACAAAAGTTCTACAATTCAGTCTTTCACACCACCCCGTGGCTCAAAGATTGCTTCAGGACCCATGGCGGTTTTGAGAAAGGTAGTTATGTAGAAAAGGCTAAAAAAGAGCAATTCATACAATCCGCACTACTGACAGCGTGGTTCGACGCACAGCGCGCATTTGTTTAACACCATCAGGTGAAAAGGTGGTTACAAATTGTATATTGGTTACAACACGTGGAATTAACTGTATAAAACATGGAATAACACATGGCAAGAACAACAACATGACAAAACTACATAACAAATAAAATAAAACTCGCTTAACCCATGGGCCGCCTGGGAACCAGGAAAACAAGTCAAAATCCCAGCCTTTCCATGTCTGGACAGGAACATGGGCCAATTTTCGTATTCCTATGGTAATTTGTTTAACAATTTTACTGCTGTCATCAATTTTTAAGCAACAGTTGGAATGACTCAGTTTACCACAGAGTCATTCCCCCTTCTTCAGCTAGCAGGTAATCAAGAACCATGCAGTGTTGGGATATCGCTGTTCGCATTTGCGTAGCCTGGTCTGCTTATAGATCCAGGGCATGGGCTGTCTCGTCAGTAATAATTTCTAGGACGGCTTGTAGCCGGATGATGCGGTTTAAATTATAGATAGGTTCTCGAGCACCGCTAATCCACTCGTTGGGGTTCCAGGTGACAGGTCTCCATAATGCTGGATTATACGCTGAGGGGTCCACTCATCTTTACCCCAGGTTTGACCACTTCCACCTGTTATAGAGGTATCGATGGACCACCGATATCAATTGAGATCATCGTATAACTTAACACCCAAACTGTCACCTTCATCCTCCGGAAGCAAAAAGAACAAGGGGCGAATTAGCCCCACATAACACACCCCAGTCCAATTTTTGGGCAATTGCTTGTATGCGTGTTGTCCACAGATCCAATAATGAGCTTTCATTGCCCAGGTACCATTTTCAAACAGACCTGTGGGGGTCCATGGTAATTGGAAATATGTTATTGAAAATTGTCTGCTCCAAGTGGATGGTTTAATGGTATGCGTACGTTGTTGCCAGATATCTTGTAAATGGAACAGGACCAAGCACCGGTAATATTTTTCATGTGATTGATCGGAGACCAATAGGAAGGAAATATTTTCCCATGCCCGGTCTCATTCACCCAGGCCCATCCCAGCTCCCGAGGTACAAAAGATCAACTATTGTAGTTAAACATTGTCTTACAGCCCTCAATGAAGCAATGGTTTCTGTATGTATAGGTCCAATTACATTTGCTATTTCCTACAAAAACACCACCCTCCTGTGTTCAATTTGGACAATATTCACCTCGGGTCGCATATTGTATCGTCCAGGGCCGTGTATCCTCGCTCCAATAGGAATCATTTTTTATCTCACTGTATTACTCACTAACCATTTAGGAGAAAGGGGGACGGAAGTCCAGGGCCATCTTTCTAGACCAAATGGCCCTCCACATACCCAAAAATTGCTAATATTAAAGGTATCAGCTACTTGTTGACCTAAAACAATAAATTCATTTTGCCATGACAAGTCAGAAAGGAGGGAGCCGGAACTTCCCCAGATACTAAAGACGGTGGTAATGGTCAACCAAAACATCTGATGGTATATCAGAAACACCCTACGAATATTAACAAAGAAATCACCAACAGAACCATGCAGGCAACCAGCAGCTTCGTGTATTCCTTCTAGCTGGCTTCAGAGTTTCCACCTGGAAAAGAAAAGAAAGCAACTCGGTCCGTTTTAAGGAACCGGAGGCAGGTTGTTGTTAGAAAGATGGAATAATCCACCTCATGTTAATCTTATGTTCTTTCCCGTGAGCATCTTTTGTTTCGATAGCTGAAATTTGAGCCCCAGTATCTACCAAAATCGTGACCGGGACTTGTTTCAGCCCCACAACACCTGTAATTAGTTAATCACCTCAGCTGTTTTCGGTGAGCCGTCTGATATATACCCAACTTTCACACACACACCACACCCCCCCCCCCCCACCACTGGAGGGCAAAGGATCTATTTTCCCGCCGAATATCAGGGGACATTTCTTTCTGATTAAGTCAATTAAAGGGTGCACTCGGGGTGGTATTTTTGTCTTTATCTGCCGATTTATCAGGCCATTCAGACACCAGTTTTTCTAACTTGTCAGTCGGCAACCCATCCATTAAGTCACGCGGGATCCCCTTTTGCCACCCCTTTGCCCACAGACTGCTGCGCTTATTTGGGATGTCCTTTCCTCCAGGTAGTTTAGCGAGGGGTGTTTCTCCATCACCCTCAGGGCGTGGAACCATTTTTACTTCAGCTCGCTTCAGGCCTCTAGAGTCTCTTTTAGTGGCTGGAAGGTTTACGGGGCCATACTTGCGCCCGTAATCGATCAATTCTTGGGCGACCTCCCCCCAAGTCCACATCTTCCTATCTGGGGAGCGGCAGTGCCGATCGGGTATAAGTCCTTCTAAAGCAGCCGCAACTCTTTCGCCCTGAGGCATTGCCTGTATTTTCCCCTGTAACTCTATACCAATCGGCTTTAAGGGATTGGGGAGTCCCCTTATACGGGGAGTCATTCACTCAGGATCTACAGGCATCATCATCGGGGACTCCTGCCTAGGCTCCAGCTTCCGATCATACATCATTTGCAAGCAAGCTGCCTTCTGCACACTTTCCACCAACTGATCAACAGTCCCCGTGATTGCGAGGGGATCCCCCCCTCTCCAAGGGGCTCAAACCCTCTGCCCAATAGGCTGCCCGCTGGGTTAAAGACCAAGGGGCGCGGTAATTGCCGGTAGTTAAAAATACTCCCGGTCCCCAACACCCCTCCGCCTCCTTTTCACTTAACAAAATCTGATCCCCCCCAGATAACGATACTCTCCACATATATTCCGTCTCCAACTCCCTAGGGGTTTGACCAAAATCCTTTTTTAACTTTGCCAACTCGGGGGCACTATAGGGGACCTCCTTGGTTGTAACCTGGGGGAACTGATCCTGATCATCATCATAAATATATTGCGTCTTAACCAAGGGTCGCAGCGAGAGAGGCTCTAATTTCTGTACTCTTTCTCTCGCTGCCTGCAAGTCGTTAAAAGGATAACCAGTTTCCAGTCTTGGGGGTATTTCCTCGTGGGCAGTGCCCGCAAGGAGTTGCTGCTTAAGAGCAATCTGCAGATATTTCACCTGGTCTCTCTCTCCTTCAAGCTGTTCCTTGAATTCCGCCACTTGCCCCTGAAGGGACCAAACGAGGTTTTGGAGGGATTCAACAATTAGGGATTGATTCCTCAACGCGACAACGTTCCCTCGCCTCTACAGCAGCGGCTAAACTGGCACCAAGAACAGCACAAACAATCGCTTTTCCTCTTCCAGATCTCACTCTCGCATCTTTTGCAAAGCACTCGTTCGATCAACCACACTCTGCAAATTATACCAATTTCCCTGAGCCCAGTCTATTCCGGGTACAGAGGGTCGTTCATTATGTTTCTCCAAAAACTCAAAACAAAACTTCTCCCCCCGAAGGGACAGTTTTAGTATCACTCATCTTTATCCAGAACGGGGAAGCGGTCGTCTCGGGAAGGCAGCGCGCAAGTTTCGAACACCCCCCGCCCCCTTCACTCTCCTGAGAGGTTTCACGTATTTGCAAAACAATACAGCAAGTAAGTTTTAAACACAGACACAAAGTGGGAAGCGGTCGTCTCAGGAAGGCAGCACGTAAATTTCAAACACAGCAAACACAGACCCGCACCCCTTACTTTCCTGAGAGGTCTCACGTATTTGGGGAATAGTACGGCACTCTCGTCTCAAGGGATCCTGTCCGTGACGCCAATTTTAATGTCCCGATCCGATGTCGGGGCAGGTTTCGATATGATCCCAAGAGCGAGATTAAGACACAGACGAGGTCAAATGCCGTATACCCAAAACAGCAACTTTTAATATCAAAAGTAGAAAATTAGTAGCAGTAGGATAGAGTAAAAAGACAGAAGTCAAGCAGGCATTCAGGATAGAGTTGCAAGAATAGTCACCGCCATGGATCCGCGGCGTCCCGGGGGTCCAAGCCTCTCGATGTTCCGGCGGTAGGCGGCCGCTCCGGGGTCCGCGGTGTTTCGGCGGGGGCGGCAATCGCGCCGGGGTCCTCCTGGCAGTCCCTGTTATTCTCATTCGAGGGCTGCAGTTTCCATGGCAACGCCACGTCTCCGCATTCCTGAGTCTTGGCCGTCCAAGCACGTGCCAGCCAGAGATCTTTCACACCTCGCCGCCGCTCTCAGCAGCCAAAGGAATCCTCGCCCAGATCTACAATTCCGTCTTTTTCACACCTTGCCAGCCGGAGATCTCTGTGGCCTTGCAGCCATTCTTACAATACTCAGCAGGCAAAGGAACCCTCGCCCAGATAAGCAGTCTTTGAGACAAAAGTTCTACAATTCAGTCTTTCACAGGTATAGCTAGAATTTCTAAATCAAATCTCTAGCTGATCTTAAGGACAGCTCTTCAATAAAGCATGAGGAAGAGAACACAAATAGAGTGACAAAATTCAAATGTATTACTAAATAAATCATTGGTGTTTCTATCTCTTGCAGAAGCAACAGGAGTATTGCCTAGAAGGGATGAGAATGTCAGACGCTCCTCTGCAGACCCTGCAAAAGCAGTCATGTGGGACAGAGAGCAGGAAAAAAGAGAAAGTAGGAAAGATGTGTTAAAGTCAATGTGTCTGATATAAGATGAAAATTTTCCAATATCAACTAAATAAATAAACAGTTTATAATTTGTTCTTTTCTCCAGTGAAGAGCTTATACCCGTGAAAGTACCCTAGTATAACAATTTCATCAGAAATGGCTAAAGATTCACTCTCTAAACACAAAGAGGACTTTCACCTTGACAAATAAAGCAAGTATTGAGTTGCATGTAATTCTCAAATGAGGTTTGAAATACATACAAGACCTTACAGTTCTCCAACTCTCTCTCCTTGGAACTCCATATAGTCGAGGATTTATTTTACAAAGGTGTAAGTACCTTCTTATGGTAAATTCAACAAAACCAGCAATCTTTGAACTCTGGCCTTGGTTGTATCAGCGTGAATCTGAAGCAACCCCACTGTGTTCTACAAATTCCTTCCAATACACAAACAAAACAGAAGTCAGGCTCTGGAGCTCAGGTCCCAGCCTGAGTTGGAAATGAGACAGATAAGTACTTTTAGCTCCATAAAAGAAAAGCTCAATATACTGACAAGATAGTCACTTTCACTTTCTTCCTTGAATTGTCATCAGGCACTGAACAGTGCATATTTTAGTACTGGGAACTAATTGAACTGGATTGCTATAAGACACTTCTGAGAAGTTGCCCTTTTAATTTGTTTCTTCAAAGTAACCGTCCATATTGACATGCCATTTTGCTCCTGCAGAAGCATAGAGCAGGGACACTGCTTTTACTGTGAACCTTCTTTTTTCTGTTTCTGGCACATATCCTAGATTCTGTAATTTAATATTCCTGCCAAAAGTACTGGAAACATCTGAGAGGATCCTCATGGGATTAAGGACAAACTGTGGAGTACATTCTTGGCATTGGACTACACTGGAAGCCTGCATTTTTCTTGCTGTTCCTGAATATTTGTGAGCTAATCAGATAAGACCACACAGCAGAATTAAGAGCAACTTGATGTTGTTTTACTTTTTCTTCTCAAACCATCCCAGGATCTAATGCACTCCTACTCTTAGTCTAGGGAATGTGCTTAGGTCAAGCGGATGCATTTACGCTCATTAACCTTGCATATTAACAAAGTGAGAACAGGTTGTGGCGTGGCTGAGGACACAACTTCTACTTTTTTTTCTGCACGCTAGAAAATGTGTACTCGGCCATGAATCCTGCTCCTGTTTACTGATGTAAGGGGTCAGTAACATAAGGACAGCCACAGTGAATCAGACCAAATCTATAAAAAGCCAGTCTCCTTCCTTGGACAGTGGCCAATAATGGGTACTTTGGGAAAGAGTACAAAAAACAGGGCAAGATTGACTCTTCCTCTAATATATCCTAGTGAGATCTGGTAATTCAGGGCCAGCCAGAGCCAGAAGCTGGTTTTGCATCTGTGCATTTAAAAGCCTTTCTATGATTTTCTTCAGTTCCTTTTTTGAGCCCATTTATACTCCTGGTCTCCATAACACCCTGCGCCCATCAGTCTCATAGTTTGTTTCTACTGTGCTAGGTAAAAAGAACTTGCCTTTGCTTGATTTAAGCCTGCTGCCTGGTAATTTCAATGGCACTCTGACTTCCTGTCCTGTGATAGAATAGCCCTCTCGCTAACCACTCGCGGACCATATGTTGAATACCAGGTCATCAGCAGTAGAACCACTATCACCACTATCTGTCCCACCACTCTCTGGTCAGGCAGGGGCTGCATTTACAAGTACAGAAGGAGATATACAGACAAAACAAACAACATAAGTTTTATCTTTTGCTGTCACTATACCCACAAATTACAGGGAAAACTTTCAGAATAAAAAAATACATTGAATGTCAACAGTTTCTGAACTTACTAAATAATAACCAAAGCTCTCAGAGATCTAGTAAGTCTCCCTTGAAGAGTAAGCCCGGGTTTTGTACTTTACACAAAGAAACTGCTCAAGCTAATGAATGACAGCTGTTAAGAGTTCACTTCCCAGTACTTCCAGGAAGGGCTGGAAAACATGCTAGCTTGGACATTTTTCAAGATCCAAAGACCTAAGCACTGAAAAAGTCAATCATATATATCTAACTGCTTGAACGCAAGCTGTAACTTGCTATCTGAGTTTATGGAGAACTTGTCAAAAAATTATACAAGAAAGTGTACAGCAAAACTTAAAACATATTAAAACATATTAAACTGTTAAACTGTTTAAGTAATGTCTTTTACAAAAGTGCAATTGAAATAATTGAGCTACAGAGAGCACATCCAAAACATTGACTTCAAATTAGCAAGAAATCAGTCAGTTTAAAAATTATAAGAACTTAAGAACCTTGCCTACTTCCTATATTGTAAGATTATTCTTCAAAAAAGGTGTATGATCTCTAAAATGCTCATGCTTTCATGAAGCCCCCAGAGTCATCCAGTATATAATATTGCTGTAATCCTGTGACAAAACTGCCCTGAAAATGTAACAGGAACAAGTTAATATGTTTTTAGAGCAGTATCTTCCACAATTCCACAGACTAATAGAGAATATTAACACTGATATATGTTTTTGAATTATCTAGAGAAATGCTACAGCAGTATTAAAAATAACTCGCTTTTCTGTTATATTGGACGGTTCAAATAGTGCTCCACAAGTTTACCGGACTTGATGCAGAGTTCTAGGACAGGTTAATATTGTATGTCTAATATCCCTTCCTTTACTTCTTACAGCTAAATATAAAATGAGAAAGAAATGGATCACAATGATAGAGGAGGTCACACTGATATCAGGGCAAGGCAGTGGAACAACTATTCAGCTAGTGCATCATGCCTGAATCCTCCACTTTCCACAGTTAACAGACGTAGCCCCTTATCTGTTTAAGACAGAGCCTGTAAAAACACTAATTATACTGTGCAACTCAACTTTATAACCTAAGAGACAGCCTATCTTAAGAATCAATAAAGGCAGGTAGGGCCCTATGTCCTATGGTTTTCACGTGGCCCCTTGTTTTAAAAATAAAAGCCATCCTCTTACATCTTCCTTTGATAGGTGAAAATAAGATAACTTCTCCAAGGCCTCTTATTAAGAAATCTAGAGGGAGAAATTTTGTTTCTCCAGGAAGCAGGCACAGCGCTGCTGTGACTGGTCAGTATCTCACACTAATGGAGAATGAGAAAATCTGGAATAGAGGAAAAGTTTGAAACTTGTGAGAGAGGAAAATTTGCAGGAGTCTTCCACAAGTAAAAGTAGAAAACAGCTCTCTTGTGAAAAGTAGACTCAGAAAAACAACACTAAGCACTTGTGCTTCCACAAGAAACAGGACCCTAGGGGAAAACTAATGATGAGCATGTGATAGTCTAGCCAGGGACTTTCAAGGCGGCTTTGAAGAATGGGGGAAGGAAAGCATCGGGCCAGGGCTTTGGGTTTTATTACACTGAAAAAGAATGAAATTGAAGAAGTATTCAGAAGGGGAAGATAATGCAGTGCTGAGATCCAGTATTGTTTGGGACACTGTTTCATTTAAAAGCTGAAAAGACAATGAAATCCCACAGAACTCATGACAGGGCATGCTCTGGCAAGAAGGCCAAGTTACATAAACAGACAAAAAAGGAAGTCTGATGCCGAGGTGGTGCAGCTGCCCTACGACATCCTACACCTCATCAGCATTTTTGAGATCTCTGGTAAGGAGTCGTACAGAGTAAGTTCTTGGCAGACACTAGTATCAGTAAGAAATCGATTCTGTGGGTTTCAGTATGCTGGCCTGCTCCTCATTTGAGCTTATTTTAGTCCTTGCGAGCCACACCGTACCCAGCAGGACTCCCCTGGAGTAGTTCAGCCCACTTGGGAACACTAACTTTTAAAAAACATTAGTGGTTTCCAAACTAACTGTCATAAACTGCCCCCAGAAGCTTTTGTTCTCTGCCCTTGCTGTCCTCTCTCCCTCAAAGTACACCACCTACATTCATCCGTACAGGGGCTCTTCCACTTCTCCACTTCAGCCCAGTCCCCAGAGTCCCTGCTCATAGACTTGTCTCTGTGGTCCCCAGCCTCATCTCCAGAGTGATTATTTCTGCTTTGGTGACATTGCCCCGTCCACAGAGCTAGACCAATGTGAGATGAAAGATTAAGAAACTCAGGCAACAAAGGAAGTGAAAGTTGTGATTCAACAGATGGTGTTTTCTCTTAGGCAAGACTAAAATCAGACTGCTGCCAAGTCATTTATTGACTGGTCTTTTAAGGTGCTCTTTTTCAAACCAGATACAAGAACAGGCAGTGACAAAACATTGTTCTTTGTTTCTCAGAGTTTTGAGAGAAGAAAAAATTGCTCAAGACAGTGGGTTAATTTAGAAATCCACTAACCTGTTGATGAAGATCTGCAGTGTTTCACTTAAGACAGACATGCATTTCACGGGTAAGCAATGTGTTCCTGACACATACTTTGCACGTGGTGACAGTGGTCACCATACAAGGAGCTAGTGGGCTAGGATTCTCCACCCTGGTGAAGAGACACCTTTGGGAGGCCTGATGGCACAGATAGGAACAACTCTTCACTGTCTCTTCAGATATTCAAGAACCAGGAGCCACCAATGAAGCTAACAGAAGCTGGGTTCTAGAGAGACCCTACGGATCACAGAGCTCCTTGCTGGAGGATTTCCTAGCTGCAGAAAATTCTCAAGGGAACTGAACGAGCCTTTAGAAGAGACATCTATTGATAGTCACTAACCAGGTTCAGGAAATCCCTGAATTGAAAACACACATAGGCTAGGAGAGTATCCAGGAGAAGTATCATGCCTCATTCTTCTGCTTCCCCAGTGTCTGCTTTTAGGTTTGGTTGGCTTTTAGTCAGCCAGCTCAGTTTGTACTACCAATCTGTTCTTGTGCACATTACAAGGGCTGAACCTGTCCCCTCAGTACCATTCCTGCCCTGGGGGACGTGGCAAGTCTCACCAAGGCCATTCCTAACCATGCTTCTTGTGCATTAGAAGCACTTGTTCAAGAACCAGATCCTCTTGCTGAGTTTCCTGCAATTCTGCTCTTAGAGGATCTCCCACCTGCTCTCCCATCATCTCTTCTTGCAGCCACACCGCTGTCCCCACAGGGCATGTGTGCTTCCTCACCTGCTGGCCTGGCTAGGTGTGAGCTAGGCAGGGCTTCCCCGAGCTTGGACCAGCTGGTTCTCGGAAAGCACCCTTTCACATGCTAAGCTCCTGGCAAACCATGAGACAGTGAGCTTGGGGTCATTGCTGGAGATGGGGAGCAGGCAGATGCTTGGTCTGAACCAGTCTGATCATTTGTACATCTGTACTTCGAAGGCACAGCCCTCACTGACACTCAGGGTCATGCATGTGGGGTGCTGACTGCACCAAAAAGAGCCTTTGGATCATTGAGAATTATAACTGTTTTGAAAACAGAAGAAATATTGATGAATAACCTTAGAATCCAACCAGGTTTCTATGCTGAGGTAACAGACCTCATTCTACCCTAGCCTGTTCTGCATTTCATACCCACCCTGCAGGAGAGGAATGACTACATTAGATTTAAACCAATGGAGAAAATCAGGTCTGACAGTTAGATCTCGTCATTCAATAAAGGCCATTGCAAACCCCGTAGTTATAACTTCTATGAACTAACAGCATGAGGAAAGAGTATCTCTTACTTGACTGACTTAATGTAATAAGCAGGCCTTATCATTAGTTTTCTGGAGGCAATACAGGAAAATCAGTTTATCTTCTTTTTCATAAAATTCCTGCCTGACCTTATCCCTGCAGTACAGTGTAAGGGTAAGATTAAAATGGTGCATTAAGCCTATGGTTCCACCAGACGGTAAACCAGCCCCTCAACGCCAAGTTAAAAATGCCATAGCCAGGAACCATTGTGAGTCCCAGCTTCTAAATGACCACAACACTGCTCTTGTGTACTGTCTCTTGATTCTTACACTGGTCATCTTCCTTGTCAGCGAGGGTGGGCATAGCACCTTTTTCCATGGAACCTGGTTTCCCATCCTAAAGCTCTCTGTTGATTCCCCACATATGCATCGCAACCCTCCCTGCCACTAGTCTTCCTGCTAATGCCATCTTGCGTGGTGGCACTGATACGGCTGCTACTTCCCTAAGATTTCTATTTTAATAACTGCAACTATTAAAAAAACCTGCTGAATACTATATGATGTTCACTTACACGTGCCTTACAGAAGTCTGATCAGCAAGTGCATATTGTGAGATTCTCCGATTTAAAAATCTTGAAAACCGCAGCAAGCTGTACAAAACAAATGTGAACAATTACAAAGTTACTGGTGTGAATATGATTTAGTCCAGTTGAGGTAAGATGACCTAGAACCTAATGACATAGCTTTCATCCTGCCACCATGCCTTACACCAGGAAAAGTTATGGACACACAAGATACTAAGACAGCACTGCAGCTCTTTTAACCCAAGTTGCTGTGGTTACCACAGCCACAGAGAAAAATTTTAGCATCTCTCTCTTGCAAGAGTGGGAAAGATCTCATTTGACACCATGATAAAATGTGTAGTGTTTTCTGACAGCCTTAGAATCAAGGCTTCTTGATGGGCATTACTGAACTTAAGGGAGCATAAGCTCGTGATTTTAGATCTACAAGTTCAAAGTTCAGTTCTGTAGTTATACAGGAGCACTTCAAAGACTATAAATCTCTGGAGCTCTGTAGAGTTGCCCACAGAGTAGGGCACACTAGCACAGTGTATGTCTGTTACTCAGAAATAGCTACAGACACAAGTCTCTTAAGACTTGTGAGCTAACTCAGCTGGTCCTTTAGCTTAACCATAAACAACGCACTGATTATTCCAGGGAAGATGGAAGGGTGTGTATTTTGGCTTCTGGATGGACTTTCATAACAGCAAACATTACATTGAGTCTGTATAGTCTTGCAGCTACAGTGGCTGCAAGAAAAAAAAAAAATTATGACACTAGGGCAGAGGAGTAGTGTGTTTGACCTGGATCTCGGAACAAGGAAAGAAATAGGGAATCCACTTCAACAGATCACTTCTGCTCATTCTTTCTCTTTCCTTGGAAGCCTGGGAGAGAGGTTGTGCTTTGGCTTTTTAGCCTTGATGAAACCACATATGCAATAGCTATGGTTTTGGAAAACTCGTGATGTTTTTTGAAGATGGTGTTATGTGATAGCAAATCTGAAGGCAGAGCTGAAGGAAGGGCACAGAGGAAGCAGGAAAACAACGGACAGACCTCTCATTGCAGGGAAGATTGTAGTACCTGACCTGGAATACTAGTACATTTCCAGAGGAGGTTGCATGCAGCAGATTTTAGGGCCTGATTGTTAGTGCAAACCTCTCCAGGGGACTCACTCTCTTTGGGCAATTTCACTTTATCTCTTTTCTTTTATTAACTTTGTAAAGACGATCAAGCGTTAGAGGAAGAAAGGCTTTCCTAAGGCATCTCATAACTTCTCTTACCTTCCAGGAGGTAGCTTGAAGCAATTTCAGCACAGCAGGTTCTTATTCTGTGGTTACCCTTTCCCTCCTTCGTATACCCAGGGGAATCAATCCTGCATTAAAAAAAGAAAAGAAAAAAAGGGGGATTCCTATGAATCTGCCATCCAGACAAATTACTGAGATGACAGATATAGAAGGAAAGGTTTTCATCTTTCTCTTACAACCTTCACATCACCTACTGTTTCAGCTCAGTCCCCAAAGCTTTTATTTCTCTCTGACACGTACTGAAATATTAACTTAATTCAGCTTGTACATGCAAAACCTTTGAGCTGGCCTCTCTTAAACAAGAGTACTTGTCCAACTTTGCAAGCCCTCAGCATCACTTTGAAGTCGCAATCAAGGCTTTGTGTGATACAGTAAACTGGATGAGATCATAGAATCATAGAATCGTACAGGTTGGAAAAGACCTCTAAGATCATCGTGTCCAACCGTCAACCCAACACACCATGTCCACTAAACCATGTTCCTAAGGGCCTCATCTACACGTCTTTTAAATACTTCCAGGGATGGTGACTCCACCACTTCCCTGGGCAGCCTGTTCCAAGGCCTGACCACTCTTTCAGTAAAGAAATTTCTCCTAATGTCCAATCTAAACCTCCCTTGGCGCAACTTGAGGCCATTTCCTCTCGTCCTATTGCTAGTTACTTGGGAGAAGAGACCAACACCACCTCGCTACAACCTCCCTTCAGGTAGTTGTAGAGCGCGATGAGGTCTCCCCTCAGCCTCCTCTTCTCCAGACTAAACAGTCCCAGTTCCCTCAGCCGCTCCTCATAAGGCTTGTGCTCCAGGCCCTTCACCAGCTCCGTTGCCCTTCTCTGGACACGCTCCAGCACCTCCATGTCCTTCTTGTAGTGAGGGGCCCAAAACTGAACACAGTATTCGAGGTGCGGCCTCAGCAGTGCCGAGTACAGGGGCATGATCACCTCGAAGATTGGCTCTTCTAACTTTAGAAGTAATAGAAATGCCAACTCGATGGGGAATTTTTCTGTTCTCAATGAATCTTTTTCTTCCAATTTTCTGATAAGCAACTGCACTAATTCACTGCTCAAAACAAAAGTATTAAACAGCCCCAGTGAAAGCATTGTGCCTGTCTTGGTCTGAATCAGACCTGATCATGCTTCACTACCTTAGAACATGCAGTATCTCTTTTGTTAATACCCTTTTTGTGCATAAATTCTCATAAAAAAGAAAAACAAGGTAGACAGTACCTAAATACATGCAGCAGAGAAGCTTCAGCGCTCTTTTCAAAGTACAGGTAAAAAAAAAAAAAAAAAAGTTAGCAATATTATTTTCTTCATTGGAGGTCACTTTACATAAAACTGTTGTTCAAATCTTCTTCTTGAAATCACTGTAGCCCTACAACCTTCTCTAGAATCACACTCCTTGCGTCAGTAGAGGTTTTGGCTACAAAGCAAATCTAAATGGTTTCACTCTCATTGAAAACAAAACACACCACAAGCCCACAAGACACCACACTACCACAACACATGCAGGTATGAAAATGGATGATCCACTAAGTGATACAATATTCAAAGTCATCTCACCATGTAAATTTTCAATCAGACTTTAAAAATTGACATGGAGATTTCAAAGGGAAGTCAAGACCTTGGAATTTCACCTACCCCCCTAAAAAAGGGTAAGCTACATTTCCTCAGATTCAATTCTTGTTCAAGCAAATGCAAGAACTAATTCCAGGTTTTCCTTTTGGCTTTGATCGAACATCCGAGTGCCTTTTTCCCCTTCCTTTTGTATTTCCAAAGAAACAGAAGAGCGCAGAAATTCAACAGCACACGCACAAGCTGAAAGCCCCCACCCTTCACACCAACACTATGCACTGAAAATGCAGATCAAAATGTAAGCTGTCATTTTCTTGCCTCTTACCACTGTTGAGCGTCTCACGTCAGTACGTGCTCCTATTCTCAGTACTGTAGACAGACGGAAGCCGAAATAATGTGGTGAAGCACACTAGTTCAAATACTGAAAAGGAAGCTTGAACTACGCTCTACAATGTTACTTTACCGGCCAGCACAATTTGGTTGTACGCATATAAACAGGGTTGCAAAAAATCTCTCCTGTGCAAGGTGCCATTTTTGATGCCCTGTCTGCTAATGCACCTTCCCCACTGCTGCAATGGGAAAGTACAGGGCATTTGGCTGAAGTTTCAACCTTAAACTGCTGTTAGAGAAGAGGCCCTCACAAGGAGTTAACGTGACAGGATTCAGCACAGAGACAGTTGGAGCGTTTTACACTCTGTCACTCCTCCTCACCTCCACTAGAAAGTGCAACCTAATCACGCTTCAGTGTCCACCCCGAGAAATCCTGTCTGTCTGTAAAGCAGTCGTGCTTCTAAAATTCAGCAGCAAAAGCAAGACGCTGACCTGACAATGTGGTTGCGGCAAAGGAAATTCTCACTAGATATGAGAAAAAATTCTTCCTGATGGGGTGCTGGAGTGCTGGGGCAGGAGCCCAGGCACCACAGGGGAGGAGGTTTTCCATATGCAGCTGGACAAGAAAGGCCCTGCGCAACCTCATTCAGCCTGGGAATGGTGAAGCCCTGGGGTTGGACTAGAGACCTCCAGAAGTCCCGTCCAACTGAATTACCAGATGTTTCAAAGTTTGCACTCAACCTAATACAGAAAAAAATCATTAAATGCTCATCAGCATGAACGCATCTTATATGTCTTTTGGCCTCAGCATTTATTTTTTCCATTATAGTAGTGTCTAAGAAACCCACTCAAAGAGCAGAGCTTTACTACAGTAAGTACCATGGAAGTGCACAATGCACAATGGTTCGCATGAAAATAGGTAAATCCAGTGGATGCATTTCAAGAAGAAACTGAGCTATCACAGTCAGCCTTGGATGAAGAACTGTGGAAACTGCTGCTTAGTGCAGCCAAAGTAAGCAGATTTACCACAGCCCCTAAGATGGTAGTGCCTTTCTCCCTCAGCCACAGATCTCTGCTGCAAATAATGACACACTCCTTCCCTCACTCCTATCACCAGGGGCTCAGGTCTCCTGGCTCATCAGGGATCCTGTCCTCCAGCTGATGGCAGAAGAGAGCCCAGCTCAGAGGTCTCCTTCCCTTCTTACTTGCAGAGCTTCAGCAGCTTCACAGCATCCCCTGCTGCCAAAGAGCAGAATCAGATCAGAAATGTGGAAATGAACTAAGCCTTCGAGTGAACGTTATCACTTTACACAGACCGACCTCCCCCGCCCCCGAAATTACCCTACAATGAAAAGAGACAGATAATGAAGCCCTGATCCGTATCAGGGACAAATTTCCTTGCCTTCCACAGAACCACCCTTGAAACTGATCTCCTCTTGGGTACTACAGGTGCAAAATAGTCCTGAAATACCAGAAGCTTAGCGTTTCCAAGGAACAGCCCCATACCAGAGTACAAACCTTGCAGGGCTGGCCTTTCGATGTAGCTGTTATTTTTCTCAGCCTAACCCTCATATGAGTGCTCAATCAATGACAGGTTTAGTAAATGTCATTACTTATTAGAAAATAATAATATGTTTAATTAAAAAAAAACATTAGTAAATCAGCTGTTTGATTTTGAAAGAAATTTGAAAGAGCTCTCACAGCTCAGTTCAGCACTGTACCATTGTCAACAGCTGCACTGTCCCTTATGTGTTTGCTTGAGGAAAACTGTCGTTTTATTTGTTTGCTAAAGTCTTTTGTCACTGTGCTAGTTGGTTTGTTGTACTGTCCCACTGTTGATACAGCTGATGTCGAGGCAGCTGAGAAAACAGAAAATCATTTTAATGGATCTGGTGCCAATGGATCAGCACCAAGAAAATCAAACTCTGAACTGTAGGTTGGTGCTATGCAGTACCTTTCAATATCTGGGCTCTACATAACCCTTCCCCTTATTACTCTTATTTTATTCCTATTTTATTAGGAAAAAAGCCAGTGCTTCAATTTTAGAAAGAACAAAGAAGGCAAAAGTACGTGCCCTCTCAAATCCATGGGAAATATTCCCATTGCACTTAACTGGCGGTCCCACAAACTGGTCAGATTCCAAAAAAATCACTACTGCAAGTATAAAACCAGCAATGCCACATGCAGGTGGGCAACTCCACTCGGTTCATAGGATAGCTCAAGAAAATACATCTTTACTCCTATTCCAGCCATGCCTGGCCCTGTAAAAGTCTTTACTTACTCTGCAGTCTGAAGCAGCTGCATTAACGAAACCGGGTTGTTGATAGTAGTACGCAGAAATGTTCTACGGGTGCAAGGACAGCAGCCCCGCCCCCGTCCCCACGCCGCACCGGGTGGGCTGCGGCACCCGAGCCCTCCCGCCCGCAGCACCCACACGGGGAGGGCAGCCCGGCCCCAACCCAGCTCCGGGAGCGCCCAGCCGGGACGAACTCTCCTGTAGAGACACAGACATATATCCACGTCCATACACACCTATTCATATGCCGCGCGGAGCGGCACGGCCCGGCCCCGCTCCGCCCCGGCCCACGCTCCGCCCGGCCCGCCCCGCCGGCAGTGCGGCGCTGGTGCCCATCATGGCGGCGGCCGGGCAGCTGCTGCGCGGGGCCGCCCGCGCCCCGCCTGCCCTCGCTCTCGCCGCCGCGGCGGGCCGGCGGGCGCTGGGCTCCTTGCCGCCGGGGGTGGCGGCGGGCCGGGGGGGTCGGCGGGCCGCGCTGGCGGCGGCAGGTGCGCTGGGCGGGCTGGGGCTGGGGCTGTGGCGGTGGCAGCGGGCCGCGGTGGCGGCCTCCGAGGAGGACGAGGATGAGGAGGAGGAGGAGGAGCTGCGGCGGCGGTTCATGGCGCCGCCGGTGAGCGGGCTGCGGGAGCTGCGGCGGCGGCGGCGGGAGCTGCGGAGCCGCATGGAGCTGCTCATCATGGAGACGCAGGGGGAGGTGTGCCGCGCCTTGGCCGCGCTGGACCCCGGCGCCGCCTTCGCCGTCGACACCTGGGAGAGGAAGGAAGGTACGGGGGGGGCCGCGGGGGTCACCCCGGGCATGGGCACCCCGGGGGGCGGCGGCCCCGGCGCGGGGTGACCCTGGCGTTGGCAGGCGGAGGCGGCATCAGCTGCGTGCTGCAGGACGGCGAGGTCTTCGAGAAGGCGGGTGTGAACGTGTCCGTCGTGTTCGGGCTCCTGTCCGAGGAGGCAGCGCGGCAGATGAGAAGCAGGGGGAAGTCTCTGAAGGCCAAAGACGGTAAGGTGTCCGGCCGGGAGGTGGGGTCGGGGACCGGGACGCGTTCAGCCGGGTACTTTGACAGCAGAGTCTGGCCTTTGAGCAGAACGTGAGGAAGGGCGGAGTGATCAACGCTCAGGGGAAGATTTCATTTGTGTCGTGGTGGTTTCCAAGCAGTAAGCCTGGCAGGTGGACTTTCATATCCCTAAAAAACTAGGTGTCAGAGTGCTTCTCCCTCTGTCTTGCTGCTTTAAGCAAGGTACTGTAGGCACAGGTGGTTTCTCAGTAACGACGCTGTAGCTCAACAGCGAAACAGGGCAGGAGTTATGTACCAAGGAGCTGGAGGGAGAGAACCAAGAAGATGTGAAGGCTAAAGAGGATTCAACCCACATTCATGCAGCAAAGGGTAATTCTGAGGACTGGGGGTGGTGGAAAGCCTTAGCAGTGCCTTACGCTCTAAGCTATCTTCGTCTAATGGGTGCTCTAATATATTGTTGTGTTTTAGGACAAGTACCATAAAGTTATGTTAACCATTTAGTTAGGTGCACAGAGGTGCACAGAGGTGTGTGGATGAGAAGTAAATTGCACATTAATTAATAATTATGGTGACCCAACTTGAGAAATTTTCTTGTAGTGGAACAGCAGCTTGGAACCTAAGGAAAAATAGTGATGTTCCTTAAATGATAATAAATGAAGTTATTTGAAAAACTGAAGTTTTTTTTCTGTGCATCTTTTTAATTAGGAAAACTGCCTTTTTGCGCCATGGGTGTGAGCTCTGTTATCCATCCAAAGAATCCTCATGTTCCAACCATGCACTTCAACTACAGATACTTTGAAATTGAAGAAGCAGACGGTAAGAATTTTAATCCAATGAAGTACGTACGAACTGTATGACTCCACATGAAGGAAGCGTGAACACATGGCTAGGGTAAGAGGTTAAGAACCAGTCCAGGTTTGTTCCCAGCTGTGCCAAGAGTCTGTTGTGTAGCACTGGATCTCTTAACCTCTGGGCCTTCATTTGTCTGTTTGTAAAGTCATTGTGATCCGTGCATCTGGTACAGTAAAGGTGTTTGCAGTTTACTTCTTGCAGCGTACACCAGGTGTTTCAGGCTTAAAGTGTAGGAGGTTATAAATAAGCGTAAAACATATTCAAAAAATCAAGTCTAGAATTTAGTAGAAGAAAAGTCCGTGAAGGACTGGTAAGCATTCTGGTCAGGATGTACCTTTCTCTCAGAAGCTGGGAGGACGCACTGTCAGAAGCATCGCTCTCTACGTGCGCTATGCCTTTTTCCCCTGAGTTTCTGCAACTTGCCGCTATCTGAAGGAGGACTCTAGGCTAGGTGGTCTAACACTGAGAACCTGTCTGTACCTTGTGACAGTGTACGTACTCTCAAAGAGAGTTTTCTTTCAATTATTTTGCCGGAGCATTATGGATCATTTCTAGTCAATTGCTTCCCTGGATTTAATAAGGATGTTTCCTTTCTTTGGCATGCAGTAAAATGTTTCTGGATTCTTGAATAGGAGTTGCCAGCCCATCTTGTGAAATTGATATCCTGTAGTCAGGGTCAGAGGTCCAAAATAATTAACAAATGGTTTTCACTGCTTTGAAATTTTGTTTCATGTTTTCCTGAAGTCACTGGTCATCGCACTACCTCGAACTCAAATTTTTCATGATTGATGTTTAGGAACACCACTACATAATGATTTTGTTTTGTATTGTAAAAGTAGTTGTTAGTTCTTGGTGAACGACTAGCAATGTATTTCTGTTTGGAAGTTTAAAAGAAAAATGTTGCTGCTTGTCTCTCTCCAATAGGAACTAAACAGTGGTGGTTTGGTGGTGGGACTGACCTCACTCCAACTTACCTGAATGAAGAGGATGCCGTTCATTTTCACAAGACTCTGAAAGAAGCCTGTGACAAGCATGATCTGAAGCTGTATCCCAAGTACAAGAAATGGTAGGTAGGGAGAGATGCGCTTGGGTTCCTTTTGTGGGAGCAGAAGGCGGCACGGGATACTGCCAGTTAAGTGTACTGCTGCCTTTTGAAAAGTATCAGCAGACCCTAATGAAAATCAGCAAATGTGCACTGGGACAAAATGTAGTCTAAACCAATCTCTTATTTACAGAGGCCTGAGTTTTTCAAATCAGAGGGCTGACAACTAGCCCGAATAAAAACCACGCTGACTCTGCAAGGTTTTGTAAGCCACAGACTGCACTAGGCAACTTAAAAATTCCTTTTAGCCTCTGGTGTTAAACTAGGACAAGACTTTTGCCCCATGGACTTGCATTAATTCTGCTTACAGTGAACTCATGGTAAATGTGCATGACTTCAGTGTGAGCTCTTGGATGAGTGCTGCAGTTCTGGAAATCCCATTCTAGTTTTTCTGCCTTGAATCTGCCTTCATTACCCTTTTTTTTTTTTTTTGCCAGGTAGGTAAAGGAGCTTGTCCTTTAACATAGAAGCTTCATAGTTTTGATGGAGCTGTACCTTTTTTCCAGTGACACATTCACTGAGAGTTCAACAGCATATTCTCTAAACATGCAAACTTTGAATGTTCTTCTTGAGCTGAGAGATACAGGTGATGGGATCCTTCACTGTTCAGTGGGGGCTTGCTGCTCTGTGTCTGATAATCCTATCTGCTCCAAGCTGTGGTATCCAGGAAGGAGGGGTTACCCTTTTGTAAGCTACCAGGTCTTGTCTGAGGACAGGAGATAAAGTGGGTGTTGTAGCTTGGGTGTGAACCACTTAGTAGAGAAGCACATCTTACAACTTTAAGACTACAGTCTTGTTCTCTGAGGAATTTTTGCATGGTAGTTCAGAGTAGTAGTCTGCCTTAACGGTCAGGTAAGTAGGCTAGTAATGCCAGCTGCAGGGGGTCAGAGACAAGGATGCCTGTTCTTAGTCTGAGGGCAGCTCAGGGGAGGACTAACAGTATCCCATGGACAAAGGCAGTTTTCTCAGTTCCAGCATGCGTGTTTGCTGTAAGCAGCAGCTGCGTAGGGGCATGCAGTTTTCGCTGGTGGAGCAGTGTGAATCTCTGAGCTTCTACTAATTAGCATTGCCCCTTTTCCCACCTTTCTCAAACATAAAAGCTCTTGTTTTGTTTACCACTCTGTCTTCCTGATCTAGCTTTAAGACTTTTGTCAGGCTTGTTCTCTTTTGCATTTCTGACTCATCTTTTTTTCCTAACTCTTCCTGCTGCTATAAAAAAAAAGCTCATCATCCCAGTGAATAAAAAAATAGCATAGGTTATCTGTTACATCTCCACGTCTTTCTCACTATGACCATGCCATTTATATTGCTTTAGAACAGCAACTGTGGATGGATACATGCATGGAAAACTAGTCCTAAAGGAAGGCAGGGTTTCCTTGCTGTTGATGGTTTCTGCTTCCTACTTCCCTTCCATTTCTCCCCCACATGAAGACTTGCAGAGCATGGCTGCCCAAGCAAGCAACTGTAGAATCATAGAATCATATCATAGAATGGTTTGGGTTGGAAAGGACCTTAAAGATCTTTAATTCTGCCCCCCCTGCCATGGGCAGAGACACCTTCCACTAGACCAGGTTGCTCAAAGCCCCATCCAACCTGGCCTTGCACACTTCCAGGGACAGGGCATCCACAACTTCTCTGGGCAACCTGTTCCAGTGCCTCACCACGCTCATAGTGAAGAATTTCTTCCTTATATCTAATCTAAGTCTACCCTCTTTCAGTTTAAAGCCATTACCCCTTGTCCTGTCACTACATACCCTTGTAAAAAGTCCCTCTCCAGCTTTCTTGTAGGCCCCCTTCAGGGACTGGAAGGCTGCTGTAAGGTCTCCCTGGAGCCTTCTCTTCTCCAGGCTGAACAACCCCAACTCTCTCAGCATGTCTTCATAGGAGAGGTGCTCCAGTCCTCTGAGCATCTTCATGGCCCTCCTCTGGACTCGCTGCAACAGGTCCATGTCCTTCTTATGTTGGGGGCCCCAGAGCTGAACGCAGTACTCCGGGTGGGGTCTCACCAGAGCGGAGTAGAGGGGGAGAATCACCTCCCTTGACCTGCTGGTCATGCTTCTTTTGATGCAGCCCAGGATACGGTTGGCTTTCTGGCCTGCAAGCGCACATTGCTGAGTCATGTTGAGCTTCTCATCAACCAACATCCCAAAGTCCTTCTCCTCTGGGATGCTCTTAATCCATTCTCCGCCCAGCCTGTATGTGTCCTTGGGATGGCCCCAACCCATGTGCAGGACCCTGCACTTGGCGTTGTTGAACTTCATGAGGTTTGCATGGGCCCCACCTCTCAAGCCTGTCAAGGTCCCTCTGGATGGCATCCCTGCCCTCCAGCGTGTCGACCGCACCACACAGCTTGGTGTCATCAGCAAACTTGCTGAGGGTGCACTCAATTCCACTGTCCACGTCACCGGCAAAGATGTTAAACAGCGCCAGTCCCCGTACTGATCCCTGAGGAACGCCACTCGTCACTGGTCTCCACTTGGACATCGAATTGTTGACCGCAACGCTTTGAGTGCAACCATCCAGCCAATTCCTTATCCACTGGGTGGTCCATCTGTCAAATCCAAGTCTCTCCAATTTAGAGATAAGGATGTCGTGCAGGACAGTGTCAAATGCTTTGCACAAGTCCAGTTGTTCTTCCCCACCAATGCTGTGATCCTGTCCTAGAAGACCACCAAATTTGTCAGGAACGATTTGCCCGTAGTGAAGCCATGTTCGCTGCCACCACTCTTTATTTTCCATGTGCCTTAGCATAGCCTCCAGGAGGGTCTGCTCCATGATCTTCCCAGGCACAGAGGTGAGACTGACTGGCCTGTAGTTCCTCGGGTCTTCCTTTTTCCCTTTTTAAAAATCAGGGTTATGTTTCACTTTTTCCAATCAGTGGGAACTTCACCAGACTGCCACAACTTCTCAAATACGATGGATAGTGGCTCAGCAACTTCATCCGCCAGTTCCCTCAGGACCCGTGGATGCATCTCATCAGGTCCCATGGACTTGTGCACCTTCAGGTTCCTTAGATGGTCTTGAACCTGATCTTCTCCTACAGTGTGCGGCTCTTCATTCTCCCAGTCCCTCCTTTGCCTTCTGTGGCTTGGGCAGTGAGGCTTGAGCACTTGCAGTGAAGACTGAGGCAAAAAAGTCATTGAGTACCTCAGCCTTCTCCATATCCTGGGTAACCAGGTTTCCCGTTTCCTTCCGGAGAGGGCCCACGTTTTCCCTAGCCTTCCTTTTATCATGGACGTACCTGTAGAAGCTTTTCTTGTTGCCCCTGACGTCCCTGGCCAGATTTAATTCTCTGAGGGCTTTAGCTTTCCTAACCTGATCCCTGGCTGCTCAGACAATTTCTCTGATTCCTCCCAGGCTGCCTGTCCTTGCTTCCACCCTCTGTAGGCTTCCTTTTTGTGTTTGAGTTTGTCCAGGAGCATCTTGTTCATCCATGCAGGCCTCCTGGCGTTTTTGCCTGACTTCCTCTTTTTTGGGATGCATTGCTCCTGAGCTCGGAGGAGGTGATCCTTGAGTATTAACCAGCTTTCTTGGGCCCCTCTTCCCTCCAGGGCTTTATCCCGTGGCACTCTACCAAGTAGATCCCTGAAGAGGCCAAAGTCCGCTCTCCTGAAGTCCAGGGTAGTGAGCTTGCTGTGCGCCCTCCTCGGTGCCCTAAGAATCTTGAACTCCACCATTTCATGGTTACTTCAGCCAAAGCTGCCCTTGAGCTTTGCTTGAACTATAAGCAAGATAGGGTGTGGATACAATGAATCAGCTAATTTATAGTAATTGCACACCTACATACTCCCAGTAAATACGAAAGAGATTAATTGCCTCCCTGTTGTAGGAGTAAGCTGCACTTACTCCTTCATATACTTGAACATGAGCCATGAAAAGCCACTGCTAGAATGACTCCATCTTCCAAGTTTAACTATTAAAAAGCCTTTTTCCAAGGAGGGCTGACTCAATTTTGATTTTTCCTTAAGTGACCGTGGCTTTCTTATCTTGTCTTGGGTTTATAGATTCTTTTAGTTTTGATGCAGAAAACCAATTCTTTCACTAGAATGGCAAAAAGAATAAAGAAATTATCTTCCAGGTTTATTTTGAGTTCATCTGAAAGCTGTACAAATAATTTGGGATCTATATATAATTCTGGGAATGAAATCTAGAAAGAGCTCTTAAGGTGAAGTTTTGAAATCAGGTGTCCCTTCTCCTCCTAAGTAGAGGATATGGATTGGATCACTCCACATGGAAGCATCTACCATGGTGTTTAAGTGTTACGTGTTCAGTGACTATGCGGCGATAGGTAGCTTTGCAGAGACCATTTAATCAGAGCTTTTACTGTACGTGAATGTAGGAGTGCTTTCCAGATGGTGCTGTACCGTCCTGGCTCTCCGCAATCAGTGAAACGGTGCGGCACCCGGCACTGCAGGAACTGACTTTTCATCAATATTTCACTAGTGCCATCCTGTGCCACGTAACTGTTTGGAGTTCTGTTCATTTCTTTGAATATTGTGGATCACATTAATAATTGTCTGCTACCTCTTCTAGGTGCGATGACTACTTCTATATCAAGCACCGTGGCGAGCGAAGAGGGATTGGAGGCATATTCTTTGACGACGTGGACTCTCCCTCCAAGGAGGAAGTGTTCCAGTTCGTGAAGAGTTGTGCCAAAGCTGTTGTGCCTTGTTATATTCCCATTGTGAAAAGGCACTGCCATGACTCCTTTACACCAGAGGAGAAGCTATGGCAGCAGCTTCGGAGAGGACGGTGAGTACTGAAGGAGCAAAAGAATACATGGGAGGTGGACTACGCTGACGAGAAAAAAAATGAGCTAGTTCTTCATGGTTGCAGGGTTTATGTCCTGTTGTGGTATGAGCTAAGTTTGCATAAGTGCTCTAAAGCTTGCAAGAGAATTTCGACATTTTTGTGTACAGAACTATTTTTGAAATCCAATGCTAGATTGCTGGGGAGGGTGCAAAGAAGGTACTAGCACACCCTCAGCTGTATCCCCCACTCTCCCATGTTGCAGCACAAGCAGCCCATACAAAATGCCATAGTTTGTCTGCAACTCCTTCAAAAACCGAGAGAAGCTGCTGCTTTGTAACAGGCAAAGGGGTGTGTGGTGTCCTGAATCCCGCCCTCTCCTGCAGCCCAGGGATGCGGGATACAGGACTGCCCCGTGACATGAGGAGCATAAGGGTGAGGGAGTTGTGCTTCCTGTTCAGTAATGAAGCTAAACCCCAGAAAGTCGTGGAATAATTGTACTTCAGCTTCTTACATACATATTTATTCTATCTGTTCTTGGCATTGAAATGAGGACGCAGTGAACTCTTTGTAAAGGAATAAAGATACAGAGGGGTTCTGTTTTTCTGGCATGGTCCAAAGTCACTGTAACTTAAAGACTTGAGGATGCTTACTAACGTGAACAACTGTTAATGCTGCAAAAGCTTAAGTACATTGGTAGATACAGTTGCACTCCTTTATCTATGTCCTGTGATTGTGTAAGCAGATGGAGAAATGAGAATACATGTGCTTTGTGCAGAACTGGGGAGTCTTTAGTTTCTGCCTCTTCGCAGAGAAATCTGTGAGAGTGGCATAGAGAAGGCATAAGCAAGTTTAGATCACTGGCCTGCAGCAATTATTCAAATAAGCACATATGCTTAATTTGGTGAGATTATTCATGGGAGTGTTGGCCTTTCAGGATCCTGCTAAGGTTATAAAGGGGAATAGCTTCTTGAGGTTGCAGCCAGGACCGGCTCATGAGGCCTGCTTATTTCCCTGCATCCGTTTGCAGGTTACTGGGCTAGGCTAAGCTCTCCATTTCTGCAAACAGATAAGCGCTCCTCCCTTCCTGTACTTCTGTTAAGTACTAATACTTCAGTACTGGTTACTAAGATAACCCCTGCTGAATTGTCACTGCTCTGTTCCTATGCTGGGGGCAGAAAACTAACTGTTCTGGCACTTACAAGTCCCAGCCAGCACTCCGAAGCTGTCTGACTTCTGCTGCTTTTCAACTCTCCCCAAGAAACAGAAAATCTTGTTGTGACCTTGCTGCTTACGTGTCTTTCAGCATGGAGGACTGCACAGTAGAGTTTTTCCTGTGGTCATTTCCAGTTCCTTTAAGGCTCCTCCTATGTCTGACACCACCACAAAAAGAAGTACTAGCGTAACCAAGCTAAACTTGGTGTTGAGCTTGCCAGCAGGGTTGAGGCTAGGAGAAGTAAGCTAGTATAGCACCATGCAGAATGCTCTCCTTGAATCGTTTGTCTGCTCTCGTCTGTTACTTCCTATGCTTTGTGGAGTGGCAAGGTCACACTTGCATTCCTATGCAGAGGATGCTAGAGGAGAGTTGATCCCAAACCAGGGTTCATTCTGACACCCAACACAGCAGAAAGACAGGCTGGTTTTGTTTGGTGTCTGCTAGGTGAAGGAGGCACAAACAACTTCTGATAATAAACTTGTTTTTCTGTTGCATCTCTTCACTCCCCATAGGTATGTGGAGTTCAACTTAGTTTATGACAGAGGTACAAAGTTTGGCCTCCTGACACCAGGATCAAGAATTGAAAGCATTCTTATGTCTCTGCCACTGACTGCAAGGTAAGGGCCTAGATACGTGGAGTTGCAGGTAGGCACTGTTCTTACTAAAATACTTTATAGGATTAAATCAAAGCTCTGTCCTGGTGTCCAGTCTCTTTAATAGCGAGTTCATGCTTAATACAGGAACTGGCCAGGTACATGCAGATGCTTCTCGGGTCTGCCACACTCGTGCAGTTGCCAGTAATGATAAAGGTATCTAGAACATAGCCTAGATATTTTTTGACAAAAAAAAAAAGTATTTTTTGTGCTTAGTACCTCTCAATAGATTTCCCCTGCTTGCTCCATGGGTTTTTGTTTCGTAGCTCTTTGAAACCATGTGAGCTTATGGCAGTCCTGACAAGCCTGTGGTAAGGAAGTTCCACAGTTTAACTGTGTGTTGTGTGAAAAAGTGCCTCTTTGTTTTCTACTCACACCTGATGACTTCATTCGACTTTTCAGTGAGTAACCAGATTTTCTTCCTGTTCATTTTCTCCATAACAGTTCTTATTTTACAAGCTTCTGGTTTTTTCATTGTTTGTTTTCCAGGCTGACAAGTCCCCCTCTTTTTAGTCTTTGTACAGTAGCTGTTCCACACCTTTGATCACATTTCCACTCTTCTCGAGGCTTAAGTTTTCTATGCCCTTTCTGAACTGGGCATAAGGAATAGACAACATAAGCTATGCAAGTGTATCCAAGATGCAGGTGTGCTGCTGACTCATACAGTGGCATAACGACGTTTTAGGTCATTATTCCTTTTGTAATCGTAATATGCTGTTTGCTGGTTTTGACTGCTGCTAAGCATTGAGCTGGCTTTTTCATAGAATTGTTATGATGCTAAGATCTTTTCTGGGAAATAAAAGTTAACTCAGTCTCTCAAGGTGTATGTAACTTATTTCCTGTGTGCATCACTTCAAATCAATCAACAGTGAATTTCACCTCCCATTTTATTGCTCAGTTGCTTGGCTCGATATTAACTCTTTTCAACTGCCTTTTTAGGTCTTAACCAATCTTGCTTAATCTTGCAATATCAGCAAACTGTCATTTACTATTTATGCCCCTTTTTAGGTTCCTTTTAGATATGCTGAGTAGCACAGGCCCTAACATGAATTTCATAAGACTCCATTAGTGACCTCCCTCCGCTAGGATAACTGACTTTTGCCTGCTACCCCTTAACCATGAAGGCAGGCCTGGTCATACTATACAGCTTCATCCCACTGCCAATACCAGATGTGTCCCTCACCTGGTGGTGTAGCATGGTCCTACCTTTTGATTTCATTGCTGGGATGATCTGGTTTTGCTTATTTTCATCAACATAAATAGCTCACTTAACAGCATGAACGGGTCCTTCCTGGGAGAAAAAAATGCAAAAAGGTTGTACCCATCCCTTTGTGACTGCTGTCACTTTTCTTCCTCTGTCATGCCTCTTAATTGCCTTTTCAATAGAAAGAGGTCTGTCATCAACTTTGTTTTTAAAACCAAGATTCAGCAAGGACTTGTAGTGCTTCCAATCCAGCTTCTGGAAAAATTAGCCCTGGGCGGCTGAAAATATTGCGTCAGGATCGAATGATAAAATTTGAAGCTAGCAATTTCCCTTAGGACTCATGTCCTCGCTCTTTTTTGTCTGGGTTCTTTTTTGGCTCATCTTCCTCGTGACACTAGTGTGTCACAAAAGACTGCTAAAAGATCTTTGCAAATAAACCTGCATGGATTATGGGGTCGGGGGCATTGTTCTTTGTTCTTCCAGCCTTTCCAGAAGTTGGGGAAAAGATAGAGCTAACATTTCTCCTATCTCTTCCAGTGTTATTATTTGTTTTCACTGAACTTAATGATTTGTAGCCGTATCGGTCTACTTGATGCGCGAGTATCAACTGTGTATGTAGCTTTGCATCCTCAGAAAAGACAAGTCAAGTCCAAACACAGCCTGGTGCAGGAGAGGTGGCAGCCAGCTGGGCAGTCTGACTGAGTTTCCCCTCTCCCTGCAGGTGGGAGTACATGCACACGCCTCCAGAGAGCTCGAAAGAAGCAGAAATCCTGGAGGTTCTGCGCAATCCCAAAGACTGGGTGCACTGACACGGATCGTGAACAAGATGGATTGCTTACACTGAGCCATTAGGACAGAACAGGAGCGCCTGCAAACCAGCTCATTCAAACTGCTGTGGCATTTCAGTATAGCTATTTATACTCTTACCTGGTGCCTTAATAATGCTGTAGACTTGTTATAACTTGCAAATATGTGAACTCATTCTTTATGATTGATCAGCTAATGTTATCACTCCCTGTTGATGTTGCCTTGTGAAGGACTGGCAGTACCTTCACAGGACTACTGTGCATGCTTAAGAACTTCCTCAACTCATTTGTTTGACTGCAAAATGGTAAACTATTGTGAAGTGTTCTCAGTGGAATGAAAGCATTATCTATGCCTAAACGGCACTGCTTACTCTTAGAAAATGGTGGGATGTTTTAGAAATATTTTTTTAAAGAATAAAGGGAATATTTGATACGATTTTAAACCTTAAAGTCTGTTTTCAGGAAGTTGTGAAAAAGGTGGTACTTAACTACGTGGTTTTTGAGGCCATCTACATTGACTTGAGAAAGCGTCTTAAAATGTGCTGTGGTAGCGTGACTTGACTGCTCAGCAACTGGGAGATTCTGGGTTGGGGTCCCAGTCTTGCCTGATGAGAGGGGAAGGCTGCCTGTCCATTTTGAGGAGAAAATCTTTCAGCACTGCGCATCTCAGCTGGGATCAAGACAGGACAGCAACCTGCCTCGGGCCAGCTCCTTTGCCAGGGGACAGATCAGGAAGCTGTTGGGCGTTGCGCCGAGGTCCTCCTCGTCGAGGGAAAAGCGAGGGGCGTCCCGTTCCCCCCCCGCACCTCGGGTGCCGGCTGAGGAAAAGGCAGCGCCTCCTCCCCGTCGGGGAATCGAACCCCGGTCTCCCGCGTGACAGGCGGGGATACTCACCACTATACTAACGAGGAGCGGGGTAATGGCTGATGGGCTTCCCGCCAGGACGTGATACGACGTCACCTCTCGCGGGTTTCCGGCCCGCTGGTGCGGCTGCCTCGGCGCCCGCGGCGAGGTGAGCGCCCGGCCGGGTCGGCTCATGCTCGCCGCCCTCCGCTCACCGAAGCCAAACTTCCCCTTGGGCTACCGTGTTCGTTTCCGTGTTACACTTCCTCCTCAAAAAGAAGGGAAAAATAGAACATCCAGTAAAAGCCGGTGATTTTCTCGCCTGCAAAGAAAAAAGCAAGTGGCCCGTACGGGGATCGAACCCGCGACCTTGGCGTTATTAGCACCACGCTCTAACCAACTGAGCTAACCGGCCCGTCTGAGTGGGGCCCTGCGTGTGCACGCAGCTCACACGCTCCCACGGACACGCCGCGGGTGGAACAGCTGCCGGGAGCTGGTCCCGCGGGCACCGCACCCGCAGCGCCACCGCTCCCGCTCTTTTAAGACCGCTTCGGCGGTCTTCAGGGACCTCTGGCAGAGCGGCACGGGCATTAGCCGGGGTGACGAGAACTGCTAAAATGGAGACTTTCAAAACCTCCATTCTTCTGTGCGCCCCTCTCCCCCGGTCCGCGGGCGGCGTTTGCCGGCGGCGAGGAACGGCTCGGCAGGGCCGCACATGGACACGCGCCTCCCCGGCGGGGGCGCAGCCCCACCGAAACGACCCGCCACGCTTTCCCTCTCCAAGCGGCTGCCGGTCGCGGGAACACGCACGCCGCCACCGCCGCCCCAGAGCGGTGCTCCATCGCCTCCCTCCCTCACGCCCGCGCCGCGGACGGGGCTGCGACGGGAGGAGGAGGAGGAGGAGGAGGAGCGCTCCCCTGGGGTAAAAGACGACGCCTCCTCCCCGTCGGGGAATCGAACCCCGGTCTCCCGCGTGACAGGCGGGGATACTCACCACTATACTAACGAGGAGCGGGGTGCAGGCGGTGCCCCCCCGCCGAGCCCCAAGAGCCGCCTGCGGAACCCCCGCCCGCCCTCGGTGCGATGGGGCCGGGGGCAGAGTGGCGATACCAGGCCCTTGTTCGGGCCCCGGCACCTCAGCTGGGGTGGTGGGGTGTCCCTCCGCTGAACCAACGGCGCTGACCTGGCCAGGCAGCAGGCGGGAGGGACGGGCTGGAAGGCGGTGGAGTAGCCCTGGTGTGCGAACCCCAAGGCTCCCCCTGAAATTGCAACAGCCGGTCTGAAGGAAGATGCAGCACGAAGGGAAGACAGGCTCATTTCCTAAACCTATCACGAGCCCTGTTTTCTGCTGTGGTGAAACCACCTGTGCTCAGAGGAAAGGGTGAACCCTTCCCCAGCTGGAAAGCCAATTAGATCACTTGTAAAATCAAGGCATTAAGTAAAAAAAAAAACGCAGAAAATACTGAATAATTAAATACCTCTGAGTCAGTGAAAAAGTTGTAAAGGAGAAAGACATCATCAAATTCCAAGCCCTTTGCTTCACAAACTGTCAGTACGAGCGCTAAGCTGAGCTCCTCAGGTATCTCCTCCTTTACCGTTTCATTTGCCACTAACGCCACCTATCATCAAGTGCATTAATAAAAAGAACGTATTAGGAAGCAAAAAAAAAGGTAACAGCTGCATAGAGAAAGCATATAAAGGTATCATGATAATGCAAGAGCTTTCTCAAGACCAGGCAACATTTAACACAGACATTCCCGCATTCTCTGAAAAAAAGATCACAAAGCTGCCACTAGAAGACTGACAAATGCATGGTATCAGAAGAAAGTCATAGATCCAGTGTAAGAAAATTTGGAGTTAGAAAGGAAAAGGATGGGAGACATCTTATGCAAAAAACAGCAGAAAGACCCAGATGTGCATGAAGAAGAAAGAAACAGAAACCCTCACAGTAAAGGCTTCTAAGTTTAAAAAGCATAAGTTATCAGTGAGATACAGGGGCTTAAAAAAAAAAGTTGTGGGCAGTCCATATAAAATAATTATTTAGTTAGCAACAGACCTGGAAGAATCTGCAAAAAGCCATATACCTAAGAAAAGCAAACCTGACGTGCTCCAAATTCAATAGGTGGTGTTTTCCTTTTGTGGCCCCTCAGCAGCATTGCTAGGTCATTAACACTGTGGGACTCCAGGACCGTAGGTTTTTGTCCATCAAAGAGACCACAGTCCTCAGGAAGCTGATCAAAAGAACCTGGGAAATAGTACTGAGGCAAATCAACTCCTCCAAGTGCCAGACGGAGAGTACCTCTCATAAGCAGAATACAGATTTTAAACTCCAGTCTGTTTTGTGCTCTCTTGCAAACACACTTCTAAAGGATTTTGTTAGAATTTTGAGATCAAGAAACATCATAACAAAAACACGTCAGAGAAGAGGAAGCCATAAGGTCTACTTTATGTTTCTGCTATTGTGACTAGACCTCATCTCACTGTAAACTAATTTCAGAATAATGAACTAATTAAATTCAAAGCACAGAACAGCGCAATTCTACGCTTTTGCATCCTTTTGTCCTGATGCTGACAGCCAAGTAAGTTGGAACACTGGGATTCATCACACTGAATTTTTGTGCATATTCTGGCTCTTGAGTGCAAAACGCAACAGTAAAAATAAGTGAAAGCACATTGTTCCAGTAATATCAGCTGCAGAAACAGGGAAGTGAAGGAAGGGTAAGAGAGAGCAAAAATTGTATGTTAGCATCAAACACGTTTTTTTCACAACAATTAAGTTATGTGAAGGGGAGAAATGGGAAGCCACTGTACCTTTCAAAGACAAGAGCAGTTTCAGAAATCCCTGAGCCACGTCTTCTTTAAACACATTTTTATGATGTGCTCCATTTTCAAACCTGCAGAAGGGGCTGAACTGTTGAAGAGCATCAGGAGAGACTCTGTATCACCTATGGTTCTGCTTCCATTTTCCCCTGCAAAACATACGCTCTTTACCACAGTACACTAGGCTGAAAATTGTGATTGTTCACAAGTTGATCTGCATCCAGACAGGACACTGCTGCCTTGCAGTGAAACCATTGCTCAGGATTTTTAGGGTAAATGACTATGAACAGTAACATTTTCAGCATACAATTTCAACCAGATGACCTCAGCTTGTCTGAATCCTCACTGACATTTAAGAAATACAGCCATAAAATAATTTGTCCTCTTAAAAACAAAACCAACCAAACAAAAAACCCCACACAAACCAAAATGACACCCACAAGCTTAAGAGATAATTGACAATGGCAGATTTTAAATTATGTCCTAACAAATGCCCTTAAATGAAAACTTAAAAACTCACCTTGACTTTCCCAAAAGCTTTGAGGAATTGAAGTACATCAAAGACCAAACAAAACAGTAGCTTTGCCCTTTAACGCAGACACAGATGGGCTTGGTCACCTTTTTAGGGACCAGGATTAATCCCAGACTTTTATCCATAAAGCAGTGGCTTGTTCTCCAGTCTCTCTTAGTTTTGCACTAAGCCTGGAAAACTCTCAAGGGCTGTGCACTGAAAAAACCCACTTGACTACAAAAGACCTGCTGAGCTACCTGGAACAGCAGTCGAGGCGATTCCCACCACAGGGGGATCGGCATTAACAACCTCACTGAGAACCGCTGGGGTAAGACCTTCTCCAGAGCAGGACATCGCTCAGTAAAGAGCAACTGAGAGCCAGAAGATGCAAGTGCAATAAAACGCAGAGCTTCCCAGTAATCTTATATGCCATATACACATGAAACCAGAAACATAATCTAAAAGCTTTGCTTTTTGCTGTTTGATCTGCCTGTGCCCTCTTTTCCTCCATCTGTGCTCGTCCTCATCCTCATCTTCATCCTCACTTATTGGCACAAAGAAGAAATGCCCATTATTTGGGCAATCACGCTTGATACATTAGTTTCCAGAATGGAAAATTACAAAGAACAGACAAATCAGAATCCTTTTGAGAAGTGACAGGCTATTATAATAAAAGCAGACTGGAAACCAGTTTATTACTTCAGTTCATGAAATTTCATATTAGCACTGGGACAAAAAAAGATCTGTGTCTTTCTGCAAGACAACAGGTCCTTTGCAAACTGCCTAAGGATTTCAGCAATAACTCAAAGGCTTTTAAAAACCCACTTTGAAGTTTGCCCCATACTTTAAGAGTGTAAATAGATTTTAGCCCTCATGTTTGGTTAGGAAAGGGTCTCTTGGCTTTAGTCTGATAGTCTACACTGCTATTCTTTTCCCTTACCATGTTCAGAGGTTAAAGTTTTCCAAACAACACAGGAGTTTTTGCTGCATATTGCCACATAGGTCAAAGAAGTCTAAAACAAAACTAAGGGAATATATGAAATTATGTGCTGTTTATAAAGAAATAACATTACTGAATTCAAGTGTCTTGGTTTTGCCACCGCATTTGTCTGTGAAAGCTTTTAATGACGATGTGCAATGGTTTGATGTAGCTTTGTGGTCTACCTTTTGTGTCATCTGACTTACTCTCAGAAGATCCTAGGAAGTCAGATTCCGTATCTGTCTTAATGGGATCCATTGTGTTCAGCCAGCATGAGTTTAGGTATCTTCCAAAGGTGCTCTTCCCCTTTGCTGACAGTCTGCAAAGCTTAACCTCTATCTTTTTACACTGCCATATTATTATCCCTGATGCTTTTTTTTTTAAGTTCTTCCTAATTTATTGATCACTCAATCCTTTGAAAATACCGTTTTCCAAGAAAATTATGAAATAATTATTTCAGTATTTAAAAAAACACAAGAAGCAGAGTTTGTATTGCTTCTATAATATATAGATATTGTGTGAATATAGTTCAAAATACACTTCTCTGTCTTTCAAGATGAGAAGGATGCTTAAGGAGAGGTATATATTCTTTATGCTTTCTGGAGTAAGAAATTAGTTAGTTAAGTAACCATCTTCTCAAATGTTACTTCAGGAACCTACAGGTGAAAGATGGTGAATCTCTGATGCCAGATATTTGTCTAAATACAATACTTAGAACTAAATGTTTGAAACATGTCTTTTTTTGCTTTCTCTAATGAGTCAAATTTAATACCATTGACCTCTTTCCTTTTCCAGGAAAACCAATGTAACCTAACTTTGTAATATCACATAGTGAGAAGAACAACTTGGCCAGGGATGAGGAAGTAAAGGGTAAGATGAACCTTACTTTTCCCCTTTTAATTATGGTACTTTGCAGATAAGTGATCATGTCCATATAACTGATTTTTGTACTTCAATTTATCCAAGAACTCTTCTACCAGATACTTATTTATGACTTCGCAAACTTTGGAGTCTTAAGGTTGTCTGTAAGTGTAATTTTACATTAGATACTACAGAAAAGTTTTTTTCTTATTATGTTTATTTACAGGGAGTCTGTCCTTTCAGACAAATGTATAGGTTTGTAAGTTGGTTTCTGTCAATTACAAGAGTGATTTTTCATTTCCTTTGCAGTAATATAATGTAGAAAACTCTGTTAGAAATTTTGTAGCTGCTGTAAATTGTGATCCTGCCTGCCAGTTATTAGTATCACTGCTGGCTATTCACCAAGGTTTGCTATTGCTCCTTGCATGAAGACAAATAATTAATTTTAATACCAGTCTATCAGAAATACATTGTAGAATGCTTGTCTTGTCAATACCACAATACTCTGCAGGATTGTGGACTGCACAGAATCAAATCAGAAAGAAATTCATAAACCCATAGATGGGTTATGATAAGCAGAACTGTTTGCTCTGCATGCCATAGACTGTATATTATAAATAGATTATATGTGAAGGAAGAAGCTATAGATTTTCAAGGCTGAGACGAGTGCGTTGATCATGAACAACAGTTTTGCCTCCTCCACTTTTACGAGCCAGCTCCTTGATATGAGCTTGCAGCAGTTGCTTTCGAGGACCCTGAAAGTTGCTAGTCAGAATAAGGTAGCCTGAAAGAATGCTGACTATGTTGCTGATTTTCTGAAAAAGAAACGTTGGAAGATTATTTCCACCATGGACGAGGCTCAAGGTTTAGTCCTAGGGCCGGGACAAACCCCGGCACCACCACAGGCAGACTCGCGGTGGGGTGTGCTGTCCGCTGGGCCAGGCAGCTACCAGTCAGCCCCCACAGGGTGGGGGGAAAGGTAAATGGTGGTGGGTGCGAGGAAGCTCACGAGTTGCAACCTGCTGTGCTACAATCCGCCACCTCAGACACGCTGGATAGACCCACGTCTGTAGGTCAGGATGGGCGGCCACCAAGTCTCTTTTGCACAACAGGATTGACAAGCTCAGTGAGCTGTGGGACAGCTGCAGGGATCCTCCTTTTCATAGGGCACGACATCAGGAGGCCACTCTGATGGTGACCGTGATGGTGGCCATCACAGTAGCTTCCTGATGTCACAGTCTACCTTCCTACCTCTTGTCCTGGTAGCGCCAAGGAGACTTGGAACAAGCAGGATCCAGACAAGCAGCGGCGCATGGCTGCTGTCGTTTGGGTGGCATGCCAAAGAGGCCGTTAGCTGAACTATGGACTGGACCATTGGGCTTGGCAGGAAAAGGCAGCAGATGAAGGACTTCTGGGACGTCACCTTTGGCACGTAAGTCATCAGCAGTGCTCGTGTCAGTGATGATGGATGGAGCAAAACGTGAGAAAATGTGCCTATGTACATGTGAGAAAATGTGCCCAAATGTGCTG